>NC_090933.1:847041031-847641031 GCF_040938575.1 Ambystoma mexicanum | reverse complement strand
TTCTGGGCTTTGAACTTTTCATTTTCAATGTGTTTTACTTTTGTGCTCATGGACTATGGAGTCTCACCCACTCCATGTGCATCATCTTGTTACTGTGTGTCACACAGCACCTTTTTGTCTTTTTAGACTTCCCATTTTAAACTCCATTTTCTGGGACTGACTACTGTCTCACAGAACACGTAAAGTTGCCATTGACTTTACTAGTCTTTTTAAATCTACAGACCCAGTACACCCTATCTTCCAATAGAGTACTGGAAGAGTGAATAGTTATCCATTTTTGTCTAATTCTCATGGGACATTTTTATGTTCCCCTTTCTCTATGATTTGACTGGTGGCAGTGGTATCTACCCTTTTTATTCTACCGCGGGCTATGAAAATAGCCTCGGTACGGTTAGAGGCTATGGTGGTAGCCTCAAACTCTAACCCGCTGGTCCCCTTTTATTTTATTTTGTTCCGGTCGGGTTTATCGCCATTTCTTTTTGTAAAGGTCTTTCTCATGTTTTGCTCTGCGCGCCAAACCAGGTTTGGTTCCTTTGTTTGCCGTCCTTTGGCGGGCTTCTGCACAGAAGCCCTCCTTAAGCGCCTGAGTGGACAGGATGTGAGGGAGGAGGTTGTGGCCCCTTGCACAGGGTCTCCTCGGAGACCCAAGTCACACTCTAGTTTGATTAGCTAGGTGGCTGTCCTGCCAGGACAGCCACCCTGCTGTGTGATTGACAGCCAGGCTGTGTGAATGGGGGATTTTGTGCATAAAAAGCCAGTCTCTGGGAATGGAAGGCAGAGACGCCACTGGAATGAGAGAACCAATGAGGAGCTGAAGGAAGACGACTGCTGCAACTACTGGACACCTGGTGAAGCCCTGCTGCAGGTCCGAATTGAGAGAAACTTCGACGACAGAGGAGATCTGCAAGGAATCTTCTTCCCTTGAGCTTGGTGGGAACAACCAGCTCGCCAAACGCCAGACACCGGTCCTCATCCTGGTCGAATTTGCTGTACATCGCTGCAGTAGATTGTATAGCCAGTGGGAAAGGAACCAGTTTGGGTTTTAAGGAGAGCACCTTTTATTTGACGTTTTGCTCCACTGCTGGCTTCTTCGCTGGGCGGTGCAGGACTCTCTAGCCATCCTCCTTCTTGTGACCACGACTGAAGCTTCAGGAACCGCGAGCCTGCAGGAACTGCCAGGAACAACTGCCTCAGCTACAGCATTCTTCTTCTTTTAAAGTACTGTGCAAATCTGGTCGTTCTTTCCGTCGAACCGCGATGAAAGTGCTTGAAATCTTTCGCCTCTCTGAAGGCTTGTCCTTCTCTTCTCCTTTGAATAACTTTTCCTCTGACCAACTTTGTTTTGAACTCTTGGCAAAGACTTAACCGCGAACTACTCTGAACTGTGTGATCCTCTGCAAAGACTCTGAATCATTAACATTGGCCCAGGCCTATCGACTTGAATCGTAGTTGTAGTAGCCTTTTCTAGATTGCCCTGCCTATAACTTGTTGGTGTTGTTGATTTTGAATAACCTTGTCTTTTCTCCCGTTTAAATTGCTGGAGTGCCATTTTGCTCACACTTCATTTTGAGCCTAACCTGTCCAGAATTGATTGGGTGTTATTGTAGTATATTAAGACTGTGATTTTCTGCTGCTTTATAATAGTGAACTGTTTTATAAGTGATGGAGTAAATCAATGTATATTCTTTTACTCAGAAACCTTGAATCAGTGTTTGTTTGAACCATAGTAATTGCTGTCCTTTGTGTAACTTCTTGTACTGCTCACTTTACTCTTGAGATAAGTCTGGCTGCTCAGCCATTGCTACCACTTTACTGTGTAATACAGGCTTGTACCAAAGGTGAAATTGTACTTACACTTGTAGTCTTAATTGTGTGGTGTTCCCAAAGGGTACTGCATATGATTCTATCTAACACATTGCAAGTTATGCTTCATCAGTCGTCCTCAAAACAATTTGTTAGCCAACAGGAAGTAGATGTAGATAAAAAGGAATATCAGACTTTCTGTGATTTCCCTCTGGCACTTGGCCAGGCTCTCCCGGCTCCTGCTCTCTTCAATTCAGGTTGTCTTTCCTGGGCCCATTGAATACCTGAACCTTTAGACGCAGAAGATCCAGACTGTGCACGGGGGCTAGATGGGACTAGCTTTCCACAGAATCAATAGAAAAATTGCTCTTGTGGTCAGTTCATCTGGAGGCTAGGACTGGAAGAGCTATTTTTTCCTTCCTCCCATAATCTTCATTTAGAGTCAGATGCTAGTCAGAGGACACTCAGTGTGGAACTATATGGACTGGGTGATGATGGTTGCTTTAAGTATCATCCTGGCACATACACAGTATAGAGATGCTTTCAGGTTTTTTTACAGTATGGTGTTTTGGAAATCTCTTTTCATATTATGGGATGTGCCTGGTACTACACAACAAATTGTCTGGAGGAAGCACCAGTGTAGAGTCTCAGTCTTGTTCCCTGTCAGATCTGGCTTAGAATTTTGGGAACTTTTGTCTGACATTTTGAACTGAATCTGGTTATGATTTTGTTCTAAATTCTTTTTCTTGTGCTTTAGAGTTCATCCTATAAAACATGGCCTTGCTCAAAATGCTTGCTAATGTCATTCGGTGCTATAACATGCCATGCTATTAACTTTTCTAAATTGGTCATTTGCTCATTAACATCATTAACATTAACATCATTAAGACCCATTATCATCAACTTTGATCTTGTTTTTTATTTATTCAATGGATGTCTTACACCTTTAGTTAGGAAGGATGATATTTCTGCCTTCATGGGGAAATAAATTACAGTTGAGTCTAGCTAATTGTCATATAAATCCAGCATACCTTCCTCAAATACCACATTGCGCTCTTTTTTCATTAATATCGCTCTCTATATCCTCAAATTCCTCTGAAACTTCCTAGGCTTCCTTATCTACCACAATACTATTTACTGTTCATTCCTCCCTTGAGGAGGACTCATCAATATCAATGCATAGAACATTCTTTACTAATAATACAAACGTTCTGCTTCCCTTCCACATGCAACCTCATTATCTTCTATTCTCCATTGACCTGTAGGGCACAATGTTGTCAGGGGAGGGTTAATAGTGGTGGCTATGGTCTGACCATTGATACACAGGTTGTCACAGAGACAATTGAGAAGGATGGCATGGTTGACCGTGTTGAAAGCAGAGGATAGATTAAGGAGAATGAGGACAGAAGGAAGGTTAGAGTCTAGATTAGAGAGCATGTCTTCATGGGTGTTCAGGAGAGCGGTTTCTGTGCTTCCGGCTGCTCTGATGCCAGACTGGTGGTCAAGGAGACAACCAACAGATTCAGGATGTAGATTAAGCTGGGAGAGGACCAGCTTTTCCAGGGGTTTGCTCAGGAAAGGAGTGATGGAGATCGGGCGATAGTTTGCCGGAGAGGAAGGATCAGCAGAGGACTTCTTAGGGATGGGGTGCCCAAAGGAGTGCTTAACGGGGCAGGGGAAGGTTCCAGTCACAAAAGAGTGATTGTATAAATTGGCCAAGGCTGGGGCAAGGGTGTTGCTGTGGTCCTTAATGGTTCTGTAGGAGCAGGGGAGCACCTGCTTTGATGAGACTTTCATAGATCGGATTTGTCTAGACACATTGTCGGGGGTGAACAGGGAGAAGGAGGGGAAAGGAAGAGAAGATACAGCCAGAGAGGGGCCTGGAATGGTAGAGGGAGAGGAAGAGGAGGTAGAGGAAGAGGAGAGAGTGGACAGGATGTCTTCAGTTTTAGTGGTGAAATGAGATGCAAGAGCCGTGCATAGGGCCTGGGAGGGAACAGTAGAGGTGGAGACTGCAGCAGGACTGACCAGCTCCTTGCAGAGATTGAAAAGTTTGTCAGCGTTGTTAGATGCCGCAGAGATGTGGGCTTGGATGTAGGCTTTCTTATTCGAAAGGACAGCTATTCTGTAGTGCCTTTGTAGCAGGCGGCAGGCCAGTTTGTCAGTGGATGAGTCTGATGCCCTCCACATACTCTCAGCTACCCTACACTTGCGCTTAAGCGTGGCGAGGTCGGAATCGTACCAACAGTTTCACTTGGAAGCGGGCATCAAATGGATCCTCATGACAGGGGCATGGACATCAGGAGTGTTAGAGATTGAGAGATGGAGGTTGGAAAGGGCTGTGTCAGAGTGTGAGTCAGCCAACGGTGTGGGAGGAGGAGAGAGAGTAGCAGCAAAAGCCTCCACTGACACACGCTTCATGGACCAGATGGCCAAGAAGGTAGGTGGGAGTGCTGGGTTGGCTTAACCTGAGGGGCAGAGAGTGACACGTGAGAGGAGAGAAGGAAGTGGTCAGTCCAAGAGAGAGGAGTTGTGAGAGAGTTGGAGAGAGGGAGGTCTGATGAGATCCCAACATCCAGGGTGTGTCCTGCAGAGTGAGTCGGGCCAGAGGGAAGAATAGAGAGAGAGAGAGAGAGAGAGAGAGAGAGAGTTGCAGAGGTTGCGCAAGAGCCCCTGGATGCATCCAAGTGGATGTTGAGGTCTCCGAGGAGGAGAAGTAGAGAGGTAGAGGCAAGGAGGGAGAAGGAGAGGTTAGCCCACTCGGAGAGGAAGAGGGCGATCTGGCCCGGCAGCCTGTATATGGTGGCCACAGTGAGAGAGAGAGGCTAGGAGAGATAGAGAGCCAACAGACCAAGCATTCAAAGGAGGAGTAGGCCTGCATAGGAATGACAGAAGCAGGGATCCACTCGGGGAAGGTCAGGGCTACTCCTCCTCCAGGACAGTTGGTTTTGGGTTCAGCAAGGATTTTGTAGCCGTCAGGGAGGAGAGTGTCAAAACCTGTGACAGAGCTGGCCGTGAACCAAGTCTCGGTGAGACCGAGTACATCCAAATCAAGATCTTCTAGGATACGGCAGATGTCCAAGAAGTGTTTGACAGAGGAGCGAGAGTTAAGAGTGGTGACTTGGAGCAGACTGCCAACTTTGCAAGACTTCTGTGGTGGGGTACAGGCATGAGATATGCCCTGCGGAAGTGTTAGATGTGCCCAAGAATGGGCAAAGGTGGAAGGAGGAGACAGCAGGGTAGTCAGAGAGGAAGAAGAGGGTGCCGTATAGGTGGTGGAGGAAGGAGAAGGCAGAGCGGCCAGAGAAGCAGCGGAGGGTGCTAGAGAGGTGGCGGAGGAAGGAGACAGCAGAGCTGCCAAAGAAGCAGCGGAGGTTGCCAGAGAGGGCGTGGAGGAAGGTGGAATCAGAGGAGCCAGAGAGGGGTAGGTAGGAATATCAGGAGAAGGAAGGAAGTTGATAAGACGTGGGAAGCATCTATCGGAAAGGAGGAGATTGTCCTGAAGGCCCTTGACCAAGAAGGTGCCATTTAAGTAGACATTAATGATAGTCTTGGAGGAGTGGAAAGGGGCCAGGAGGGCCTCCCACCGGGTGCCACCATTAATGGGAGAGGAGGAAAAAGGAGAGCGAACAAAGACCATATGGGGGGTCCATTAGCCTGGAGAAGGAACGACAAGGAGAATGTTGGTAAGGGTCTGTCTGGAGGAAGCACCGGTGTATGTATCAGCGATAAGGAGGCCTTGGTTGGAGACCGGGATGTCCCTTTTGAACTTCTTTCTACCAGACTTAGTGAGAGGGATAGGATAGTTGATAGAATTAGAATAGCAGTTAGAGAAGATAGGGGAGACAGAGAGCACCATAGAGGGTGCAGGGAGGAAAGTAAGGGGAGGGGGGCAGCCCAAGTCACACACTAAGGGCAAACAAGAGGGAGGCATACGGGGGGTCACACACAATAGAGGTGGCAACAAGTAAGTACACCATAGAACAAGAACATTGGAACCTTGCAGGGCCCTGGCGTGAGTGTAGAAAACAGTGCAAGCAACAAATGTACACTACAATGGTACTCCAGGGTGTGAGAATGGAAGTACAATACAGAATACACAGCTGGCAGTCCTAGGGGACCGAGAGGGGAAGAAGAGAAATGCACACGATGCAGCACATAAACAATAAAATGGTAACACTACCAAAATAAATACGCAAACACTGGTAATCCAAGGAGACCTGGAAGTAAGAGGAAAAGGCAATCGATGCAATGGAATGACAATACAATAGTCAAAGTACAAGAAAGGGCGTGGAATGCAGTGACTCAAGCAAGGAACCATACACTGGTCGCTGCTCAGGGGAGCCTGAAGAGGAAGGAGCGGAGGGAAGTGGGCCTAGGTTGTGTGGGGAGCAATGCTGAGAAGGATGAGCAAGGCCACAGGGACAAGTTGCGTGGGGAGCAACACAGGGAGGGATGCGCTAGGTCAGGGGTGCAGGGACAGGTTGCGTGGGGACACACATGAAGGTTGCGTGGGGATGCACGTGGTGCAGAGACGGAGAGCTGGGTCTAAATTTCGAGGGGATGCACATGGTGCAAGGAACTGGGGGAGCTGGGCTTAGGTAGCGGTATATTAATTTATATTGTGCCTTACGCCCATGGGTGAACAGGCATAAATACAAACAATGCAAACTAGGAAAAACAGGCAATAAGTAACAGCAAGCAACACATATAAGATAACACAGAATAAAATCCAACAACCAAACAGACAAAACAAGCAACAATATTAAAACATGTTAAAAACAAATAACTAAAATCCAGCTCTATAAAAGAGAGTAAGTAAAACACGGGCTAAATGCATACCATAGCAAACACAGGAATCAATTCAAGTAAAATAAAATGTCTTAAGAGATATCTTAAATGATAAAAGAGAGGTGTCCAATACTATATAAGAGGGTAAGCCATTACAAAGGGAGGGAGTCATACATTTAGAAGATTGCTTACCATCCCTCTCCAACTTTATCCGGGGCAAAGTAAGTTACTCTCAAAAGATCTTAAGAAGCGAGAATATTGTTTGAATTGCAGGCTCTGCTTAAGGTACGCTGGCTTTTCCCCAAATAAACATTTATGGGTGATGGTAAGCATCGCAAAATGTAGGTAGTCAGTGTAGCACTCTTCGAGCCAAGGTAACGTGCTCTACGTTTAACGTGAGACACAATGCTGACAGTGCTGTTCTGCAGCACTTGAAGTTTGCCAATGCTACTCTGAGAAGTGCCTACAAGTAGGCTGCCATAATGATCTATTTCAGCAGTAATGACAATACCTGCAAGCGTGGCACAGTTGTCATCACAGATAAACAGCCACATCTGGGATAACAGCTTTAGTATTATGCTAATGAAGAAATCAACGCATTCACATGATCATTCATAGAAAGCGTATAATCCAAGTAAACTCCCAGGGTTTTCACCTTGGGGGGGACATCCATAGTACAACGAACAATGGTAGAGATGCTTTAATTATTCTATAAAGGAGGTAGCTTGTTGCGTACTGACCAGAAGACGCTCTATTTTGGCCTCATTTAGTGCAAACCCGTTATGTGCCATCTAACTTTGAGCAAGCTCAAAGATGAGATTTATTCTGGCAGAGTCTACTTCAAAGTCACCGGAAAGTTGCAAAAGAATTTGAGTATTATCTGCTTAATTTGTACACAGAATACCCCTGTCATTCAGCAGTTTAAATAATGTTTTTTTAAATATAAAAAATCGTAGTTGACAAAAAAGTTTGTAATAGTCTAATTTGTTTTGGTGTTCTACTGGAAGGAGTAGTAATCGGTGTAAAGACATATCGCCTATGTTGTAGGCAGCTAAACCTGTGGGGGGAGTTACAACAGCTGACAGTTTGTTCTTTGTCAATTGTTGGAGGAACTTGCTGATGATTTTGATTAAGAATGTTTGGCCTGAAACAGCTTGACCAGTCACGTATAGCAGTATAGGTTTGTAATATTGGCAGGTACAGTTTTTATTTTCATGTTGCACACCATGTTCAATTTGTTTTGTTATTTCTTGGAAAATGCTACGCTGCTCAGTGTTTAGTTGTGATTTCAGTACAGCAAAGTCTCCTGTAGATTGCTCATACTGACACATGGTGTTTTCTACTTCTGTCATGGCTAATTCTGCCTCATTTGCTATTAGTGGCTGTCCAAGTGGTTCTTGGCTTCCTGTTACAGAAGATTGACTACTGTCAGGAGTGTCCACATCTAGTTGAGCCTGGAGTTCTTCTTCCTGTTGCTGTTCATTGTGCAATATTGTTTGGTACTGTGTAAAGTTTACGCCTTTTAGGGTGCTTTCATTTGCTTTGAAAGCGTCTTCATAGGAGTCATAAGTATCCAGTAACTCGTCTTCTTTTCTCCATGATTTAAAAAGTTGTAGCAGGGAAAAGTAATACAGTTCTTTATGTTGAGGAGTTTTTAATGACAATTTAATATGATTAATTAAGCTGCGTTTGGTAAGTTTCACTAAACTGTCTTCACAATTTGCTACTATGTATCTACCTTTCTTTTCATCTGGTTTAATATTATTTTTGTACATGAAGTTTTGGGCTACGTGGTAGAGACACATGGTTTCCAAAGTGGTACTCCTGTTTGGGTAGTATGTGTCTAGTAAATTGGTTTTCAAAATGTCTTGGCTGTCGGGATCATTTTTGGCTATTGTTTCTATGTCCTCATATGATTTGAGAACTCTTTTTCTAGATTTAGCAGGACCAAGACTTAGCCATACTATGTTGTCAGATTTTCCATACAAGGCAGTACCAGTTAAACGGTCTTCAGCTTCATAGCAGCAACATTCTCTATGAGAGAGCATTTTTATGCCTACGCTGTACAATTTCTGTGATAGTGTGTTGTCAGATACTATGTCATCCCAAAGGTCCTGAAGCTTTGTTTTCTCTGCTTTGGTTAAGTAGGCTGTGACATATCGTGCACCTGCAGTTGAATTGTCTGCAACATACTGCACATCTATGTTTGCATTCCTTATGATGGCAATGATTGCATTGTAATCATTGATGTATTTTGATTCTCCTGTTCTTTTAACGTAATATGTGTTCTTAGGTGATTTACCTTTGACACTGTATGTCTAACTGAAGACATGAAGTTGTTTACTTGACCTGTTGTTGAAACTGGTCTAGGGAAACTAAAGCGGCATTTGGTGTAGTATTTCCCATTGTTTTTATATTTGAGACAACAATATTTCCCACATTTGTGTCTTTGAAATTGTAAAATGTATGCATAAAGGTCACTATGGGATGTTTGTGAAGGGATTTCACAAGTTGCATATTTTTGGATGAACTGCAAAACAGTGGCATCCCTATCCTGACCGAATTCAGGAGCATCTTTAATCCACAAAAGCATGTGGATTAAAGATGTGTGGTGCTCCTCTGGCTTGGTATTCTTTTCTCCAAAAGAAGTGTTGCACTTCTCCGAGGGGAGGAACAGTTTTATTACAAATGAAGTGTAGCATAGCAATGAAGCGATGATGAAAATATCTTGATACATTCACAGGCTCTAGAGAACAGAGTTCTCCTGGTGTTTTATATCTATGTTTGTTTTGTTTTTGTTTGTTATGCGTAAGAAATAGTGTAAATCTTCCCATGGATATTCTGCACAAATTAATGTCACAAACCAAGTGGGTGGGCCAAGGTTTCTTATCATACAGCATAACATCTCTGTGACGTCGGAACCAGTGTTCTTTTGTACCATGCATGTTTGCTAAAAGATTTGCAATGCTTGACTGTAAAATCTCATCTTTTTCTTGCACTTTTTGTAGTAATTCCTAGCTCACATATTTTGAAAATGGGTACCTGATTTCAATGTGTGTGCAACTCCGTAGCATAGAGTTGCTAGTTCACTTTCAAAGAGAAGGTGGAATAAGTATTCCACGTTTTGTCGGAATCTGGGGTCTTCAGAATACATTCATAAAGAGCAGTATTCTAATGCTGTTATTTGTGTGGGTCTATCATTGTACCTTCCTTCTTTCCCATTAGGAAAGAGTAGAGGAAAGGCACGAGCTTCAATACTTTTTTTTTGTCGCATTTGGTACATTTTCAGTGCATCATCTATGGTGTCTTCAGAGTGTAATGGGTGAATTGTATAATGGTCTAAAATTGACCAGTTTCTGACGACTCTTGAATTATTTCAGTGGTTTCCCTCAGGTTTTCTTCAATATTAATTTCTCTGTAGTATTCATTGTTGTCTTTTAGATGTTGCAGGGCTTGTTTAACTTCATGTAAGTCCACGAGTTGTTGCCAGATGTCTTTGTCTTTTGTAGGTACTCCATTTACTAAGATAATTAAAGATTGATCTATTGGCCGTTGGACTCCCAGAGTGTGTACATTTTCGTTGAGATCTAATGGCAAATAAACTACTTTGCAACAAATGCCTTTCACTAATTCAGAGGGAGGTAGTTTCGCTGTTTTTGGTTGAAGGTGTATTATTGCTTGAAATGGGTGCACTGTTTGAATTATGATGCTCTCATATAAGTTGAGTTGTTGCAGGGGTTTTGGTAATGAGAATAATTCCAAGTTATTTGTGATAGCATATGAAGGTGTTTGGTTGTAGTCAAGTTTTGCAGTGCAGTAACTGCAAAGTATTAAAGGGTCAGTAATATCGTATTTGTTTTCTGCTATAAAATAGGGAGCTAATTGGAACCATTTGTAATCTTCATTGTCTTCTATTTTGTAGATTATGTCTACAGTTTTTGTGCTATTTTTTATAAAAAGTCCTGTAACAACACACACACACATGGTTTGGTACTGCAGCAGATGTACTTTTAAACTTTAGTATTTGTTTTTTGTATGTGTGTAAAAGAAGGTTGCCATCTGTACAGTTGTTGCTAGTCTGTTTTAAATCTATTGCATTTTGTAGGTGGCTTTCAATTCCAAAATATTTTCTCTGGATATGCTCTATTTCTTCGAGTAGTTGTTTGACTGTACCATGTATTAGATTGTTATTTAAATTGGCTAGTGCAAAAGCAGGACTTTTGGCATAGTACAGTTTATGGACCAGATTTCTTATAGTTTAATGATGTGTTGATATCATTTTGATATGGTGGAAGATGCTTTTGCAAATAGGTCCACAAATGCAGGCTAATGAATGTCCTTGTAGTCCTGTTTATTTGTGCACTGGAAAGGGATTCATATTTTTAGTAGTTTAATTTTGAATTTGTCTTTGCCTTTGCCTTTCACATACTGATTGAGGAACTGGCGTAAAGATTTGAAAGATTTTTTGGCAATGTTACAAATTAATGTGCATGGACATTTGTAGACTGGACGTATTGGTTCAGTGGAAAGGACAGGTGATACTGAGTTTTCTGGGGATATTTTTGTGAACAGCGTTTCTTGTTCCATAAGGGTATCATTACGTTTTTCATACCCTCGTCCACTGGTATGTATGGCAATTGGGTTTGTTTGCTTTTGTTTGTATGCTTCTTTATTGAAATATGGTTCTGTGCTCATGGTGTGACTCCATTTACCTCCACAGATGTTTGTGAAGTTATCTTTGTTGATAGTCCGTTTATTGAGAAGTCTTTTTTGTAGTTTAGTACTTAGTTTTTTTAGTGGTTTCATTCTGTTTAAAACTAAAATAAATAATTTCCTTTTGAGAAGGATTGCACTGTCTATAAGAGCTTCTAGGATTAATTTTCTACGGTAGGTTTTAAGGGTTGTGCGTGATTTCTCTCCTGGTTTATAAGGTTCTGAAGGCCTCTGTGGTGGAACATTTTTTGTAAAGGAATTTTTTTGGTATCCTTACTTATGCCGCTACATCAAGATTTATAGGTGCAGTGTTAGCACTAGTGGTAGCTGCAGTCTTGTTAATCACTTTATACTGGAAGCTTGTTTTGTTTAGCTTAATGACTGTATTAGCTGTTTTGTTTGAACGTTTGGACAAATTCTGCTACAGGTGGATGGTTATTTCGGAGAGTTTTATTTTGATTTTGTTTACTTTTGCGTTGCTTACTACGGAGTTGCTTTTTGCTAGGCACTCGTTCGTACTTCAGACGGTGCTGCTTTTCAGAAGAGTGGTCTTCACTGTAATTGGGAAAGAAAGAAGTTAGTACATATGTGTGTTAATACCCCTGTTGTTAATGTAGACATGGATTTCTTTGCTTTTACAGTAGTAGTGATTTCTGATTACTGTGCATAGCATGTACATGCACTTTTCTTTGCCTATGTGCTTTCTGTATATTTTATTTAGAATCTGTTAGTTGAATGTGATTTAGAAATAGTATATAGTAAGCGCACAGAGCACAATTGGCTTCGCAAGGCAGTGTTAATGGATGTTAGGAGATAGAAGAAATAATCGTATGCTTTGTTTGCTATTTTTACAGGGTAAATGGCATTAACTGTATGGAAAAGTATGCAATGTATGTATTTGTGAAGGTGTGGGAAATAAATCAGAAGGATTTGATGGGGTCAGCAACTTATTACTGAGTAGGTGATTACTAAAGTACTTGGTGATTCTGTGGTATTTGGAGATGGGTGAGTCTGAAATAAAGTAAGTTTTGCAAGGAAGGACCTGGTGCTTGTGTTGCTTGTGTTGCAGACTGAAGGGAACAGGGGAGATGTTGTATGTCTTGCTGTACAACACTGTACATAGTTGTAGATGATCTGATAGATATGACTGCACCTGTGCATAGTTGAATGCTGTTGTGAAATCTAGAACGGAATGGGCAACCAGCTGGAATGAGAGAGCTGTGTAGATTGGAAGCACAGTTGTATGGGCAGTGGTGTTTTTTCAGCTGGGAGCCTTTCAAATGATATTGGCTATTTGTCTGCATAAATAAAGATGTTAGATAACTGTGTGTGTTGTGTCTGATTACTAATATAGTCATTTGTAAAGGAAGTTGAAATGATAGAATGTATGTGAAATATGCAGAATGTAAAGAAAGGAAATTGTATGTACAGCTTATGTACTATAATGCATTAAATGCTATCATGGTTGAAATGTTGTTAAATACGTGGCAGTGGTTACAGAAATTATAGAATGAATGAAGAAAATAACAGTTTGCACATCGCAGTTAATAATATGGGTAAATAAAAATTTGGAGAGCAGACAACTTTGCAAGTGACACTTGATCATAGCAGATGGGAGAAATGACAGTAAGCTTGTTTTACAGGTTACACAGGATAAGTGGCAGTTACTCTGTTTATATGCATTTATACAAGAGATGTACATGTACCATACATGCCAATCCTCCCGATTTCGCTAGTAGACTCCCCACTTTTCGGTGAAAAATATTGTTATTTTTCATGTTCTCACGCCGAAAATACATCTTTGCCCAATGCATTCTTATGACACACATTTTGTCTCCTGATTTTTCAGAGGAAATGTGCCTCCCAGGAGGGTCGGAATATTGGCATGTATGATGTACTGTGCAAAAAATATTCATACCTGTACTTTGTGTTCATGCATGTGGATGTTCAGGAATCTGCAAGTAGAAATGTTGGGGAGTTTACTAGTAGTTGCTGTAGGTGCTCTGCAGTCACAGCGCAATTGTACTCTGAGTAATCAACAGTACATCTAAAGTGCTGAATTGTGATGATGGAGTTAGCTGTAGAGGTCTTGCATGTGATTGGTGGATGGTTATGTGACTGCTTAACAGTAGCCAATGAGGGAACGGTGCAGAGAGTGAAGTGGAAAGGGTAGAAGGGCTGCCCCAGTGTTACTTACGTGACCCACAGACAGTGCGGCTGTTCGCAGAGAAGACATGCCACATCCAGGGATTGCAAGCATGGAATGGGAGTGTATTTTGAGGATTAGCCAATGCTTCGTATTGAGAGAGGCTGTGTGTAGTGAAGATGGCCGAGGTGGAGAAAGCCAGGGTGGTGGTGCTTGGAGATATGTTTGTGAATGGCTTGGAACAGTATGCAAAATGTAGGAATGTGGGAAATCATTTTGATGTAAAAGGAGTGGAGGTGGTGTGGAGCACTGTGCTTGGTTTCAATTTGCAGGCAATGGTAGAAGTTTGCCAAGATATGGCAAAGAGTTAACAGTCCACATGTGGTTGTCCTGCACTGTGGTGCTTTGCATTTGGGTTATGTCAGTGCCCCTACTTTGTTAAAAGATCTAGAAAACCTGGTTCAGACAGTAATGAAACTACTTCCAAATGTCAAGGTTTTTTTGGGAGTTTGGTACCTAGGGCAATATGAGACAATTGTTCTGTTTTTTGTCCCCAGCAAAATATTGGTAGGTGTTTAATCAACCGAGGCCTGTTTGCTTTTATGCTTAGAGCTGGCATGTTCTTTTACAACAATGACAACACTGACCCTCGTAATGTTGATTACTTTAAAAAAGATGGCATGTCTTTATCTTTTGTGGGAAATGCCATGCTGTTTTGGAACATAAGGGTTGCTTTGGAGAAGCTAATGTGAGTATTTTTGGAGGGAAATAAGGAAAAAAAATACTAAACAAAAGGTGTTTCTGAAGCATCTTCAAAAAAACAAAAAAAGGCTCTTTTCAGAGTGAACCTCAAAGGGGAAATGGGGCACACTATTTAACTTTTAATTCCCCACGCTCAGATTTTTTGATGTGTCTGTGGACACCTGCGCTGTTCCAGAACATTTCGAACACCAAAAAAGTGCTAAAAAAATTCCATAAAGTATGCCGATCACCAGGGACATAGTGTGGGATATGTGCAAGGCTGAACATTCCCAGGAAAATACCTTGGTTTGCTGAAAAAAACAGTTTTTAGGTGTCCGGGGGCCCGGACAGTGTTCATTACCTTAGCGCAGGTGCTGTCACATGATGATGTCGAGGACATGTTGGTGAATGGGACGTCTGTCCGCAGGAGACCAACTGCGCGGGGTCGGGTCTACACATGCATGCGAGTGTTCTACGGACAGTGTTCTAGTCCGCAAACTAATTAAAAGTTCAACACACATGCAGCGGACAGTTGCAAACACGCACGATGTTCATAGGGGCAAGGGTGTGCAACGCATGCGTGCGGGTATTCTACGGACAGTGTTCAGGTCACCGAACAAAACAAATGTGCGTCACAACTTTGAGGACAAGTGGACGGGCTATGTGTTCTACGGACATATTCATTCTGGTTACGGACAATGCGAACAGGGGAAATGTTCTTAGGACACTTTATTTTGCATAGCTACAAAGATGCAGATGTCTTTAGTGTTCTGTGGACACCCATATATTGACTACGGCCAATTCGAACAGGTATAGTGTCCTTAGGACAACCCCATTTTGGTTAATTGTGGACAGGCGGACATCTTGTGTGTCCTAAGGACACTTGCATTTTGATTGAGGACAGTGCAAACAGGTATAGTGTCCTTAGGACACCCCCATTTTGGTTAATTGAGGAAATCCCGGACAGCTACGCTGTCCGCGGATACCCTAATTGCCTTTTTTTTTAAAAATAAGACAGAGAGGAATATACTAACAACACACTTAATATTTTATTATTGCATAAAAGTATAGAAATTATGAAAGAGAGGGGGAAGCAGACACAAACAAATACAGGGGAATTTGGGGTTTGGACATGATGGATGGTGGGGGGAAGGGATTGAAGTCTCATCATAACGTTTTTCTTGCTGGGGAGGTTTTGGGGATAGTTGGCTGGGACATGGAGAGGGGGAACAGGTACATGTGTGACAGTGATATTTGATTGTGTCTTTTATATGGTCCCACATAGTTTTTTATAAGAATGACATTTTTCATTAACAGATCCATTTTTAGCTCCATTCACTGCACGCATAAAGTAATGGTTATTAATTGGCTTACATAGAGAAGTGTAGTATCTACCATTAGCATCACTGTCTTCACTCATTTCATCCCGAGGAACATTTTCTTCCAGCCATTCCAAAGTACTGGACATTTCTGTGTAAAAAAAATAATATTAGTTTTAGTGTACCTAATACAGACAGTTTATAAATATATAAAATAAATGTAGTGTACTCACCAGTTTCTTGCTAAATGTTGCTGTTACTGCTGCGTTGTCTTGTTGATTTTTGCTGTGCAATTTCTGTGAGGTAATTCTGTTGAAGGCATATTTATTGTGTTTTGGTATATTCCACTATGTTGCATATGCTATGTAATTGGACTGTTAGTGTCTTACATACACAGTTTCACTTCTTATTTATTATTGAATGCAATTTATTTATGTGCTGCTTTTTGAACATGTTTAGTGTTTTTTTTGGATGATATAACAATGTAAGATACCCCCTGAGTTTTTGGATACTGTTGATGATGTCCGAGTCCGTCCGCGAACAGGCGCATTGTCCGCGGATATCAGACCCACTAGCGCAGGTAGGGCATTCTAGTAAACATTTATCAAATTGACATTATCTATATATCTATATTTAGTGAAAAAACTTTGTTAAAGGGACGTTATGGTTAAGTTGCGCTACTAAAAACCTATGAAATTCAGTGACATTTGTGATGTCATCTTTGATGTCATGGGTGTTAGTCTTAGCAGTGCACGGTGGTGGCGCGAGTTATGGTTGCTTAGCTTACCATAACTGGCGAATTTCAGGGGGTTTTCGGTTTTACTTGGAACCATAACGTCCCTTTAACAACGTTTTTTTCACTGAATTTCATAGGTTTTTAGTAGCGCAACTTAACCATAACGTCCCTTTAAAAAAGTTTTCTTACTGAATATTACATGGACGCGGTAGTGGCCATGTAGTTATGGTTAAGTTGGTGTTTCCATAGGAAGAACATTTTTTGGGTGGCTTATAACTTCGCTCCCTCTGGACGAATCCTCACCAAACTTTGCAAAAAAAGTATATGGCCCACTCTGAATTTCTTAGCAAAGTTTGGAGAGGTTTGGTCCAGGGGGGGCAAAGTTATAGGGGGGGTCCCAAAACCTTTGTTTTTTCCCATAGACATAATGGGAAAAAACTTTGCGCACGCCTACAGCCCAAACCGCTGGACGGATTGACACCAAATTTGTGGCAGGAGTGGGGGATTGGTCCCGAAAGCGTGCTTTTGCAAATTTGGTGTAAATCCGTCCAGTAGTTTTTTAAAAAATGACCAAAATGTAAGGCAAAAAAATTTGTGATATCTCCATTCGCTCCGCGGACGGACTTCCCGGTTCGCTCCGCGGACAGTGCCCTGATTGGCCGAGCGGCTTGCGTGATGTCCACGGACATGCGACGTGTTCGCTGATTGGACGGCGTGGTGCGTGAAGCGCGTCAGATTTTCTATGGCGCCCGCCATCTTGCATTCGCGGACGACCGGTGAAACTTGGATTAAAAATTGTATTTAGTGGATTGTGTTGGTGTGCAAGAGTGTTTGGGGAGGGTGGGGGAGTATGAGATAGATTCAATGTTCTGTTTTTATTATGTGCTAGACACTTTTGTTGTGTTCGATTTTTCTGCGGACAACACTGCTGTTCTGAAATGTTCGTAAATAAACAGAATGAATTCGGTGTCAAGTTGAAAGTGTTCTAAGAAGACTCGTGGGGTCCTGGAATGTTCGCAGGGGGTGTCCTGAAGACGTTGTCTGTATTGTTCGTTGTCAAGCTGAAAGTGTTCTAAGAACACTCGCGGTGTCCTGAAATGTTCATACATAAAGAAAATGGGGGTGTTCTAAGGACCTTGTCCGTATTGTTCGCTGGCAAGTTGAATGTGTTCTAAGAACACTTGCAGTGTCCTGAAATGTTCGAAAATAAACAAAATGGGGGTGTTTTGAGGACGTTCTCCGTATTGTGTGCTTAGCTGTATCCAATGAAGGAATGGCACAGAGAATGAAGTGGAAATGGTAGAAGGGCTGTCTAAGAGTTATGCGGTCTGCGGACAGGGCGTGCTACATCCAGGGTTTTCCAGCAAATCCAGCATGGAAAGAAGACTGTAGGGATCAGCCAATCAGATGTTGAGGTTGTTGATTTGTGTTCCAAGAGACTGTGTGTAGTGAAGATGGCAGAAGTGGAGAAAGTCAGGGTGTTGGTGCTTGGAGATATGTTTGTGCATGGTTTACAACAGTATGCTCAATGCAGGCATGTTGCAAAGTATTTTGATGTTAAAGGAGTGGAGGTGGTGTGGAGCACTGTGCCTGATTGCAATGTACAGGGAATTGTACCAGTTTGTGAAGATATGGGCAGGATCAACAGTCCCCATGTGGTAGTTTTGCACTATGGTGCTTTCCATTTGGGCTATGTCAGTGCCCCTACTTTGTTGGCAGATTTGGAACACTTGGTTCAAGCAGTAATGAACATCCTTCCAAATGCCAAAGTCATTTTTTCTGGATTAGTACCTAGGGCAATATGGGACAATAGTTCAGTTTTTTGTCCTCAGCAAAACAATGCTAGATGTGTAATCAACCGAGGCATGTGTGCCTTCATGCTTAGAGCTGGTATGTTCTTCTGTAATAATGAGAATATTGATTCCAGTAATGCTGTTTATTTTAAAGAAGATGGCATTTCCTTATCTTTTATGGGAAATTCCATTCTGTTTTGGAATGTAAGGGTTCCTTTGGAGAAGGTTATGTGAAGATTTTAGGAGTAAAGTAAGAAAAATAAAAAAAAATACAAAATAACAGGTGTCTGTCAAGCATCTGCAAAAAAAAAAACAAAAAAAAGGCTCTTTTCAGAGCCAACCTCAAAGGGGAAATGGGGCACACTATTTAAATTTACATTCACCACGCTCAGATTTTTGATATGTCCGCGGACATCGAAATCACTAGCTAAGGGTTCAGTATGTTCTATGTTACATGTACATAAAGTCAGGGATATTATGGTTAAGTTGTGCTACTAAAAACATATGAAATTCAGTAAAAAAACTTTGTTAAAGGGACGTTATGGTTAAGTTGCGCTACTAAAAACCTATCAAATTCAGTAAAAAATCTTTGTTAAAGGGACGTTATGGTTCAAAGTAAAACCAAAAACCCCCTGAAATTCGGCAGTTATGGTAAGATAAGCAACCAAAACTCGCGCCACCATGCACTGCTAACACTAACACTCAGGACATCAAAGATGACATCACAAATTTTTTTTTTTTTAAACTGTTTTTAGAACACACGCGGTGTCCTGAAATGTTCGTAAATAAACGAAATGGGGGTGTCCAAAGGACGCTGTCCGTACTGTTTGTAGGCAAGTTGAAATTGTTCTAAGAACACTCATATTGTTCGCGGACATTAAAAGTGCCCATATTTGGTGAAAATCCGTCCAGTAGTTTTTTTTAAAATGACCAAAAAGTAGGTCACAAAAATTAGTGATATCTATGTTTGGTCCGCAGACACACTTCCCTGTTCGCTCCGTGGACAGGGTCCCGATTGGCTGGGCGATGCGTGTCGTGTCTGCGGACATTGGACGTGTTCGCTGATTGGGTGGTTGAGAGCGTGTGGTGCGTCAGATTTTCTGGGCACGCCTGCCATCTTGTATTTGCGGACATCCGCGGACAGCTATACTATTTAGTCAAGTGTGTTGGCGTGTAAGACTGTTTGGGGAGGGTGGGGGAGTAAGAGATGGGTTAAATGTTGTATTTATTTAGGTGGCAGGCACCCCTGTTGTGTTCGTTCTGACCGCAGACAATACGGGTGTCCTGAAAGGTTTGTAAATAAACAAAATGGGGGTGTCCTGAGGACACTACTCCTGTCCGTATGGTTCGTAGGCAAGTTGAAACTGTTCTAAGAACACACCAAGTGTCCTGGGATGTTCATCAATAAACAAAATGGGGGTGTTCTGAGGACGCTGTCCGTATTGTCCGTAGACAAGTTGAAATTGTTCTAAGAACACATCAAGTGTCCTGGGATGTTCGTAAATAAACAAAATGGGGGTGTTCTGAGGATGCATGCCTGTCCGTATTGTTCGCAAGCATGTCGAAACTGTCCTAATAACACACACGGTGTCCTGAAATGTTCATAAATAAACGAAATGGGGGTGTCCTGAGGAAGCTGTCCGTATTGTCCGTGGGCAAGTTGAAATTGTTCTAAGAAAACATCACGTGACCTGGGATGTTTGTAAATAAAGAAAATGGGGGTGTTCTGAGGACGCTATGCCTGTCCGTATTGTTCGCAAGCATGTCGAAACTGTCCTAAGAACACACACGGTGTCCTGAAATGTTCATAAATAAACTAAATGGGGGTGCCCTGAGGAAGCTGTCGGTATTGTCCGTGGGCAAGTTGAAATTGTTCTAAGAAAACATCACGTGACCTGGGATGTTCGTAAATAAAGAAAATGGGGGTGTTCTGAGGACGCTATGCCTGTCCATATTGTTCGCAAACAAGTTGAAACTATCCTAAGAACACATGTGGTGTCCTGAAATGTTCGTAATTAAACGAAAGGGGGGTGTTCTGAGGTTCTAAGAAAACATGCGGTGTCCTGAAATGTTTGTAAATAAACAAAATGGGGGTGTCCTGAGGACGCTGTCCGTATTGTTCGTGGGCAAGTTGAAATTGTTCTAAGAACTCATCAAGTGTCAGGGGATGTTCGTAAATAAACAAAATGGGGGTGTCCTGAGGACGCTATACCTGTCCGTATTGTCCGTAGGCAAGTTGAAACTGTTCTTAGAACACACGCTGTGTCCTGAAATGTTCGTAAATAAACGAAATGGGGGTGTCCAAAGGACGCTGTCCGTACTGTTTGTAGGCAAGTTGAAATTGTTCTAAGAACACTCATATTGTTCGCGGACATTAAAAGTGCCCATATTGCATAGTTAAAATGTTTGATTCTATGGGTGTGGTCTATGGGTGTGATATGCTGTGGTGGTTGTGGCCAGGGCCTAGAGTCTTGGGTGCCATGCGTATGGCCATGCACCCAAGACTCTAGGCCCTGGCCACAACCACCGCAGCATATCACATCCATAGTGGCTTATGAGTTTGGCACCCAAGAACAAATTTATAAGCAACAAAGTTATAAGCTAGTATGGGTATGATATGTTGTGGTGGTTGTGGGCAGGGCCTATAGTGTTAGGTGCATGGCCAAGACCAAATTTATAAGCGCAGAAGTTATAAGCCACTATGGGTGTGATTTGTTGTGGTGGTTGTGGCCAGGGCCTAGAGTTTTGGGTGCATGGCCAAGACCAAATTTATAAGTACTGAAGTTATAAGCCACTATGGGTGTGATTTGCCGCGGTGGTTGTACTTATTATAATATACTTACTGTTTGGTTTGGTAACTGGAGTACATATATTCCTTGTTAATTTCTGTGATAAAAGAAAAGATCATGTTAGTATTGGTAGTTTGTAACGACTTATAACTTTGAATAATCAACATTTTTTTATTTTTTTGACCCTCATATTTAGTAGATTACAAACCAGTGTACTGTGCAATTTGCTCAGTTTCTGTGTTTGCTGCTAAAATCATTGGGTCTGTGGGAAAAAAAATCCATGTTGGATTTAAAAAAAAACTTTTTTTGTTATGCTACAGTCTATTTGTTTGTTTGTTTTCAGTGTTCACTTGTTGTTTCTGGCTAATGTTCTATACGTTGGCTTGTTGCAGATTTTTGGAGCAGTTAGATACCTGTTGGCATATTCTAACTATGTATTGTTTGTTATAATGAAGTGGTATTGATTTATCTGTTTGGTTATTGAAAATCTTGGGGAGTTAGATACCAGTTGGCGTATTCTAACTGTTTATTTTTTTTATATAATTTTGTTGTATTCATTTATCTGTTTAGTTGTTGTAGAATCTTGGGCCAGTTAGATACCTTAGTTGGCATATTCTATTTTTTGTTATAATAAAGTGGTATTGATTTATCTGTTTGGATATTGTAAAATCTTGGTGCAGTTAGATACTTGTTGGCATATTCTAACAGTTTATATTTTTTTAATTGAAGTTTTGTTAATGTTTAAATACAGATTAGTTCATAAATGTTGGTTTTAAGAAGATTGAATAACCGTTTGTAAGATTTGCTGGTAATCTCTGCTTTAGCTTAATGGTCCTATCATTACATTCGAACCATCCACATTTTTTTTAAATATGCAGTATAGTGACCTACATTGGTTGTGGCTCCTGTGTGGTAGATTATACCTATTGTTGTGAAGTGATACTTGACCATGTGTGAATCCAGTCGGCTTGCAGTTGTTTTTGGTACCATCTGCATTGTAGCGTAGAGGCATTAGTATTACGTATTTACTATGTGTTTGTATTAGTAAGGTGGAGCGATTATCCGAATTGCAGGTAGTACATAATCTACCCTGGTTTGCATTTTGTACAAGTTGCTGAAATGAAACGGATTCACAATTGGGTATGGCTACATACACAAAGCGCTCATTGGGGATTTGTTCCTGTGTCACATTGTTGCAGAGAGTGCATGTATGTTTCCACATGTATGAAATCTGGAAGATTTCATTTATAGGTATGTTTTTGTTTTCCAGTACTTGTAGTAGGTACATTAGAAATTATTGTGGATCTTCCTGTGAGTTTATAGTGAATTTCACCATTCCAGCACAGTAGTCCAATTGTTGTCTTATTCCATGAACCCTATATGTGTTGTCAGGATTGTTTGTTGCGTTTCTATGAAGTACTAACATTTACAAACACAATTGGTCCGTACTGTGTAAGTAAATGCTGTCAACAATTGGTGGTAATTGAAATAGAATGTTCATTGCTACATTTGCGTAGCAACTTACACCAGTTATATTTGAAAATTTAAATGGACAAGATAAGACTGTGTCCAAGTCATTTTTTTGGAATGTGTGTTGTTTCTTTGAAGAAGTACTTGAGTTACTTTGAGTAATAGGTTCTTCTTTGGTTGTGGTAATTGATGAAGTATTAGTTTCTTTTACTCTCTTTGGAGGATTTGCAGTGACATCCTGTTGTATTTCTGTTTGATTTAGTTTTCTTTTACAACGTTTTACTTTTTGTGGAACAGGATATGTTTTTAGATGGTGGGTGTATAGTGAACAAAGTCTATTGTATTCTAAAATGCAAGGAATATCAGCGTTTACTTTACTTGCATCAAAGTTGATTAGAAATAGACCGTACGTAAGCGTGATAGTGCTACGTAGCTCATGCCTTCTTTAAAGACTGTGTTACCAATATCTATCAATGCTTTGTCTAGGGTAAGACCTTGTGATTTTTGAATGGTGACTGCGTATGCAAGAGTTAGAGAAAATTGTTCTCTGCGTACATACATGTCTTTGAAGAGAAGGAATCGAGCTGTTGAGCGTCCTATCCTTTTCACTTCTGAAAGTTTGTCAAAGAGAATATTGACAAACTGAATGTTGTTGTCATGTAGGTATGTTTGAAAGCCAACAACTGTACCCAGTGCTCCATTATCTAGTCCTTGATCTATGTCAAGGTTACGTTTAAGCATTACCTTACAGTTTAAGGATAATTTTAATATTTTTTCCAACCCAGCTGGTTGGAGATTGAATTTTCTAAACTATTTAGTCTTGTTGTGGCTTGCTCACACATGGGTAGTGCCATACTATGTACATCTAGTTTGTCTGTGATGCTAATTTCAATTATTGGTTGCATTTCTTTTTTCAACATTGTTTCATTGAATTTGGAACAGCTTGCAAGAGTTGGCATTAAGGCCATACAATTGATATTTTTGTGTGGTAATTGTTCCATAACATCCGTAGCAGATGCATTATCGCCATAAAGTGCATGAATGTGCCGGGTTTTCAATATTGTTTGTGCTTCTTGAGATAGTATACCAACTCTAATACTTTTTAAAATGTTGGCATAAGTGGGATCTGCAGATTGCCGCATGTTTCTGTTAATTCTCTGTATTGGAAATGTTGCCAAAGGTCGACATTTCCTTTGCTGCCAACAGTTTTATGGCAGAGTTTGTGTCCTAAGGTTTTAAAAATAGGCTCACCTTTCACTGGTGTGAATTGAAGAAGATCTCCGAAAACAATAATGTGTTTTCCTCCAAAGAGCTCTTCATAGTTTGTTTTGAGTACTTCTTGTAATCAGAGGTTAATCAAAGCCAACATTAGTTTGGAGACCATGCTCACTGCATCTATTAGTAGCATTTTAATTTGTTTTAATACTCTGCGTAGTTCCATTGAAGCTTCTGTAGAAAGTTTGTAATAGTCTAATTTGTTTTGGTGTTCTACTGGCAGGAGTAGTAATCGGTGTAAAGTGACACCGCCTATGTTGTAGGCAGCTAAACCTGTGGGGGCAATGACAACAGCTGACAGTTTGTTGTTTGTCAATTGTTGAAGGAATTTGCTGATGATTTTGATTAAGAATGTTTTGTCAGAACCAGCTTCACCACTGACGTACAGTAGTATAGGTTTGTAATTTTGGCAGGTGCATTCTTTATTTTCATGTTGTACACCATGTGCAATTTCTTTTGTTACTTCTTGAAAAATGCTACGCTGCTCATTGTTTAATTTTGATTGTAGTATAGTTACGTCTTCTTTATCTTCATACTGACACATGGTGTTTTCTACTTCTGTCATAGCTAATTCTGCCTCATTTTCTATTAGTGGCTGTCCCAGTGGTTCTTGGCTTCCTGTTACAGAAGGTTGACTACTGTCAGGAGTGTTCTTATCTAGTTGGGCCTGGAGTTCTTCTTCGTGTTGCTATTCATTGTGCAACATTGTTTTGTAGTGTGTAAAGTTTACATCAGTCATTTGCTTTGAAAGCATCTTCGTAGGAGTCATAGTTATCTAGTATTTCTTCTTCTTTTCTCCATGGTTTAAAGAGTTGTAGCAAGGACATGTAATATAGTTATTTATGTTAAGGAGTCATTAATGACAATTTCATATGATTAATTAAACTTGGTTTGGTGAGTTTTACTAAGCTTCCTTCACAATTTGTCACTCTGTATCTACCTTTTTTTCATAGGTTTTATATTATTTTTGTATGTGAAGTTTTGGGCTATGTGGTATAGACACATGGTTTCCAAAGTGGTACTTCTGTTTGGGTAGTATGTGTCCAGCAAATTGTTTTTCAAATTGTCTTGGGTGTTGGGATCCTTTTTGGCTATTGTTTCTATGTCGTTGTATGATTCGAGAACTCTTTTTCTAGATTTAGCAGGACCAAGACTTAGCCATACTATATTTTCAGATTTTCCATACAAAGCAGTACCGGTTAAACGATCTGCTGCTTCATAGGAACCACATTCTCTATGGGAGAGCATTTTTATGCCCAAGCTGTACAATTTCTGGGACAGTGTTTTGTCTGCTCTGTTTTTTCTGCTTTGGTTAAGTATGCTGTAACATATCGTGCAACTGCAGTGGAATTGTCTGCAATGTACTTCACATCTATGTTTGCATTTCATAAGAGGGCAATGATTGCATTGTAATCATTGATATATTTTTCTTCTTCTGTTCTTTTTATGTAATATGTATTTTTAGGTGATTTAACTTTAACACTATGTCTAACTGAAGACATGAAGTTGTTCACTTGACCTGTTTTTGTAACTGGTCTAGGGAAACCAAAGCGGCATTTGGTGTAGTATTTCCCTTTGTTTTTGTATTTGCGACAACAATATTTGCCACATTTGTGTCTTTGAAATTGTAAAATGTGTGCATGAAGATCACTATTTGTTGCTTCCGATGGAATTTCACAAGTGACATATTTTTCGATAAACTGTAACAAAGTGGCATCATTGTCTTGACCAAATTTAGGAGCACCTTTAATCCATAAAAGCATGTGGATATGTGGTGCTCCTCTGGCTTGGTATTCTTTTCTCCAAAAGAAGTGTTGCACTTCTCTGAGGGGAGGAACAGTTTTATTACAAATAAAGTGTAGCATAGCAATGAACCAATGATGAAAATATCTTGAAACATTAACAGGATCTAGAGAACAAAGTTCTCCAGGTGTTAGTATATCTATGTTTGTTTTGTTTTTGTTTGATATGCGTAGGAAATCATGTAAATCTTCCCAAGCATATTCTGCACAAATAAATGTAACAAACAAAGTGGGTGGGCCAAGGTTTCTTATCATACAACGTACATCACCATGACGTTGGAACCAGTACTCTTTAGTACCACGCATGTTTGCTAATAGATTTGTAATACGTGATTGTAAAACCTCATCTTTTTCTTGCAGTTTTTGTAATAATTGTGTAGCTTACATATTTTGAAAGTGGGTTCCTGATTTTAATGTGTGTGCAACTCCGTAGCATAGAGTTGCTCGTTCACTTTCAAAGAGTAGGTGGAATATGTATTCCACATTTTGTCTTAATCTGGGATGTTCAGAATACATCCGTAACGAGCGGTATTCTGATGCTGTTATTTGAATAGGTCTATCATCGTACCTTCCTCCTTTGCCAGTAGGAAAGAGTAGAGGAAAAGCACGTGCTTCTATTCTTTTTTCCCTTATGCTGGTTGGTGATCCTTTTGTTTGTCGCATTTGGTACGTTTCTAGTGCATCTTCTACGGTGTCATTAGAGTGCAATGGATGAATTGTATAATTTTCTAAAGTATTGGAAACTGTAGCAGGATCTAGAAGCATAAATTGGCCAGTTTCTGGTGACTCTTGAATTATTTCAGTGGTTTCCTTCAAGTTTTCTTCAATATTAATTTCTTCATTATTGTCTTTTAGATATTGCAAGGCTTGTCTAACTTTATGTAAGTCTACCAGTTGTTGCCAATTTTTTTTGTCTTTTGTAGGTACACCATTTACTAAGATAATTAAAGATTGCTCCATTGGACGTTGCACTCCCAGAGTGTGCACATTTTGTTTTAGATCTAATGGTAAATACACTACTTTGCCACAAATGCCTTTCACCAATTCAGAGGGAGGTAATTTTGCTGTTTTTGGTTGAAGGCGTAGTATTGCTTGAAAGGGGTGCACTGTTTGAATTATGATGCTCTTATATAAATTGAATTGTTGTATGGGGTTTTGGTAGTGGGAATAATTCCAAATTATTTGTGATAGCACGTGAAGAAGTTTGGTTGTTGTCAGGTTTTATAGTGCAGTAACTGCAAAGTATTAAGGGGTCAGTTATTTCGTATTTGTTTTCTGCTATAAGGTAGAGAGCTAATTCAAACCATTTTGAACCTTCATTGTCTTCTATTTTGTATGTTAGGTCTACAGTTTTTGTATTACTTTTATAAAAAGATCTGCGGCAACATACACACACATGGTTTGGTACTTCAGCAGATGTACTTTTAAATTTCAGTATTTATTTTTTGTATGTGTGTAGTAGAAGGTTGCCATGAGTAGAATTGTTGCTAGTCTGTTGTAAAGCTATTGCATTTTGTAAGTGGCTTTTACTTACAAAATATTTTTTCTGGATATAGTCGATTTCTTCAAGTAGGTCTTTGGCTGTACCATGTAGAAGAATGTTATTTAAATTGGCTAGTGCTAAAGCAGGATTTTTAGCATAGTATAGTTTATAGACTAGATTTCTTATAGTTGAATGATGTGTTGATATCATTTTGATATCATGGAAGGTGGTTTTGAATAAAGGTCCTGAAATGCAGGCTAATGAATGTCCTTCTAGTCCTGTGTACTTGTGCACTGGGCAGGTATCCATATTTTGCAGTAGTTTCATTTTGATTTTGTCTTTGCCTTTCACATACTGATTGAGGAATTGTCGTAAAGACTTGAAAGATTTTTTAGGTGTGTTACACATTGACGTGCATGGCCATTTGTATACTAGATGTTCTGGTTCAGTTGAATGGAGAGGTAATTCTAAGTTTTCTGGGGATATTTTTGTAATCAGTATTTCTTGTTCCATTATGGTATTATTAACTTTTTCATAACCTCGTCCACTGCTACGTATGGCAATTGTATTTTTTTGCTTTTGTTTGCATGCTTCTTCATTGAAATATGGTTCTGTGCTTGTGGTGTGACTTCACTCACCTCCACAGATATTTAAGAAGTTATTTTTGTTGACATTTCGTTTATTGAGAAGTCTTTTATGTAATTTAGTCATTAGTTTTGTTAGTGGTTTCATTTTGTTTAACACTAAAATAAATAACTTTCTTTTGAGAAGGATTGCACTGTCTATCAAAGCTTCTAAGATTAATTTTCTACGGTAGGTTTTAAGAGTTGTGCATGATTTTTCTCCTGTTTTTATAAGATTTTGAAGGTCTCTGTGGCGGAACATTTTTGCTAAAATACTTTTTTTGGTATGCTTACTTGGCACTATATCAAGATTTATAGGAACAGTTTTAGCAGTAGTGGTAGCTGAATTCTTGTTAATCGTTTACTGTTTCGTTTTACATTTTGATAGAGGAGGCAAAGTTTCTGTACTTGAAGCTTGTTTTGTTTCGCTAAATGACTATATTGGTTGTTTTGTTTGAACTTCTTGTACAAATTCTGCTAGAGATGGATGCTTATTTTGGACACTACTATTTTCATTTGCTCTACTTCAGCGTTGCGTTCTACGGACTTGATTTTTGGTAGGCATTCTTTAGGGTCTGTTGAAAAAAATAAAGAAGGTATGGGTTGGGGTGTTCTGCAATGTATGTGTGCTGTGTGCATGAGTGTTTGAGTATGATGATAACGATGGATGTGATGGTGTGTGATTGTGTATTGGTCAACTACAACTAGTTGGGATGGATATTCTTAAATTTATGTGCTACTAAACTGGGGTTCAGATGACAGTAGAAAGTAAGCTGGTGGTGAGGAGAAGCACAAATAGTCATTCTAATGGTATAGAATTAAAACAGTTCTTTGTTCTATAATATTAAAATTCTAGGGGCTGAGTTATGTCATTTGTGCATCGAAAAATGGGGATTTGTGCGCCATTCTGCCTGTAAATCCCCGTTTAACAAATGGGGATTTGTGGACAGAATGGTGCACAATCTCTTTTTATAGGCGCAGAAATACCATGAATGAACCCCACAGTGTGTTTGAATAATTGTAAAAATATTATGGTAGTATTTAACTTATTTTTTTTGTGGAATGAGCAGGTTTCTTCTGAGTTGTTGTTTGTACTTCAGATTCTGCTGCTGCTTTTCAGGAGAGTGGTCTTCACTGCAATTGTAAAGGAAAGAAATTAGTAATTTTGTGTGTTTATAGCACTGATGTTAATTTAGACATTGATTTTTATGTTTTTGTACAAGTATTGTTGTTTGATATCTGAACATAGTGGGTGCATGCAATTTCTTTTGACTATGTGCAGTCTTTATTTTTTACTTTAAATATGCTAGTTCAACATGCTTTGCAAATGTGTGTGTAAAAAGAAATTAAATAGCAGATAGGTTTGGAAGTGACAGTTGATTACAGCAGATGGGAAAAATGACAGTAAGTTAATTTTATAGGTTATACAGGTTAAAAGACAGTTAATCTGATTATATGCATTTATAAGAATTGTACATGTACTATACAGAAAATATGCATACCTGTAGTTTGTGTTCATGCATATGGATATGCATGCAGCTGCAAGTAGAAATCTTGGAGACTTGTACAGTAGTTCTTGTAGTAGGTGCTTTCCAATGATATGACACTTGTACTCAGAGTGATTAACAGTACATTTGAAGTGCTGATCTATGATGATGGACTTAGATGTAGAGGTCTTGGATGTGATTGGTGGATGGTTGTTTGACTGCTTAGCTGTATCCAATGAGGGAATGGTACAGAGAGTGAAGTGGAAATGGTAGAAGGGCTGTCCATGTTACGATTTTTTCAGCGGACATGGCGGTAGTCCGCGGACATTGCGTGTTACATAGGGGGATTTTGGGGTGGGGAGGCATGCAAATGAGAATGAGCAGAGCAAGGGATTGGTCAGTAAAGTTTAGTGGGTGGGTTGTGTCAGTAGAGAGTTTGTCAGAAAGTATTTTTCCTGAGAGAAGAAAAGATAGCTATGTCTGTGTGTTTCAGAAAACAGATTGTCTGGATTTTGGTAGACTCGTGGATACATTGGTTGAAGGTGCAATCAGAAAGCTCTGGAGTAGCTGTAGATCTTGGATTCCCACATGTGGAAGTGCACTGGCATGGAGTACGTGGAATGAAGTGGCTGGACTTGCTACCTCTCTGTGCTACTTTAGAGACAGAGCATCATCCAGACATAATGATAATTCATTGTGGAGTAGGGATGTAACGGTATTACGGTATACCGTTAAAGATACCGTGAACCACTTAATTGAACAATAATAACCGTCACATTGTTTATACCGGTATACCGTTCATACCGTTAAGTGTGCTTTTCAATCTGATTTGGAAAGGCTGCAGTAAGCAAGTTCTGCGCAGTCTTGGTCTTGCACTGTTGGATGTGCCGTCTGCCAAGTAGTTTCAGTTTGAGCAGTTTTTAATGCCATTCCATAAACCACACGTGCCTGACACAAAATCAACATGTTAGCAATAGGAAGAATAAATACAGTGCCAAGAAGGAAAGGGGTTTACTTTTTTTTATTTACATTTTCTTTTTAAAGCGCTCACACAGCCCCAGGGCATCGAGGCGCTGTTAAAGAAATTGGTTTTGTTTATTTAGTTGCGTAATTGTTTTTGTCTTAGTTGCGTATTTATAACGCGCTTAAACACCCACAGGTTTCTAAGCGCGGACCCAGGGATCGAACCTGTGTTGCTTCGTGTCGTCTTGCTTCCAAGGCACGCACGTTGCCGCTGAGCCATCCTCCCAGGACTTTGGGTTGGCGGCTTTGGGGTTTATATATTTATAATGGATAATGTTTTCTAAACATATGACAATGGCGGATTTCCCTGGTTCTATCATTGAATTTACATATAATAAGTCACATTGCGAAATTTAATCATCTCTGTGGGTATTCCCTGCTGCCATACCAAAGGGTAACATGTCCGTGATTACTGAACACCTTTTGGCCCAGAAGTAAACTAAAGGCTGTAACGTAAAGAGAGAGTGCGTGTGCGTGTGTGTGTGTATGCGCACAAGCGTATACTACCATCAGACTCCATTGATCTGTGGCATGCAGATTATCAATATGGCAACATGTTCATCTTCACCAGTAGCCAGTGGGGGAGCTAAAAGCCTAAATGACCACTTAAGGAAAGCTATTCAGTTTGCTTTGCCAGTCGCAGCAGGACTCCCCCCCCTCCTCTCCACATGTGCGTTTGTGTTTGGTGCAAGCAAGGGGTGGCATTTCAGTGGAGAGTATGTTGAAAAGCCCAATTCTGGCCCTGGGTGCATGGTTTTGTTTGTGATGATAAATCTGACAATTTATGACCTTTTAGAAAATATTTGTTAAGATTAGTTAACTCCACCTGCTATACCGCGATAACCATGATATACCGTCATTTGGCAAGAAGGTTATTGTACCGTCATAAAACTAATACCGTGACACCCCTATTGTGGAGGGAATAGTTTAGGACATGTGTCTGGAATTTCTTTGCAATTTGCAATGAAAGAAGGACTTGGGAAGGTCATGGACATGTTTCCAAATTCTCAAGTAATTTTTTCTCGGATTGCGCAGAGACAAATGTGGCTGTGTTCTTCTTCATTTGGTCCACAAATGGAGAAAGTGAGGCGCAATGTCAATAAGGCTGTTTGTGCCTTTCTAAGAGATGTTGGCATGTCCTCTTTTCACAATGAAAATATTATGTTTCGTAGCACATACATTTTTTGCAGAGATGGAATCCATCTTACTTATGCTGGCAATCAGATTTTTCTGAGAAATGTACAAAACACATTGCAACCTCTTTTGGAATTTCAGCCATCCATTTTGCAGTAGGTGTTGACCATTTCAAGTTTTTCAAACACAAACAAACACCACCAAAAGGCTCTTTTCAGAGCCACCACTTCCTCCCAGAGAAAAGTGCAATGGTTCTGATAGGGCAGCACCCCCAAAATTTTAGATGTCCGCAAACTATCCGCGGACTTCTAAAAAATACACAGGGCCCTAATCCATTTATTTGCCACTTCTATTTTTAAACTGTGAAAGGCGGCTGAAAAGAGCCTTTTAAAAAAAAAAAAGATTTTTTGATTTTTTGCACACGACACACTAGGAGAGGAGGGGAAAGGAGAGTAAGGGGGACACCAAACACGGGGATAAGAAAGGGTGGGTGGAGAGAGGAAGATGTAGGGTGGGCCTTACTTAGGTAGTGGGCAGGTGTTCTCATGCTCTGAGACCGCAGTCTCAAAAGCACTACAAAGTCTCTCCCCCCTGCAGAGTACTGTGTCACAGTACATACACACAACTGTGACACTCGAAAGGTAAGGGTCACCAGCATTGCGAATGGCCTGTGAGGCAGCTGGAGGGATACGCTCTCCCACAGAAGTGTTCCTTGTGGTGACAGGATCGGAAACGGAGGATGTAGTAGAGGATCTCAACCTACTACGCTCCTCGCAAGGTAGAACCTTGAGAATGGCTGCCCCGTGGAATGACCTTAGGTGTTGCTTCATAGTTGTCGTACCAAAGCTGTACGAACCAAGCCTCCCGCGACTGACCACCATTTTGCACTTGTTGCAGGTGACTTTCTTTGCACGCACCTTGGGTACGTTATCATGAATGATAAATAACCGCCACACCCAAGAGTCACGGCGAGTGATGGTAGTAGGGACTTCCACTACCTCATCCTCTTCATCCTCTTCATCCTCCTCTGCATCCTCACTGCTGTTCCCCTCTTCAGGCCCTTGGGGAGGTAGTGGTGGTAGAGGGGCTGGGGGTGGTGCTGAGGTAGATGTAGCACCAGGTGGCAGTAGTGGAGCCATGGATGCCATCAGGTTTCAGAAATAAATCTGGAGAATTGGCAGCAAAAATGCACTATGTTCTGTAAGATAGCCATAAACACAATGAGGATGAGCTCTGGGGTGTGGCCTTTTATAGGGGTGCTGGAGCGCGCTTCGCGGACACCCGCGCTGTCCGCGAATAGATTGAACACCAAAAAAAGGCTCAAAAAGTCCCAAAAAGTATGTAGAAAGTCAGGATTATTGTCTGGAACTTGTGCTATGGTGATTTATTATTATAAAATATTGTGGATTGCTTGAAAAGGTAGTTTTAGATTGTTCGGGGACATGAACAGTGTCCGCAGTCAGAACACACGCTTAGCATGGGCGCGGTCACATGATGGCGTCGCAAACATGTCCGTGAATGGAAAGGGTGTCTGCAGGACACCAAATGCACTGAAACTGTTATGCGCATGCGCGTTGGTGTTCTACGGACAATGTTCAGGTCCTGAAACTAATTAAAAGTGCGTCACAAGTGAAACGAACAGTCACAGACAAGTGTTTGTTCTTAGAACAGTTTCAACCCGCCTATGAACAGTACGGACAGGTATAGTGTCCTCAGGACACCCCCATTTCGTTTATTTACGAACATCCCGGGACACTTGATGTGTTCTTAGAACAGTTTCAACCTGCCTACGAACAGTACGGACAGGTATAGTGTCCTCAGGACACCCCCATTTTGTTTATTTATGAACATTTCAGAACACTGCATGTGTTCTTAGAACAGTTTCAACTTGCCTTCGAACAATATGGACGGGCATAGCGTTCTCACGACACCCCCATTTCGTTTATTTACGAACATTTCAGAACACTGCGTGTGTTCTTAGGACAGTTTCAACTTGCTTGCGAACAATACGGACAGGCATAGCGTCCTCAGAAAACCCCCATTTCGTTTATTTACGAACTTTTCAGGACACCGCGTGTGTTCTAAGAACAGTTTCAACTCGCCTGCGAACAATACGGACAGGTATAATGTCCTCAGGACACCCCCATTTTGTTTATTTAGGAACATTTCAGGACATCCCTGTTGTCCGCGGACACCAAAACTGTTTTTTTAAAAAAAAAAATGCAAAGGACTAAATTAACACACACATAACATTTATTTTTCATCATATTATATATATGTACAATTTATGATAGAGAAGGGGTAGCAGAAACGGACACAAACACAGGGGAATTGGGGTTTTCAAGAGGATTGATAGGATGAGATGAAGGGATGGAAATCTCATCAAAACGTTTTTCTACGTGGTGAGGGTTTGGGGATAATTGACTGGGATATGGAGAGGGGGGACACACCCGTTGTCCTGAAATGTTCGTAGGGGGTGTCCTGAGGACGCTGTCTGTATTGTTCGTTGTCGAGTTGAAAGTGTTCTAAGAACTCTTGCGGTGTCCTGAAATGTTCGTAGGGGGTGTCCTGAAGACGCTGTCCGTATTGTTCGATGGCAAGTTGAAAGTGTTCTAATAACTCTCGCTTTGTCCTGAAATGTTCGTAGGGGGTGTTCTGAAGACGCTGTCCGTATTGTTCGCTGGCAAATTGAAAGTGTTAAAAGTTTCCACAGGCTACAGTTGAAATGTTTGACTCTATGGGTGTGATATGCTGCGGTGGTTGTGGCCAGGGCATAGAGTGTTGAGTGCATGACCATTTGGTCATGCACCCAAAACTCTATGCCCTGGCCACAACCACCACAGCATATCACACCTATAGTTGCTGATAACTTTGGGTCAAAAACACATTTATAAGGAACAGAGTTATAAGATATTATGGGTGTGATATGCTGCGATGGTTGTGGCCATGGCATAGAGTGTATAATATACTTACTGTTTGGTTTAGTAACTGGAGTACATGTATTTCTTGTTAATTTCTGTGATAAAAGAAAATAGCATGTTAGTATTAATATTTTTTAATGACTTATTACATTGTATAATCAAAATGTTTTTTTTTTTTGGACCCTCATATTTAGTAGATTACAAACCAGAGTACTGTGCAATTTGCTCAGTTTCTGTGTTCGTTGCTAAAATCATTGGGTCTGGGGGAGAAAAAAAAATCCATGCTGGATTAAAAAAAACTTTTTCTGTTATGCTACAGTTTATTTGTTTGTTTGTTTTCAGTGTTCATTTGTTGTTTCTGGCTAATGTTTTATACATTGGGTTGTTGCATTTTTTTTGGAGCAGTAACATAATATTTATTTGTTTGGATATTATAAAATTTTGGAGCAGTTAGATACCAGTAGGCGTATTCTGTCTATTTATTTTTTTTATATATGTTAGTGGTATTGATTTATCTGTTTGGATATTGTTAAATTTTGGGACAGTTAGATACCAATTGGTGTATTCTAACGGTCTATTTTTTGATATATTTTAGTGGTATTGATTTATCTGTTTGGATATTGTTAAATTTTGGGACAGTTAGATAACAATTGGCGTATTCTAACTGTCTATTTTTTGCTCTAATTTAGTGGTATTCATTCATCTGATTAATTGTTGTAGAATCTTTGGGCAGTTACATAGCTTTTTGGAATATTCTAACAGTTTATATTTTTTACTAAAAGTTTACTTGAGGTTTAAGTACAGTTTAGTTATCAAATATAAAAATAAGCGTTTGTAAGATTTGCTGGTAATCTCTGCTTTAGAGCAATTGTACTATCATTACATTCAAAACATCCACATTTATTTTTTATATATGCAGTGTAGAGCCTTGAATTGGTTGTGGCTCCTGCATGATAGATTATACCTATTGTTGTGAAGGTTTTCTTACCAAATGATATTTGACCATGTGTGAATCCAGTCAGCTTCCAGTTGTTTTTGGTACCATCTGCATTGTAACGTAGAAGCATTAGTATTACGTATTTACTATGTGTTTGTATTACTAACATGGAGCGATTATCTGAATTGCAGGTAGAACATAATCTACCATGGTTTGCATTTTGTACAAGTTGCTGAAATGGAATGGATTCACAATTAGGTATTGATATATATACGAAGCGTTCATTGGGGATTTCTTCTTGTGTCACATTGTTGCAGAGAGTGCATGTATGTTTCCACATGTATGAAATCTGGAAGATTTCATTTATAGGTATGTTTCTGTTTTCCAGTACTTGTAAGTACATTAGAAATTCTTGTGGATCTTCCTGTGAGTTTATAGTGAATTTCACCATTCCAGCACAGTAGTCCAATTGTTGTTCTTATTCCATAAACACTATACGTGTTGTCAGGATTGTTTGCTGCATTTCTGTGAAGTACTAACATTTGCATATACAATGGGTCTGTACTGTGTAAGTAAATGTTGTCAACAATTGGTGGTAATTGAAATAGAATATTCATTGCTACATTTGCGTAGCAACTTACACCAACTATATTTGAGAGTTTAAATGGACCAGGTAGTTCTGTATCTGAGTGATTTTTTTTTAGTTCGTCTTCCTTCTTTGACGAAGTAGCTGGTTTACTTTCCCTAATTGGTTCTTTTTTGCTTGTGGTACTTGATGAAGTTTTAGTTTCTTTTACTCTCTTTGGAGGATTTGCAGTGACATCCTGTTGTATTACTGTTTGATTTAGTTTTCTTTTAGAACATTTTCCTTTTTGTGGAACAGGATATGTTTCTAGATGGGGGGTGTATAGTGAACGAAGTCTATTGTATTCTAAAATGCAAGGAATATCAGCGTTTATTTTACTTGCATCAAAGTTGATTAGAAACAGATCGTCAAGTGTACGTAAGCGTGATAGTGCTACGTAGCTCATGCATTCTTTAAAGACTGTGTTACAAATGTCTATCATTGCTTTGTCTAGGGTAAGACCTTGTGATTTATGAATGGTGACTGTGTATGCAAGAGTTAGAGAAAATTGTTCTCTGCGTACATACATGTCTTTGAAGAGAAGGAATCGAGCTGTTGAGCGTCCTATCCTTTTTACTTCTGAAAGTTTGTCAAATAGTATATTGACAAACTGAATTTTGTTGTCACGTGGGTATGTTTGAAAGCCAACAATTGTACCCAGTGCTCCAGTAACTAGTCCTTGGTCCACGTCAAGGTTACGTTTAAGCATTACTCTGCCATTTAAGGCTAACTTTAATATATTTTCTAAGCCTGCTGTGTTTGAGATTGATTTTTCTGAACTATTTAGTCTTGTTGTGGCTTGGTCACACATAGGTAGTGTCATACCATGTACATCTAGTTTGTCTGTGGCGCTAATGTCCATTATTAGTTGCATTTCTTTACTTAACATTATTTCATTGAATTTAAAACAGCTTGCAAGAGTTGGCATTAAGGCCATACAATTGGCATTTTTGTGGGCTAATTGTTCCATAACATCTGTAGGAGATGCATTATCGCCATAAAGTGCATTAATTTGCCGGTTTTTCAATATTGCTTCTGCTTCTTTAGAGAGTATACCAACTCTGATACTTTTTAAAATGTTGGCATAAGTGAGATCTGCAGATTGCTGCATGTTTTCTGTTAATTCTCTGTATTGGAAATGTTGCCAAAGGTTGACATTTCCAATGCTGCCAACAGTTTTACGTCAGAGTTTGTGTCCTAATGTTTTAAAAATAGGCTCACCTTTTACTGGTGTCAATTGAAGAAGATCTCCGAAAACAATAATGTGTTTTCCTGCAAAGAGCTCTTCATAGTTTGTTTTCAGTACTTCTTGTAATCTGAGGTGAATCAAAGCCAACATTAGTTTGGAGACCATGCTCACTTCATCTATTAGTAGGATTTTCATTTGTTTCAATACTCTGCGTAGTTCCATTGCAGTTTCTGCAGAAAGTTTGTAATAGTCTAATTTGTTCTGGTGTTCTACTGGCAATAGTAGTAATCGGTGTAAAGTGACACCACCTATGTTGTAGCTAGCTAAACCTGTGGGGGAAGTGACAACAGCTGACAGTTTGTTGCTTGTCAATTGTGGAAGGAACTTATTGATGATTTTTATTAGGAATGTTTTGCCAGAACCAGCTTCACCACTGACGTACAGTAGTATAGGCTTATAATTATGGCAGGAACATTCTTTATTTTCATGTTGTACACCATGTGCCATTTGTTTTGTTACTTCTTCAAAAATGCTATGTTGTTCGTTGTTTCGTTTTGATTGTAGTATAGTTAAGTCTTCTTTATCTTTATACTGACACATGGTGTTTTCTACTTCTATCATAGCTAATTCTGCCTCTTTCACAGAAGGTTGACTACTGTCAGGAGTGTCTTTTTCTAGTTGGGCCAGGAGTTCTTCTTCGTGTTGCTGTTCATTGTGCAACATTGTTTTGTAGTGTGTAAAGTTTACATCAGTTATAGTCTTTTATTTGCTTTGAAAGCATCTTCATGTGAGTCAGTTTTCTAGTATTTCTTCTTCTTTTCTCCATGGTTTAAAGCGTTGTAGCAGGTACATGTAATATAATTCTTTATGTTGAGGAGTCTTCAATGACAATTTGATATGATTAATTAAATTTGGTTTAATGAGTTTAACTAAGCTGCCTTCACACTTTGTCACTCTGTATTCACCTTTTTTTCATCAGGTTTTATATTATTTTTGTATGTGTAGTTTTGGGCTATGTGGTATAGACGCATGGTTTCCAAAGTATTACTTCTGTTTGGGTAGTATGTGTCCAATAAATTGTTTTTTAAAATGTCTTGGCTGTTGGGATCATGTTTGGATATTGTTTCTGTATCTTTGTATGTTTTTAGAACTCTTTTTCTAGATTTAGCTGGACCAAGACTTAGCCATACTATATTTTCAGATTTACCTATCTGTCCGTAGTGTTCGCTAGCAACCATAACTCGTGCCACTACCGTGCACTGCTAAGACTAACACCCAGGACATCAAAGAGTAGGTGCTGTAATTATGCTGCCACGCAATCTTATGCCATTACAGGGATTCTGCAATGAATAAGGTTGACAATTATGCGTCTACAAAGGCACATCATAGAGGCCTGTGTAATCGATGGATTAAATTTAGATATTGTTGTCGTACCACGCATACCTCTCATTCCATCTGATGGAAATATGCCTTTCAAATTTATAGAAGTCAGTTTCCTATATGTTTAGCCTTTTCAATGACCATTAATAAGTCATGGGGACCTACTCCCCCTTCCTGGAAGCAATCAGTGGTAATTCCGATATTTAAGAAGGGGGACAGAAGGGACCCTATGAATTGCCAAACCGATATTGACCTTTAACATATGTTAGAACAGCGTATGTTACGCTGGAACATCTAGTTATTATTATTATTGTGATTATTAGTGTACTTATTGAGCACATAAATAGCTTCAGGAAGACACAGAGCACATTACAAGTCGCTTTAAAAGTCACAGGATGAAGTACACTATGAGGGAAGCAGATCACAGGGAGCTAACAATGGGGGAGGAGGAGAGCGGGAAATTTGGCAGCAAGGGCTCTACAAGCAACCATGGTAGGAAACAGGGGGGAGCTGATCAGCCAATGCCATGTTAGGTGGGGATTGGAAGGGGTGTGAACATAACTGTTAAGGAGGAGCCATTCCTTGAAGAGGGGTGTCTTGATACTAGATACTAATGTTTGGGCATTGAAATAGATTGATTAAATACTAGTGCACTAAGGCTATGAGCAGCTCTGTAGAAAATTCCTGAAAGACACTATGGGCTCATTTTCGAGTTCCCCCATAAATTTGGCAGCGGGCCCTGTACACATGCACTTTGGTGTGCACATGTCCCTGCCGCTAAATGTATGGTCATTTGCACAGCAAAGTGCAAAAGTGCAGGGTATAAGGTGGCATACATGTGTGTACGCTGCCTTTTGTCCTGCACTGTTGCACTGCACCGTGCAAAGTGATTAAATGCTGCCTGGCATGCTCACATGCTCACATGCCAGGCAGCATTCACTTAAACCCTGCTCGACATTCTCGCATCCTGAGCAGGGTTTAATTTCAATTATGAACATTGCTTATCACGGGCACATGGTAAGCATTGTTCACAGTTACAATTAAACTATACCCGTCATGTAAGCATGTCGGGCAGGGTTTAATTGTAATTGTAAATGCTGCCTGCATAGCAAGCAGCATTTACAATGCATTCCTATGTGGTCCACCTGCTTTATGTTGATGCATAAAGCAGGTTCACCCCATAGGGTTCTCCAGCATTTATACAGGTATGAAAATCGATGCCGGAACAAATGCTGGAGCATTTGTATGGAGCAGAGGAAGGAGGTGGCAGAAACACAAGTTGCCTACCACCCCTCCTCTCCACCACACAAATGATAAAAAATGTGGCGTGGCTTGAATAGAAGGCGTTAAAGCCATTACACCACTATAGAAACTTACTTCCAATGTGATTGCAAATATCATGTTGAGGATTTTTTTCATTTTTATTTAGTTTTTGGTATTTTCTCTCTTTAGAACCAGCACTTTAATGCAAATATTGTCCCGTACAAGTGCGAAACATGATGGCCTACCGATAGAATGTGGTCTTTAATACCTAATGGAACTTCTGAGAAAATGCATGATCCCAAATATTTGAAGTATATAATAAAGAATTATTGGACAAAAATGTTGATGCCACGAGAATGGATTAGAAGTTTGGACAATCCTTTTCACAGTTAAACTATGTAAGAAAATTCTTCCTACTTCCTCTTCCAGATAAATTGGAATCTCATTTGACTTTCACTTAAGGGATCACTACCGATAGGGCCCAAACTGAATAAAATAGTTGACGTGGCATGTTCATACAAATGATTTCTATACAATAGAACTAGGTGACATATCATTTTTGCCATGTTTAAGGGCTCTCTGAGGTTTACAGCCTTAGCTAATTTGCTTTATGCAGCATTTCCACATTATTTGTTGGGTGTAGACCAAGATATTAATTGCAGTTTAATCCAATTAAATACTGCCGTTGTTATTACTGATTCCTGTTTGTTCCCCCATACCCTCAATAGATAAGATTAATGTTAAGATTCATTTTCAGCAAAGGTCTTCCCTCTTATTGTTGGAATTCAGAAGCAGTTCTATGATGGATTCTGATACAGTGCCCATTCACACACCTTTCATACACCTGAGCTATATAGTCGGTTGGCCATGTCATTGTGTAGTATTCTTATGGAAAAAGCTGCTTAATACCAGAGACCAGTTTCTAAGTGCGACACTGAGATTCGAACCTGTGTTGCTATGCGTTGTCTTGCTTCCAAGACAAACGCGTTGCCCCTGAGTTATCCCCCTCCCACCCCCGCCTTAATGGAGAGTGCAAACATTAGGTACCCTTGCTTTCTCTGCTGTTGTTTCCCATTCACCTCTAATGTTAATGTTATGTTATGTTATGTTATTTTGCACTTATATAGCGCCTTATATACCATTGGTATGGTCTGAAAGGCGCTGGTAGGTTGAACGCCCTTGGGAACCGAAGTTCTTGTCAGTAGAGGGAGGAGAGAGGATCCAAAAGGTGCAAGTGCGCATCTGGTATGTGTGCAGCTGGTGCGAAAATTCCTGTGGAAGCTGCTTCATAGCGGTAGGTGTGGTGGCTGAGAGGTCAGGAGTATGTGTTTGAATCTGGCAGGAATTATCCAGACCGAGAGTGGCAGCGTAAGGCCTGAGGAGAACGCCTGGCTGGGGGTGCGAGACCAGCAGTGATTACAATAGAGTGATGTGGAGTGAGCGGCGTCAGATGTTGATATGAGAACAGTTATACCGAATGGTGTCATAGTATCTCTGTGTTCTAGTTGGGTGGTGGTGTAAGGAGAGAGTAAGCGTGGGGTGTGATATGAGGTATGATCTTTTAAAGGATCCATGCATTCTAGGTATAATATGGACGTCATGCAGTTAAGCAATTCGTCCGTTCTGCACATTCGTCGGCCCTCCACACGTCCTCTTGCTGCACACGTCCTCTCGCTACACACGTCTTCTCGCCAACACGTCCTCTCGCCACACACGTCCTCTCGCCACACATGTCCTCTCGCCACATACATCCTCTCGCCACAACACGTCCTCTCGCCACAACCCATTCTCTCTCCATAACACGTCCTCTCGCCACAACACGTCCTTTTGCCACAACACGTCCTCTCGCCACAACACGTCCTTTTGCCACAACACGTCCTTTCGCCACACATGTCCTCTCGCCACCCACGTCCTCTCGCCACCCACGTCCTCTCGCCACCCATGTCCTCTCGCCACACACGTCCTCTCGCCACACACATCCTTTCGCCACACATGTCCTCTCGCCACACAACGTCTTCTCGCCACACAACGTTCTGTCGCCACACACGTCCTGTCGCCACACACGTCCTCTCGCCACACACGTCCTCTCGCCACACACGTCTTCTCGCTACACACGTCCTCTCGTCACAACGCGTCCTCTCGCCACAACACGTCCTCTCGCCAAGCACGTTTTCTCTCGTCACACACGTCTTCTCTCCACACTCGTCTTCTCTCCACACACGTCTTCTCTCCACACACGTCTTCACTCCACACACGTCTTCTCTCCACACACGTCTTCTCTCCACACATGTCTTCACTCCTACACACCCGGCCGCCCTCCACACCAGGCCGCTCTCTACACCCGGTCGCCCTGCACACTCGGCCGCCCTCCACACCCGGCCGCCCTCCACACCCGGCCGCCCTCCACACTCATCCGCCCTCAATACTCATGGGCCCTCAACACTCATGCGCCTTCAACATTCATGCGCCCTCAACACGCATTCGCCCTCAACACTCATGCGCCCTCAACACTCATCCGCCCTCAACACTCATCCGCCCTCAACACTCATCCGCCCTCAACACTCATCCGCCCTCAACACTCACCCGCCCTCAACACTCACCCGCCCTCAACACTCATCCGCCCTCAACACACATCCGCCCTCAACACACATCCGCCCTCAACACTCTTCCGCTCTCCACGGTCATCCTCACTATATGCTCGTTCGCTTGTATACGATCGTCTGGCCACGCGTTCACCTAGTCTATACGTTTGTTGGTTCAGTAAAGTTAATTTTATACGCCCTCATCAGTTCTACGTGCTCCTTAGTTCTGTTTGCTTCTCTGTATTTGCGTTCACATTAGCTTTTACATACTGCTATGTGCATTTCATCGGTTCAGATCTCCTTAGTTTCTCATTGATTTATTCGTAATATCCGCTTCCCTGTATTTGATCTACTTTAGTCATTTATTGATAGGTCGGTGTGATGGTGCTAGTTTGGAGGCCGGTTGGTTTTAGGGGAAGAGCCAGGTTTTCAGTAGTTTGCGGAAGGACGTTAAGTCCTCAGTTAGGCGGATGTGGGGTGGGAGCGAGTTACACAGGGTTGGAGCTTGGGCTGAGAATGATGTTCCGCCTATCCTGATTGAGTTTGTCTTAGGAATTGTTAGGAGGCCAGCTGAGCTTGATCTTAGGGTGCGAGAGGGATGATATGGTATTAGTTTTTCTTGAAGATATTGAGGTCCAGTTTTATGCAGTGCTCGATGGGTGAGGCATAAGGTTTTGAAAGCCACCCTACGGGCTACTGGAAGCCAGTGCAGTGTCTTGAGGGCTGGGGATACGTGGTCTCTTGGACCTAGCGCAAGTAGCATTTTGGCCGCCGCGTTTTGTGCTCTTTGGAGTTTATTCAGCTGGTAGGCATGGATTCCGAGGTATAGGGGGTTTCCATAGTCCAGTCTGGATATAACGATTGATTGGATGGCAGAGACTCTGTTCGGAAATGAGAGGTATGGAAAGATGCGCCTGAGGGTTTTAAGGTGGTAGTGGCAGGACTTTGAGACATTGTTGACTTGGCGCGAGAGTGTTAGGCCGGAGTCTAGGGTGCATCCAAGATTTTTCACTGTGTTGGAGGGTGTCGGTGAGTTGCCCATGGCGGGTGGCCAGGGAAGAGGGTGCGGAAGAAGATCGGAGTTGCCGCACACCATGATTTCTGTTTTGGCGGGGTTTAGCAGGAGGTGGCTTTGGGTCATCCAGCGGTCAATGTTAAGGAGGCAGGCTGCCAGGTCGGGTCGGGAGTTGGGTTTCGAGTTCAGGAATTTTAAGATTAGTTGGGTGTCGTCGGCGTAGTTGTAACATATGATGTTGTGTGAGCGAATTATTGGCGGGAGGGTGATCAGGTAGAGATTGAACAGCAGGGCAGATAGACATGCTCCTTGAGGGACTCCCGTGTCGACAGGTCGAGCTTGGGAGGTAAAGCCGGAGAGTGTAGTTATTTGGTGCCTGTCTTTGAGGAAAGAGGCTATCCATTTAAGAGCGGTTCCACGGATTCCTAGGGAGTGGAGGCGGTCTAGGAGGATTGAGTGATTGATCGTGTCAACCTGCGGCGTCTGCTGTCATTTTGAGGTCGTCCCAGATCGACGCTAGGGTGGTTTCGGTTCCGTGACGTGATCTGAAACCTGATTGAGCAGGGTCTAGGAGGTTATTGGCTTCGACAAAGGCATTTAGTTGGGAGTAGACGGTTCGGTCAATGAGTTTGGCAAGGAACCTGGTGTTTGAGATTGGGCGGTAGTTTTTGACCTCGAGAGGGTCGAGCGAAGATTTTTTTATTAGAGGTTTGACGTATACCATTTTGAATGCCTCGGGAAATATACCGGAGGAAAGGGAGTCGTTTATGATAGATCTTGCGTGCTCCCCTGCGCAGGTGGAGGCAAAAATTCCTTTAAGAGTTTTGGCTGGGCAAGGGTCTAGTGGTGATCCAGATGGTTTGCGGGCAGATAGAAGTTTGAGAAATTGCTCTGGTGATAATGGACTAAAGGATTCGAGCGTTGGTTGCGTTGAGGTCGCAGGTGAGGGGCTGGCCGGTGCGGGCAGCGGAGTGTCAATTGGTTGTAGGAGAGCCAATTTGGTGTTTAGAGTTTTAGTCCTTTCAATAGCCGTGGTGTAAAAATGGAGGGAGAGTGAATCACACAGTGATTGTGACGGGGTCGGGATGGTTGTGTTACAAGCTGGATTGGTGAATTCGGAGATGATTTTGTGGAGTTCTTTGCTTGGGTTTTTGGAGTTTAGGATTCGGGTGTTGTAGTGGGCTTTTTTTGCTTTCCGGATTTCGGCCTTGTACTGATACAATTGTCGGGCCAAAGTGGTCTTGCTCTCTTGGGTTTTCTCTTTCCGCCATTTGCGTTCAAAGTATTTGTAATGCCGTTTAGTGGTTTTTAACTCAGGAGTGAACCATCTGGGAAAAGGGCCAAGGCGGGATGATGGTTTGCACAGGGGAGTGAGTCGTGTCAGAGATGCATTGAGCCATGAGTCAAAGGCTTCAGGCGTTAGATGGTTGTGGGGACGGTAGGTAGGTGGTCGAGACTGGAGGAGTGCCTCGGCTAGGTCTGGGGTGATTTTTAGTTTTTTCCAGCACTTGCGTAGGTTCGGAGGCTGAGATGTGCGTATGGGAAGGGGGCTGGGAGAGTGGATGGTGAACGAGAGAATAAAATGATCGGACCAGATGATAGGGGTGGGGGGCTTTAGGTGAATCAGGGTATTGGAGCTAAAGATGGCATCGAGAGTGTGTCCTTTAAAGTGAGTCGGGCCGTTTATGTGGGGTTGGAGGTTAATTGCATCTAGACCGTCGACCAGGGCGTGGGTCATAGGGTTGGTGGGGTTGTCGAGCCATATGTTGAAGTCTCCAAGGAGGGTGAGGTTGGGATGATTGATTTGGAGGGAGGCGATGGAGTCACAAAGGTTGTTTGCGAAATGTCTGTCGTAGCCAGGAGGCCTGTAGATTATTAGGAAGCTGTGTGAGAGCGACGGGGAGAGGGATAGTTTAACGAGGAGCGATTCACAGGATGGAATGGAGGTTTGGTTGTCCATGATTGTGGCACGGAAGTGAGATTTGAAGACGAATGCTATCCCCCCTCCTCTGGACGGACGGTTCAGTGGGATGAGGCAATAGTCAGGTGGAAAGGCTTCATTGGCGATTGGGCCGAAGTCATCAGAGAACCAGGTTTCAGTGATGAAGACTAGGTCCGGTTTGACAGAGGTGAGGAAGTCAAAGATGCAGTGTCTGTTTTTAGCTACAGATCGCGCGTTAAAAAGGATACAGTTTACATCTGCGGGCAGGGTTGGGTTTGGTGCTTGGGTGGGGGGGGCGGAGAGGCTGGAGGGAGGGGGTTAAGGTTGGTGAAAAGTGGGCGAGCAGAGAAGTATTTAGGCTTCGGGCGTGGTTGGGTGGTTGCTTGTGATAGGTTGATCGGGTTCGGGGTGGGGGATTTGTGGAAGGGGAGTGGGCGGTTAGGAGTTTCAGTTGCAGTCGAGGAGAAGTCGAGGGAGAGGGGTTTCAGGAAAGGAGAGGCCACGGGGGAAGGAGGAGAGTGTGGGAGAGAGGTGCAGGGTCGAGATAGGGGAGGCGAGGAGAGCTGAGAGGTTGTGGGGGACCAGGGACGTTTCCTCTTTAGTTTCTTTGCTGCAACTGGTGTGTGAGAGAGGGTAGGGGGGTCAGAGGAGAGGGAAGCGGCTTCGGTTCTTGCTAGTGCAAGGCGTGCAGTTTTTAGGGATGGGAAATGGTGCGGTCGGCCGGTGAAAGTGGTAGGGGTATGGGGGCAAGGAGGGGGTTGGGCGATTGGAGGGTCGGGTGTGTTAGATATGATAGTAAGGAGGGCGGGAGTGGGCACAGTGGGCACTGCTGGCAGGTCGGCGGTGGGGTTCAGGGGATGCGTGGTCTTAGGGTGGGTTGCTCGCCATCGTGCACCCCTGGCTTGGTGTTTGGAGAGGGTGGTGGCAAGGATTGCGGACGAGGGTGGGCTGATCAGGGAAGGGGGGCGGGAGGGAAGGCGGATCGGAGAATGGAGGTGGTCCACGGGAGTCGTTTCTGACAGGAGTGGGGGGAGTGACTGCACTCATGATCGGTGCGAGCTTTGGGTTGATTTAGTAGGGTTTCTGATTGTAGTTCAAGGGTTGATGATTAACGCTTTTTAGGGAGACTTTCGGGTTCAACTGGTCTACGACTTATTTGGTGCTTTCTGGATACAATTGGGAATACTTCTAATGCAACTTTTCTTAGAGAGCTGTTGGGGGCAGCTTCTAGATATAATTGGGATCACTTCAAATTCAACTTTTTCAGAGAGGCTATTGGGCGCAACTTCTAAGTGCAGTCGAGTACACTTCTAATTTCCACTTATCATAGAGGCTAATGGGCGCAGTTTATGAATGCAGTTTGGAACACTTCTAGATGCAGTTAGGAACACTTCTAATTCAACTTTTCCCAGAGAGGCTATTGGGGACAACTTTTAAATGCAATTGGGAGAAACTTCAGGGTGCAATTAGGAACACTTCTAATTCAACTTTTCTCAGAGAGGCTATTGGGCGCAGTTTCAAGATGCGATTGCGAGAAACATCTAGGTGCAGTTAGGACCTTCTAATACAACTTTCTTAGAGAGGCTATTGGGTGCAACTTCTAAAAGCAATCGTGTACACTTCTAAATTCAACTTTTCTTAGAGAGGTTATTGGGCGCAACTTCTAAAAGCAATCATGTACACTTCTAGATTCAACTTTTCTCAGAGAGGCTATTGGGCGCAGTTTCTAAATGCAGTTTAGAACACTTCTAGATTCAATTTTTCTCACAGAGGCTAATGGGCGCAACTTCTGAAAGCAATCATGTACACTTCTAGATTCAACTTTTCTCAGAGAGGCTATTGGGCGCAGTTTCTAAATGTAATTGAGAGCACTCATAAATTCAACTTTTCTCAGAGAGTCTATTGGGCGCAACTTCTAAATGAAATCATGTACACTTCTAAGTTGAACTTTTCTTAGAGAGGTTATTGTGCGCAGCTTCAAGATTGCTTCTAAAAGCAGTCGTGTACGCTTCTAAATTCAGCAATTCTCAGAGAGGCTATTGGGCGCAACTTCTAAATGCAATCATGTACACATCAGATTCAACTTTTCTCGGGGAGGCTATTGGGCACAGTTTCTGAATGCAATTGGGAACACTTCTAATTCAACTTTTCTCAGGGAGGCTATTGGGCGCAACTTCAAACTGCAATCATGAACTCATCAGATTCAACTTTTCTCAGAGAGGCTATTGGGCGCAGTTTCTGAGTGCAATTGGGAACACTTCTCATTCAACTTTCACAGGGAGGCTAATGGGCGCAGCTTCAAAATGTAATCATGTACACATCAGATTCAACTTTTCTCAGAGAGGCTATTGGGTGCAGTTTCTGAGTGCAATTGGGAACACTTCTAATTCAACTTTTCATAGGGAGGCTATTGGGCGCAGCTTCGAAATGCAATCATTTATACATCAGATTCAACTTTTCTCAGAGAGGCTATTGGGCGCAGTTTCTGAATGCAATTGGGAACACTTCTAATTCAACTTTTCTCAGGGAGGCTATTGGGCGCAGTTTCTGAGTGCAATTGGGAACACTTCTCATTCAACTTTCACAGGGAGGTTATTGGGCGCAGCTTCAAAATGTAATCATGTACACATCAGATTCAACTTTTCTCAGAGAGGCTATTGGGCGCAGTTTCTGAATGCAATTGGGAACACTTCTAATTCAACTTTTCACAGGGAGGCTATTGGGCGCAGCTTCAATATGCAATCATTTACACATCAGATTCAACTTTTCTCAGAGAGGCTATTGGGCGCAGTTTCTGAATGCAATTGGGAACACTTCTAATTCAACTTTTCTCAGGGAGGCTATTGGGCGCAACTTCAAAATGCAATCATGAACTCATCAAATTCAGCTTTTCTCAGGGAGGCTATTGGGCGCAGCTTCAAAATGCAATCATTTACACATCAGATTCAACTTTTCTCAGAGAGGCTATTGGGCGCAGTTTCTGAATGCAATTGGGAACACTTCTAATTCAACTTTTCTCAGGTAGGCTATTGGGCGCAACTTCAAAATGCAATCATGAACTCATCAAATTCAGCTTTTCTCAGGGAGGCTATTGGGCGCAGCTTCGAAATGCAATCATTTATACATCAGATTCAATTTTTCTCAGAGAGGCTATTGGGTGCAGTTTCTGAATGCAATTGTGAACACTTCTTATTCAGCTTTTCTCAGAGAGGCTATTGGGCGCTACTTCAAAATGCAATCATGAACTCATCAAATTCAACTTTCCTCAGAGAGGCTATTGGGCGCGGTTTCAATGCAATTCTAGATTCGACTTTCACTGTTGGTGCCTTGTTATATCAGTGGTAGTGTAGTATGGCGTGAAGTAATTGCTTCAGTCCCCACTATATTCAGCATATTCAGCATTCAATGAGGGGCTATTGGGCACACTTCTAGATTCAACTTTCAATGAGAGGCTACTGGGTGCACTACTAAATTCAATTTTCGATGAGAGGCTATTGGGCACACTTCTAAATTCAACTTTCACATGTATAGGACAGAGTTTCCAAATGGAATTTATTAGAGATATGGGGTTCTAGGTTGAGTGGTAGGGTAGTATGGCGAGAAGTACTTGCTTCTGTCCCCGTCCTTGCCACACTTACTTATTGTTGGCTTCTTGCTTCTCCTGCGGATACCTGCAGATACGAAGTGGAGTCGTCACTGTAGGAGCCGTCCTTTGCTTCAGGTCCTTAGCTGATGGGCTGCCAGGCAGAGGGCTGCCTTGGGAGGACTAGCAATGAGACGGGAGCTTCTCGTCTGCACCAATCAGGCCAAAGGAGGAAACAGTCGGGCCTATCACGGGTGGGTGTAGGGGGAACGAGGGACTGGCACAGAAATGATATGGTCTGGGAGGAGGAGGGTTGCGGGGAGGGAGTGGGAGACAAAGGGGGCTACCTCAGGGGCAGGGGGACCAAGGATGCCACCAGGACAGGTGGAAGAGTTGTAATTAAAGCAGCCGCACTCACCGGGCTCCGATGGACGAAAGGAGCCGGTGCAGGCACGCGAGTCACTACACTCGCTCTGCAAGGCTGGATGGACCAATGGGAGGGGGTGGGCGGGCACGGGAGGCGGGAGGTCCGGGGAATCAGGAAGTGGGTGCGGGGAGGGAGTGGGAGACAAAGGGGGCTACCTCAGGGGCAGGGGGACCAAGGATGCCACCAGGACAGGTGGAAGAGTTGTAATTAAAGCAGCCGCACTCACCGGGCTCCGATGGACGAAAGGAGCCGGTGCAGGCACGCGAGTCACTACACTCGCTCTGCAAGGCTGGATGGACCAATGGGAGGGGGTGGGCGGGCACGGGAGGCGGGAGGTCCGGGGAATCAGAAAGTGGGTGCGGGGAGGGAGTGGGAGACAAAGGGGGCTACCTCAGGGGCAGGGGGACCAAGGATGCCACCAGGACAGGTGGAAGAGTTGTAATTAAAGCAGCCGTACTCACCGGGCTCCGATGGACGAAAGGAGCCGGTGCAGGCACGCGAGTCACTACACTCGCTCTGCAAGGCTGGATGGACCAATGGGAGGGGGTGGGCGGGCACGGGAAGCGGGAGGTCCGGGGAATCAGGAAGTGGGTGCGGGGAGGGAGTGGGAGACAAAGGGGGCGACCTCAGGGGCAGGGGGACCAAGGATGCCACCAGGACAGGTGGAAGAGTTGTAATTAAAGCAGCTGCACTCACCGGGCTCCGATGGACGAAAGGAGCCGGTGCAGGCACGCGAGTCACTACACTCGCTCTGCAAGGCTGGATGGACCAATGGGAGGGGGTGGGCGGGCACGGGAGGCGGGAGTTCCGGGGAATCAGGAAGTGGGTGCGGGGAGGGAGTGGGAGACAAAGGGGGCTACCTCAGGGGCAGGGGGACCAAGGATGCCACCAGGACAGGTGGAAGAGTTGTAATTAAAGCAGCCGCACTCACTGGGCTCCGATGGACGAAAGGAGCCGGTGCAGGCACGCAAGTCACTACACTCGCTCTGCAAGGCTGGATGGACCAATGGGAGGGGGTGGGCGGGCACGGGAGGCGGGAGGTCTGGGGAATCAGGAAGTGGGTGCGGGGAGGGAGTGGGAGACAAAGGGGGCTACCTCAGGGGCAGGGGGACCAAGGATGCCACCAGGACAGGTGGAAGAGTTGTAATTAAAGCAGCCGCACTCACCGGGCTCCGATGGACGAAAGGAGCCGGTGCAGGCACGCGAGTCACTACACTCGCTCTGCAAGGCTGGATGGACCAATGGGAGGGGGTGGGCGGGCACGGGAGGCGGGAGGTCCGGGGAATCAGGAAGTGGGTGCGGGGAGGGAGTGGGAGACATAGGGGGCTACCTCAGGGGCAGGGGGACCAAGGATGCCACCAGGACAGGTGGAAGAGTTGTAACTAAAGCAGCCGCACTCACCGGGCTCCGATGGACGAAAGGAGCTGGTGCAGGCACGCGAGTCACTTCACTCGCTCTGCAAGGCTGGATGGACCAATGGGAGGGGGTGGGCGGGCACGGGAGGCGGGAGGTCCGGGGAATCAGGAAGTGGGTGCGGGGAGGGAGTGGGAGACAAAGGGGGCTACCTCACGGGCAGGGGGACCAAGGATGCCACCAGGACAGGTGGAAGAGTTGTAATTAAAGCAGCTGCACTCAACGGGCTCCGATGGACGAAATAAATGAGACATGACAGCTAGCCCTGCCCCTCTTACTAAGGTGTGTTAATGTTATTGTTAATGAAAACTGCTATTTTCAAAACATCTGTGTCAAATTCAGCCAGCGGCTGGTCTAAAAGCTTCTCTGCATCCAAAGATATCAGAATCACATATGTGTTATTTTTGTAAAGTCTTTTTCCACTAGGTGAGACTATCCTTCATATGTTTTTGAATGGTTTGCCATTCTTTCACAAAACTGGAGGGATCATGACTGATGACATGGGGCGCTAGCATCTGCTAAACATGTATCTACAACTGTTTATGTTTAGTGATGCTATTGGTCTGCAGTAGCCATGATTTTCCAGTTCTTTTCCTAATTTAGCGATGAACACTGTATGAACAACAAATAAATGTGAAATATGAGACTTCGAGGCAACTTCTATTTCGTTTTATGTCATGCAGCAAACAATACAACACTCATTTGTACCCCAGTGCAAACATCTTTATGTAATATTGTCTGGGGAGAACCTGTTGTATCATTTTGCATTACACAAGCAACAAAACTACTGCAAAGTGATCGATTTTTAGCACTGCTGCAAATGTTCGGTAGCGTGGCCTCTGGCGTGCCATGGATAGTGGGAGAAACATTCTGCAAGCAGCGTGAGTGCCTTGAAATCGATCCTCTCCTTCCAGGCAATTATGGTATCAGAAAACAGAATACAAGCATGTTCCTTACAAAGCACCAGAATGGAGTGGTGTGTGGTCTAGAGTTTCTGAAGGAGCGTTGAGGCCATAATATACAACGGAAGCACATTACATATCCCAGAAGGGTGCATTGACTGCAGCATTTCTTAACTGTCTTACTCCTCGTGCACCATCATTATTCCTGGTCGCACTCAGATGGCCGCCCGTGTGACACAACATAACACCATGAACGAATTAATCAGGAGAGTGTGTGCCATTACATATGTATAAAAAATAAATACTCTTTCTTTTCCATGTACATTCTTTTCGTTGTTAGGTATGTATGTTCGGTAGATGTGCAAGCATACATCAGTCGAATCATGTGTTTTCCAATGTTTCAAAAGCCTTAGCAGAGAGAAAAGAGAGCAAGTCAAATGTGTACCTTCTTTTCCAGTTTGTCGATCAGCTTCTGAAGTCTGTTTATCTGGGTCATCCACTGGTTATCCTCCTCCATCATGCCTTGGGGAAACATAAATAATACAATATAAGGCATTGCTAATGGCTGTCGGGAAGTGAACTGGGTTTTATGTACAGTCTGCAGTCTTCGGATACCTTCTGGGGAACAGAATCCAAGAAAATGCAAAATACGCCGCCTGGCTTCGCAGGGCACTTGTCTCAGTGGCATCACACACTATGTTCCCCAAAGCACTTATGTACAAAATGGCCGTTTTATGACTGGAAGCCTTTCGGCACAAGTCACCAAGTGGCAGGCTTAGGGAAGTAGCAAAGAACACACGGCAGGGATGTTTATATTTTCCTGCCTCATAAAATGTGTTAAATATTTAACTGTGCACTGTTGTAAACAAATACAAGTAAATGCAAACACTTCACCGGAGCCTTATTTTGACTGCATATTTAGAGAGACATATCTTCAGGTAAATGTAATTATCGCCAGTCTCTTTGCAACAAACCTTTCAATACACAGTTTATATCTAAATACGTGCATGCCAGTGAATCTCGTGCTGGAAGTTGCACAAGCTTGAGGTGTATACTAGTGAATGTAACTTCTTTGACGGGCAGATAGCTCATGGGCAAAGTGCTCGCCATTGGAACCAAACTCAGCCCTTGTTCACCCATGGTAGATAAATTGAATACCACAAGTGGGTAATAATAGAGACACTGAGTTTCAGAGTGCTTAGAAGCAGCCCCCACCCTCACCAACGAGCTACATAAATCACCAAATTGTGATTATCATTATAGTTAATAATCTATGACATGCTGCCAGCACCCACATGGTTGCTAGTGGCACATTTCACAGTGACGGGTAAACAAAATCAAAACAATTCTTGAGTAATCCGTGGGAGGAACATCCAGTAGAAAGAACAGTACCAGGGGTAAGTCATTTGTTCTTCTAATGGATTGTGTCCTCTCACGGATTCCTCGTCACGGATTGTCTCGGGAGGATAGCTCAGCAGCAACTTGCTCACCCTGGAAGCAAGACCACACGGAGCAACACAGGTTCGATTCCCAGGTCCGCGCTTAGAAACCTCTGGGTATTAAGCGCTTTATAAATAACCTATCATATCATATCTATGATAGATTCCCGGAGCAGTTTCATAGAAGGAGGTGGGACCAGGGGATTTTTCTTAATGGTTTATATTGTGCAAAACAGCTTTTCCAAATCTAGCTACCTGATCCGCCAAGATGTCCAGACAGAAATCTTTTGAAAAAGTGTGTATCAAGGACCAAGTTGCAGCATTACAAATGTCCTCCAATGGTACACCTCTTCGCAGAGGCAAAATAGTTGCCACTCTGTTGTTCGAATATGCCCTTAGATTTTCAGGGACATCTTTCTCAGCTATAGAATAACATACTGAAATTCAAAGAATGATCCACATTGATCAAGTTTGTTATGGCACGGCCTGTTCCAGTCAGTGTCCATTATAACCAACAAATGGTTGAACATCTTGCCTGACATTGGCCAACCTGGAAATTTAAAAAATATACAGCCCTTTTAGGGTCAAGTCTATGCAACCTCTCTTCCTCCATGGAAGGATGAGGGGGTGGATAAAATGCTGGCAAGGTAATAGTTTGTGTCAGATGGAATTTGGACATCACCTTGGGAAGGAAGGAGGGACAAACCTTCAAATCTGCCTTCTCCCTGGAAATTATAGTGAAAGGAGGTTTACATGATAGAGCAGAAGTTACGGCTACTAGAAATATTGTTTTGAAGGTTAATAACCTGAGTGTACAGGAATTGAGAGTTCAAATGGCGATCCCATCACAAATGTTAGTATTGAGTTCAGATCCCAAGCCGGGACTATGAAAGGGACTGGTGGGAAACTATTTGTCAGTCCTTTGAGGAACTGAATCACAATGGTTATTTTGAAATAAGAGCCTTGTTCTGGCGTACGTTTAAAGATGGATAATGCCACCAGGCAACCATTGACAGTAGCCACTTGCAGCCCCTAGTGGGCAAGGTGCAGCAAAAAAGAAAGAACTGCAGGTGTATTGCAAGTGAAAGGAACAATATCTTTAGCTCTACACCGGCTTCAAAATGTGTTCCAACAACAGCGGTATAGTGCTTTTGTTGCTGGTCTTCTGTCCGAAAGCAACACCTCGATCACGTCTTCCGGGAGGTTCCATTCTTTGAATCTTAACCTCTAAGAAACCAAGTGTGAAAGCTTAGAGTTCTAATTTCTGGGTGAAGAAGACGGCAAACCTCTTCTGAGAGCAAGTCCACTCTCAGTGGAAGACGGAATGGTGGGCAGATAGACATGTCTGGAAGGTCCAGGTACTATGTCCTCCTGGCCCAATCAGGAGCAATCAGGATCATGGTCTTCCCAAACTTCTTCAACCTCCGGATGACATGAGGAAAGATGGGGACTGATGGGAACGAATACAGGAGTGAAAAATCCCAGTCCACCACGAACGCGTCTCCTAGATCTCCTCCCTGAGGAAATTCTCTGGAGCAGAACAGGTCACATTTCCAAACAGATCCACTTGAGGGGTTCCCCAGCGAAGATCTCCAAAAGGACTTCCTGGGCCAACTCCCACTAATGGAAGACTGTGCTCTGCTTGCTCACAGCGTCCGCTGTTGTGTTCTCTTCTCTGGCTAGGTGTACAGCTGATAGAGAAATTCTGTTTTGTAGCACCCAAAACAAGAGCTGCATTCTCCCTGCACAGTTGCAGTGACTCTACACCTTTTTTGTTGAGGTAGTGCATGGCCACTATGTTGTCCATCATTACAAGGACATTCTTCCCCTGTATGGATGGTAAAAAGGCCATCAGCACCAGTCTGATTGCCCTCAGCTCTAAAAGGATTATGTCTAGTCTGGATTCTAACGGGGACCAAAGAACGCTGATCGTAAGATTGAACAGGTGAGCAGTCCCAGGAGGATAGCTCAGCGGCAGTGTGCTCGTCTAGGAAACAAGACGACACGGAGCAACACGGGTTCGATCCCTGGGTCCGCGCTTAGAAACCTCAGGGTATTAAGCGCGTTATAAATAACCTATCATATCATATATCATATCAGGATTGCCAAAATGTTTCCCCTATCATCTCATTCTCCTTGCAGGCCCACCACATGAGATCCTGAGCGAACTTGCTCAGGACCTAAAGAAGGTCCATCATCCTGCCAGAGAACTGTGGCCATTGGTATCGGCGGGCCCACTGGAGGGACCACATCCTTAGCGGGCTTCTCGCATCAGGAAAATGCAGGATGCCATGAGGCCCAGCAACCTCAGAAAAGTCGAATGCAGGTAGATGTTGGGCATTTTGAAATCTCGTCACCATCTACAGGATATTATGAGCCCTCAACTCAGAAGACAAAGCCTTCCCTGAGGAAGAGTTCAGGACTTCCCCAATGAATTGCAGCTTTTGGGAAGGGTGTCACTCAGGACTTTTTGAAGTTGAGGGACAAGCCCAGTTTGTGGTGAGAGTTGCAGGTGCTGTCGAAATGTTCTGCAGCATGTTTGGGGAAACGAGATCTGATCAGCCAATCATCTAGGTAGGAAAAGATGTGAATCCCTCCCCTTCTTAGATTCGCTGCCACCACAGCCATCAACTTGGTTAAGACCCTCGGGCGGAGGTCAGCCCGAAAGGCAGTACTCGAAATTGATAGTGAGAACTGCCAATGGCGAACCTCAGGAGTTTTCTGTGCTTGGGATGTATAGGCACATGAAAGTAAGCATCCTGAAGTTCGAGTGACACCGTCCAATCCTGGAGCTGAAGGGTCTGGAGGATCTGTGTAGGAGTGACCATCTTGAATCTGTCCTTTGTGAGGAACTTGTTCAAGCGTCTCAGGTTCAAGATGGGTTGTAGTCCTCTGTTTTTCTTTAGAACCAGAAAACAGGTGCAGTATCTACTTTGGTATTGCTCTGCTACAGGTACCATTTCCGCTGCACCTTTCTCCAGCAGGGAGAGAATCTCCTGCAAAAGGAGCGGTCTGGCTCCTGAAGCGATTGCTCGCTCGGGACAATCTAGGGGCCTTTTTAGAAATAGGAGCCAGTACCCCTGAGCCACTATCTGAAGTGCCGAATCATCGGATGTAATGCAACGCTATTCTTTGAGATGCTGGGTGAACCTGCCTTACTCAGAGGTATCCAGTCAATATATCTAAAACAATACAGAGTAGTATATTTCAGAGTGGACCATAATACCGAAAACACTGCAAACATTAATTAAATAAGTAAATGGTATTGGGGTAAAGGGGTTAAAATGGGTCGGGATGGGGTTGGGGTGGCGTCATGAGGGTAAAAAAATTGTGGGATGGGGAGTACTCCCCCCTGCCCCTGGCAAATACAAAAAAATTATTCATTGTTTTTCTTTATTTTGTCCGCGATGAAATGCACCACTCTGTAATTGTGGTCGGTAAAATTACATATAACCTACTCATGCAAGATTTGGGGCTGTGGCTGTGGCACAGGGTAGTAAGGAGGTGAGTTGCTGAGCGGTCCTTCTTCCACAGCCTCTAGAGCTACATGAGAATCTCCTTTGCCCTGTTTGGGCAGCCTGACCTCTACCTCGTCCAAAAAGAGATTAGAAGTTAAAGGAATGCCCTTTCCAAGCATGGGAAGGAGGTTACTGCTGCTTTTGTGGCTGATGGTTGACTGCTCCCAAAGATTTCGCCGTCGCCTTAGAAGCCTAAGCTTCTCTAAACTGTCATTAGAATTTGATCCAAAAAGATTGGAGCCAACAAAGCGCATGTCTTAAAGTCTTCACTGGACATCAGGCGCAAATCCGGACTTGTGCAGCCATGGAAACCTCCTGATGACTGCACTTTAGAAAAAAGAACAACCAATACAGTCCAAAGCATCAAGACCTGATTGAAGTGATTGACACGTTGCCTCCTTGCCATCACTAATGATGTTGTTGAAACCATCCCTCATCCCACCTTCTAGTATGTTCTCTGCTGCCTGAGAAATAACATTCCACATGTGATGCTGGAAATGCATTGGATGGACAGGGCCTCCAAGTCCTTGTCCTGTACTCCTTTAGCATGTGTGTTCTGTGTTGTATTCTGCACAGGAGTCCAGTTGGGACCCCCTACAGTGCAGCTCTTCCTCTTTTTGTTTGTTTGTGGTGAACAGAGACCCTTGGAATACCCATATAGCACCCATGGATGGGAGTACAACCCTGTACCCCTAGTGTGTGTTTTTGGGCACCTGTGTGTTGCCCACAGAGCAGGGTATGGGCTCGTGGCAGCTTCATGCTGATATGGCAGGAGCTCAGAGTATCCTCCATTTTGGGATACCCAGGCCCTGCCGTAGGAATCAGTGGATTCCTGATAGAAGGCAAGATGGCCCCTGGGGCCTCTTGGTTTCTTTTGCCTGTTACCTTGTGTTCCCAGAAATCCTGGGATGCCCTGACTCTGTCCCTTCCCCTGGCTGTTGGGTGGAAGAACGATGTATGGTTTTGTGGGGAAGTCCAGGCCAGACTAGCTGGAGCCTTCCCAGTGACTGTATGTTGTGGGTATAGCCTTGGATTGCGACCTGTGTGAATAGGGTGTGTGCCCAATATGCATTCTATGTTATGCGTGTCTGGTTTCTGTGTGTGTGGCACAATGAATGAAACTTAGGCCTCTCAACTGACAATACAGCACACTCTCTAAGTGTGCTGCACTATAATTGAGACTGCATTGAAACTACATTTGAACCTTTGAAACCACATTTAGTCCTCTCCACCTCAATACAGTACCCTCAGGTCCTTCCCTCTCCTGCATCAATGTGCATTGTGAGAAAGATTACTCTAGGTGTCCCCAACCCCAACTTCACTTAAACCTGCCACACTTTGAGGCCAGAACCTCTCCCGCTATCCAGATACTCCAGCCAGGTATTCAATTGCTGTCTAGGTCTACCGGTCTAGGTGTTAATTGCTGCCGGCCACTTAGAACCTTCAACTACCTCCCGATATCTAGGTGTCAATTTTGGCCTTAATTACCACCAGCCTCCTTCAAAGCTAAAACCCGCCTGTCACCCAGGCATCTCCTATCTGATACTTGATCACCCCTGCCATCTGCGGAGCCAAACCCTCTCCCGGTAGATTAGGGTCCCAATCTTGATCACAGACTGCCTTGTGGAACCAAACCTACCCACTGCCGTCCAAGGATCAGAAATATAACGTTTCAATCAGCTTTGGTACCCGCCGAAACCTACTTTGCCTCAGACTTCTGATACCCCACAACCAAGACATACATACATCTCTGTTAACTGCCTGTAACATTTCTTAACTCTCCATCTCCTGTCCCTTTGTCGTCTAGGTATTATCAGTAGCTGCTACTACTGAATCCTAGGAACCAGACACCCATGATCTCCAGCAAGCACCTACGCCTGTAACTACTACCATAATCCCCCACAGTTACCTGCACCCTTAGCCCAATCCATACACCCACTCTTTAACATCCAATAACCCCAGGAAAGCACTCCTGTTGTAAGACGAACACCATACCCAACTGACTGAACTAAGACAAGCCCTCGAAAACCTCCAGACAGAACAACTTAAGAGGATTGGAAACAACTGACAGAACAAAGTCCCACAGACCCAAGACCCAACTGATCGAATAAAGACACACCCTCGGAAACTAGCAGACGGAACAATTGAAAATTTAAATCAACACTAGCTTGGCACGAGGCACCACAATTGGAAACTACACCAATAAACCTAACACCCAGACAAACTCCTCCCAACTAAGACCAAAATGACCTGACACAGAATTGGACGCAGACAAAGAGAAAAGGAACAAGGTACAAATAACACGGATACACAAGCTCAACCGGCCCCAGCAGAAGACGCCTTCAATACAGAACAGACCCCGCAAAACAATACCAGCAGAAGACGCCTTCAATACAGAACAGACCCCCAAAGCAATACTATCGACAGAACAAACATCACAAGAGAAAAATCGTTATACCTTACACCGTACCTCGCACCAACCAAAGAACCTAGATACTCCAACACCAACATTTTCAGATGGATAAAAAAACACCAGAACAATGGGAAAAAAGAAGAGGGGACCAGAGAAGAGAATGGGATGACGCCAACCCCCTTACACACTACATCACAAGAACAGATGGGCACTATCGATACCCACACCAAATGACAAGAGATGAAGAATCAATAGAAGTCAGCGACCCAATTATCAATCTCACAAACCGATTCAACGACAAAGCCGCCTTCACAGAACCTCTACCGCTCGGAAGCAACATAAAAGCACCTCAACTGAACACCCACAAACCAAAACCTGGACCAAAAAATAAACCAAATGACACAAAAAAGATCCCCTGCAATCTAATCAACACAAGATCAATGTCCAAACACGCCACCAAAATCGACAACCTCCTAAGTGACGGAGGCATCAACATCCTTTTCGTAACCGAAACATAGCTAGATGACAACTACAAGATCGCCCTCAATAACTGCCTTCCCGACACCTTCAAGTGCATCCAAGTAAACAGGAAAACAAAAAGAGGATGTGGACTAGCAATCATCCACAAGGAACACCTGGAAATTAAAGCAGAAGCCCCATTAAACATCAACAAATGTGAAACCCTAATCATAAGTCTACCAACAAATCCCAGAACAAACCTGAAATTCATACTGATATACAGACCACCAACGTACGATGCAGCCTTAATAGGTAACTTCATAGAAGCAATCACCAACCTAGCTATTGAGCGTAACCAACTGATTATCCTCGGAGACTTCAACATCTGGTTCAATGAAGAAACCACAACCTCACAAATATCTCTTACCGGCAAACTAACAACAATGGAACTACCTCAGCTGGTCAAAGGAGCAACCCACACAGCAGGACATACACTAGAGGCAATCTTCGCCAACAGAAAACTAATTACCACAGCACCACCGATTCAGATCCTCTGGAGCGACCACCTCATCATCCCCTTCGTAATCACACTGCCCCCCCAATACCCAGGAAACAAGAAAAACTACCAATCATCATGAAAAGAAACTGGAGAACCATAAAAAAAACTCCAACTTAAACGACTGAAGATCACCAAACCACAAACGACAACTATGGGCGAAGCTGACCTAGACACTAAAATAGACATACTTCACAGCTGGATCACCACAACAATTGACGACATTGCAAAAGAAAAACCTTTCAGTCCATCCCGCAAAAGAGCAACAGCAAAATGGTTCACCCCACTACTAGGTGCCATGAAAAGGAAAAAACAAAAACTAGAACTAGAATGGAGGGTCAATAAAGACTGCGGAAATAAATTAAAACTTCAACAACATACCCATTCATACAAAAAGAAATACAAAAAGCAAAAAGGAAATACTACGACAACAGAATCCTCAAAGCACCAAACACCCAAGAAGAACTGTTTAAAATCATAAACGAAATCAAAAACCCTCCCGGCTGCAGCAACACTCCAATACCATCGAAGAAATTATGCAGTGACCTCTCATACCAATTAAAAAGTAAAATCATGAACATCCAACAGACCATTCAAAACAGACCAGGCAACCACTACACTGCAGACACTGACCGATGCAAGGAACACCAGAACAAACTCCTAAATTTCCTGCACTTATCAGTGGAGACTTTCATCAAACTCTTAAATCAAAGCAACAAATCTGGCTCCCCCATGGGTTTCCTGCCCCCCTGACATCTACAAATCAATCCTTGCACAAGGAACACCAATGAAATACTACAGGAACGTCCTCAACCAATCAATCTCAACAGGAAGAGTGCCTCAAGCCTTCAAATCAGCATACATCAAACCACTCCTCAAGGATACAACAGGAAACGTAGAGGACCTCTCCAAATACAGACCCATCTCCAACATCCCCTACCCAGCTAAACTCCTGGAAACACACATATATGGAACAACCCAAGATTTCATAGAAGAACATCACCTATTAAACCAGGCACAAGTAAGCTACAGACCGATGAGAGGAACAGAAACAACACTTATTTCAATCTGGGATGATCTTAAGGCTAATGCAGACTCAAACAACAGCACCGCTCTGATACTTTTAGACCTCTCTGCAGCATTCGACACAGTTAACTACGACATCCTCATCATGCGACTGGAAGAATTCGGAATCACTGACAACGCCTTACTTTGAGTCAGATCCTTCCTAACAAACACAAAAGAAACAATCTGGATAAAACCTTACAAATCAAACCCACGAGAATCATCATGCAGAGTCCCACTAGGATCATCCTTCTTGCCACTACTATTCAACATCTACCTCTCACAATTAATTACAATCATCGAAAGACATGGCCTCACCTGTTACAATTACGCTGATGACACACAAATAATGTAATAAATACAAGACTCACAAGAAGACAACGAAACACTAGAGAACTGCCTTCGTGAAATATACAACTGGATGAACTTAAACTACCTTAAACTCAACCAAGGTAAAACAGAAATAATGATCATCACAAAAAACAGAGAAGACAACCTCTACATCCCATGGCCAACTGAACTTGCCGAAACCCCAGCCCCATCATCGACTGTAAAAAACCTGGGAGTCCTGATGGACAATGAACTCACTCTAGAGCCACAAGTAAATGCCCTAATCAAGAAATCTTTCTTTCTTCTGCAATCGGTTAAAACGATCCTACCATTCCTCTCATTCACCAAAAAAACAACTGCCATTAACACCCTCATCATGTCCACTCATGACTACACTATGCCAACAGCCTTTATTTAGGCTTGACTGAACGTCTCCTAAATAAACTCCAACGCATACAAAATACGGTGGCAAGACTGCATCTTAAACTACCTAGAAGAGAACATCACACCAGCGCTGAAAACGCTACACTGGCTACCCATCAAACAACGGATCAATCTCAAATCAATGTGCATAACCCACAGAGCAATCCATGATCAAGGTGCAGAGTTCCTCAGAAGAAAACTAAACGCACATCACACTGCAAGGCCACTCAGATCCAGCAGCGACATCCGCTTGGAACCCAAATCATACAACAAGAGGAAACTCAGAGAATCTTCTTTTTCTCACCTCGTCCCAAAAACCTGGAACGAACTATCAAAGAACATATGGAACACAAGAGATCACCTACAATTCAGGAAACTCCTCAAATCATGGCTCTTCACCCCATAACCAGAAGGAATGCAGATAAGGACATACACAGAAGAACTAGGCCGAGAGAAGAACCTACCCTGACTCCCTAAATCATCACCTCTTATAAAATAAGGAAATACGGATCTGTAACATATCCACTTATCAATAATAAAAAAAAACACATCAAATCATACCATGAAACACCCCAGATCAATCGGGAGAGCATGGTATGACCCAACAACGGCATCTGGCATCCCTCAGAGGCACAGGCAGCAATGGACCACCAACAGTAATAGATAGGAAGGAGCAGGAATTGATAATATAACTCCACTACCTAAGCAGGGATTATGCTCACCCCCTGGGTGTACTAAGGTCAAAACTAAGATGGAGGCCAGCCTCAACCCCCGAAACTAGACAGTCAGGAAAGGGAAGAGAAGATTATACCACCCAAGGGCCCACCAACAGTAAATAGATAGCAAGGAGCTGGTTAGGGATAATATAACACCACTATCGAACTAGGGGATAATTCTCACTGAACCTGGGATACTTAGCCAATTTAATCTGCTGGAACCAGCCACGGTATCACCACAGAAACTAGACATCGGTAAACCAAGAGAAAGAATATACCAACCCAGTATGACATCCTGATACATAAACTAAACTACAGGGATTATGAGACATACAACCCACTAACCAAAACCTCAAATTTCTGCATACTTAATTCACACAAAAAACTCACACAACCACCTCTCTCACAGAAAACCGCAAGGACTTCACCACACCGCAACAACAATCAACACATATATTGCAACAACAGCATGCGAGGACCCGCTTCGTTCCTATAAGCACACCCAAGCTCAGCGCACAGTGAAAACCAAACTGAAGCTGCCAACAGTACACCACCTCTCACTTTCTTACGCCCTCTTCACCCACTAACCCACCCCCCACCTTTAACATTAACATTAACCCTGCCTGAAACTGACAGTAATGCAGTGTGGTGTGCTGAACAGCTGGGTGCTTGCCCAATCCAAATTCCTTGTTATGGGTGCCTGCCTGATTGAATGCCCTTCTGTGTGATTGGCTGACTGAGCCTGGCTCAGCCAGAGTGAATGAGGGACATATGTGTATATATCTCAATTACCAATTTGTTCAGAAGCTGAAGGCGAAACCTGATGATCATCCTTGAAGCACAGCTGGAAGAAGAAGATTGGACTGATCCAAGAGAGGACCTGGCTAGGAGACCTCTGCCTGAGCTAAAAGGGACCATCGTGAAAAGCTGCTGTTCTTCATCGAAGCACCCTGAAAGCCAGTTCTGTGAGTGTGACGTCTGGAGAAAGGGTCCGCTGAGAATCCTGAAGAGAGTGCCTGGACATCGAGGCCATCGAAGTCCATTGCCATTGACCGGGGGTTCGGAAGATTTTTGTCAACGCTGGAAGCTAGTTGAATTGTGTTGCTCAGAAGCGGGGACTCTTTGACGCTGTGCTGCTTGACGACCGGAGCCGAGAAACGCTCCACTGTGCCTAAGAAAATTTGACAGAGGGCTCCCTTGTCATCACCGTCGACCACTTTGTCCCGCCGGAGAAAGTCAAGGTTGCCAGATACCGAGGAAAGTCCACCAGTGGGTTTGCCGCCACCAGCAGCTGGCAAAGACATCCCGACGACACTGACGGAGTGAAGATCCGAGGTCCAGCCCATGGTTGAGTACCGATCGGTGAAGATTTCCTGAGGTATGTGTTGCAACTGCAGCACTGACAGGTCAGAGGACCGCCAAAGCAACTCCCGACACCTAACGCCCGCTGCCGGGCCTACATCCATCACTGAGTCTTATTTGAGGCACCAAACACTTTGCATTGAGGTAGACCGCATGCCTCATCTTCACAGGACTTCCACGATCGATCGTCGAAGAGCACTGCAATGGTTGAAGCTGAAGAATCACCATAAGTGTTCCCATTTTCCTCGAGATTCTCAACGCCCAGTGGCTCCCGCTTGAAAGGGAGTCCACCCCCAAAGGATCCTGCCGATGAACCATCAAAGAAACTCTTCCACCTCAGGTACATTGGGGTGGTTGAACTCTTTAACCAAGAATCAAGGTTATTAGACATTTATGGACTGGGCTTGTTAACTCTTTATTACAGGTTGCCCAGGTGGGGGGATCCTCATTCAGAATTGTGTATCTATAGCCAACGAAAGCATTCTGCCATTGTTTACCTTTAACCTGCCTTCTTTTCTTATTGTCTATGCTGATACACGTTACTGAAAGATTTGTATACTCTATGATAACTGCCAGCAGTTGATGCATTTCAAAGGAATCTAAAAGTTAAGTGTGGTAGCACATAGCATTGTATAGATTTGCCATATTAGAATTGCCAGAGTAAAAAGCGTGTTATTAATTGTGTATATACCTCTGAACCTTATTTCTATATAAAGAACTGTGTTAGAACATAACATAGGGTGTGGACATTTCTCTGTGGGAGCTTGGGGACTCACTGTACTTAAGAATGAGCCTGCATCGCCTCCTGGGAGCTTAAGCCGTGGTTGCTTGTCCATAGCTACCATATGGAGAACGTTAGCTGGGGTGAACTGTGCCTCTGCTCTGCCATATAGAGCGCAGAAGTACAGATACCCCCCTCCAGTCTTTACACCACAAAGTGAATGTATATTGTGCCAAGGCGCAAGACACATTGATGGCCTTAAGGGCCATGCTCCCAGCATAGAACACCCTTTTTGCTATTTCCATATTTGTTGTCATCCCTATCAGGTGGGATGGATAGGTAAGCATCTGCCTTAGAAGTGGAGGTAGCCGCATATACCAAAAAACATTTTGTAGTAGGTGCCTGGGGTGAAAGTCAGGGTAAACAGATGAGGGTCTATATTTCCTCACCAACTTTTTTCACAGCAGGAGTGGTGTTGGGCTTTTGCCAGTACTCCAAGATTGTGTTCTTGAGAGCTGAATCATTGGGCAGCACATGCTCATTTCGAGAGCCTTTATCAGGAAGGTCATTCCGGAAATTTTTCCTTTGAAGGACGCCCCCAACTCAAATATGGTATTTTTTGGCTCTTTGGAGGGACCAGGAGGAGCCACCTTAAAAATGTCCATCATTTTTAGATGGAACTTGTCCCAATCGGCTGCCAAGGAAGATTTTTCCGGGAAACATACATGTTTCTTGTCAGACATGGAGTCGGAAGTCAAAGAACAATGTCGTCTCATCTTTTTCGTGAAGACAAGGATGAATAATGACCTAAATTGTTCCTAGACCTCGACCACTTAGAGTGTTTGGGAATGTTTCTTAGGCCTCGAAGGTGATTTGTCACCTGCCGAAGGTCTGTCTTCAGAAGATTTTCTCTTTGAAGGAGTAGTGGATGGAAATTTAGACTGACCCAGAGCAAGTTTCTGCATTCTCTCTTTCAAGGTATAGATAATTGGGTACTCCCTAGTTTTTGTTAACGGGGGGTCAAATCTGTTGGAAGGGAGAGTCTGAAGGAGAAAAAAGTGAATTACAGATTGACTACCCCTCTCTAAAAGTCCTGTATGAAACAAAGGTAAGGGTGAAGGTAACCTGTCTCAATCATTAGCCGGGTTAGCACCTTAATGGGAAAAGTTATTGAAGCTAAATGCAATTTTGCAAAACGTAAATCTCTTTAATAACTGTTCATAAAAAACACTTTAAAATACATTACAGACATTTTTCTAATGATCAACAATCATACCATTCAATCAACATGCTCCTATTATAACAACGGGGTACTATGACTTGAAAATTCTTCCAGCATAACAGTTAGTGTGAATATGCATAAATGACATAGAAAAAACAATTTGGTTCTCCTTTATCAGTCGACATATGTTTCGGCCCTTGATGGTGTACCACTTATGTCAGCAGTGGTCAGAAAAATAGATGTTGGGCCATCTTCAGGACAAAGGTTACTTCTAGGAGATTAATCTCGTTCCCCATTTAACATAGATTGACAAATCTAAAAACATAAATATACATATATTAGTATAAAAAAGAGATTGTGCTCCCCAATACAACTTATTTAAGGGTGATGGCTAGTATATATTATCCTAGAAATTGACACAGCACCCACCTGTGGTCCATAAACTATGATTTGGACTTCTGAGCTTTTTGGACTCCTGGGTGTAGCAATAATTAAGCATCCAGTGTCCGAATTCCTACATTAATGAGGAAAATGAACTGGTCAATATATTATTTGGACCATTACATGTTAGTTGATTCATCTAAATTACAGAGAGACTTACAAGCAAAACACGTGTGTACTTGTGTCTTCTGATCCAGTTTTAGTTGTGTCAGGTTAGGTGGTCGTCCATTTATGGACCTGTGGACTTAGCTGTTGAAGCCAGCAGTAACGGATTTCTCATTAACGGGTGTTCTGCCTAAATATAAAAAAGGGAAAGTGTACTCCTTAGTTTATGTGTTCCTCTGTCTTATAGACAGATTCGAAAAAGGGCGAAAAACAAATTGTTTATCCTGCATCGGTCACTCTTTAGTTGAACTTCATGTTTGCGAAGTAACTCCAATAATCATTTCATGGTTTGGTAAAGAAATGTTAGTTTCACCAGTTTGTATATTCCATTTGCACGCAGCTTGTTCATGCATCTTTAACAGCATAGAGTGGTGTTATTCTATCTGACTCAAAGTGTATATTGTCATCCACTTTAATCTGTTGTGTCTAGCTCATGCTACAGATCAGTATTATGTCCTCATTTAAAAGGACCGAAAACGATTAAGATGAGCAGTTTAAGTGAAAAATTACGGTCTTAAAATGTACTACCAGTACTGACAGCTACATATGTTATATCAATGCGTGGCCCCTCATCAACTAACCTGGTGCTACAGGAAGAGCCGTATTTTTGATATTATTTTATTTTACAAGTTGGCAAAAATGCCCCATAGTCTATATTAAATAGTAAACAGATGGTGCTGATGTTTACGAGGAGTTAAATCCTCTTATATTTGAGACTCCGCCATAGTACCGTATAACATGTAGTAATTCTATGACAAGACAGGAGGCTCATATTATGCATTACAATCTTTACTCTGAAACCACAGCAGCAAAGAAAATACTTTTACAAACAAAAAAGTTTCCACAACAGAACTAGATAGAGTTCAATGTCAATGTATGGGGAACTCCCCAAACCATCATGGAGGACAGGTCATGCCCTGCAGGGGACCAATGAGCAGGGACCCTCTTCTATATATGTCCATTACTCTAACCCCAACCCCTCTTTCTTTGCTGCTGCAATCCACAGCTAAGTCAACTCCTCCTAGTTCTTTACTTAGTGTGGAATTATGGAGTTTAGAGTGCTATTTATCCATGTTATTAATGTTATTTTGATGAGTTTGAGGTTTTATTACACTGTACTGTGGAAATGGTCATGTATTTTTCATGTTCCGTTGGTAACTGGATGAGTGCCGTGTTCGTGTGCGAACGCTGACCTGCAGGTCACATTCATGCTTTGTAATGCTCCACTAGGAGCCTTCTGCTTCTGCAGTGTTTGTTTATATTTCTTCAGCCCTGAGAGGCGTTCTAATCAGGCTGCGGCTAAGTGTGAAATTCTTTCCCTCCAGGCAGTGTTATTTTTAGCAGCTGCCCCAGCCCCAGAGCCAGCGCACGTTTCCCACAGGTGGTTTGGGAACGCTTGAAATTCTTTTCACTTGAGAGGAAGTTTTGTTTTTGTTTTTCTACAAGTTCATTATGTAAGCGGCAGTAGGGACCTGCGCGCATTTTTTCCATGACTGTAAAGTCTGCAGCTTCTTTTACTCATTAACTTCCCGCACGTCGCGTGTGTGTGTTTTTATGTTTACATGCGCATTGTCATTAGTTGCATACAGGCTAAGCCTGTCCTGGGGATCCGGCTGGGGGGGGGGGCAGTTTGCTAGGCCCTCCTTTGATGGGAGTAACTTCCATGAGCATTCCTGAAAAGGGCAGCTGTGTCCTCTTTTTAGAGTGAAACGCTTGTATTTCTACATTTAATTTATATAGATCTTTGGTGGTGAGGGATGTTTCAGCCCACAAGAGGCATAGCTCAAGGAGAGGTTTGCAGGTTTACCAGGCCGAGGGGCCTCGGTTCGCTGCCCGCCTTTGGCGGTATACACATGTGGATGCGAATGTGTATGTATATATATGTATTCACATTAATGTATATATATATATATTTATTTAAAATTGATATTTTATTTTGTGTTTAAATTGATATTTTCAGTATATATTAACACCAGTTCGCCTACTGAAGGGTGCTTTGCCTTCTTGGTAAGTGCTATAACCTGTTTAGCTTCAGGTTCTGCCTGAATTCTATGGGGAGGTTAACCCCTCGTATACTGCTGGTTTCCACACCCTGCGGGGGTGACCAGTTTCAGGTACTCTGGAGGTGCTCTGGAATGGTACCGTCACCTGCTCGGTGGCAGGATTGGCTTGTGTTTCTGCGAGGTGATCCCTCGTATACTGATGGTTCCACACCCTGCTAGGGTGAGCAGTTGAGGTACACTTCATCAGTGTATTCCTCACTTAAAGTTGGCAACTTTGTCGGTGTGCTGCATATGGCGTTGGTGATTACCTTAACAGTTTGTGTGCCATAACCTGTTTGGTTTCAGGTTTCTACCTCAGTTCTAATGCAAGGTTACCCCTCGTGTACTGCTGGTTATCACGCCCTGCTCGGGCAAACAGTTGAAGGCACAATTGCTCAGGGTATTCCTCCCTTAAGGTTAGCAGTCTGTTTAGATGCTGCATATGGCAGATGTCATTATTTCGGTAAGCACACCGTAGCCTGCTTGGTTTATGGCTTTGCCTGGATTCTGCGGCGAGGGACCCCCTCGTGTACTGCTGGTTGCCACACCCTGCTAGGGTGAGCAGTTAAGGTGCACTTGCCCAGTGCTCTCTTTTGCTAAACATTATATTTAAGTGATGAAAGGAACACATTGGCGTGTTCAGAATTGTCAGTGGCCCGGATAGCTCGGTAAGTAGCAGCTTATAGAAGGGCCGGGGTTTTGGACCCCTGTGAGGGCGTAACCCCTCTTCTTTGGATATTTTATATGTCTATTTTATATAATTTATTAAGTACTTTAAAGAAAAGAGTGTGTGGAGGTTGTGGTAAAACAGACCCATGTGGGGGGTTGTACCTTCCTCTATAGACACTGGTGTTAACCTTCGTCTTTTAGTTAAACTTCTGTCGCCCTTTACCGTAGTTAGTTTCAGGACAACTCAGTCCTTCCTTAGGTCTTGCTTTCCCCGATATCAATTGCTCCACCCAACACCTGTGCTGATTAAGCTGCTGTATTTTCTCCCATCATGAGGAAGAAACAGATGATGCGTTATGCCTCTGTTGAGGTCTGCAGGGCTGGAGGCTCTCTATAGTGGGGACGGGGTTTCCCTTACTGTTTGTCCCATTGGACATTCTTTTTACTATTGAACTGTTGGTGGAGACAGGGTCAGCTCGAGGGTAACTGTTCAGTTTTGTTGCATGGCAAATTGAGCAACCGTGTTCTACTTGGAGAAAGTGTTTGGGAAACACTTGATGATATCAGATATACGAGTTGCCAAACAATACCTTTAGGGCGCTTGCCCCATGGGTTTTCCTCCCAAATCTTGGCCTGTGGTTCAACTAACCGTCTAACAGTGTGTTGCACTTTCTCCTCTGCTCGAGGAGTTCAGGCAGGCTTTTGTACCCTCAAGAGCGTTGCTTAATCTCTTTTGTTGTGTATATATATATAGACATATACATTTTCTACAGTGCACCGATTAGGGTGCTGGTTTTTTCTCATCCGTGCTGACCCTACTGATACAGGTTCCTAATTTTGGAGAGGTCTAAATAAGTATTTTATCCTGCTGAGATCGATAAGTGAACACTTCACGTCACACACCGTTCGTAATAGTGATATGCACCACTCATATACCTGAGGGTTCGTAGTACTGTATAAGTACTGTTTGCTATGGACAATGTGCTTCATTTTTTCTTTTTTCCCTGATTCCCTTAGTGGCCAGTCAGCCTCACACGAATACAGAGACTCAGATCTCGGGTTGGAGGGGACAGTGGTCCCAGATTTCTTTCACAACCTGTATTTACGAGGCATTGATCATTTTTCCCTGAGATCTTTCCCCCTCATTCCCATGCTCGTCATCCTTGGGGGATATTGTATCATGATATACACCACGTGGAGTATTGCCCGATGGTTTTTCTGGTTTTTCTTTTACAGGAGTTCAGACTAAGGGCCAGTGCAGACTCGCACTAAGCATTTCCCTCCCGTCAGTTACTTTCCTTTGCGCTAATTCCTGGTATTTCAACAGGTTAAGCGGAGCCTGTCCACGGTCAGGGGGTTGGTTAGAGTGTATTTTTTTCTCTTAAGGGTGTTAAAAGCGGGGTTGTAATGTGGTCCTCAGGGTAGCCTTCTTCTGGGTTGCAAGGTTTTTTTCCCTTGGTTAAGTGGGGGAGGGTTCTCCTCATTTGTGAAGGCTCAATATCCCTTGGTGAGATAGAGGGGTCTGGGAGTGATACTAATCTCCCTTCCAAGTTATTATGACCCTCTATCACAATGTGTTCCAGCGTCTCTACTTTAACTGTCAGAAGGTGTCTGCCAGTACGATTCCCAGAGGGCTGGGATATTTATATTCAGTTAATGACTTGATTCTCCTAGTCACCTGCATGGCAGGTGGACCTTTGGGTTTTCACAAGAGTTTGTTTTTACAATAAGGTGCCAGCTCAGGGTGCTGTGAGCTTCAAGGCTCTCCAAATTGACTGAAATAGAGGGTAGACCTCTTCTGGTGTGCAGCTTCGGTTTAACTATTTAGTGATCGCTTCTTTGCAGTTTAGAGTCTTGCTAAGACTTGGAATTGGATGTCACTATGATGGTAGCGATTGGATGTAAAATACATTTTTTCTCCTTGCCAGGTTTGACCTCTTAAGGATCAGGTTTGTAAATATCTGCTTCTTGTCATGGTAGCAGAGTTCTTCTTCAAGTGTTCGGAAGGTCTGACGGTCTCCGGTTGGCGGTTTGACAGGTTTAGCTTCTCAGGTGGGGCCCCTCTCTTCCATTCTGCTTCGGCCTCCAGAGGACATCCCTCCTTAGTATACACATATGTCTGAAGACAATTGTGGGTTAAGTCTATGGCTTTTCAGCTCTGCTCAGGATGGGTCGTCCTGTTACAAATTTATAAAATGATTTTTACTCCCATTTTACCTTTTTGAAGATTTGTCTTTCCCTCTTGGTTCCCCAGTGTAGTTATGTGACATGCCCTGATCCTAATGCAATATCTTCCTTTAATGCATGGGATGGAACCTAAAAGACTTTCCCCCTTTGGGGTACTTTTTCTTTATCTCCAGGAGAGCTCTGTGCTTATTTTCTTTGGTTTGCTTTCTAGGATCCCAAAGATGATATTAATTTAAATGTTTTAAATGTTTGATTGGACAACAGAGGCGTTTTTTACAGAGGAGTTTTTGTCCTATCCTATTAGTAGGAAAACTTTGTTTAAGGGTTTTTCCCCTCTTTAACCAGTTGGTTTTGGCGGCCTGTAAGGAACACTGGAATTGGCACAATTTCCTGTTTTCTTGCATTTGACGATGCCTTATAAGACAGTTTTCGGCAAACTAGTCTTGGTCAATTCTCTTGCGGTCAGCTGATTGATTTGATGAAAGCATAAAAATGTTTTTTCCTTTCCTATTATTTTATTATATTTTATTATATTGGCTCTATTGTATGGATCATGTTGTACTAATAAGATGCAAGGGCTTTGAACTTGCATAATATGAGCCTCCTGTCTTGTCATAGAATAGCTAATCCCCCACACTAACGTGAGATGGGGGTTTAGATTCTATTAAAGACAAGGAGGCGATTATTATCCCACCCACCCACCCTGGATATGATATGATATGACAATTGTGACACGCATGTACACAGGTGGTTCAAGAGAGAACATTCTTTGGTTTGTTGTTTTTCACAACCACCCACCCTTCTTGTTTGTTGTTCTTACAGCCACGAGTTGAGGTTCTCATCAGGAGTGTGGCTCGCAGTTACAAGTTGTGGAGTGCGTGATTTTGGATGAGAAGTCCTATCCAGAAGAACTTCGCCATAGATTCAGGCTGCGGGAAGGTGGAGATCTCCAGTTTCGATGGATTCTTTCTCCGCGCTACGCAGTTCAACCGTTTCATTGGACTTCTGGTGCAAGACAGCTGCAGAAAGAGGGGTTGGGGTTAGAGTAATGGACATATATAGAAGAGGGTCCCTGCTCATTGGTCCCCTGCAGGGCATGACCTGTCCTCCATGATGGTTTGGGGAGTTCCCCATACATTGACATTGAACTCTATCTAGTTCTGTTGTGGAAACTTTTTTGTTTGTAAAAGTATTTTCTTTGCTGCTGTGGTTTCAGAATAAAGATTGTAATGCATAATAATCGCCTCCTTGTCTTTAATAGAATCTAAACCCCCATCTCACGTTAGTGTGGGGGATTAGCTATTGTGCATTGGCACCTACAACAACCTGTCTAGCTGGAATGATGCCAGAGACAGTGAAAAGACATGCAGTCTAAACGTCTAATAAGGGCTTTTAACTTTAAACTAATGATGCACAATTACTACATGCTATACGGTACTATGCCGAGTCTCAAATATAAGAGGATTGAACTCCTCTTAAACATCAGCACCATCTGTTTACTATTTAATATAGACTACAGGGCATTTTTGCCAACTTGTAAAATAAAATAATATCAAAAATATGGCTCTTCCTGTAGCACCAGGTTAGTTGATGAAGGGCCACGCATTGATATAACATATGTAGCTGTCAGTTCTGGTAGTACATTTTAAGACCGTAATTTTAAACAACCAGGGACAGCCAAAGTCACGCGATGGTATCGTAAATCATGTAACCTTTTAAAAGCCAACAACTGCTCTGTACGAGTCGCTGCCGGCCAGAGACGCGACATGGTTTATTTATTTTATTTTATTTTTTACATTTATAAAGCGCTCACACAGCCTACAGGCATCGAGGCGCTGTTACATGAATTGTTTGTTTTTCTTAGTTGCTAATTGTGGTTTTTTTCGTCTTAGTTACGTATTTATAACACGCTTAAACACCCGGAGGTTTCTAAGCACGGACCCGGGGATCGAACCTGTGTTGCTTCGTGTCGTCTTGCTTCCAAGACGAGCACGCTGCGCTGAGCTATCCTCCCGGGTTTAACAATAGAGCGTTACAAGCACGAAACGAAACTGACAAAGGTGAGCAAAACAATGCGCTTTGCGTTTTAAATAGAACGTTACTAAACATTTTGTAGCAACGAATGCTCACTATGTAGCAGTGTCTGTTTTCATATCGTTTTCATACCGTTTGCCTCTCAGATAAGGTAGAGCCGGTTCCGCCCTTTGTAAGTAAGGCACTTTCGCCATTGCTTAATAAACCAAATGACTAAATGCGGTTTTCACTTAAACTGCTCATCTTAATCGTTTTCGGTCCTTTTAAATGAGGACATAATACTAATCTGTAGCATGAGCTAGACGCAACAGATTAAAGTGGATGACAATATACACTTTGTGTCAGATAGAATAACATCACTCTTAGACCGCACAGTAGACGAATGCTGTTAAAGGTGCATGAACAAGCTGCGTGCAAATGGAATATACAAACTGGCGAAACTAACATTATTTTAACAAACCATGAAATGATTATTGGAGTTACTTCGCAAATGTGAATTTCAACTAAAGAGTGAACGATGCAGGATAAACAATTTGTTTTTCGCCCTTTTCGAATCTGTCTATAAGACAGAGGAACACATAAACTAAGGAATACACTTTCCCTTTTTTATATTTAGGCAGAACACCCGTTAATGAGAAATCGGTTACTGCTGGCTTCAACAGCTAAGTCCACAGGTCCATAAACGGACGACCATCTATCCTGACGCGACTAAGACTGGATCAGAAGACACAAGTACACACGTGTTTTGCTTGTAAGTCTCTCTTTAATTTAGATGAATCAACTAACATGTAATGGTCCAAATAATATATTGACCAGTTCATTTTCCTCATTAATGTAGGAATTCGGACACTGGATGCTTAATTATGGCTACACCCAGGAGTCCAAAAAGCTCAGAAGTCCAAATCATAGTTTATGGACCACAGGTGGCTGCTGTGTCAATGTCTAGGGTAATATATACTAGCTATCACCTTTAAATAAGTTGTATTGGGGAGCACAATCTCTTTTTTATACTAATATATGTTTATTTATGTTTTTAGATTTGTCAATCTATGTTAAATGGCGAACAAGATTAATCTCCTAGAAGTAACCTTTGCCTTGAAGATGGCCCAACATCTATTTTTCTGACCACTGCTGACATAAGTGGTACACCATCAAGGGCCGAAACATATGTCGACTGATAAAGGAGAACCAAATAGTTTTTTCCTATGTCATTTATGCATATTCACACTAACTGTTATGCTGGAAGAATTTTCAAGTCATAGTACACCGTTGTTATAATAGGAGCATGTTGATTGAATGGTATGATTGTTGATCATTACAAAAATGTCTGTAATGTATTTTAAAGTGTTTTTTTATGAACAATTATTAAAGAGATTTACGTTTTGCAAAATTGTTAACTTCAATCACTTTTCCCATTAAGGTGCTAACCCTGCTAATGATTGAGACAGGTTACCTTCACCCTTACCTGTGTTTCATACAGGAATTTTAGAGAGGGGTAGTCAATCTGTAATTCACTTTTTTCTTCTCTCTTTCAAGGCCTTGGTAATCATCGACTGGCAGGAGACGCACTCGATGACTTTGTGCTCCTTACCGAGGCATCAGAGGCATATCCTGTGTGGATCTGTGATTGACATCTTTGAGTCACAGTCTGCACACCTCTTAAAACCTGTCTTCGGAGAAGACAGTCTCAGAAGAATTCAAAGAAATACATAGAAAGAATCGCCGAGGTGAGTCGAACCATTCCAAGAGCGTGTGGTGCATGTAGAAAAACTGAACTACGGCAACTGGCACAGTGCGTGCAATTTATGCCATCATTGACGTGACGTCCGAGCACACGGATGGATATCATTGCCGGACATCGGCAAATGACGCACAGTGTCTTCTACTGTCAAAATCCCATCAGAGACTGCAAGCAGGATATCGGTATATCAAAGATGAGGAATCCGTGTGAGGACATTATCCATTAGAAGTCATGTTTGGCAGAGTCAAGAGCATAGGCGTAGTTTTGAATAACAGTCAGGTAGAGTTGGAGATCCAAGGAGTGTCTAAATATTTGCCAAGTGCTAAGGTTTTTCCTCATTGTTGTTTTAAGGGTGTGGATGAAAGGTGTAATACAAGGCCGTGGAGGGTAGGGTTCAGGAGTGAATGTAGTAAGTGGGAAGAGGAGAAGGGAGCATTAAGAGCAGTGTAAAAGTTAGTGAAGGCTTCATCAGTGGATTGACTAGTGAATTTTGCCATGTGGGAGGGACAGTGGTGTAGGTCAAAGAGGTAGATAGGGAATTTGGAGGTGAGAAACTTGCACTTGGTGATAAGCGTGTTATAAATAACCAATTATAACTATAACTAATGGAAGTGGTAGATGGAGAGAGAGGGTTGGAAGAAGGAATGGAGTTTGAGGCAAATATGATGGAATGATCAGCGATAGAAGGAGCAGTGGAGACATTAGAGGCAAAGAGTTGAGAGGAGATGAGAATAAAGTCATGGGAGTTACTGTTTGAATGGGTGGTCAGAGAATGGGCAGAAGAGACCGATTGGTTAAGGAAAAGAGAGCTAAAGTCAGTGGATAGAAAAGTGGTGAGAGAGGGAAGGTTAAAGTCTCCAGTGACAATGAGGTGATGATAGGACGAAAGATGTCAATTAGTTGGGAGAGGTGGTCAATATAATGACCAGCGGGACCAGGTGGCCGACATAGAGATATAATATGAATGCCATAGGGGGCAGTGATTGTGGAGATAGTGTATTCGAAAGAAGGAGACATTGTGTGAGATAGGGGACTAGGAGAGATATGAAGTTTTGAAGATGAGTACATTCTTAGACCACCACTCTCTTTTTTCAGGCCCTGAAATTGGATATAGGTTCTATTAGGTTACCAGTTTCAACTCTGGTACTATATGTAGACTAACGTACAGGCCACATCACCCTATTATGAATCATGCAAACAAGACACACTAGTTATCAATCACCTTATAAGAAATAAAGGACATAAAGCATCAGAACAGAATGTATAGTTATGTAGGGAAAAAGTGCATTACTTAGGACATGACATATCAGCAGAATCATTACTGGAACAATCCTAAATTTGCCAATTCCAACAACCATTAGTCAAATAAAATCCTGTCTAGTTTCACTGGTTATTGATAAGTGGATTTTGAGTTATGCAGCAATACCGGCATCTTCACAAGATATGACCCATTTGAACGGACGCAAACCTCTAATATGGACAGATGAGGGAGAAAAGGCATTCAGTGAAACAAAACAATGTCAAGCAAGATTAACCACTCTTGGGTTGCCATTTATCTTGTATTATCACAAAAAGGAACATTATGCACATGCTGTATCAATCCAAAAACATGAGGGAGAAAATCGTCCAATATCATACTATTGACAGCTCTAGATTCCATGGCAGCAGAGCTACCAGCCTGTTTGTGATCTGTGGATGCTGCTGCACTCGCAGTGTAAAGCTCTGATAATATTTTACCAGGATAGCTTCTTGTTGTAGCAGCATATGAAGTCAATGTGTTAATACTTAAAACAAAAACTCTGCACTTGTCCACTTCTTCTCTTAGAACATATTAACTATTACTGTTGAATTTGGCCAATGTTACCCTTACTCCATTTTCAGTATTAAATGCAGCTTCACTATTGCCATGTCCAACAGTAGGTGAAACACATGAATGCATTTTAATTACAACTGTTCTCACCAAACCATGTGAATCTTTAAGGATAATCCCACTACAAAATTCAGATAAAGAGTTTCATGTGGATGGATCATGTATGAGAGATAAAAAGGGAATTTGAAGTGTTGGTATGCAGTGTGCGACACCTCTTCAGTAGTAGAAAGCAAACAAATAGCAGACATTTTCTTGGCAAAAGGGGCATAATTAATTGCATTAACACAGCATGTACTATGTTAAGGGACAAGCAAGTGAATATTTATACTGATTCCCACAATGCACTAGAGGCATGTGCTGCGCTAGGGTGTTGAGTCCACTACGCAACAGACTCCCTATGGGTAGAGGCAAGGGGGACCTCACCAGGAGAGACTCTCCCCTTGAGGAGAAGGACTGCCATTCTGAAGAGGAACTCTCTAACCCACCCAATTGCAAACCATCACACACTCACATTTGCTATTGTCATGTTGAAATCCCGAATCAAGCCAATGCAATATACTTGTGTAGTACTGAGACGAAGAAGAGGCTGGGATCAGTACAGGATTCAATCATTGCAAAGAATAAGGACTTCGACGCTCGATCGGGTAAGTCCAAGGGCAGCATCCTAAAAGTAAGGTGAGGAGAACAGGAAGAGTGTGAAGCCTGGGAGATTCTAAACAGCTGGAGATGGACAGCTGAACGAGTGAAGGACATGCAGCTTCCAGTGCGAGGACAGAGATGGCATTTGAGGCTGAACATGTTGCCAGTGAGAGAACAAAACTGAGGGGAAGCCAAACACTTCGTAAAAGCTTCCTTGAGTGAGAGATAGAAAGGTGGTGGCGTGGCTGAAACCTGTTGGACTAGGAAGTCCATGAACAACGCCAATACCACTTACCTAGGTTCCTGTGAAGAGGTCCGACTGAAAACAAGAAGAGAAACAAAGTAGCCAGCCTGACAAGTACTGCTGAGCACCCTGGTGATGTGATCCCCAACAGAAGAAGGTAACGGGGAGAGCGGGAGACCATGGGGGAACTGAAAGTAATGAAGTCACTGTTCATACTCGGCACAGTGCCACTCAAAAGGAAAATCATAATCGAATCGGGATATTGTTACTCAAAGTAAAGGAGACAAGTGAATACCATTACTGGCATAATCATAATCGTCCCAGTAGGAAAGATGAATGTAACGATTGGCCCACTCATACTCGTTGCATTGAGCGAAGCGCACATAATAATTGCCCTACTCATACTCATTACAGTGAGAAACGTGAATATAATGATTGGCCTACTCATACTCGTTGCAGTGAGCAAAACGAATATAACGATTGGCCCATTAATACTCGTTTCAGTGAACAAAACAATCATAACTAACAACATACTCCTACTTGTCCCAGTGAGACACACAGAAGTAAAACAAATACAGATCTGGATTGGGGAGTATTTCCTCGTTCCAGTAGTCAAAAAGAGTGGAAGAACAGTGAAGAATATAAACAAGAGCTAGCCAATATTAAGGTGGAGAAAGCAATTGGCACTGACCAAGAGAAAGGTTGGGCATTGAAAGACAAAATCCTTTATAAGGTGTGCGAGAAACGAAGAGCAGAAAATTGCCAAATCTCTAACTTCTCAAGGAGTCGCGAACCACAACGGCGAGTCCCATTGAAGGAACTGTATAAACTGATAAGAGACGTTACCAAGAACTATTTAAGAGTATCTTCTTGAAGAATGTTGCTGAGAAAGCAGTCCACAGGAGAAGGGAGTCATTCTCTTGTACTTTAGTTGGTAGCATAAGTGATAGGGTCAGATTAGCTTAGTTTTTGGATGGTAGATAGACTTTATTTTGGACTCACAGATGACTGACAAGCACCCTAGTTAGGTTGGCTAGGTAGGGAAGCCCGTAATTTAGGGAAAGATGAGCATTTTCATCTTTTATTTTACAAAACACCAGTTCAAATGGAAGTATTGGGTCTGTCTCCTTCTCTGACATGCCACAGGCAGTACATAATTACAAAAGTCTATTTAAAAGAAATGGGTTATTGAACAGTAGCGGAACCCCCATTAAAATGGCCATATTGTTATTGCACTGTTAGAATAAATTATGCTACCTAAAGAAATTGTGATGATAAAATGTGCAGTGCCCCAAGCCCCACAAGATGACATCAGTCGAGACAAGGATCTTGCCGACCAAATGGCCATAGGGCCTGCCCTTTACCTTGAGAGCCTGACAGAAAAAGGATTATGCAATTCAAGTGCTGTCAGAAGAACAACCAGTGGTGTCTCATCCATAAGGGGGCGCTGACCTACCAGTACCTTTGCCCATTGTGGAGCAGTTGATCCACCACAGTGTAAGCACCAAGTGCTTCCCCCACTTGCTTTCTGAAGCCGAGGGAGCACTCCTGGGCTGGCTTAACTGTTCCACAGTGTGCATGTCCAATGGACTTTGCAAGGCCGTGATTGTTGCAGGCTGCGTTGAATTGTATTGTAGTCATTTATGTAGCACCTTTTCCCAATTGTATGCCCTCAAAGTGCTTTGCAGTAAAAACGCCCTTGGGGACTGTAGTCCAGGTATGTGAAAATGTCTAAGAGTAGACTTAAGATGCGTGTGTACATTTGGCTGAGATTAAAGCTTAGGAGGACTGGCAAGGCTCCAGTAAGCAGCCCTAGAGATCAGGCACATGTGCTGAAGGTAGTCACGATGGAGCGCTAGTGCAGGAGACTATGTGTACACAGCTCGACCGAATTTGTCTTAGCTTGTCGCTGTATTCTAATGGCAGAGGTGTTGAGGCAAGTCTGGTGTTTTAGTGTAAAGGTTATGTGACCAGCTGGGGAACTGCATCTCTAAATGTGAGTGGGGGTGTTTTAAAGCTTTGGGGTGTTGAATGGTAGCACTCCTACGCGCATGTGCAAGAACCAGGAAGTTCTCTTTGCTTCCTTGTTCCTGGTTTTACGACATGAGAGCCATAGTGCTTCCATGTATCCTGGGCCGAAGTGCTTCCATGTTTCCAGGGAGGTCGGTGTGTGGAGAGTAGCAGAGTCTAGACCAGGGTTGAAGGAAATAATCTATTATTTATGTCTGTTTGTAAATTAATGAGTGAGTGTATGATGCATGGGTGGGTGTTGGTTGCATCTATGAATGAGTGAGTGTATGGTGTTTGGGTATGTGAGTGAATGTTGGGCCAGGCTGGGCTGCTGATTTGGGGGACAATGGCAAAACCAAAGAAGTGTTATTACGTGGCTAAACTGGTATTTTGGTGCAGCCATTTCTTAATGCTGCATGACATTTCTTATTGGACATCTTTGATAAAGCAAGCAGGATAAGTGTTATTACCTGGCTAGACTGCAATTCTTTTGTGCAGCCAGTGTAGTTATATTTTTGGCATTGCATTTTTACTGGGCATCTCTAATAAAACTACTACAATAAGTATTATTACGTCGTAAAACTGTCATATTGGTGCAACCAGTGCAACTATTTCTTTGCCATGACATTTTTTACTGGACATCTTTGATAAAGCGAGCATGATATGGGTTATTAAAAGGTGCAGCCATTACAGCCATTACCTATTGTTAAATGGCATTGTTTACTCTGCATCTTTGTTAAAGCAGGCATGGTATTTGTTATTACGTGGCTAGACTGGCATTTTGATGCAGCCAGTCTAGCCCTTTCTTACTGTGGCATGACATTTGTTTACTGTGCATCTTTGATAAAGCAAGCGTGTATTATTAAGTGGATACTGTGTAGAATCCGATGGGATTTGCCCCAGGAACTTGGTCTGGGACTCTTCTCATGTGGGTGGGGAAAGGCAGGCACTCTCTGATCCCGAACCTGGGGGTGGTGTACTGTGGGAGGATAACATGCAGGGAGAATAAGACCAGGAAGACTGGCTGGAACAATTTTTTAACTTTACCCATAACCTGTAACGCTCACCTGATTCCCGTAGAGGCGCCGGTCTTGACTGGGCGTATACCGTATCTTCAAAGGTGATGTGTAACACTCGGCTGGCTCTTTGGGCTGGACCTCTGTGCACTGTATGTCTGACTCGAAGGGTAAGATGTCTGCAGATAGAAAATATGGGATTAAGGAACTGGGTTATTGAATGTCTCTCTCTTCTTCCCTTTCTCTTCTCCTGTAGAACCCCAAAGGTTAACGCTCTCACCTTAGGTAAGTGAACGCTGTGCTCTCCATCTGCCTCGGGGCAGGGTGCTGTAACCAGTTTCTTCACTGGATAAGGGGAGCAGGCCTCTTGACTTCAGAGGACTGCTGTCCGTCGTTTACTGCACGAACGGTAAGTTTCGAGTAATCCTAATGTCTTTAAAGTCTTTAGTAATGATGTCTCTTGTTTTGCAGGGTTCCGGCGATGGCGGATGACGGGCTGAAGTGAGTTGAAGATGGAGCCCGTGTGATGAATAGAAGCGCCTGGAAGCACGTAAGTAAGCGCTTGTTGCCTGCTTCACGATGCGCTCTAACTGTCTTTTTATGTTGCAGGTACAAGTTCGGAGCGGCTGCAGGGTGCCGGAATACCCACTGGGTTAGATGTGGAAAGGAGTAATGGCACGTGAGTATTAAAGTTCCCCAATGTCTTTAAACGCACCTTGTTTTGTCTTTCAGATGCGGGATGCAGCGCCGAAGGCCTCCGGAGCGTGCGAAGAGTTGGTAAGCTTTTGTCTTTCAGATGCCGGAATGCAGTGTGAAGACCTCCGGAGCGCACGAAGAGTAGGTAAGCCTTTGTCTTTCAGATGCCGGAATGCAGCGCGAGGCGTTGGTGACAGCCGATGGACCAGGTAAGTGAAGAGCTGTCACTGAAGACCGTAATGCTAACCTGTTCTTTCTTGTCTTTATAGGTGTTGCTGAAGACTGGATTCAGGATGGTAAGCCTTTTTCCTTAGGCCCAGGATCAGATGCAGAAGACACGATGAGCGTTCTGCTGCAGAGGATGCAGAATAACGCAAAGCAAGATTCATCCATCGGGTGTGGTTTAAATAGCCTCCTGTAGTGCTTAGGTGTCTCCTTCCACAGCCACGCCTAGGTAAGAAAAGAGTTCCTGCTTTCCAGAAGAGTTCCAGTGTTCTGAATCTAGGGAGTGGCTCCTGCCCCACCCAACAGGAAAAGTAGTTCCAAACAGAAGAGGATCAGAGGCTCAACTGGCAGGCAAGTAAGCAGCATGGTCTGCTGCAGGTAAGTCCACCCAAGCATTATGAGCCCGGCGCTTCCAGTGCTGGGACTGGGCATATTTATGAGCCTGGTGCCACTGGTGCCAGCACTGGGTCCAAAAGGTCCCAATTGGGACTGGTTGGCACTCGGAACCTGGGTTATGGATCTGCTTCCAAGGGAGTTGGGAAAACCCTGACCTTTTGGAAGCAGAGATCATGACATAACCCCTCCCTTCTGATGGCTTTTGCCAACTCAAAGAAGTGGAAAAACCGAAAATGAACTACATGTCCCAGAATCCCTCAGGGACTGTGACAAATAAGAGGGTTTAGGAGGCATGCAGAAGTAAAGGTCAGGCAATTAACATTAAGGTCATGCACCTGAAGTCAATTGCCCCACCTGAGAGTCAGAAAATAATGCATCTGGAAGGAGCAGAAGGAAGGAGCTCGAGCAGGATCTTGAAGGCTGGCAGTAGTAGCAGAATGAGAAGTGCACAAGGCTGGCAGTTTGCAAGGAAGTGTGACCACTTAAGGGACACCGGGGTGAGAAAAGGGCAGATTTCATTTGCAGGTTCTGAGTTGGGCCAGTTTTCAGAAAACGTGTCTGACTGTGAATGCACTGAGAAAGACTTGGAGAAGTTAAAGGTGTTGCCAGGTGCACCTAATAGCTATGACTGCAGAGATGAGGTTGTGCAGCTACCCGAGTTCTATGTGCAGAAGCAAGACGAGGGAAGTAGGAGAGAAGGAGAATCTCTGTGGTTGAGGCTGGATCAGAGACAACTGTGAGAAACCTCAGAGTATTCTCACTCCTACTTTCCTTGGATCCTCTGCGCAGGTGGCCAGGGAAAGGCCATTGCTTTTGGATCCTGACCCTCGGGGTGGAGAAGCAAGGGAGGATCACCTGTGTGGAGGGTGCTTGAGGATTGGGAGTGGGGTGTCCTCGTTGAGACATGCTATCCCCTTTCCCAATTGACAAACAACCTAACCCTCCCCAACCTTTATGGGCAGCTATAAGCCAGTTCCTCTCTTTTCCCAACATGTGTCACTTGACAGTACTGAGACGAAGAAGAGGAGACAGAGTAATAAACACCATACACTTTCACCACTTAATTACTGGGATGAGGAAAATGACTACAGAGAGTTACAAGGATCAGGCACGTCACTTTATTTGTGGTTAAGTAAGCATCATTAGAGATCCACACCTGCAGCCTGTTGGGGGGGGCTGCAGGTGTATACAAAGAGACCAATGCAGCAGAGAAGAGAGCAGCTGGGAGAGGCATGCAGGAGAAAGCAGCAGGGGACCTTACTTCAGAGGAGGTTTCTGTGGTGGGACCGGACGAGGAGCCAGGACGCTGGCAATCTTCCTAGGAGGCTTACACAGCCTGTAGCCATGGGGCCATGTAAGTGTGTGCAGCCTGGGGGTCTCCGTGAGCTCTGCTCAGCAGCAGGAGCTGCGGAAGAGCACTAATAAAGAGGGACACTGTCCGTGTTCAGAAAGCGCTACTCTGGGAGCTGGCATTGAGAGGAAGACATTCGCAAGGCAAGTGGTGTGCAAGAGAAGGAGACGGCACAAGCCGATGAGTGTCAGAGGAAGACGAATGAATGCTGGGGCACTCCTTCAGTGTTATTAAATGCCGAACTAAACAGAACTTTAGAAGTTACAAAAAATCATGTCTATTGAATACCAAATGAAATGGAACTTAAATAATTACATGAAACTAGGCTCCTTGAAGGACGACTAAATAGAACTTTGAAAATTAAGTAAAGCACAACCTATTGAATACTGAATCAAGTTGAACTTTAAAACCAAAACGTAACTAAAGCTTATAGAATGCCGAAATGAATGGAACTTTAAAATACAGTGAAACGAATGCCAAATGCAAACCGCACCAAAGAGAACTTTATAATTAAGCGGCATACATGCTTACTGATCACACAATAGAATGGAATATTGCAATTAAGCATTCTAAGAGTGGAAAGGAATAAACCCAAGCAATTTACGTGAAAAACCCAAATGCTCAGGGGAAAAGCAGTTACAGCGGAGGGCACAAGGGTGACAAAGAGACCTAAGAAGGTGAGTGTGAGTAAAACACCCTCAACTGACTTTTTCTGAATAAATGCAGTGCGGCAAGGCCTACAAGTCTAAAAGGATGCTTAACAAGTGAGGGCAGAGCCAATCGGCTGATAGGAACAAGCCAGAAGATTGAAAGTCATCACATCAAAGACAAAAGGCCAAGAGTTACAGATCCTGGTTGCCTGACCTGTGATGGATGGACTGTTTGGTCTGACAACTGCGCCTAGACCAGTGAGCTTTACACATTGAAAACTCAGAGACATTTTGTAATAACAGAGATAAAGTTTTGGGGAAGGGAACCCAGAGACTTGGGGATCTACATAGCGTGGTCTTGGGAACAAAGACTCAAGCTTTTTTTTGTGAACAGTGATGCTTGAAACTTGGGGAAGGGAACCCCGAGGATTGGTTTTTAACTATGTAGAATTTTTATTTATTATCGTGAACTGGAAAATGGTAATCTTGAGACTTTTCCATGGAACTTTGTTATACTTGGGGAAAGGCGCTGAGAGAAAGCTGTGAGCTGGAAGAGGCTCAGAACCTTGAGTTGAAGACTATTTCCGCTTTCCTTAGTTTAGTTCAGGTAAATAAATTTCACCTTAGTATAGGGCAAGTTAGGCCTTTTACCATCCTGACATTGATTTAATAAAGTATTTTACTTTACATTTTAAGTCTATTGTCTGTGTCTTACTTCATGATGACACACACACCCGTGCTGCAGAGGGGTGTGGGTCCCAAGAGTGCCTGAAGCAGTAGTAGCAGAGAGAAAAGTCAGGAAGTGGGAGCTGTGTATTCCAATTCACTGGAAACTCCTTACCCGTAACTGTAACCAGCTCAATTCAAACTCGCGTAGAAGTAGGAGCAAGTAAAAGGTGTTCATTGCCGTGGTAAGACCTGATAGCAAAGGAAATTCATCATGCACACATTTAACAAAACTCCAAGTGCTTGCATACAAGAAAAATCTTTTATTTTCCATTGTTGCATTAATTAACTTTACCAGAGTGGTCGCAGTCTCCAATTAAGAGGGAGAAAACTGTTTGTAATCACTCGAAAGGTAGCAGCTGACTTTCCGAATTGTTACAAGAATACTGGCATCAAAGAAAGGTTGTGTATGAATGATTGTGAATCCTGATCCACGTTAAAGCAGCAGGCTGTATGAATAAAAGAGAACGCAAGTCTTTACAGTTCTTTGAGGTTCATATTCTCAATCAAAGAGTAGTTGTGTGTATTTAATTCTGTTTCCCCTGTGAAACCTGAATCTTGTAACATTCAGAACAAGTGCTTTGTAACTATAGAAGTTGCTGAAGTAACGAGAAGAGCAAGCATTGCCAAGCCAGTAGGCAAATCCTCTCCAACCTGAAACCAGCCCTATTAGGGTTTAACCACCTATATTTTGAAGTTGTCAAAGTTGTTACAAATCCAGTGTCCTCTGATACAAGGGTGACAAGGTTATCCAAGTCTGTGAGAGTGGCAATATAGTCTATAGGGCTCCTGGCACAACCCCGACCTACCCAGGTACAACGAGTACTAAAGACACAATTGATCAGGGTGACCCTGCGACCACAAAACCCCCCACCTGTATAATTCGATGAGTCTTGAAAAACACATACAATTTTGCTGTTATTATGCAAATCAAATTTAAATTTCTCAGATACAGGCAATTAGATACATTCATAACATGACAAATCAATATTGAACAGGACAGAAACGGTGTGAACTGTACAAATGCCACATAAAATCAAAACATGCATTGTTATCAACACATTTTGTGTGAGACAAGCAGAGAGTAAAAAGGTTCCCATCAACGTTGTGGGATCTGTTTTAGAGAGGACAAGTTGATTTAAACAGCCACAATTAGTGCCAGTGTTGACATTAAACACTGGGGAGAAGGATGTCGACACACAGAATGTTTCGGCCACTGGTAACTGCTTCTAACAGGGCAGTCTGACCCATGGCTGAGCAGCGGCTTACGGCATACTCCTGCCAGGGAGGCGTGTCACAGTCAATATTGTCAATTGATTTCACAGATCCAAGTTTATACGGCATCTCTACTCACGGGTGGACTAATTGTTTTGATCTGACATACCTACCACCAAATAACACAGCCAGCATGTGTGTTCTTTACTCACTAACCAGGGGGCACGCCGAGACGTAGACAACCATCAAGCCGTGTTGCAGCTTTTGCACACTGGGTCCTTAATCTTCATTGGCCGTAGTAGATCCAGGATTAGTCCAAAGATACCAACATTTAATTCAACATGGGGCACAGTTTAATCATCTCTGCACCATGATCACAGCACATGTCACTCCTATTGGTACGGTCTAAGTGTATAGCCCCAGCTACCTATGAATCAGTATGGGGTGACACCTTATGATTGAGCTAACATCAACATTCATTCATTTCTGCATTTTTTTGAGTAATTCTCCTATAAGAAGATCAAGCACTGATTATCATAACATTGATTTTTATGATTGTATCCCATCACTAACCTCAGCGTGGATTCCCGTATAATTACTGTGTTGAACTAGCCATAAACGGTAAGACTTCTACCATTCTCTTCCTCTGAGGAGGTGGCCTCCTAAATAATGAGCATGGAGTGCCTTATGATTAATTTCGATAAGTTTTATCCAAGCGACCATATTTACCCTTACACACTTTCCTATGTTCATTTTTTCGGCAGAGCCTCACAGGATCCCACATCCAATGTTCTGCCACTACTCCTTGTTTGTCCTGATGAAGGCCACCCAATCACAAGCCCACTAGTCCAGCTACCAGATGCCGAAACACTCTGTGTGTTGACATCCTTCTTCCAAGTATTTAATGTCAACACTGGCACTAAGTGTGGCTGTTTAAATCAACTTGTCCTCTCTAAAACAGATCCCACAAAGTTGATGGGAACCTTTTAACTCAATTCTTGTCATACACAAAATGTGTTGATAACAATTTGATTTTATGTGACATTTGTACAGTTCATATCGTTTATGTCCTGTTCAATATTGATTTGTCATGTGATGAATGTATCTCATTACCTGTATCTTAGAAAACTAAATTTGATTTGCATAATAACAGCAAAATTGTATGTGTTTTTCAAGACTCACCGAATTATACAGGTGGGGGATTTTGTGGTTGCAGCGTCACCCTGATCAATTGTGCCTCTATTACTGGGAGAGTGGAAATACAGCTTTGGGGTGACTGCTGGAAACAAGAAGGTGTACATAAAGCATGGGAAGGGAGCTGGGGGCTTTTAAAAATAATTAATTCAATCTTGAGACTGTTGAAGTTGAGAGAGAGAAGGAATATAGTAGCCAAGACAGATTCTAGTGGTAGCTGTAAGACAGACAGAAGAGACAACAACGCTGCCTCTTTCTTATAACATAGGAAGGAGGAGTGCCTTGCCTACCTGTGTAGGTCAAAATGTCTGGTCTTTAAGTTGCCTAATAAATCCTCATGGTATCAAGATGCAGCAGAGCTAATAGATCTGTGTTTGTCTATAAAATTGTCAGAGAACATTATATTTAAGGTGGTTGAAGCAGTGGTACACTTTGAAGCAAAGGTGCTTGCTCTCACAGTGCTATTAGCAGAAGGGAGTTGTCAAGAAGCAAACAACCCCCTTAGAAGAAGCATCCTGACAAGTTATATCAAAGACGCTGCAGAGGTTACAAAAGATGGACAGTTGTTGCACAGAAGTGGTACTTTTATTTTGAACTTTGTCAAGTCTATCCTGGAAGGAGGTTATTCATGATTATCACTGATGCTGTTTTCTTTGTTGAAATTGGACAAGGGGACTTTCAACAAACGGAGAAAGAACTGATCAGTGGATTTTTGTTTGGATGAACGTTTGTTTCTTTTGGAACTTTCAAGACTACTTTTCTTTGTGAGAAATTGACTCTGGGCATTCCTGAGAAGGGATCAACCCAGGACAAGTGGTAGTTATCCAAGTCATTGTGTATGTGGCAATTATTTATTCATGTTGTTTATGATTTACTTTGAATGTTTTGTTGTTTAGTGTGAGGGCCAGTTTTGTGTATGCTAGGAGTCTTTTCCTTAGAACATAGACTAGGTATGAAACTCCCTGGTAAAGTAGGCTTAGTTAGATTGCTTTTGCATTTTCTTTTATTAATAAAATGTCAAATACTGATAAAACTATAAGCAGTTGTACGCCTGCCATTACTGACCCCTCACAATACACTAGAATAGCTATTTCTTACTTTGGCATGGCATTTTTTATTGTGCATCTATGATAAACCAAGCATGATATGTGTTATTACACGGCTAGACTGTCATTTTGGTGCAGCCAGTCCAGTGACTTATTACTGTGGCTTGAAATGTTTTACTTGGCATCTTTGATAAAGCAGGCATGATAAGTGTTATTACGTGGCTAGACTGTCATATTGTGGCAGCCACTTTAGATATATGTTATTTTAGCATGGTATTTTTTAACTAGCAATCAATTGTATTCATCTATTAATTTTATTTCTTTAGTGTGAACCTCATCAAATTATGATATATGGATCGCTTTATAGCAGTAAAATACACAATCAAATAAGATAAAAACATTGAGAAAAAGTGATAATAAGTGTCATAACAATAAAAGTAATAATTGGTTCTGGTCAATAAAGACAAATTCAATTCATAGAGACCAGTTGAGTTTTTCAAAAATGTCCTGAATCGTAATAAATAATATACTGTACTGTTTATAGAATATACTGGGGAAGTCTTCCAAAAAGTCAGAGCATCAATCGAAAATTCTTGGTTTTTTTCTTCGTTTGAGCTTTCTTTAAATTTATAAATGAAAAAGCAAGCATGATACGTTTTATTACCTGGCTATACTGCAATTTTGGTGCAGCCAGTTTAGCTATTTCTTTGGTATGACATTTTATACTGAGCATCTATGATAAAGCAAGCATGATGTTTTATTACAAGGCTAGACTGGCATTCTAGTGTAGCCAGTCTGCCTATTTGTTACTGTGATATGGCCTTTTTGTACTGGGCATCCATGTCAAAGCAAGCATGATGAGCTCTTATGTGTCTAGACTGGCATTTTTGTGCAACCAGTTTGGACATGTTTTCATATTCTGGTATGCCATTTTTAATGCAAAGCCAACTGGAGTGTGTTCTTACGTGAGGGTACTGCCATTTATTGGCAGAACCAGCATGTACATGTATTCTTATAGTATCATTACTGGCAATATGCCTTACACAAACATGAGTATATTCTTATATGGTAATACTGGCATACATTGGTGCAGCCAACATAGAAATGTATAGGCACAGTCAGCGTGAAAATGTTTTTATACTGGCATATATTGTGGGCAAGGCATCATGAAAATGGAAAATGATCTTGTGCACTGTTGGTGACTTGTATCTATTGGGTTTCTTCATGAGCTACCCTACAAAACCAATTGCAAACTGTTTTGCTTTTTACCCAATTTTTCACTTAAAGTGTGCTGGAAAATGCACCATTTTAAACAATTAGTCAAAAATATTTACGGAAAACTCCTTCGAAATGCCTTTGGTTGGTTTGCAGTCCCATGCTATGTTTTGTTACTCAGGAATATTTTGGGGAAATAGTTACGCCCCTCCAACTCAAAAATTCAACAGCCACCACTGAAAACAACCCTACGATATTCGTGAACAATTAGCTGAGTTACAGGAGTAAGCATTAAATACAGAAAAGAATGCATGGAGCAGAGCAAACTGTTCCTTTGACAGTGATAAGCTCTGACAATTGTGTGAAGGACATCTAGTGCTGCCCAAAGCCCTTCAGTACTATTCCACATGAATGCTTCAAGGCATGGTGCAAATGGGCTAATGGTAAAACAGATTAAGAAAGAATGGTATACACCAGGTTTTTCACAAGTAGCAGAAAAGCTAATCTATCAATGCCTGATTTGTTAGCAACACAATATAGCAGGTGGAAAGGGACGAGGAGCCTCCCCTGTCTGTCAGCCCAGCGCCACATTTCCTGTGCTTCTTTGGAGAGCTCCAAGGATCGAGTGCCCTCCTGCTTCCTCGTGTAGAACATGGTGGTGGTGTTGTCCGTGAAGAATATTCACCACCTTGCCTTTCAGAGACAGTAGAAACGACTTGACAGCCCAGAACACTGCCTTAGCTCCAGGATGTTGATATGAAGACCCTTCTCCTCCGGCAGCCACAGGCCTCTGGCGTGTATACGCCTGGTGTGCGCTCCCCAGCCCTCCAGGGAGGCGTCCATGGTGACCGTCTCCTGGTATGGGGGATTTTGAAATCCCGTGCCTTGGGCGATGTTGGAGCAGATGCCACACCATCTTATTGCCTGACCGAACTCGTCGTTGAGAGAGATCTTGTCTGTGAAGCTTCTGGGCACCTGTATCCAGCCAGCATCCAGGAATTTCTGTAGGGGTCGCATTTGCAACCTGCAGAGCTGGACAAGGTATATGCAGGACGACATCATGCCCAGTAACAACTTGAGGGCCTGCACATGGCCATATTCATCAACAACAGCCGTTGCACCTTTTCTTGAATGGCTGCTATCCTCTCCTCTGAGGTCAATGCTAGGCAAGACACAGTACTGAGTCTGTTGCCTAGGAACAGCGCATTCTGTGATGGTGTTAAGAAGGACTTTGGATAGTTGACAGAGAATCCCAGATCCGTCAGTAGCCAGATGGTCGTCCCTGTGTGCCTGGCGGCCAGGTCATGCAAGGGGGTGCGAATCCGCCCGTCATCCAGGTATGGGTATACGTGTATGCCCTGTAGATGTAGATGGGCCACCACTGGTGCCAGGCATTTTATGAACACTCTGGAGGGCGACTTCAAGCCGAAAGGTAGAGCCTTGCACTGGTTGTGCTGTCCCTGCACCACAAAATGTAAAACCTTTCGATGTTTCTTGTGAATGGGAACGTGGAAGTGGGCATCCTCCAGGTCCAACAAAGTCAAGTAGTCTCCTTTTTCCAGTTTGCCGAGCACGTGTTGCAACGTGAACATCCTGAACTTTTGGGAGTTTAGGTATTTGTTCAGACGTCTTAGGTCTAGCATTGGCCTTCAACCACCTGTCTTCTTTCTGACCAAAAAGTATCTGGAATAGACTCCGCAGCCCTGGAGCCATTGGGGAACTAGCTCTATCGCCCCTTTTTGCAGCATGGTCTGTACCTCTTCCAGGTGCTGAGGGATGTGCTGCTCCTGCCAGGTAACCAGAGGTATCTGTGGACACCTGCATTGAAACTCCAGGGTTTGTCCGGCTCCCATCTGTTGGTGGTGATCTTTCTCCACTCGCTGATGAATCCCGTCAGCCGGCCTCCCACCGGGGTGCACGAGTAGGGGCCAGATGTCCCGGTCGGTTCAGACTTGCTTCAGTGCCGGCTTCCTGCCATGTGGGCAACGGCAATGCTGTCCTCTGCTACCGTAGGCCTGGGAATGGCCTCTGTAGGCTCCCTGCATTGAGGATCGGGAAGGCTGTCGGTACAACATGGAGAAACCTTTTGAAAACATGTTTGACTTTCCCCTGGAGGAGCGAAAAGACGTGCGGTGCTGCTGGAGAGTACCCAGGGAACGTGCCATCTCTGTATCCTTTGTGATAGCCTGGAGGGACTCGCTGACGACCTTCCCAAACAGATTCTCTCCGTCGAAGGGCATGTCCAGCACCTTCGCTTTGACCTCCTCATGGAAATCCGTGGCTTTCATCCTACCTTGGTGATGAAGGCATACACCGATCCCCATTTTCTGGAACCATGTGTTGGCGACATCCAATGCCACTGTGATGGCGTGATCTGACACCACTTCCCCTTCGTAGAAGGGAGCGACTGCCTCCATCTTCTTATCATGGGGGAGGAATTCTAGAATTGGCCCAGCTTGTACAAGAGCTTGCTGTCGTACCTGTCCAGGGTCGCCAGTGCATTAGCCGTCTTGATAGTGGAGTACAGTGGAGAGGAGATAGGCAAGTGGAGTAAAGAGAGGAGAGGGGGGCTGAGAGAAGAGTAGAGTAGAGAGAAGAGAAACGTGTGAGTAATAAGAACAGAGAGAGAGTGTGGACATCGGAGGGACAGAAGAGAGAGAGAGTGGGAAAACACCAGAGGAACTGAGACAGGATAAGGTAGTGAGAGATGGAGAGAGAGAATACAATAGAGGAAGTAGTAACATCAGGCAAAGCAACAAGAGGGAGTAGGTGACCTAGGCAACCCGAACCAGGCAAGTGCAATGACACCAGAACACTGAAGAGAACTACTCACATCTTATTCCCGGGCTACAAAATGTACATGGGCTCTAGGTGCTCTGGCGGATATACAAGAGAGTGGATGGGTTTGGTTAGTTGGGTGGAGTGAGAAAAGCAAGCTTGCAGTGCTATGTGTTGAGGTTGCAGACCAGAAGTACCCTACACTCTTTCTGCTTGTAAACATTCTATTTGGGAAGTGTAGGAGGCATTGAAGTGTTTGTGTCCAGAGGGTAAGCAATGTGCTTGTAGTGTAGGCATGTTGTGGCTATGGGATGTGTATGTTGTTTGCAGATAGAGATGTAAGTTTGTGATGTTCAATGTTTGGGGAGAGTTTTAATTTTGTTTTACAAACGCTGTGTGCGATTGGCTGGTTTGGGTTTGTGTGTGGTAAGTTGGAGAGAAATCGAGGGCAAGTCAAAAAGTAGGGAGACTTCTTGTTTTATTTGTAGTGCTTTCAAATTATTGGTCTTGCTTTCGGTTGCATTATCGAGAGAGATGTTTGATATGTGAAGATGTCCTGTGTTGATGTTTACATATTTTGGAAAACATGGTAGGCATTCTCTTATTGTTTTGGCTGTCCTGTGATGTCTTTCACTTCTAGTTGTGCTCTGGGTGGATGGTCAGGAGCCGATTTGGTGTTCATTTAAGTTGTGTCTGTGTGTGAAAGCTGAACTAGCCCGGTGGAGCCCAGGAAACCTAGAAAGAAAACCACAGCAATCATAAATACAACACAGTTGTATTTATGATTGCGGTGGCTTTATCTTTCAGTCTCCCAGGCTCCCCGGTCCGGGGGAGCCAGGAGACTCAAAGCGAAAGCCACTGCATATATAAATACAACATTGTGTATTTATGATTATGCTGGCTTTAGCTTTGAGACTCGCGGGGCCGCCCGGCCCGGGGGAGTCAAGGGGACTCAAAATGAAAGCCACTGCAATTATAAATACAACGTTTTTGTATTTATGATTTCCATTTTTTCCATGGTTTTCTAACCATGGCAATCAGAAATGCAACAAAGTTGTATTTATAAAAGCACTTCTCTGCTCTCCGGCACTAATGAAGCAAAAGCCACTGTAATAAAATCTACCAGTAGGTGACTTTTGCTTCATTATTGTCGCAAGAGCAGAAATTTACACAAGCCTAGGAGGCTCGTCCTTTTCACAAAATGGATGCCTCCTAGTGCTTGAAATTAAAGGGGTTTAAACATTATTTGTGTAAATTTTACTAAGGATCTTCACTTAAAAAGATGTTAAATATATGTTTTTTATTATTACCCATCTTTTAAGACAATAACATTTTTGAACGCACTACTCCTTTAAGCATTAAAGAGGCAGGTTTTTAGACTTTTCCCGATCTTCAAATGGTCCTGTCGGGTCCAGATTTCACTTGGTAGCAAGTTGCAGTTGATGGCCATAATAGTGGAAAAGGCGGAGCCTATGTGTCTTTCTCTGCAAAATCTTCTGGTTTCTAACAGCCTGTCATTTCTTAATCGTGGGTCTCTGATTGGTCGGTTGAGTAAGATTTTGTTTTGGAGGAATTCTGATCCTTGACCCTCAAGTTCTCTATGGGAAATGCAGAGGACCTTGAAGTCAATTTTGTTGTTTAGATTGATAGCCAGTTGAGTGTTTTGCATGTCAGTGTAATGTGTTCCTTCCTTTTGAGTTTGAATAGTAGTCTAGCTGCTGTGTTCTGGATCCAGTAAAGTTTTTTTAGTGAGGTAGTGAGGTTGTGTGGCATACCTAGGTAAATGATGTTTGCATAGTTGACTCTTGAAAGAACCACGGAGAAGACAACCAGAACTGTATGTGCGAAATAGAGGTAGTGCATAATCTGTGGGATTGAGAGAGACGGTGCATGCATTAATAAGCCTAGTTGCTTGATAAACAGGAAATGTGGAAGACCCCACCAACTACAGACCTATTTCGAACCTACAGTGCCCAACAAAACTACTTGAGAACCACATCTACAAAATACTACTGTACCATGAAGAAAGCAATGGAACACTCAACCACTCCCAAGTCGGCTTCAGACCCAGGTGAGGAATGGAATCAGCGCTCATATCGATATGGGACGACCTAAAAATAAATGCAGTCAACAGCACTAAATCAGGCTTCATACTACTAGATGTATCAGCCGCCTTCGACACATTCAGACACACAACACTAATGCAGAGACCCAAGGAATGTGGCATAAATGACTCTGAGCTACAATTGCAAAATCTTTCCTCACTGAACGGAAAGAACATGCTTACCGCCATTTACATCTAACACTAAAAACATCATCTCTGGCGTAACCACAAGGATCCAGCCTCCCCCCATTCCTCTTCAACATCTACCTTTCCCCCTAATGAAACTAATTTAAACCCATGGACTGACTGTCAACAGCAACACAGACAATACCCAATTTATCTTTAAGAAAACCTCAACCCAGGACCCAAACACACCCTCACCAAATGCCTCATGGACATATACATCTAGATGACAATCAAAAATCTCAAACTAAACCCAAACAAAACAGAAATAATGATCTCCCCCCCACAGGATAACACAACACACACACACACATATGAGCTGGCCACCATGCATGGGAACCGAGCCAGAGGCCTCCGCTGTGATAAAAAAACTCTGAATACTCTTGGACAACAGACTCTCACTAGAACCACAAGTCAACGCAATGGCAAAGACACGCTTCTACTTCCTGCGACTAATTAGATGGATACTCCCCTACCTCACCTTTCCCCACAGAACTCTAGAAAACATATCCCTGGTATTATCAAGATTAGACCCGCAAACAGCCTTCAGTTTGCAATGCCAGAACGCCTCACAAATAATTCCAACGCACCCAAAATACTGCAGCAAGACTATTCCTGAGACTTAACAGAAGTGACATTACACCAGCCTTGAGAAGCCTACACTTGCTTCCAGTAAAAGAGCGCATTAACTTCAAAGCCTTTTATATCGCGCACAAATCAGTACACAGACAAGGAGACACATTTCTCCAAGCCAAAATCAACCTCTACCAACCAGGAAGAAACCTAATCTCGAGCAATGATGTCCAAACCGAAACAAAACACTTTGAGAAAAGGAAATTCGGAGGAACAGCACTCTCCCATTTCATAGCCAAACTATGGAACTCGCTACCGGAGTAAATAAGATCGACAGTAGTTCACCTAACCTTCAGAAAATGACTGAAAACCTGGCTATTCAGTTCACCAAGACAAACATGAAACCGGGCATCTCCCACAACTCACACCCTGGACTCAAGACAATCATGTGACAGTACAGATCTATGAACTGACAATAAAATAACCACTAAGTGCTAACCCAGATGCTCATTGCTCCTCTTCCGCATATCTCTCATGTACCACACATGTCCAAAGGGCTAGCAATACTACACAGAAAACACACAAGCCACTCACCCGCCACAAGAACAAACAGCCACAAACAATAAAGAACTTGGATATTGGACATTACCCCTCCGGACACAACAAGCCCAGTTCACACAATCCAAGCACACTCAGAAAGCGAACATGAACAGATGCCAGATTCTCCTGGTTCTGCAAACATCAAAAGAGGAGCACAACCTCTATCCTATCCCTCTTCCCTCACTAACCTATCCCACCCACTGGAGCACCTGGAGATGGTGCAAATGGTAGTAGTGCGCAGTATATAATAATAATAATTTTGCCTTTATATAGCGCCACAAACCATCAGCTATCAACATAGCATAACATCATTTTAGATGGTTTATGGCAGTTACCCGTTTCCAAAGGCCATTGTAAAGGTGTCAAGTAAAGCGCGCAGTGAGACTATCATTATTTCAGTTTCGTCTGAGTTGAGTTTTCGGTAGTTTGCCGTCATCCATTCACTTATTCGCATAAGGCAATTGCTAAGGGGGGATGGTCATTTTTATATGCTTTGTGTGTCATCGCCATAATTATAACAGGTGAGTCCATATGAGTTTATGATGTTCCTTAGGTAGTAGGGGGTCATATATCATTAGTAATCTACTTGTGCTATAGGTACATCTGTTTTAGTTAGGAGGGATGCCCGTGGGTTCAAACAGAAGGCCGGCATTAGTGAGTCACAGTTCAGCCTGCTGCTAAAAATGTGTCATCTTGCTTGCAGAGCTTAAAATAAAAAGCATTGAACCTATCTAAGTAGTTTGGGTATTTGAAAGGCCATCTCTTACAGTAGAAGCAATACACGTTTTGGCGGCAGCACACTGAGCTGCAGAGTGTGGTATTGTGGCTAAGGGTACATCACCTTTTCACTTACATTAGCCATGCTGATGACAAGAGCAGCATGCTTGCTGCTGTCTATTTAGTTGCGCAGCATACTTCTATGTATGGCCTCAGGCTCTGCCAATATGTGCTAGGAAAGGGAAAGATATGACAAAAGGTGCATTTTCGCTTCGTAAAAAAGCCAGTTTACATCGACATTTTGTAAAATATAGATGTTGATATTCAATGTTTTTAATTATATTAGCAATTGGTTTTTTTTCAATTTTGTGCACTTTCTCTTTCTAATTTGTAAATGATCGATTACTTTTAAAATATACATATTCTGTCCGTTTTCGGATTGCAACATTTTTTTATCAACACAATCATTACTGCCATATGCACATTCTCAACAAATGAAATTCTATTAAGGGTCTAAGAATTATATTTTCAGTCCCCAAAATATCACTATAAAAAACACACTTGCACCAATATGAATATACAATAACCATGGTAAAATACCTGAGTTGGCGATGTTAAACTGAGGGCTGTTTGGCGATAAGCTGTTGTTTCTTTGCAGTCTCCGGTTTGATCGTTTTCCTGCCCGTGGAATTGACAATGCCTCTGGCTTTGTTGGTCCTTGTCTGCAAACAAACACGGTTTATAGTTAATATATGTGTCACTGTTGTTATCCATTGTCTGTATTCAGCAGGCTGTAAAGGAAAACATTACTCTTGGGACCTCAAAACCAGAAATCTATTTTCAGATGCTCGCAATCATGATCACCTCCTCGGAACTTCCGACACTGATGTGTTATCGAAAACAGTTCTCAACATCTAAAAACGGGTTACATTATACACAAAGCTGCCCCGGACAACTCAAATCCAGGGTATAATATTCAAAGGAGTTCATCAAAGCAACAGAAAACTAAGGAATTAAGTTTACTGAGGTCAATGAATGCGAGTTCAACAGAACAAGATAAAGGTGGCCTCCCTTCAGGACCATGGTAATCAGCCCCCTCCACCCCCCTCCTCTCTCCTGCGAGAAGCACATGCCTCTCACAGTCTTTGCAGTTTAGAGTGCCCCACACCCTACTCTTGTCAGTTGTAGCTGCTAGCATGCCTTTCGTGAATGTGACCCTACTCTGGGCTTCAGATGCTTTAAGATGCTTTGCAGTATCATGGTGGGCCCTGGGATTGTTAGGCATATGCCCTGACAAGCTGTCAGAGTCCTCTTTGGGTAATACTCCCCCTCCAAGCAGTGGCGTAACACAAAATGTGGGGGCCCCCCTGCGAGCCATGCTGAGGGGGCCCCCCAACTCGGCAACAAATCACGGGTTGCGCCACACTCTGGGCCGGCCTAGACTGTCACGCTTGCACAATACGCATGAACGTGCTGCTGAAGGGGTATGCCGCACACTGCACTAGGAAAAAGATATAAATATGTGTTTTAATGCAATATACAGCACACTTTCTGAGATGAATTGGCTATAAAGCCAGAGTGTTTGCAATTGTTTTGTAGGGTAACACAATCCAATACATGCAAGTCACCAACAGTGCACAGGAACATTAATGCTTCCAACTGGCTGCACAATGTAGACCAGTGTAAACACGTAATAACATTATAGTACAGAATGCCAGGCCACATTTAGACATACCTAGACTGTTTTCAGCAAAATGCCAGTCAAAGCAATAACACTCATCAAGAAGAGAGCACACAATAAAGCATGTGTCTCCATGGCCTCGAACAACACGGCCAAACTCTTTAAAATCTGCAAGGAACTGGTCAATCCTGTTGTGGTCTATACCTGTTCCCTCCCATGCCCTCTGTACAGCTCTGGCCTTTCATTTCTCTGCTAAATCTCAGGACATCCTGTCCTCTATGTCCTCTTCCTCTCTCGGCCCATTTTGGCCATCTCTTCTCTCCTCCTCCTTTTTCCTCTTTCTCTCTGACAACACCTGACGAGGTTTCTAGACAAGTCCGATCTATGAAAGTGTCGTCCAAACAGGTGCTCCGCTGCTCCTCCAGAACCATCAAAGCCCATATTGACACCCTCACTCCAGCCTTGGCCGATTTCTGTAATCACTCTTTCGCCACTGCAATGTTCCCCTCTCCCTTTGACCACTCCATTGTACATCCACTCCTCAAGACGCAGTCTGCTGATCCTACCTGCTGGAAAACTATCGCTCAATCTCCACCTTTCCTGAGCAAACTCTTGGAAAAGCTTGCCATCTCCCAGCTTACTCTCCACACTGAATCTGTTGGTTGTCTCCATGACCATCAGTCTGGCTTCAGAGCTGCCAGAGGCATGGAAACTGCTCTCCTTAACACCTGTGCTGCTCTCTAACCTTGATTCCAGCATTCCTTCTATTCTCATCCTTCATCTTTCCTCTGCTTTCGACAGGGTCAACATCGCCATCCTGATCAATCGACTCTGTGAGAACCTGGGCATCACAGATCAGACCCTAGAGTGACTGACCTACTTCCACTTGGACCGCCACTCCGCTCCCAGGTCGATCGTGGTCCCATTCTCTCCGCCACCTCTCTCTACCTGTGGCATTCCCCAGGGCTCTATCCTCTCACGCTGGTTTTTCAACCTCTACTTGGCCACTTTGGCCTCCCTGATCTCTACCTTATCCTCTAACTTTCAGTGTTGTGCGGATGACTCAGCTTTCCTTCAGGCTCCCCTCATCCTCCTCTCCTCTCTTGCTCATTCCTGACTGTCTATCCACGATTCAGGATTGGTGCGCCTCGAACAATCTCTGCCTTAATGCCAGTAAGACAGAGATCCTTCTCATTGGGACCCTTGCCACTGTGTTTCCTCTCTCACTATAGCAGACCACCTTGGGCCCTCCTCCTTTGCCTTCCTGCGAGGCAAAAAACCTTGGTGTCATCTTCAACGCCACACTCTCTTTCTCTCCTAACATCTCGGACATCACCAAGAAGTCCCACTACCAGCTGCTCCTCCTCAAAGGGACTCTTCCCTTTCTCACTCTCCACCAGAAGCTCACTGTCTCTAAGCTGGACTACTGCAACAGCCACTTTCTCAATCTGTCTTCCTCTAGTCTACGTCATCTGCAAATACTCCAGAACAGGACTGCAAGACTTAGCCTTGGCCTCAAGCCCTGGGATTGTATTTCTCCAGCCCAGAAATCTCTCCACTGGCTGCAAGGATCAAGTTCAAGAACCTTTGCATTGCCCACAAGGCTTTCTGGGGCCAGTGCCAACACTAAATCCAATGCTCTCTTCCAAAATACCTTCTTTCTCTAACCCTTCACTCAGCTACCTCCAACTCTCTAAGGCTTAGACATTTCTCCAGGCAGAGAGTGGGGGTAGACCTCTCTCCTCTGCTGGTGCCTCCAACTGGAATGGCCTCCCTGCCCCTCTCAAACTTGAGGCGGACAACCTGAAGTTTCGGAAGCAGCTAAAAGCTTTCCTCTTCTCTGCTGCTTTCGCTCTCTCTCCCCCCCTGCTGACCTACCTGACCTACCTGTCTGCTGTACTGACTGGCTGCTTGGCTACCCTCAGAGTCTCTCTGAGTCCAGGCTCTTTCTTGATTGGTCACCCTTGCACTGCCTCCGGGCCTACCATGCACTTAGGGGCTGTAACTGTAACCCTGCAGTCCATTGTTCTCCTTGCACAACCAATAGCTGCTCTGCCCTGGCTGCACTTACTGAGAGCATTGCTGCCCTGTTTTCCCCTCCCCTCTCACTTGCACTTCCCTGCTCCCTTTTCCCTTGCACTTCTCGTTCTCACAATGACACAAGGCCTAGTGAGATCGTTTGTCTTGTCCTCCCTCTATCATCCCTCCCTTGTGTACACTTGTGTACAGGCGCATTATAAATGACTTGAATCACATCATATCATTTTATCACAGATGCCCAAAAAAATATACAATGCCGCAGTAAGAAATGGCTAGACTGGCAGCACCCAAATGCCAATCTAGCCAGGTAATTAAAGTTAGCAGGACTACTTTATCAGAAATGTCCAGTTAAAAGGAAGTCATACCAAACTGAGGAATGACTAGACTGGCTAAATCAAAATGCCTCTCTAGCCACTAATACCACATATCATGCCTGCTTAGCCTGGACATGGACAACCATTATGATTTATCACACAATCCTGCCCCCCCACACATCCACTCTCCCTCCCACCCACCACCCTTCCTCCACAATCAGCTCCTTGGCCCAGAATTACCTCTGCGTCCCTCTTCCTTGTCCCAGAGCTTTCGTATGAGGCTCCTTGCCTCATAGGTAAGTACTGGGATGAGCAACAGTGGGACTAGGAGTGATGAAGATTACAGGTAGCTAAATCAGGCATTACCTCCATGTGCCTCTACCTCTTCCCAGTACTTTTGTATGAGGCAGAGTGCCTCAAACACACGTACTGCCTCGTATATAAGTACTGGGACGAGGAAGAATAGGGCTAGGAGTAAGCAAGGCATTAAACACAAGTAGTAGCGCAACACCATTGAGTTGACTGGGCTTCAGCACTACCCCCCCTGACATTTTGGGCTATATTGACTCAACTTGGCTAACCTTTAGAGCAGTTGCCAGACCGAACAGGACACAGATTTTAAACGGCACCTGGTTTTTGCTGTTAACAAGAACCCAGCAATTACCAACGTAAAGCATTTCACTGTTAGTACCTGCATTCAAATGCCACATTGTTTAGGCGATTGAAATCGTGATGTGGGTTTAGTACTTGCATGCCAGGGGAGTGATTGGAAGGGTAGAGAGGGAACAGGAGACTTATAGGAGAGAGTTAACTGCTTGTAACATTGAATCTGCACTAGAATAGTCTCATTAAAATGCGTAAATAATTTGGATGCGCCCACACAAATAAGTTTCCCCCTCCCCACCGCATGTGAAGTTAGCGCCTCTCCCAACATTTGAAGGGTTAGCCCCCCGAAATGAAGATTTTCTTGTGCCCCTGTACACAAGCACACACACCATTCACCTTATACACACCCAGTCATCCACACATTTAAGTGTGCACCCGTCACCATACACTCACACAGGTAGCCACCTATACATTTATGTGTGCACCCTTTCACCATGCAGGCACACCCCCACAGCCACCCATACATTTAAGTGTGCACCCTTTCACCATACACACACAGGCAGCCGGCTATACATTTGAGTGTGCACCCTTTCACCATAGACTCATAAACGCACACCTCATTGAGTTGAGGGGGGGCCCTATTACTTAAAAAAGAAATTGGGGCTCATTACGGGTCCAGCGGTAACCGTGCCGGTGCTACCGGCGGGTTGCCACCAGACCCATAAAAAATTACTATGGCCTGACTTCCCGGTGCCACCGTGCTATTTCAAGTCCGGCGGCTGGGAAATCAGGTGCCGGTAATTTCGTTAAACCCCAGACTCCACGGGAATGGGGACACAGAAGCACCTGCACCATTGTTAACGGTGCCAGTGCTTCCGTGACAGGTCTGCCTACCGTGGCTGCTGGGCCTGGCAGGGTCAGACCTGTCGGGCACGGCAGCCCCACCAGGCAGACCTGTAATATGCCGGTCCGGAAACAACAGTGCCTGTAAGCTTACCAGCACCGTTGTTTCCGGACCGGCATGGTCAGAACGAGCCCCATTGTTTCTTTTTTAAGTCACTATAACTTCATTAAGAAATTATTTCAGTTAAGGACCGAACCATAATCAAAATAATTTCTTTATGATGGCTGAGTGGCTTCAAAAACAAACAATTTCTTTTTGAAGGCATAGGGTTCCCCACCCCCCCCCCCCACCCCATGACATGGAGGCCTCCAGCCTAGGGTCTTCCATGTCATGGGGTACGGGGGCCCTCAGACTTCAAAAAGAAAGTTTCTTTTTGTAGTCACTCTGCCTTCATAAAGAAATTATTTCTGTTACAGAAATGTTCTTTATGAATGCAGAGTGAATTTCAAAAGAAACTTTTTTTTTTTTTAGAATTTTTTTTTTTTTTTTTTTTTTACTGGGGCCCCCTCCCAGCCATGTGCTGGTGGGGCCCCCCACACCCCGGGCCCCCCCGCACCGCGGGGGCTGCGGGGGCCCCTGTTACGCCAGTGCCTCCAAGCTAAGTGCTGTTCTAGAAACGTGAGTCCTGACTAGCCCTCTCTCACTTTCTCTCTCTCTTTGGTTTCCTCCTCATTATTATCTCTTTCCTCATCCTCTTTTATCTGTGTCTCTTTCTCCTCAAGGACCCGTAACACACTATTCTTTTCCTCCTCCACTCCGTTCTCCTTTTCTCTGGTCTTCTTCGCTTTCTTTCTGGTGATCTGTTGCTTCCACTCTCTCTCCAGCTCGTATCTCCTCATCTTTCTGGTTCCTCTCATCCTCATCTCATCTCTATGGTTCTTTCCCCCACCATCTCCTCTGTGCTTCATGCTCATGAGTGCTCCTTTTCTCCTGTGGTACCTCCTCGCTGCATCCTCTCTTTGATGGTTCCTGCTTCTCTTCTTAGCTGCTCCTCTTCACCTTGGTTATCTCATTTGCTCCTCTCTCACTGAAAGTCGCCTCTGTGTTCTACTCCTCTCTTTTTATTTCGCCTTCTTGCACCTAACTCTCTATACATTTCTCTCCTCCTCTTCAGCTCCTTCACTCCTTCTCTCTCCAACCTTCTCTTTTCCTTCTCCTCTGTTCTACTCCTCTCCTCCTGCTCTAAAATTCCCTGTCTTCTATCTCACACCTCCAACTTCTTACTCCCACATCACCCCCAGACTCACTTCCTCTTTTATAATTGAGCAGGCATGCCTGCTGATTTGTTAATGGTTGACATGATTTCAACTTGAAAGAAGCAGTGAGCAAGCATGATGATGGCCGTATTGGAAGAAGCAGTGAGCAAGCATGATGATGGCCTAACTTGGAAACAGCAGTGAGCAAGCATGATGATGGCCTTTCTTGGAAGAAACAGTGAGCAAGCATGATGATGGCCTCACTCACCAGGGGACTACAAACTCTCCAGCTACATAGAATTGGTCAGTGGATTTGCAGATCACTCAAAGTATGTTTGCGCACTGCCCCCCATTTTGGATATTGTTTCTTCTCTGTTGCAGGGGCTGGAGGATTGCAGCTCAAGGAGTACCTTTTTGGATTTGCCAGGAATACAAGGGGCCTCCTCCTCAGTGTGGATGCTGCAAACACTGGCATTCCTGGTTTGCACGAACAAACATTGTCCGTGTTTTCTGCCAAGCATTGCCTTTAAAACCAGCCCTTCATGTTAATGTCCTGAGCTCTGAAAACACCCAAGGAAGTAGGTGATTAGTCTAAGGCTAAGGTGCTGTAACGCATTATCCTCCTGCGGAGGCACTGTTGGACCTCGACCACCTATGCTATGTTTCTCACTGCCTGAGTATACAAGGCTAGGAGGAATCCAGTAGAGGGAATGGGGATAAGGAATGTTGTATTCTAGATTTCATGAACCCCTTTCATGGAATTATTTAGGAGTGGTGCTGTTAAGCAAGGGATTCCCCTGTAATGATTCCCCTGCAATGTTTAAAAAAGAACAAATGCAATAATAAAACTAAAACATAGGAAACTATGCAGGCTGTTTTTTCTCTACTTCTTTCCCTTTAATCCTGCTCCCACCCTCTCAAATTCATTGATTCCTGGAGTAATGGGGAAGACCAGTTTCAATCAATCCAAGACAGTTCCATCACTGTCGGTGGCTGAATAGACCAGCTGTCACAGGCTTGAGAAATGGGTATCAAGAAGAAGCCTTGGTACATCACTGTGATGGTTGTTCAAGACCCTACCTTGTTTCCTCCAAGGTAGAAATAAATGTCCAAAGTGAACTTTCCAGTTTTCCTCACTGGTGGGAAACACCACTTCAAATCCCACAAAATCCTAGAATATTTGTTCAGTAATGTAATGTTCCAGTCCCCACTTGCTAACTAATAAACTGCAGTTTAGAATCTGAAGACTGGGAGGGATGGGAGAGTTCACTCTATCAAGATAGCCATTGTTAAGTCTGACTAAACTCTTAGATGCTCCAATGCATCGTTGAACAGGTTCTTACTTGTAATTTTTTTCTACTTTCTTTCAGGTAGCTGGTTGGATTGATTCCAGACAGGAGGGGGCAGCAAAGAAACAGGGTCTGATCTGGAGTAGGTTGCAGGTAAGCGTGTGCTAATAGTTACAACTCTAAGCATTGTCATCAGACACAAATGAACAGGTCAGTGGAACGAGGAAGAAAAGACCCTTGGACCATGTGGGGAATCAAATCACACAGATCAATTCTGATTACACACCTCAATTTGTTTCAAAATGTTCATTTTAGTTCAAAACAAACACATATAAATGTCTGCTGGAAGACACAACACAGAACCAGCGTTTTAGCATTTCTCAGGCAATATTAATTACAAACAGTGTTTTTCCAAGGTGGATTGCTTGGATTCAAGTACACAGAATATACATAGTACAAATCCTACTGTCAAGGTAAGGCAAGACAGGGGTCACAAACGGATAAACAAATATAACATGGAGTACAAATCAACACAGCTACACAGAAAACAGTGAGTATTTTACAGCAGTGTGACTAAATGGTCAATGGTCTACACCACAGAGTTTCGACCCTTCTGGGGCTGGAATATAAGCCTTTCATAAAATGGGCCTTCGTCAGGACAAAAGATTGGGACGTCTGGGTTTTGAAACAAATTGAGGTGTGTAATCAGAATTGATCTGTGTGATTTGATTCCTCACGTGCTCCAAGGGTCTGTTCTTCTTGTTCCACTGATCCGTTCATTTGTGTCTGATGACAATCTAGGCCTTCTGGGCAGAATAGGGCCACAACCAGGAGCCCTTCTGTGTAAAACTCTAAGCATTGGGCATTGTTCTGCATGTGGTTTAAATAGAACTTGAAGAAACATGGGTCCTGTGACTTCCCCAAGTCTCCCCTGATTACGCAGACTTCTGGGAAGTGTGGCCCCAGTCTCCACTGCCTCCAGCTAATCACCAGAACACTTCAAAGACCTCTACATGGAACCCAAGGGGCTAAACAGAGATTTGACCAGGGGCTTCCTATCGCCAGGTTGGGGTTTTGAAGAGCTGGACAGGTTAGGGTTCTATTTATATTAAATATTCCTACACTATGTTAACAATCACATTGAATGGACACCAAAGCTAAGGCACCAGAGAGGAGAGGCAACGTCTGTGGTGCCTGGCACACAGTGACCCACTAACCAAAGACCCTTTAAAGGGACTTTACCAAGTCAATGGCAGGTGAGTAGCTAAACGTCAGGTGATAATGCACCATTTGGCTATCATATCAGTCCGAAGGCAACTGCTTAAAATCAGGTGGTAATGCGCCACTTGCTGTAAGAGAAGCTAGAGGTGATTAGCCATGCTTCTGGGGTCTAGGGTGCTTGATGTGGACATTTTGTGTGGCTGCCCTGAAATCATGAACAATGCTTAATTTCTGTTGCTTGTATTAACAGTGAATGATCTCACGTCACAATTGGAGATTTCTTGTTGAGGACTAACAGCAAACCCATTATGATCTAAACGTGGGGGTGTCATTCTAACAGGCAGGTGGTGTCTCTGTGTTGTTGGGGAGGTTTCCCTTGAGGGAGTAGGACCACTAGGTTCCACTTTCCATTCACATGGTAGCAGAGGGGGTAACATAAAGATTGCAATTTACTTATTGATTTGAATTTATGACTCCCACCTATAAATCCAAGGTCCTATAGCTTAACCACTTTTGACCTTGTCCCATACTCTTTGGGAAAGTTAATTTAACAACTTCAAACCACTGCCTTTCTAAAACTTTAGAATGTCCAGGCCTATGGGGCCAGAGGTCATCTGAGTACTAGGTGGCAACTATAGAACTATGAAAGGTGGTTGACGGAGAAGCTTGAGGGACCCTCCAAGTGCTTCCACTGGGGCATGCACCATGGAACAGGTGGTGGAACCTGGTCTCTTGAGGTCGCCCCATTCCCATCATCCAGCCTTCAACATAGTACTTCATCACAGTGCCTATGAACATCTGTAGCTCCTGCTGAGTCTGATGCCACAGTACTTTTATCAATTGTGCAAGAATAAAATAGATGCCGCGAATGAGGGAGGACAGAAGTTCCTTTTGTGCTATTGTGCCAACATCATTTTTGAGAGTTGGATGTCAGTATGAGTTCCCCATTGAAAGGTAGGAACACATCTTAAGTGTCCTAGCAAATCGGTTGTTAAACCAGTGTATGGAATATTGAATGTAAATGGAACTCAGTTTATTGAACCAAACACAGTGCACTTGGCTTGTTCACTTCTATCAGTAAAAACCTCTCCAAGGTTGCAGGGAGGGAGATGGTAAGAGGAGACACGTTTATTCTACCTTGCCTATTGGACAAAAATAATGCACATTCTACATAATTACACCAGTAATCTAACCCCATCCTTAAACTTGTATATGCACATTACTCTCTGTAATGTGCACTTTATTGGAAAGATGTGTAACCCAATTGTCTTTCTACAACCATATGCAATGTGCCATTGTTCTTTTTTCATTGGAATTGTTTCTATGCACCTTTCAAGTAAATTCTTTGTGCTTTCAAAAGTGCAAGAATGGACAAAAGTGTCTTTCAAAAGGAATCAAATAATGTGTGTGTTCAAATGACTAACATTACAGTCAGAAGTGGGAGAAAAGCATTGCCATTGCAATTGTGTCCCGAGAACATAAACTTAGAGCAGATCCTTATTACAATATATGCTTCTGAGGCTCAGTTACCAGGGCATAGGATCATTCTCATGACCGGAGATCAGCCTTTTGCCAAAGACAGACCTCCCATTTATCAATAACATCAATGAAGGTAGAAGTGAACATCCATATGAACATTCAGAGTGTGTCCAAGCCAGCCCCACAGATGAGGGGTGTATCGGACACTTTTACTCCCTAAAAATAGGCAAAAAATACCCAAAAATAAAAATAGGATTACAGATACTCCCAACAAAAAATATGAAACGGGTGCATAGGACCTTGTTCCCCTGTTTTCACCGACACAGCTGGATATGTTTGGAACATTAGTGCACATATACCAGAGGAAGAAACTACTATTAGTGCCTAATCAGAAGAAGTATACATGCATCTTTTAATGTGTATGAATAACTAGGCGCAAATGAAGATTACTACAAAAACATTTCAATGTTCTAGTTAAAACATGTTTTTATTTGCTTTTAAATACTCCCATTGGGAATTGGACTTACGTTTGTACTCCCTAAAATCATTTTACTTCCAACTTTAAAAAAAACTAGGCAATAAAATACTCCCACTTCAAAATCCTATCTGGAACACTGGCCCCAGCAATAAAGTATCATCTGTTCATCTTTGTTTTCATGACTTGGAAAACAACTCAGCCTTGAGGAAATGATTACTCAGAGCACCAAATAGCTCAAATGGGCCTCCATGTCAAGAAATGTCCATTTGAAACTGCACAAAATGTAATTTACAAATCTACTATAACTTGCAACAGTTTGGTAATTTGAGAAAGCAAAGACATTTTTGGATTTCGCAGAGTATGCCACACAGTATAAGTCTAAATATGGAATATTAATGTATATCAATTATTAATAAATATACATCATTTAATTACTTTCTCATCTTTCATTCTTTGTGGAAAGTAACATGATTACAAATCCAGGAATATTGGCGGTTTGAAACAATTAAACAAAAGTTATGGGAGAAAAAAGGATTTGAGTGCAAATCTAACCAGAACCTCCCCTCATCACATTTCTAAATATCTTTGACCTATCCTAATAAGGGGGTGTATCACTAAGAGTGCCAGCATCTGAAGGGAACCAATGAGGAAACTCGTCCAATGAAAAATCGCTATATCAGAGGACACTGAATGGCATGATTTAGCATCTAATCAAACCCAAACACACAGGAAATAGAGAGCTCTAGTATTCTTGCAAGTCTGGAGATGAGGAATCCTATGCGGCTGGAAGGATGCCGAAGTAGCATACTTCCTTATACCTAATGGGAGGACCATGTAAGAATGTTTTCTTCAGAGGAAACCTGATGCAGCTATTTGCCTAAATAGGAGCAGATTCCAGAATGATTTTTAAAGCTAACAGCCGATACCAGGAGGGAAGCCGACTGGATGAGTCTATCTGGAGCTGTTAGATGTCCAAAATGTCCTGTGCTTTAAAAGACAAACCCAGAAGTGAGTATAAAAAAACCCAGTACAATTAGATATATGTGCTCAGAAATCCTTTACAACTGGGCCACTGAATGGGGTTGGGCTGTAAGGTAGGTAATTGGGGAAGTGATTTCAAATAAAATGCCATAGCATTTTCAGTGCAAAATAAACATCTGACAAGAGCCAAAGAAATTGAGGACATGATTTAAAATAGAATACCATCGAATTTTGGGACAGAATTCATGTTGTTTTAGGACAGTAGCCAAGGAAATCAAACACCATGTGTTCACAGGTATACACCATTTCACAGTTTACAGAGGGTTATTTAACTCTTGACCTGTGGAAGCCATGGATACATAAAACAAATTCTTAGTGCAGCCACACCATTCTAGTGGGATGCAAGGGAGATTAGCTTGTCCACTTCCCAGGAAATTGGACTAAAGTTAGACTAATTTAAATTACAATTGAAATCTTTCTAATAACATTGCACAGAGAAAGTGGACACTAAATGAATGGGGGTTAGTTCCTATTCATTCAGAATATTATAGTTTCAGGCTTGTTTAATTTTATATGGGAATCAATATTTTGTGCTCTCAAAAAATGAAAGTACAATTTCCCAAAGCATGTCGATTAATTACTATTGTTGCCCACCAACATTAGCATTTTACATACATGCCTACACTAGAGGCCAACAGCACCATATATATATAAATATAAATAATTACATGGCCTACGGTAGCGGCCAAGTAGTTATGGTTAAGTTGCTAAACCCATAGGAAGAGCACTTTTTGGGTGGCTTATAACTTCCCTCACCTTGGACGAATCCTCATCAAACTTTGCAAAACAAGTATATGACCCCCTCTGAATTATTTTGCAAAGTTTGGTAAGGTTTGGTCAAGGGGGGGCAAAGTTATAGGGGGATCCCAAAATAAAAAAATTTCCCATAGACATAATGGGAAAAAACTTTGCTCACACCTACAACCCAAATGCTGGACGGATTTTCACCAAATTTGTGGCAGGAGCGGCGGCTTAGTCCCTTTTGTTAATTTGGTGTAAATCCGTCCAGTAGTTTTTTTAAATGACCAAAATGTAAGGCAAAAAATTGTGTGATATCTATGTCCGGCCGCGGACTCACTTCCCCGTTCGGCCCGCGGACTGGCCTCTGATTGGCTGTACTGACCACGGACTGGCCTCTGATTGGCCAGAAAAATTCACAGACTTTTGCAAACATCGGGACGCGGCTGCCGATTGGATGGTGAGAAAATGTGAAATGTGTCGGTTCCCCTGAAACTCCCGCCATCTTGGATTCACAGACTTTTTTGGGGTCCATGAACAGCGCGGTGAAAACATTAAAAAAAGCAGCATTTCACTTGTCAAACTCAACAAACAATCTCTGGGGATGTGTGGGGGGATGAGGATTGGATTGGATATGGCCATAAGAAGCCAAAAAATGGGTTGTTTCACCCCCCGAAAGTCCGCGAACACTCCAGGTGTCCTGGGGCAGTCCTGTGGTGTTCACGAACACTTCAGATGTCCTATGACATCTGTTAGGACATCTGTACCTATTTCTGTATGACAGGCTTGGGGAAAAGCAGTTTGTGGATGGCTTATAACTTTTGCGCCACTCAATGAAACTGCATGTAATTTTGCAATTTTATTCTAGAACTAATCCTGAATCATTTTGCAAGGTTTGGTGGGATTCTGTCAAGAGGGGGCAGAATTAGAGGGGGGGTCCCAAAATATTGTAAATGCATATAAATGTGGTGTCATTTAACGAATCTGCACAACATTTGGCAAAACGATTTTGGATCTAGATATAAATGGTTTTCTAAAGGTTGGTGGGATTTTCTCAAGAGGGGGTGAAATTAGAGGGGGGGTCTCAACATTTTTAGATGGCTTATAACTTTGTTGCTATTTGACGAATGTGGACAAAAGTTTTGAGAAAGATTATAGACCCAACCTTCAATGTTTGTGTAAAGACTGAATGGATTTTGTAAAGTGGGGGCTAAGTTATATGACTATTTTATGTACATACATTTTGACACTTTAAAAAAAAATAACATGGCCGGATTTCGAGCAAACTCGTGAGGAGCATTGGCAAGCACTTTAAAGCATGGTTTTGTAAATGTGCCCGTGTTTTATTTTTTGACAATAATGTAGGTACAAAAAATAGTCATATACCTTTGGTGACTGAGGTATAGCCTGTGGCCATGGGCAGTAGCCAGATTGTCTGGGTCATGACATAAGGTCATGATGCAGACAATCTGGCTACTGGCCATTACCGCTAGGGACGAGAAATGTTGTTAAAGTGGCTATGTCTACCTGGGACCGGCTATGTGGTAAAGTTATTCAAAAGTAGGATAGGTTTGAAAGAGAAAAAAAGTGCTTGTGATAATATGTTCATATGGTTTTTTAGGCTGCCATGGCAAGGGAAAAGGGGCTGTGTACGGAGCCCCGCCTTCTCTTTCCATGTTGGCTGTCTTGGAAATGGATTTTCCTTGCTACAGCGGGACGAAAGAAAATTGGGAAGAAAAATCTATGTTTTAGCACCCTGGGTTCCCTCTTTGGGAACCAGGGGTACTAATGGACTTTATCCCCCATTTCAGGGGCTCCAATGGACGATAATGGTCCGTAGCCCTCCTTATTTATTTATTTATTTATTTATAACACACCAATGCCCGCAGACATCAGGCTGTGTGGTTACAGTATTTGTTGAGGAAAATGAGGTGGAGGAAGGCAGCTTACTACTTGCTGAGAAAGGAATAACCTTTTTGAGAGCATTGCAGTCATTGGATTTGGTGTGGCGGCGCATGGAGGTGGTCCCGTAGGAGTACTGTCCAGGTAGTCTGTGACTGAGTACTCGGTGCATTTCACTTTGGTAGCTTTAGCCATTGATACACTCCCAACAGTAGCAAAGAACTGGCACACCCATGATAAGATCTTGGTGCTAGAAGTAGGCACTTCCTCTACCTCATCTTCTTCATCCTCTTCATTGTCTTTGAAAGTACTGTGCTTTTTTTGTTGTGAAGGTCCTCCAGCTGGTGGTGGTGGTGGCTCCTGGGGAGGAGGGATGGCAATAACTGATGCCATTTTTAAGATAAATTGCAGTTTTGATAAAATTCTTCCAAGTATGTACTGTGTACTAGATTGGTAATGGATAATGAGTACAAAAAGGTGTAGGAGGGGTGCAACGGAAATTTTGAAGTTGAAAGTTCCTAGATCAGTAGAAAATGCAGTTCCAAACTGTCCGGATCTTATCGTGAAGTGCGGACGGGTTCTCGGACACGTCATCATGCCACGCGCCAGCATATGGTCATGTGGCACTGTCCGGAAGGTCGGCAATGAAGTCAGATGTTCGTGGATGTCTACGGATGCAAAACTAGTTGAAATAATTGCAAAAAGTGTGTAGAAGTGTTAAAAATGATTCAAGAAGATGGGAAATGGCAGAGTTTTAAGGTGACACTTTGTAAATTGGACACAAATATTGTTATATTTGGTAAGTATGATATAGTAAGTTGTAGGAAAAGAGCATGCACTGGTAAAAACCCATCAAATTCACTGAAAAAGCGTTGTTAAAGGGACGTTATGGTTAAGTTGGACTAATAAAAACCTATGAAATTCAATGAAAAAACTTTGTTAAAGGGACGTTATGGTTAAGTTGCACTAATAAAAACCTATGAAATTCAATGAAAAACTTCAAGAATAAAAAGTCACCTACCTGGCAACTTTTTCACAGCGACATTAACACATGGAACCTGATAAAGCTCGTGCCGATCCTGCACTTCTTCTGCACTGGAACATTCCAGCACTCTGTGAGCCAGCTGCATGGTATCTCCAACCTGCCCTATCCATGCCTAGCATGCTGGTAGAGGAGATACCTAAGGGAGAGATTAGTATGGGCCAACACAGAAGGAAACCATTTTAGCTAGGCCTGTGGCAAAAGGCCTGCTTCCAGTGGGAGGGATCCCCTCCAGTAAAGCACAGGATACAACAGGAAGGTGGGTTACTGGAAAGTAAGCCCACAGAGCCCACCAGAGAAAATGTTGAGAGGTTAGAGGTTTCTCAGGAGGTGAGGCTCTTCCTCCTATAGTTGGGGTGTGTAATTCCCCTAGTTGTGCATCCTAGTATCAAGATAGGGGTCCCAGAAGAAAACTACTGCAGGGGTCTCCCTCTCTGTCCAGATTGACAGAAGTTAGGCATGCATTCACATACTCCAGAGTTCACTTTTAGAAGTGGACTCATTTGTACCAGAAGAAAGGCCTACTTACTTTAGCCCTTTGACCCTGGAGACCTCAGGCAGTAAGTGTAAATTGGTGGTTGCTGATCACAAAACCATATGCCTTGAATGCAACCCAGAGAATGACTGCCAAGTAAGGCAGTAATGCCATACTGAATAACAGTCTCCGAAGTAGCTCCTCTTCTGTAATCAGTAGTGGTCAGACCCAGTGGAGGGAGAGTGAAGTGACCTGTCAAGTGTCACTTAGTTGCAATCCACAAGAAGGTGGTCTGGGAAAGAGCACTGTCAGATCTCTCATAAGTAAGATTGGAGCCCTCAGTGAGCCCCAGGGAAGGAGGTGGGACCTTCTCCTGTCAAACCTAATTAATACAACCCTGAACACATGTGAGTGGTCTGGGCCTTGCCATGTTTCAGACCTTGTCAAGGGGAACTATTCAAAAGGGCTTGGGGGACCTGTCCAGTTTACCATAAAGTTTCCTATGGATAGTGTGGAGGAGTCCATCTTGGGAGATAGAATAGGAGCCCTGTGTCTGGCTATAAAGAGGGAGCCAGAGAAATCTCTGTGTCTCCCTGCTCTATGCCAAAGCAGCCCTTCATATGGCTTCAGTGAGGATAACCTAGTGTCTCCTCACCTGACCTCACATCAGCAAGGTGAGCTGGAGATTTTTCTGAGGAAATCTCCCCACATATTGTCACTACAACACTCTATAACAGATTGTTATAAACCAGACTGTATTCTGGGAGTTAGTGAACCCACCAAGTTTGGGTGTTGTGATGGTTCAGACCAAACAAGAAGTTCTGACAGTTGGTGTGAGATCCACCCTGTGTTGGAAGAAAGAGCATTTGAGAACTCTAGCTTTATAGAGTCCAGTTCTGAGAATCTGGTGCGACATACAGATAAAGGCAGTTTGGGATTCTGTATGGACACTAGAGCTCTGTATTCTGTCCCCAACAGAGACACACTCTTCACTTAGAGGTAACAACTTAGTGCATCAGCTCTGTACTGAAATGTACAGTTGCCTTTATGATCTCTCTGCAGGGTGTTGCAACATATCCTTTGCAGTATATGCTGAGGAGGAGACCGCAGTTTTAGCCTTTTCAGATCCTTACTTCAATTTCTGGACTTCTGGATTGGTGGCTGCAACTGACACCTGTTAAATGAGATTAGTCCCTGTTCTGAATGGGAAAATGGATCTCAGAAATACATGTCTGGATGACATGGCAGATTCAACTCCCACTTTGAAGGAACTGGGAATGACTCAGGAGAGTGGGTGTCAGGACCTTCATCAGGCCAACTTGTTCAGGGAGGCAACCAAGTATCAAACTGAACATGAGCCAATGGCCTTCCTTGAGCTTAAGGTTGGTGTATGTGGGGACACGATGCAACCTCTGGTCAGTGAAGTACTTCATGTACACAACTGGGCAACCCCCACTACCCAAGCCCAAGTGAGGCCTTTACTGGGCCTCACTGGGAAACACAGGAATAAGGTGGCAGGCTATAGCAATATAGCTGCCACTTTGACTGCCTTCTCATAAGGGACCTAAAGAATTCTTATGGACCCTTGAGTGTGAGAAGGCTTTCACTGGCCTGAAATAATCCTTAGGTCAGGACGCTGGGTTAAGGGCACCTGATTGGAAGATACCTTTCTTAGTGAAGACAGATGCCTATGGCACTGGGACGTTCACAGCTTGATGACAAAGGTGAGGAACAACCTATATGTCACATCTACCAGTTTAGGCGTGGAAACCCCAGATGGCCCCGGGTGGAAAACAGATGTTTTTCCATCATATGGTGTTTTAGGAAGTTGAGGTCCTACCTCCATGGGACGCACTTCACTGTGTATGCTCACCCTAAACCTTTGAAGTAGTTGGTGGATATTAAGGGAGACATTCCAAAGTGGTTCAGGTGGTTCATGAGTCTGCATGCCTTGAACCTCACTATTGGGCATAGGCCAGATCCCAAATGTAGCAATTCTGATGGGCTGTCCAACTGGGATAACTGACTTGAAGAGAGTACCTATCCAGGGGTGGATTAGTTCCCCCTGTCCCTAGTTATGGGCGGTGGGGGTGAGAGTGTTAGGAAAGATTTCTCTTTACTGCACCTTTCTTTCCTTTTTTGTGGACCCCCAAACATTTTGCTTTTATTTTTGATCCTGACCTGTACCTTTTACAGTGCAGTGAAGCCTTAAGCATAACTACGCTGTATTTTGCTCATCTGTTGTGGGGAAACTGACATGTCCTTAATGCTGTCAGTACTGGGAAACATTGATTCCCTTAGTCTTGCAACTTTGTTACTAGTTTTAGTAACTTGTTATCACTTGTGGTAACAGTTATCATTCTACAAGGCATCGTACAATGCAGTACAAACGGGTACACTCTTTTGTTTGTACCCTAGACTAACACCCAAAATAGTTTTTTGTTACTCTAGGTGTGATAAACAGACAGGCTGGTGGCAGCAGTGACTTTTGACAATTTTATGGTGCTTTTTGCTTTAGCCTTACTGTGTTTACCACGTTTGGGTACTAACTGTGGCTAGTGTCCTAACATGGCCGTGCCACATGGTTTTTCGCTTGTCCTTTGGCCATCTTGTTCTTTAGCCTTCTTCCTGGCCTCCCCGGCCAGGAAAATCCTTATATGGACTTCTAGTGCTGAGGAAAGCAGAGGCTTTTGGCAGGCTACTGAAGGGCTGTGTGTGTTTGCTGGCAGGATGTGTGCTGACACTGTCTGGTTCCAATCCACAAACTGGTTTCAGTGTGTCTCAGTGTTATGCATAAGTGTTTCCGCCAGTGGTCCTGATTGGACCACTGCTGCTGTGTGCCAGTGGCTAGTCCTTCGATTGGCTAGTGGGAGCTTCGGCTCTTACCTGGCTTTTAGGATAAGAAGAGGACCCTGCACCCATTCTTCAGAGATATTGAAGTAACCTAAAGGAGCCAACACTCCTGTCCAGCTGTAAGACCTGTGCAGAGACTGGGGACCTGCTGAAGGAGGCCTGGCAACCAACTTCTGCTGCTGTCCTGGTGGAGCCCTGTCTTGCTCGTGATCTTCAGCAGACCTGATGTCTTCTCGGTACCCTTCGAAGAAGAGCCATCGGAAGTGTCCCGGGACCGTCCTGTGGCTGACCAGCTCTGAGTTTGGGCTACCGTGCTGCCGACATCACCGTTCCGATTTGAGGCCTGGAACTTGGAGGATCCTCGCCTTGTCCTACAAGACTTACTGCAGCGACATTTCAGAGTCATAGCGTCAAGGGGACCTGAGATAGAAGAAAAGTCACCACTGTCCAAAACAGCTTACCTGCCTTGAGTCCAGCCCTGAGAGGGATCTTGCATCGTGCTTTTCTGTAATCTGCATCCCAAAGTCCTTGCACCAGCAAAAGACACCGACTGGAGATCAGCTCGAGCCTGCAACCCCTGCAAATCAAGGACTGAGGCTGATGGCAGGAAAACCAAACTCTGACCTCCTTCCATTGACCTGCCAAGTCCTGGGAAGAATATGAGTACGGGGGATAAGTTACAGTGGTTCTTACCTGCCCCTAAACTCCCTTTTAACGTTATCCTAACTTTTACAAAACGTTTACTATACTTCGGTTGTACCATAGCTTAGAGGTGCAAGCAATCCGAAAGTTGGGGACACTTCTATTCGTTAGAATACATTGTCCTCTAACCCTTGGAACTATTCACTGGACCCCAGAGACCATACTTTCATTTTTTCCTTCATCACAAACTGTGTCAGAACTTTCCTGAACCTTTGGGCATAAGGACCCAAATAACTTAGGTAAGGACTTTTGAAGTTAGGGTTAACTCTCTGTGGACTTGAAGTACATAACCCAATCTGCACTTTCTTTTACAGGGGTTGGATTTTTGTTATGCCCTACTTCAGTGACTGTATATATGTAATCTATTATTAATGTTGTGTGATATTTCTACCTGTTAGTCATTTTCATAGTGTTTTTTGGCCATAAATAAATAACTGCACTTGTATACATACTGTCTAAGTGTAATTTGTGATTCCTATTGTGTGTACTCATTGTGGACCCTTTACCAGCTCACCACCTCCTGAGACTTAGCCTAGACCCTGGTCACTGCTATCTTGAACTGGTTTGGCTACAGCTCACCAGAGATGTCCCTGTGACAATACAGGTTTGCCTTCTATAGATCTGTTCACCAGGCCTGAGTACAGAAAATCAGTCCTCACAATGACAGGAATTACGGTGATCTTTGTTTATAAAAAAAAGTTTAATAACGGGACGAAAGTTATATATGCAATAACGTACCTTTTTTATCAGTTGAATGATAGAAAAACGTAGGAATGCAAGACAGGGAGAGTTAGAAAGAAAAAAAGTGAGAGAAAGAGGGAAAGCAATAGAAATGACAGAGCAAAAGAAGAAACAAAGGCAAAAAAATAGCGAGGGAAAAATGGAGTTAGAAGTAAAGGAAAGAGAAACAAAAGCAAAGAAGGAAACAGTGAAAGAAAGAAGGAAGATAAATATAGAAAAAAGACAATAAAGAAAGCAGGAAGGAAAATAATCAACAAGGTGAAGAAAGGAAGAGACAAAGTGGAAAGAAAGAAAAGAAGAAAGAATAGGAGAAAGTAAGAACTAAAGAGAAATAAAGTGTAATTGAAAGATAAATAAAGTTAGAAAGACAGAACAATAAAAGGAAAGAGAAAAAATAGATGGAATGATGTAAGACAGTAAAGAAGGTGGAATAATGGATAGAAAGATGGAAAAAAGATGCTAAGAACTGCGGAAAGAAAGCAAACGTATAGAATTATAAAGTTTGGTTGTGCAATGGTATGTCTGTTATCTTTGAAGTGCTGCTGATATTGGACTTGTGTTCTGTCAATTTTTCTAGCTCTCTCTTGGTATCTTGGACCGTACCACATAAGGCAAACTACCAGGAGAACCAACCAGCCAAGGTTTGAGATCTAGCCAGAAAATGAACTCAACTAGAGTTGTTCTGGATCGATAAACTCGACTCTGTGTACCCTCTTGTAATGAATGAGGATTTCTATTTAGGGTCATATTCATGACTCCTCTTTCAGCTGATACACATTTTATTTCACAATTCTGTGTACATAAACCATGTGTTTTGAACAGCTGCCCTCACACTCACTTCCTCCTTTGTTTTGGTACAAGTACCACTTGATTACAGGAGGTTTCTCTATGTACTTAGTGTGGTGGGTCAGAAGAAGGAGTCGGACACATGGAGGACATTCTGTACTCTGTTTAATCAAATTATAAGAAATAATGCCTATCTCTCCCTATTGTCAAAATGTAATAGCCTACCTGGCTAAAGGAATTAAAGGTTTTCGTCAGATGTCAGTTAGTCCAAAGTGAATATGTCCACTGTCCAAACTAACTCTATCTCTCCCTACCACTAAATATAACTAAAGTAAATAGGCCAAGAGAATATCTCCTCATCCTCTGGTCTTCTCTTCTTCTTGGATATTCGATTTATTTATAGGTTTCATTTTGGCTCATATAATTCTTAGCATAATCTCCTTTGATAGTCTCTCTGATCAACATTTGTAGTTCTTCAAAATGACTCTTGGGTCTCGTGTTTTCTGTGGCCCTATTTTTAGAGTAACTTTCCTTCCAGCAGGTCCTCACACTCTTGTCTTCACATATATTTTCTTCCCAGTCTGTTTGCTCAGACTTTCCTAAATTATGTTTGCCTTGATTCCCCTTTAGGCTTTGTTTGCCAAGGATTCTTTCTCCGGGGCTTTCTGCTCTTTATCTTGTTCACTGGCAAGCTTTATCTCACCTTTCTCATTATGTGTTTCTGGGTTGTACTTTCTCCAGCCTTCAACTCTGTAAGTATAGGGTGATTGCCCTTCCTCCCAGGGTTTTAGTTCCCAGTCTCTGTTGGCTAATCACCTGGGTTGATTAAATATCCCTTTTATATATTGCTCACTTACGTTGAAAACTGGTTTCTCGCCGGATGACTGCCTTCTTCAGACTCTGGTGATCAGAAGTTGTTCAGGCTTCCCTTTTCAGTAGTCTCGGCTCTGTTCCTCGGACACCCCACCTACCACTCTGCAAGCGGGGTCACGCCACTAACAGATATTTTCTTTCTGTTCCATATTATACTGCTTTCTTTGCGGCTGCATACACCAGGCTCTGGTGTCTCCCACTGTGTTTCTCTGGCTCTTCAAAGGTGTTGGGCTCTGCAACCTGCCTTGACTCCACCTTCACACAGCGTCATGATGTCTTCCAATTCCCATCTTCCTTTCTTTTTCAACATATGTTTCTTTTCACAATGTATTCAGCCAAACATAAAGTTGCCACACTACTCTTCATAGAAGATTGTCGCATTTATGCTGCTATGGTAGTTGACTTAGGGAATTCCACACAGGAACGGGAGTCCTTGTCTCTCCCCCAGGGAGGGTCTTGCAGAGTGGGCTCACCTCCCAACCCTCACAGGGTAGTCTCCCCAATGGGGTGAAGAGATGAATACCTGCAATTCATCACATTAGCTTGCTTAAAGTAGTTATGAAAATGTTTATTTAATATCAAGTCCTTATGGGCCTGCTCAGGGTAAATCATGACTTTGTACTAGAACTTTTCTTGTGATTATCTTCTCCATGTCAATTTGGTTACTTCATAACCTTGTTAAATGAAAACATGCCGCCAAAAAGGCGGCATGCAGCCTTTCAAGGCAGTTTTTCCTAATACCATTTGGCTATGACAGACATTAGAGTTTTTTGTGTATCTTACTATTGATCACCATTTACACACTGTATTATTGAATAGTCGATTTTGTTACAGAATGACTCAGGCTCCAAGTACCTTTTGTCCTTTTTACAACATATAGTAACTTCAATGATTTAATTTTGAGTATAAATTCATTTATCTCAAATACATCTTTTGATTACTTTGTTAACAGTCAATACCTGGAGATCATTAGATTGTGCATGTGAAATATTAAATTAATTTGGTTAGATCGCATCATTTAGTATATGTTACCTCTTTACATAACCATCTTACTTTTAAGTATGAGGTGTTTAGGTCATGCTAGCACCCAATGACGGCATCACATTATACACTGGACTCTGTTCCTTCTAATGTACATTATTACCTATTACATCTCCCGAGACCCTACACTCCATGATGCTTATTTTGCTATTTTTCACTTTCTTTACCTAGACAGGACCATACAAGGAGGTTATTAAGTCAGTTGTGTAGTTCATGACATTATCCTGTGTCCCACGGGAACACATACTAATATTACTTCCACGTGTTGTATACTATTATCCTTCATTTCTGCTTTCACCTGTCCTAACTCAGCTATGGTTTTATTTTCCATTTCTTTTTGGGGGTGACTTACTTCATGTCCAAGGTGAGATCATCCCGTCATGCACAGGTTTACGTACAATATAAACACAACCATTTTCCATTGTCGGATACTGGTGTCCAATCATTCAGTAATCACATAATTGACCTAATCCTCTCAAGAGATACTGTTCTAATTGGTGACACTCGGTCATAGTAATTCTATCCTTATAAATCCTTGAGACATCATGGAGTTGACTAGACTTTTACTCTGTTTTTCCTCTTTTTTTCATAGAGGACTCTTTGAAGTTCAACCACTTTATCCGTGCATATACTCTAGGGGACTTACACCATTAGCACAAAGTAACTCTTATTTCAACTAGTTGATTCGCAGTTTGGTCTACCACAAACTTTAAACTTTTAGCTATACTTTACCATATTTTCTTTCTGATACGGAGGGAGAATGTTTGTCCTATACCTTCTACATGCAAATGTATTTAATTTAATAATGAATTAATTTAATATTTCATGCAAGCATTTATTATGAAATACATCTTTTTGTACATTATAGTGTTATTTGGGGATATTTACATTATCTTTCTACTAATTATCTAACATATTTTGAGGAAATTCTCCTGATGAAGGGATGTGTTTATCTCAAAACTGAGCAGTAGAGTTTAATGTTCTATTACATTGTTTGAAGAACCTTTCCACTCACTTGGATCAAAGCTTCTTTTTTACTAGGAATATGCTTGAATAGCTGGCTACAATGCATCAAATCTAAATAGCTTCCACATATTTAAGGATTGACAAAGAACCTTTACTTTTGACTGAGTTCAGTTTATTGGTGCGCAGGGGACGGGAGTATCCTTAACTAGAGGGAACGCTTCTGTTTATTGCTCTTCATAACCTTTGTGAAAAGGTTATTTTTGCACCCCAACACCGGAAATTCTATAAACATTGGTATAATACCGGGTGTGCTCAAAAGTATCACGGTTTGCTTTGATCGGGCTTATAAGGATGCAATGGTCAACATTTTAGGCCATATAGTTGCAGATTGTTTGTACCATGGCAGGTCCACTAAAACTAAGGTATATTATGCAGAGAATGGGGTGCCTATTAGTGGGTGGCTTTCGTAGAATGCTTTGAATTTGAAACTATATCCGTGAAGTGGACAAAGTGTTATCCGCGGACGCGTATTGTGTGTAGGATGTGGTGTCCCAATTCAATTGTGTCTTTAGAAGTAAATTGTGGTGCGTTAAAAGCTTTCAGCAGTACATTTTGCCCACACATTGGCCCTCATTACGACCCTGGCGGAAAGGGGAAAACGATGGCGGAAATGCAATACCGCCATCGAAAAGCGCTCGGTGCGACTATGACCCGTCACCGCAAAGTACGAAGCCATTAGCGACACCGTAGTGAACGCCAACGCTAACTGCACTAAGCACGCGCGCGCGCACCATGCCAAACCGCAAACACCACCATGGTGCAACGGTACGGCAATTCCGACCCTAGCGGACATGTACCTAACGCCATCAGGCATGGCGGAATGGACCATTCCGCCATGGCGAGAAATACGGCATCGTGAACCAACCGTAAATGGCCCACTGAGTGCCTGTACTCCACTCCCTGGCCACATTGCACAACTCCTGGCAGGCGCAATGTACTCACACCATGCAACCAGTGAAATCTACAATTCACCCATGCATGCCAACGTAGAAATGCATGCAGGTGTTCGAAGCGCCCCGTGAGTGGGCATCCATGTACGGCATTTCACCATAGCCGTACTGATGCAGCACAGGCATGTGAAGGTACAAGACATCAAAATGGAAATCAAGAACACATGACACAAAACAACAGTAGTCCCCCATCGCTTGCCACCAGCGCAAGGCAACATCCAAAACAGCATCCTGAGGGGGATTGCACCAGACCTGTACTCTTGCCAGTAAACAAACCAACCATCAGCAGAAGCATGTACCACACAAGTTGGCAGAGTGACTGAGCAGCCAGGCACATCCCAAGAGGGGCCGATGGGAGCTGCAGGGCACAGATGGCATGAATACAGAAGCTATTCCAATGGACATGACCCCAGTCCCCCTCCAACAAACGCACGCAAACACAGGCACCTGTGACCAGCCACATTCTGAACATCCCATCATACCATCAATCGACCTGGCTGACAGGCACCAGTCGGCCAAAAGCCAATCCCCCGCCCCTGAACAGCACATCATGTAAACAGTCACAATGGCAGCCCCTATCCGTGACCACACTGTGCTACGTAGGCAAAAGCGGCCAGTACTGTACCACACAACTCAACTCAGAAGGCGGAACACAATGCAGATCATCTCGCAATACATACCGCCACAAATCGAAAATCGCCACATCACCTGCAAAGAATAACGCAACACGCCAAATATCGGAATACAATTTAAATGCACATCCAAATGACAAAGGCCTCACAGCAATTTGTAAAATAACACCAAAACATCCATCATCACCGAGGGCTGCATCTGCAATAATTGACCAGCTTCCACTTGTGTGACGCCCTGTACCATCATGGCACACAGGGCCAACATCAACGTTCCAAAAGGCAACATGGAAGCGGCAAGAACCGCAGGTCCGTCCCATGAGGCAGGCACTAGTCCAGCTGAAAGGCCGAAATGGTGCACCTAGCCACCAGAACAGCGTAAGGGCATGTGGCCCATTGGCGATCGTCCCATAAGATCGTAATGCTGCTCCACTGATTCACCCGAAGCTGCAGGTGTCGAGAGTAAAAACCATCTGGAGGAGTGGCGTACAGATGGCATCTGCAATAGGGCAGGAGATACCTGTCACCAAAATGAAACACAAATTAACCGATTGCACTACATGACACATGATGCATCACTATCTTCATTCAACACACCAAATCCACACCCATATGCATGCTAGCCCACTCCAAAGGAATATACACACCCCTAAATCAGTATCGATACATAACGAAACCAATCGAGGTTAATACACCATTGGCAACGTCGGTTACTGTGCATGCGTCCGTCAAGATAGAACCCATGACATGGGATTAGTAACGTGCCTAGACACAAGTGTATGAAGGCGCGTCGAGACAGGGAGGATCCGACAAGGGCAGATAGACGTAAGTCCCACTATGGCAGCCTTGCATCACATAGCGCAGGGGAAGGGGATTGAATCAAAAAACACATGTACATGGCAGACCCTAAATGGAATCATCTGTCCATGCATCCATTCATCATTCCCTCATCCCGCAATGAAAACGCATGAACATTCACTCACATAATATGTGAAACTTCCATCGCGTCTGTGCGTAATGCAGTCTGCAAAAACCACTGTGCTCCTGGCCGGATCTGTAGTGTCGTGAAGCTAGATGGACTTGGGAACGTCCTGCCTTATCGTCCACTACGCTATTGCGCATCCCATTCAATTCATGTCATTCATTGCTTGCTCGTTATGGGCCCTGTCCCAAGGACATTCAACAATAGAACGTTACATTTCCAGGCAGACCTGTGGGCGTCTCCTCACCGCTACTTCGCAACCAAAAATCCTGGCCTTCGAATTCCTCACTTGCAACATTACGTCGAAAAGGCTTCTGTGAACGCTTGCATTCACAATTACATCAATGTAGTGCGGCTGTGTGTCATAATGCTAACTGGCTGCAATCACAAATGGGACGCCACGCCCGTCGGTGAAGTACGATACTGTGCTGCATGAGGCTCGGCCATCGATCGAGCCCTACATACCACTGACTCTTCACAGGTATGTAAGCGGCTGCAATCATAGCATGTGTAACAATGGGAGCATAGCATGAAAATCAGTCAAAGTACATCACACTGCCATCGGGATTTGATACATGATTCCAATCCCAAGATGCCATGCGGCCAAATGCAGCCTTACGTGCGGGACGTGCTCGGCCAGAAGGGATTGCATCTGCCACAGATTCATTCAATCAGCACAGGTGGAGGCCATACAGGCCGACAGCACATATATAGCAGACCCAAACCCCTCCCACAACCACTCCCACTCCAAAATGCTACCGGCAGGACTAGCGATGTTGGGCCTGGGGCACCAGATAGCACTGCAAGTGCTACAACTACAAGAAGACGACGAACAACAACAGGTACAACAACCGGGCGCACAGGGGAGACGGAGGAGAAGGAGGAGGAGGAGGGCAAGGCAGGGTCAGCAAGGCCCACAAGCACTGCCACTACCACCACGCAGGCGGCCCGCAATCCCACGCCTCCGAGCTGATCCGTTCAACCTCACTGCTGAGCAGATCCACACCCTCTACCGTTTGGACCGGGACACCATAATCGCCATTGTGGACATGACACATGCTGACCTCGTGAGCATGATAGATAGCCCAACCGCCATCCCACCCCTACTGAAGGTGGTGTCTGTACTCCACTTCCTGGCCACAGGCACCTACCAGCACACAGTGGGACAGTTGCATGGCATTTCACAGCCACTGTTCTCACGGACACTCTCCCAAGTGCACGATGCCCTCCTGAAGCACGCCGACGACCACATCACACTACCACGCACGTACCAGGAGATTACCAACGCAAAGGTGGGATTCCATGCACTTGGCGGCATCCCGGGTTGCATTGGTGCCATCGACTGCACCCATGTTGAATTGGTTGTCCCACATGCCATGGAGGTCCAGTACCGCAACCGGAAACAATTTCATTCAATCAATGTGCAAATGGTGTGTGACTCCAACAAGATCTTTACGCATTGTTGTGCCAGATTTCCAGGATCTACCCATGATTCTATGGTCCTGAGGAACACAAGAATACCACGCTACATGGAGCGACACGCAGGGCACAGATCCTGGCTACTCGGTGAGTCTCATTCCATGCATGACATCGTGGCCCATTTGATGCGTCAATGACCTTGCAGGAGGGGGGGGGGGCTACTTAGCACTATCATTCCACTGACACCCTTTATTCGTCCCATACAGGTGATGCCGGGTATCCACTGAAGAGATGGCTCCTTACACCAATCCGGAACCCACAGAACCAGCATGAGGAGGACTACAACCATGCCCACTCACGTAGCCGTGTGGTCATTGAACAGGCATTCGGCCTACTGAAGGCTCGTTTCCGCAGCCTCAGCAGGTCTGGCGGGGCACTCATGTACAGCCATGAGAGGGTTTCTAAGATGGTCATGGCATGTGTCATGCTGCACAACATGTGCATACGTAGGAATGTGCCCATGCCCCCTGACGCTGTACTGCATGCACCTGAAGATGATGATGATGAGGGTGGGGATGTGGAGGGACGCCAGGGAGTCCATGAGGCACAGGATGCACGTGCAATCCGACAGAGCATCATAGATGCATGCTTCTAGCAACCACGCATGGTGCCTATTACACGGAAAGGGGACCTGTGGCACTGTGTGTGTGTAGTACAGGCACATAGTGGACTGTACGCCTATGAAGGCCTCGTACGCAAATATCAATGTCCACACATGTCATTGGATGATAATGAAGTGCTGTATTGTTAATGTGATTTGATTCATACACCCTATGGACCCGCCACCCAGTGAAGCCCAACACACCCCCTCCACCCTACTTCCTCCCCCCCCAACACCAGTGTCCAGATATGCATGCTGCCCGTGGGTAGACGCTATTGCAAGCCCCCTCTACGGGTATCAGGGGCACCCCTGCCCGTGGAGCGCAGGTTCCTGCCAGATCTGCGTTGGGGGCTGCCCTGGACGGAACTTGCCACGGATGACGTCTCTGCCTGCTCGCGTCCATGCATGTCTCTGAGGGTTTGTGAGAGCTCCGAGAGCACACGGCGCACAGCAGCAAGTTCAGCACAAACGTCTTTGGACGTCGCATGCAGTTCCCCCCTCAGGCTCTCGGTGCTTCTCTCCATTTGTGCTCTCAGGCTCTCGGTGCTTCTCTCCATTTCTCCCCTGAGGCTCTCACTACTTTTCTCTATTTGTGCCCTGAGTGTCTCGGTGGATGTTTCCATGGCTGCCCTGGAACCCCCGCATTCATTTGCATGGTCCTTGAGTAGCGTGGACGCTTCCTGCTGTTGCTCGATCAGCAGGTCGAGGGACTGTTGCCTCTGCTGGGCCATGGACATTTGCGGTGGTGTGACAGGGGGGCTGCTCAACACATGTTGCCTTGGCACAGGACTTGTGGGGGTTGGCCAGTCGTCGTCTTCAGGGTGCCCCTGCGTGGTTTCGTCATGGTGTAGGGGATGGAACATGCAGGGGGATTGGGAAAGGTCATGGATGGTACCTACGTCGCCAGCACTGTTTTCCGTGTCGGAGCATGCTGGCATGACAGCTGTGTCACCTATGGTGCTGCTACCACCAGAGGCAGTGCCATCAGATACGTTCTTTGGGGGGACCTGTGGTGCTGGGGTTGTGGACTTGCTGGCTGCTGGGGTGCCTGTTGCAGTCCCCTCCAGTGTGCTGGCACTTGATTCCTGCTGCTGCCGTGTCTTGATCCTTGCACCTGAGGTGGAGGCTCTTGGGACGTTGGTCCTGGCCCTCTTTGCAGGCGTGCTGGTAGGGGTGTCCTGCAGCTCGTCGTTGGTATCGGACCCTGTGGTGGAGTAAAGAGGGGCGAGCGTTAGTTATGGGTCTGTCGGATTTGGAATGGCAACGTGTCAAATGCATTGGGGTGGTACATGAGGCTGATATGGGACTGGGCCTTGGAGGTGGTCTCATTTTCGTGTGGATTGAGGATGCATTCATTTGGCTGCCTGCAGTTAGGGGGTGCATGCTGCACATGTAGGGGTTGTTTATGGCATCTTGATTAATTTGTTTATTCATTCTGACTTTTAGAGGGCGCTGTCAGGGCAAAGTATGTATTGCACTATGGGGTCACATGGTACTGCACATGTTCGTGGTTTGTGGATTTCGCATTGTTTCTCTTGGCAAACCTACCTGATTCTCCGGATGTCGGCACTCCTTTCTCCATCCCTCCGACTCCCTCTATGCTCTCCATTCCTATGGTGGAGGCGCAGATCTCCTCCCAGGGGGTCAACTTGATGGGCGACTCTGATCCCCCCCCGGTAGCTGTGGCGATGTTCCTGTTCGCAGAAAGTATGCTGCGTACGCGGATCCGCAGGTCGTCCCACCGCTTGCGACATTGCTGTGGCGTGCGGGGTGTTGTCCCCACCGCACTTACGCGCTGTGCCACAAGGGCCCATATGGCCTTCTTGTTGGCAAGGGCCGTCCTGGTCATTTGACTGGAGAAGACGACGGCGGCATTTTCCTGCAGGGTCTCGGTCAGCACGGTCAGTTCCTCTCGGGAGAAGTGGACCTGCCGCTTGCGATCACACGCTTTCTTGGCTACCTTTCCCATATTTATTTTTTGAACTGGGGTTGCTAACGGGTTGGGATGTGTGTCAGGGTCGGATTTTTAATGGTTGTGTTGGGATTCGGATTTTATAGTTGTGCGGCGTGCTGTTTCCCGTTCCGGCCACATGCTTTTACTTCCGTTTCCGTATATTTACGGTGCCCGTAATTTGCGGTGCCCGCTCATTACGGTGCCCGCTCATTACGGTGACCGCTAAGATGGGTGGCGGTATTGCACCTGGTGCAGCGTACGGCGGCGGTAAGGGCCGTTTTGGGGTCATTTCCGCCATCGCAGCCTTTCGGATTCCGCCATGGCGTAATGCTCGTGCCCGATGGGTCGTAATTAGCCGCACTTTGCTCCTTCGTGCAATGGCGGAAACGCTATTTACGCTGTTGCGGTCCGGTCAGTCAATTTCCGCAAGGGTCGTAATGAGGGCCATTGTGTCTAAGGTGCCTATAAATTACCCGGAAGAGCTCAAAAAACCTTTGGAGGATTTGTGTACACAAGATGATTGAACTAATCAATTCTTCTGAGTGGGTATCCTCAATTGTTTTGTCACACAAGGTCTACAGACATTTGAAGTAATTGCTCACCTGCGTGGCCTCAACAAGAGTATTGTGGTTGGGTGTCATCCTTTTCCCAATATGTATGAGGTGCCACTAACTGGTGGTGCAAACTACCACTCCACCTTACATATGACAAGGGCATAATATCAGGTACCTTTACTTGTAAAATCACATAGTTTAACTGCATTTCTCACAACAAGTGGATTATACCAATGTAAATAAATGCCCTTTGGTTTAGTGAGTGCTTCCTCAGTATTACAAAAGCTTATGATGACCTTGTTGAATGGACTAAAAGGTATTGTCGCTTTCCAGGTTGGCATCATTGTTAACTCCAGTATGATTGAGGAGCATTGTGAGATTCTAACTAAGGTTCTGTGTATTTTGGAAAAACTGGCTTAACATTACAAAGAGACGCATGTAGTTTTGCAAAACGTGAGGTAGAATTACTGTGGAGAGTTTGAACCAACAAGAGCAGTTGATTGATGCCATACTAAAGGTACCATGTACTGAAAACATAGAGCAACTAATGACCATTCTAGTTCTTTTTGAATTCTACTCGATGTGTGTGTCAAACTCCGCAGAATAAAATCAAATTAGGAAAGTGTTACTAAGTAAGGTTCCATCCTTCGTGTGGAACAATTTAGTAAATGGCTCTTTTGAGGATATCAAGGGAGAAATTGTTCGAGTACCAACACTTAAAAGACTTTGATGAAAGGAAAGATAGTTCTATTAATGTAGATGCCAGTTCAAATGGTCTAAGAGCAGTTTCTTTAAAAAAAGCATAGAGGAAAATTGTGCCCTGTAGCTTTTGCTTCTTGTTCTCTGAAAAAACAGAGCATTTGTGTTCCGTCATTGAATGGGAAGCATTAGCGTGTTGGTGTGTGGCCAACCACACTCAAATGTTTTTGGGGAAAGAGGTTCATCATCGTTACAGACCATAAACCATTGATAATTGTACTAGGTTTGGAAAATGTGTAAATGTCCCTCTCCTAGGTTTGTAATGCTTTCCATCAAGCTACAACCATATCAGTATGACATACATTATGTACTAGGCAAGACAAATGTTCAGGTTGATTTCATATCACATCATCCAATAGAAAGTAATAGATTGTTGAGGATGACCAATCTGAAGTTGGCGGGCTTGATGAAAGGACATTAACTGTTCAGAATATTACATGGTCATTGTAATTGATAAATAAAAAAATTGACAAGGGGGGTCCTGGGAGTCTCTCTGCCAGACATTAGTCCTGGTTACGAGAGACTTACCCAGAGTCTTTAGCTCACTATCTTTCACAGAGAAGAAATATCCCAAACATATCAGTCTTTGTCCTGCCCCTTGCTCACTATTCTTAGAGAGGCACAGATCCACCCTACTGATGAGGTCCAACCAGACCGAAACACGTGTCTGGGGTTTCTGTTGGTACTCTTGTTCAGAGGAGAATTGCCTAGCATTTCGGTGCTGGACTGCCCCAGGGCAGGACAAAGACTGATATGTCTGGGATATTTCTTCTTTGTGAAAGATAGTGAGCTAAAGACTCTGGGTAAGTCTCTCGTAACCAGGACTAATGTCTGGCAGAGGGACTCCCAGGACCCCCCTTGTTAATCTGCATATTTAAGTAACTTTGGGTCTCACCCTAAGTTACTAGGGGAATCCAGACGTGGACCCCTTGCTCACTATTCTTAGAGAGGCACAGATCCACCCTACTGATGAGGTCCAACCAGACCGAAACACGTGTCTGGGGTTTCTGTTGGTACTCTTGTTCAGAGGAGAATTGCCTAGCATTTCGGTGCTGGACTGCCCCAGGGCAGGACAAAGACTGATATGTCTGGGATATTTCTTCTTTGTGAAAGATAGTGAGCTAAAGACTCTGGGTAAGTCTCTCGTAACCAGGACTAATGTCTGGCAGAGGGACTCCCAGGACCCCCCTTGTTAATCTGCATATTTAAGTAACTTTGGGTCTCACCCTAAGTTACTAGGGGAATCCAGACGTGGACCCCTTGCTCACTATTCTTAGAGAGGCACAGATCCACCCTACTGATGAGGTCCAACCAGACCGAAACACGTGTCTGGGGTTTCTGTTGGTACTCTTGTTCAGAGGAGAATTGCCTAGCATTTCGGTGCTGGACTGCCCCAGGGCAGGACAAAGACTGATATGTCTGGGATATTTCTTCTTTGTGAAAGATAGTGAGCTAAAGACTCTGGGTAAGTCTCTCGTAACCAGGACTAATGTCTGGCAGAGGGACTCCCAGGACCCCCCTTGTTAATCTGCATATTTAAGTAACTTTGGGTCTCACCCTAAGTTACTAGGGGAATCCAGACGTGGACCCCTTGCTCACTATTCTTAGAGAGGCACAGATCCACCCTACTGATGAGGTCCAACCAGACCGAAACACGTGTCTGGGGTTTCTGTTGGTACTCTTGTTCAGAGGAGAATTGCCTAGCATTTCGGTGCTGGACTGCCCCAGGGCAGGACAAAGACTGATATGTCTGGGATATTTCTTCTTTGTGAAAGATAGTGAGCTAAAGACTCTGGGTAAGTCTCTCGTAACCAGGACTAATGTCTGGCAGAGGGACTCCCAGGACCCCCCTTGTTAATCTGAATAATCATTGTAATTGATAAACACACATTGGTGGCAGAACGTGATAGTGATAAGGTTTTGCAGCACGTATATGATCGTTGCTCCAATGGTTGGCCATCAGAGAAACACCAGTTTTCTGCTCAACAAAGTTATTGCAAGGTTAAGGAGGATATTGTGCAGCAGGGTGCAACATCCTCCCTAGGGTTTTGACATCTCTGGATCAGGAAAGGCATTCTAGAGACCAAGTATGGAAGCAGGCAATGACTCAATCTGGCGTCTTCAAAGGCGTCTTTATTCTTCAGGATACAGCAAGGAAGGATAAACCAGTCATCAGACATCAGGACTCCAACAATTCTCAAATAAGCTCTGAATTCCGCCTCTTTATATTCAGTTTGCAATTGGCACATCCCTCTATTTCATGATGCAGTTCACTCTTATTGGTTTAAACACTGAAAGACAAGCCCTTTTCCCTTCTAGGGTTGGTTGAGTGAACTGTCATTCACCAAGTACCTATGTCATACCTATGCATGCAACTAATTATAATTGTGTGTGATTCACTTGACCTTTACAATGAATCCTTTGAAGTATCACGAGAGAACATTTCAGACATCAGCCCTGAGATATTTTTAGCTATCTGCACCATGTCTCCCTGTCACAGGAGCCCAAGTATGGGCGTCAGCTATGTGCCCTCTCTGCAAACCCAGAAACTGTTGCTAGTTGACCAAATGTCTGAGCTCATTGCTACCGTGCCTTTAACACGAAGTGCGTCACTTATCAAATAATTGCTGATAAGAAGTCTGAAAAAACTGTCTGGATTTGTCCTTGCCTCAGTGAACTCTCAGTGAACTGCTATGAGGTCATTCTTTCTTTATTTCAGCATGATTTTGCAAAAGTCCACCATTTTAGAAATTGCCTGCCTTTGCCTGTTTATCACAAAATGGTGCACCAACCTATTATTGATCAGAACTTGATACCTGCTCAGATTTGATTCTAGATTTTTAGTAACTATAATAAGCATATACTACTTGACATACTCTCTACTGCGCAAGACATTCTGACCCCAAAAAGATACATGTCACCCTTGAAATGTGTTTTCTTGTGCTCTTAAGCCCTACACGTCTGATTTTTGCACACTAAGAAATATTGATCATCCTGGCAAGTTATCTGCATTTGGTTTGCAGGGGTTGGTTCTATCTGCTATACAGTTAGTTTGAGGGGGGGTTGGGGCTCCCTTCTGTACAATTTGTTGTCAGGAACCAGAAATCACTCCAAAAGGAAAGGTTTGTGCTGTCTATTAGGTTAAGGAATAGCATAATTGAGCACAGTCACAGTTTCCATTAAGGAATATCCACAATAAACCTGAAATTGCATGAGGACCTTTGGTGGCCCCAAGGTCCCCCAGTATTGTCTGTGATGTTGAAATTCACATTAGAAATTATAGTGCACTGTGCCTTGTGGAGATTACAGAGAAAGTATGGTCCAAGATTGTTATGGACATCATTGGTCCGTTTGAAATCTTAGATCTTTCACTATATGCTTGTGGTCAATGATTACCATTCCAGATGTTCTGCATGTGCTTCTTGTGCATCCTTTGACAAATTAGCCTGCCGCCTGCTCCAAAGACATTACCGGCTCTCTGTCCACACCAAGAAGAGAGCCCTCATCCGAGACTGCGTTTCCGCGGCATCCAACAATTCAGCCAAACTCTTCAAAATCTGCAGGGTGCTGGCCAATCCTGCTGCAGTCTCTACCTCCCCTGTCCCCTCCCAGGCCCTCTGCACGGCCCTGGCTTCTCATTTCATCTCTAAAACTCAGGACATCCTGTCCTCTCTCTCTTCCTCTCTTCCTCCTCCGTTTACTGCCTGCTCTTCCTCTGGCCATTCTTTGTCCACCTCTCCTCCCTGCTTTCCTGCCTTTCCCCTGTTTTCCTCAGACGAGGTTTCTAGACTGATCGATGAAAGTCTCATCAAAACAGGTTCACCCCTGTTCCTCCAAAACCATCAAGGACCACATTGACACCCAGGCTTCTGCTCTTGCCGATTTCTGCAACCACTCCTTTGCCACTGGAGTCTTCCCCTCTGCCTGAAGCACTCCCATGTGCACCCTCTTCTTAAGAAACCCTCTGCCGACCCTTCCTGCCTGGCTAACTATTGTCCAATCTCCATCACTCCTTTCCTGGGCAGACTCCTGGAAAAGCTGGCCCTCTCCCAGCTTAATCTTCACTCTGAATCTGTTGGCTGTCTCCATGACCATCAGTCTGGCTTCGGAGCTGCCAGAAGCACGGAAACTGCTCTCCTGAACATCTGTGAAGACCTGCTCTCCAACCTCGATTCCAACACCCCCTGTGTTGTCATCTTACTTGATCTCTCTTCTGCCTTTGACATGGTCAACCATGCCATCCTGCTCAACTGTCTCCATGATAACCTGGGTATCATCGATCAGGCCCTGGCTTCGCTGACCTCCTTCCTCTCTAATCGACCCTCCCAGGTCCAACTTGTGTCCGTCCTCTCCTCTATCTCTATCTCTACCTGTGGTGTTCCCCAGGGGTCTAACCTCTCTCCCTGGATGTTCAACCAATACCTTGGAACTTCTTGCCCACCACATTGCCTCTCTCTGCCCCAACTTTCAGTGCTATGCGGATGCCACTCAGTTCATTTTCAGGCTCTCTTCAGCCACCTCTTCTCCTTTTCTCATCTCTAACTGTCTGTCCAGCAACCAGGCGTGGTGTTCTGCCAATGATCTCTGCCTCATTGGCACACCTGCTCCCTCCTTTCCTGTCACTCTCTGGCTGGCCTCTCTAGGCCCTCTTCCTGCTCCCACCTGTGAGGCTAAAAACCTAGATGTCATCTTTGACTCCACACTTTCCTTCTCTCTTTACATCTCTGACGTCTCTAAGAAGTCACACTACCAGCTGCACCTCCTCAGAGGTATTCTTCCTTTCCTCTCCTTCCCCCAGAAGCTCACTGTCTCCAGAGCCCTGGTTCTCTCTAAGCTGGACTACTGCAACAGCCTCTTTCTAAATCTGCCTGCCTCTACTCTCCGCCCTCTGCAACTCATCCAAAAAGGATTGCGAGACTTGCCCTTGGCTTCAAGCCCAGGCATCGTATCTCTCCAGGACTGAAATCTCTGCACTGGCTCCCACTGGTGGTGAGGATTAAGTTTAAAACCCTCTGCATTGTCCACAAGGCCTTCTGGGGCCTGGGGCCTCAATACCTTCAACTCTCTCTTCCTAAATATCTTCCTTCTCAAGCTCTTCACTCATCTGCATCCAACTCCCTCAGGGTTAGTTGCTTCTCCACCAATGAGTGGGTGGTAGATCTCTTTCTTCTGCTGGGTCCTCCATCTGGAACAGCCTCCCTGCCTCTCTGAAACTTGAGGAGAACCATCTCCTGTTCCGGAAGCATCTCAAGACCTTCCTCTTTGCTTCTGCTTTCTCTCCTTCTCTCCCCTGCCGATCTCATGGCTGAATCTGATACTGCAGTGGTTACCTGGCTACCCTCTGATCTCGGGCCCAGGCCCCCCGCCAGTTGCACTCCTGCACTGCCCCCCCTGGCAACCCTTGCACTCAGGGACTGTTTCTGTATCCCTACAGCTCCTACCAGCACTTGACACCTGATATCTGCACTTACCTTGCACTTGCCACCAGCTGGCTGCACTTTTATTTATTTGTCTTTATTTATTTTACTGTTATCCTGTAAAGGAATGACTATTCCCCCCCTCAAACTGAATGTAGTGAAGATATACCCCCTCCCCCTCATACCAAGCGTAGATGGCTTGGTGGGGTGATCAATGCCTTCAAAGGTTGCAGAAAACTAGAATTATAGTGCTGTGCAGCAAAGCACTTTAAAACTGATTCATGGTTACGAGGCTAGAATGTTTTAAATGATAGACGCCTTGTTAAATAGTACATGCTAAATATATTTTACTGAAAAACTAGTCTTGAATCGGACCAGGTATCAAAATATGACCAGAAATAAGGTGACCCACCATTTTGTTATAGGTCAGCCATGGTCAGGCGATTCCTAAAATGGTGGATGGCTGTGAGTCATGATGACACCAGTGGAGATCTTTTTGATAATGAGTTCATGTAAAGGAAAAGGGAGGGTGCAAGGAGTGAGCAGAACTGGTCTAGACTAGGCCCGAGTGGCAGATGTGTCATCCAAGTGGCAGATAGGCAAGCAAATCACAAGGTAGAAATAGGAACAGCTCATTGATCATGCCATTTGAGTTAACGAATCCTACATAGGAAGGGGTTGTCTTTGTGACTAAACCATTAGCTGACCTCCCTAGAACTGTATATAAGGCTGTGTGAGCTAAGCAATTAGAGCACAGCAATGTCTCTGAAGTATGATGTGTAGTGCCTGCTGGAAGAAAATAAAAACCTGATGACTTCTGAAACCTACCTAAGTCTCCTGCTTGCTCCAGAGTCTCCTTTGTGACCACAAAAGATGCCAAGGCCCAGCAGATGGGGGTGTTTGGACCGCCATGAACACTTTGAGAGCCAGCCACTAGTCCTGAGTTGATGTCTCTAGGACTGCCTGAAACAGGAAGTTGAGGTAAGCCATGCTATCACGCCTGAAAGAGGGGAGTGAGAAAAAAGGCAGGAGGACAGATGGGGGAGGGGAAACTGCAGTTGCTAGCCCCCCCGGTAGAAGAGAAGAGGCTTGCAGTCCTGATAGCATGGCAGCAGGCCATTGGTGCTAGGCCACTAAAAGGGACTATTTATTTTTGGTAATTTCCTAAGAAAAATTATTTCAGAGTCCTTTTTTTTTTTAAAGTTCCAAGAAAATTAAAATTGAGTGAAAATCCAAGGGTCTTCAAAACATTTTTAATTCATTATTTCAAAATCCCTGTTTGGAAGTAGCATTTTAGAATATATTTTTTTCAATTTTCTTTTAAGAAAAAAACAAGTCATTTGGAGAGACAACTATTAGAAAATGTATTTTTGAGGTAATATTTTAAAGGCTTTCAGAAACAACTTTAGTCACTCATGGGGAACCCCTCTAAGAAAAATGTTTAGAGATTATTTGTTGACAGTCTTTTTAGACACAAGATTTACCACTTGTATGGAACCTCCCTGAGATTTTTTTGGGGAAAAGTTATATTTTTAAGTAAAGTAAAAGCAGTCTAGAAAAGGTAAAAAAAATGGGAATTAACTCAAGACGTTAAGCGTCAAGGATTTATTGAAAAACTTGCCTTGAGGGTTGCCGAGCAAGTAGGAGACATCGTGTGAGAGGCCACGATGATAGAATACGCCCTGTTCCTAAGCTTTAAAGAGTGTTAGCAGAAACCTTAATTCAGAGCCCCTTAGTGGGACATATAGGAGACGGCCCGATTAAAGACAGTCCTAAAGGAATTGGTTTACATTCCAATCGGAGCAATTTTGGAGGGCAAGATGTGTCTTGGAAAGGAGACCATAAGAGATTTATGTAACCGGTTGAGTTTGTCTGTTTGTTTAATATGATTTTGTTATGTAGTTATGTGAAAAGTCTATGTTACACATGTGCACTGTACATTTGTTTATGATTTAGGAGCAAGTAAATGTATTTTTTGTTGATTTAAAAAATTGGCAATACGCCAAGAATTAAAAGTGATAAATTAGGAAAATAAATGAGATAGATATATATCATAGACCAAATTAAATAGGTTTGCAATTTTTTATGTTGATAACAAATGAAACTTAGTGAAATAAATGGAAAAAACCAGTAAGAAACTGCTTCCCTTTAAGCCTCTGTAGAAACTAAAGTCCAGCATGTGTGGAGTTAATTCTCACATTTGCTAAAATTGGACCAGTTGAGCTGTCCAAATAATCTAATACGGTATGGTTTCGCATTTGGCTTGTTACAAACGAAGAGTAGAGAAGATATGCCTTTTTAAGAATGATTTGTACTTTTTTAAAAAAAGTGCATGGGCACTTTGGAAGATCTGCGATAGAGAAATACCAGCAGATAGAAGGTTAAATCCTTTATATTTATCATGTTAACATCTTCCAGGGCTTGAAAAATGTCCAACGGTATAAAACCGCATTGAATTCTCTTTTAAATTTAGAGGTAAAATTGTGTAGCTATGGAACAGGGAGCTGTGATTATGCGAAGCAGCTCCTGTGTAAAGCAAAAGAAGATTTACTGTTGAAAAATACATAGACACTTTAAAAAAAAGCCCTGCGGTAGAAAATTGCAAGCAGACAGAAGATTAAACCCCTATATTAATGATGCTTGACCCGTTAGGAAGCTGATAGGCATTGTACGGTATGGAATCGCATTAGCTTTACAAGGATTCTTGAACAGGAAAAAAAGTTAGTTGGCAGAGTTTCAAGACAGCTGTGGGCTGCTGAGGAATGAATAAATGTTGTTGTTACTACCTTCGCAGTAAAGATAAGTTGATTCATGATCGCAGCGGACAGTCTTTGAGATGGGATTTGGGTCAGAATTGTGTCCGCGGCACTGATGTAGAAATGAAAGTCAGAAAGAGTTTTGTTTCAGGACCGAGCAAGCTAACCTTTTAAATGGAATGAGATGTTGAAAAGATTGATGTTTATTTTGCATTGATGGAGCATTGGTTTAAAAAGTATATGGGCTGTGTTATTCTTTTAAATGACATAGAGTTTTTATGTGCGCCATGATTGAGAATAAGAGCACTTTAGATGCATGAAAGTGGGAACGCATCTATGAAAGTGCACTAATACAAGGGAGGGCACACACACACACACGTGCAGACACACCTATGAAGATGCACTGACATGACAAAGGACACACAAATCACACATATGCACACATGCAGATACCTAGCCAAAGGTGCACATGACAAATGAGAGTGTAATTCATCTGGGCACCATGGGTAATGCATTTAAGAATTAATGTTTTATTTTTTCAGTCAAAATAATAGCTGAAATAGACAATAGTTGATTCCTTGTAATTATGTACTTATATTTAGAAACATTGAGATTCTGCAGTATGCAAGAATAGAAGAACAGTAAATGCATTTTTAACCAAAAAGGCTGTTTTGAAATAGATGAGGCAGCAGGTTGGGAAAAGTGGGAGTAAGACCTCACAGAACAGGAATGTAGCACTGGACAGCCTTGGGGAAAAAAAAAGTTTGCCAAGTTAAAATTGGCTCATGTTAAGAGAGAATAAGGAATGCAGCACTTGCGCATCGCAAGCGAAAATAAATGAATCAAACTTTTTGAACATAACAGCTTGTGAAGGCCATAGCTGAGGAAAACGAAGTAATGGGAAGAGTTACAAATCGCATACAAGTGAGTGTACCACTGACACTTTTGAGTCAAAAGCGTGCACCAATGCAGATTGAAAATGTGAAAGGTTTTTTTTGTGCCTTAAACATGCAGGCCAGGACAGAGCAACCTGACAGTGTGGCCTTGAAGGATGATTTTGAGAATGATCAGAGTTAGATGCATTTGCACCTTGGATGTCAGAATCACTGGCACAGTGAGAACAATTTAAAAAGGCAACCTCATGGTGCGTGCAGGGAAGTTGCCACCTCATGGGAGCAAAATTGAGATCATTGCCAGGTAAAAGGCAGTGCAGAGCCATTGCCCTCGCCATGGACAGACAGACAATGAAAAATAAGAATTAGTTTAGGGCTTTATAGTTTCTCTTGCTAAGAGAAAGGGCAAGCCAGATCACAGTATGTACCTTGATCCCAGATGGGTAAGGGTAAATTAAGGTGCAAACTCCAGAGTTTTGACTTCTAGCGCTGATAAGCGGGTACATGTACTAGAAAAGTGTCAGAAAGAGGCACATTAGATACAGAAGACAGTACACGTCTTCTAGCAGTTATTTTGGGGACAAAAGCTGATGACAGTTGGTCAAAGATAAGATATTTAAGCATTACCACTCATAATGGAGCACTGTTTAAACAATTGAAGGGTGGTAATCTAGCTGTATCCAGACATGCCAGATGGGAGAGCTATCAAAATGCCAGAAGCTGTCAGAGTTTGTGCTGATGCTACTTAAGGAATTAGTGGACTTGGAAATAAGGCCATGATTCCAAATGCAGTTGACCATTGTGTAGCAATGCAGGCTTCTGCAAGAAATGAATTGCACGAAAAATAATGCTGGGAAAGTGAGAAAAAGTGAAATAGGTACAGAAAGATTGTGGAAATACACCATTGAAAGGGCAATGTGAATAGTGGAGATGGATTAGGATCACAGTAGGCAACATGCATACTGCAGATGGATAACCAAAGGCAGTTTGATCAAGATAATAAAGGATCAGTACTATAAGGGAGGGGAGGCTTCTAGGGTAGAGGCGTCCAAAATAGTTAGGGAAATTCTCAGAGTAACCCGGGTGAGTTTCAAAATATGCAGAATGACAATCAAAATATGCAGGATGGGCAGGTTAGGAGACCTCCTCCTAGGTATTTCACATGAGGTATGATAAGAACATTTTGCACGCATGTGTAAAAACCAAGGATTTGTGCAGAATGGAGAATTCTCAAGAAGAGAGACAGCACACCCCCTAGAGTACAGTTTATAAATCAAGGAGGGGCTTTTTGCTGAGTGAGAGAAGAAATATTGAGTAGACTCCAGTTCAAGGATGATCAAACTGTACTGAGGAAATGTGCCTTTTTGTCATATGCAAATGGCACTGATGTAATGAATGTGTACATACAGAGACTCATATTAGGGTGGGCTTTGTGTGCACTACAGGGGGATCCTTGACCCAGTAATAAGGGGTCACTCCCCTTGTGACTAAAAAGCTGGCATCCGTTGAGTATGCCTTTATGAAGGCTGACAGCACAGTGATAAGATTTATTTATTTTATTTATTTGCATTTTTTAAGCGCTCACACAGTCAAGTGGCATCGAGGCGCTGAATGATTTTGTGACATAATTTATTGAACATATAGGGCTTTTTTCTGGTTAAGAAAATCTGAGGGTAGGATGGTGTCTCCAAGTGCTACTGCCTATGGGGGGATTGTGTTAAAACTGGCGATCAAATAGTCAGACACAGAAAAGAGAATTCTGCCATGGGTGCAGCGAAAAGCACTAGCAGAAACTGAGCAAGCTCATGGTTGTTTGTATTTTGAGGAATTTTATGATAAAAACTCGAGGGTAAAGGAAGAGATAGTGGCAGTAGGGGAGATTCTCTTTTTTGAAGGCTCTTCAAGAATCAATTGGCGTAATATATTTAGAAATACAGGTGCCGCTGGGGTAAAGCGCAGACTAATGGAGAGGTTTGAGGTATTGACAAAATATATGCCTACCAACCCGCTTTTCATCATAGGCTGCTGAATTAATGGCGCTGATTGTCGCGTCAGAGAAATCTTGCAGACCTGGAAGTAATGGTGTAAAGTGACTCCGCCTATGTGACGTCGACAGTACGTGCAGAACTAGCATGTTGGAAATGGAGGGGTGACCTCCGAGTGGGCGCCACTCCTGTGCAGCACCCAGCGCTATTGAATAGACCCATGGGACGGAGCACTACGACTCCCAGTAGTCATTATAGTAGGGTGCTAGGATAGTTACACTGTTTTGAGTAAGTCAATAAAAAAGAACCACGCCACAATGTGTGCGTGGAATGGTTTGGTTTGAATAAAGAAGAACATGTTGCATTTTGTATAAGTAAAGTGCACCATATGCAAAATGAACTTACTGCAGAGGTTAAGTACAAATAAGTCCACATGCAGATTTAGCAACATGCAAACACAGAATACATAAAGACACATAGGAATAAAAGGTGTTAGCCTAAAAAGAAGGAATGCCTTCACAAAAACAGAGGAATGCATGCGTTCACAGTAGGACAGCCTCATAGGGTGACCTGATGCGTTCAGAATTGTTAGTGGCACCAGGTTTTAAAGGTGCCTAGAACCAATATGGCGAAGAGAGAACACATTTTTGGTCTCGTGGTAGACATTGGGAATGTGTGTCCATGAAGCAAAGACAGGAAGATGGTGAATGAATAGTAGAAGGCTGAGGATGGTTTTTGAAGACTATAAATGTAACTTTTGCTTTATTAAGAAATTAGCAGTCTCTGGAGGAGAGTGTGTTATGATGACTTTTTTGTATATGCGTGACAGGCATTTGCCAGTGGTTGAGGAAAGGATTGGATGACAAAGCCTAAAGCATGGTGATGTTGTTTAGTTAATCAAAGAAAGGCGTGGTTTGTTTGTGTTGAGAAATGCACCATTTTGAATATGGGCATATTTATAGGAGCTTGAACAAGGCAGAAGGCCAATGAGATTGTTTTGATAGGAACCAAAAGGTTTGTATTGTTGTGTCAAAACTGTGGTAATATAGATAACTGTGTAACCTAGTGGAAAAGTGCTGAGAGTATATGATGAATTCAGTCTCAGACCACAGATATGAATGAGCAAAGAGGGGGGGGACAGATGACCGCCATGAAATTAGAGATAGCCTTAGAGTAAGGAAATATGGCAAATGATTAAGGAGTGAATAATAAAAATAGGATCATGAAGGACAAAAATGGTTCTCATAAAAAGATTTAGGTTAAGTAGCGTCACAGATGACGATATACCTAGATAGGGCTTAATGGAGTATGAAGTGGTGTTTTCTATAGGGTATCACACACATGTTTTAGTATACATGATAAAAAATGTAACAGCACCCAGCATAAATAAAAGAAGATTGGAAAAGGTGTCAAAACGTTCGGTAGACTTTGGGCCTTTTTTGGCATAGGTTCAGACAAATGAATTAGAAGAAGATAAAAAATAAATAATCTATTCTCAAGAGTATAAAAGTAAGGAGCTCAGTCTAAAAAATGTAAGGCATTTGGAAGGAAAAAGAAAATTATATAAATAAATATATAAATAAATTGACAATGAATGAAAGAGAAAATTGAATGAAGAAATTATTGGATGAATGAATACATGCATAGGGAATTGAATAGGGAACATAATATAACCAAAAACCAAACATTTTACATAAAACAGCACCAATGAGGATTCCAAGCCGACATTGAAAAATTGCACAGAGCAATAAAAAAGATATCAGGAAGTGATGGAGAACCAGAAAAGGGGTATGGTTGACCACAACTGGGTTAACCAGACAAGGAATATTGTGTACAGGACCAATTTAAGAAGAAATATAAAAGTAAGTAAATTACCATTTTTTTTGAGTGCATATAACGATTTTGTTTTATGTTACAGATGAAAGTCGTGGATCTTGCGTGAAAACAAGAGAAATGCATGCATGGCCTTAAATGGGGAGAAAAAGGAAAAAGAGGTAAGTACTGGTTCCCACCAGAAGGGTGTGGACACACAGTTGATCATTACTAAAAGTAAGAGGATCCAGGTGAGTAACAGAAAAGGATGTAGATAGAGACACTGGCCCTGATTCATGGATTATTTGTGCGGAAAAAAAACAGATTTGTGCGCCATTCTGCCCGTAAATCCCCATTTGTTAAACAGGGATTTGCGGGCAGAATGGCGCACAAATCCCGTTTTTTTTCGTGCAAATAATCCATGAATCAGGCCCGCAGTGTTTTCAAGTGTGTAGCCATTTTCCCAAGATAGATACATTCAGGTGTGAAGAGAGTAGAAAATAGGTGCAAGCATGGCCACTTCAGACAACACGCAAAAAACAAAAGTCAAATTGAACGTGGGTAACCATTTTTTATTTATGTGACATAAAAAAGAGTAGATTTGACAAGTGTACAAACATTTTAGAAATAGGCAAACAATGTAGTTGTATGATAAAAATGAAGGCACGTAGTAAGAAATGTTGCCATAGTCTAGAAAAACTGGGGTAGGATAGGTTAGTGTAGTGGGGATAGGGAGGAAATAATGTTTATGTTTGTCTCAACAGGATGAAAGCAAGGCACAAAAGAAAAGACCCTGGTCCAACACAATCGGAAGAAAAGATGGAGAAACAAAGACATGAAGCATTTACAGCATAGCTGAATGAAGAATATATAGCTGAGCACCAAGCACGTTCTGCTAAGCGGACGAAGAACGTTCAGCTGAGCAGAGAAAAAGGCTAAAATATAGCCCTAAATCTTGTACAGGTCCGGTAAACAAGTTTGTTCTTATGTGCACCACCGAGTTGGAGGAAGTCATACATTAAATGTGCTGAAGGAAGTGAGAGATGATCTTACATAAACATTTTTTGTTAGTAGCAAGGAGAAAGGGTTTAAATTAGGAAGAAACTTGATCCCCTTGCCACTCCCCAAATGACTTTTTGTCTCTGTTTTGATTATTAACAGAGAACAGGGACCCCTGATGAAAGATGTCCCCGTCTGCTACGGATGAGCCTAGAAGACGGAGAAGACGACAACATACCTTTTTTTTATTATTGTATTATAAATAATGTATTGTTTTAATGTTTTGAGTACCTCTACATTTGAGAATGTCGATCTAGAGGAAAGGTAAAAAAGTCCCCTGAAGGGACCGTGATTGTATATATATATATGTATATATATATATGTTCAAAATACTGCCCTTTCATGAAGAGAATTCGAGCTGCACTGTCCACAGTGATTTTCAGGCAAAATCAATCCCAATTAGAATAAATGCTGCCGGGTCCACACCTTGTTTGCCAAACATAACCTTCCTTTATTTATTCGTGCAGGGAAAATCGTAAAATACAAAAACATGGAAATCCTTAAAAAATTCAAAGTGACCAAAATACACAGGTCCTCCCAAAGTGCAGCAATCAGTTTGCTGAGGCGTTCACGCGTTCCGTAGCCAACTCGCTGCTTGTTCACAACAGTTTGCCTCATTGTCAAACAAACATTTAAAAGACATGGAAAAGAGGCGGCTAGTGAGATTTAGGTGTAAACACTATCAAAGGACTAGTTTTCTTAAAATACCGCAATCCCAGAATAACATTAGTATGCTAGGTGAGTAGTAAGAAGCTGATGCGCGAATCTTAGCGTTCTCTTTTTGTTTAGGCTGAATGTGTGGCATATTATGTATAACTAGCTGGAGGACAGTTTACAGGCAAGTGCCCATAGAACACTTTGAATATTACAATAATTTGAGGAACATAACACATGGAAAGTATAGATAGAACCACCATGTGTTTCGGCAATCTGCTGAAAACGAGGGGGGAGGGTAGTAAAGTGCTCAGTGCATTAGCAGCATGTTCTTAGCGCGATAAAATGCAAAGTGCCATGAAGCATTATGATGTATGGTCATTTCAACTTCTCTTCGATACTGTAATTACCGTGCATATCTGAATGTATCAAGAGTGCCTAGTCCATACCCGGCAATTTATTATCGAACATAAAGTGCATAGTACAAGAAAGCATAATTGACTCCATCGCAATCAAAGTATCCATGCTGGTTTCCTAAATTGCATTTTTTGAAAAGTGCTTTGTGCTCTACCAGCGCATTGCTATAGTTTCGCAGTCCCAACTTTGTACTATCTTAACAGGTTTTACATACCAATAAAGTGCATAGTGCAAGTCATGGTTACTCAAACTGCCATGCCCATCTTGGGTGTACGCCTACAATTCATTTTCATACTCGTATTTGCTTATTAATGATCAGTAAATTCACCCAATAATTCTGTAAGGGGATTGAAGCCACCTTTTTGTGACACCTTCTCCACCTCTTCTTCCTTTCAGTAAATATAATCAATAAAAGTGCAAAGAAAAACAATCACCTAGAATACACATTAGAACATTTAAAACCTTTAAAACCTAATTTTAAAACATTGTTGGTCTTAGTCCTGTTACAGTTGACCATGTACACATCTTTGCAACCATTTAATCCCGGTACTGGAGAGCTTGGAGGATACTACGGAGAGACAGATTAGGTAAGGTTCTCTAATATCTATACGCTTTGTTTTACCCTCTAAGTGATTTCCATGTATGTGTGTCTGGGAGACATTGGAGTTTGTTAGCACCCCAGAAATGTACACAACTCTTCGTCGATAGTATGTCGATAGTATGTCCGTTGGGTAGTTTGCTTACAAAGTCCAGGATACAAAAGGTCTCTTTTTGTCTTAACAATTTCTCCTTGTTTCCTCCCCTTGGGCCCATTTCTATTTTGTGTAGTCCAAAGAATGTAAAATTCTCGATGTTGCTTTGGTGACAGTCTAAAAAGTGTTTAGCCATAGGGTAATTTGCATCATTGTGAAGGATTGCACACACATGTTGTTGGATACGAATCTTGAGTTTGCACTTCGTGCTGCCAATATACCATTTCTGGCAGGGACAGGTCAGGGCATAACCCACATGATCAGGTTTGCATGTGATCCATTGTGGGATCCAAACTTTTTGGCCTGTCACCAGATGTGTGAATGCTTCACAGTTTATTGCATATTTGCAAATATTGCACTTTGTGCACTTGTGGAACCCCTTCTTTTTCGTAGTGAACCAATTAGTTTGTATCTTCAATTCTTCTTTGGACATGAAACTCTGGACCAGGATGTCTTTGAAAGATCTATTTCTTCTGAAACTTATCTGTGGGTGCCTCTTGAGACTTTTAGTGAGGTTCGGATCTGCTAAAAGAATGTTACAATGTTTTTGCAAAATGTGTCGAATGGTTTTGGCTTCTCTGTCAAACGTGAGGATAACCCTAGTGTTGTTCTTTTCTTCCTCTGATTTCTCTTTTTTGTTGTGGCAGCTTGTCAATAGGCTCTGTCTGTCAAGCTGTCTAGCTTTCAGGAAAGCCCTTTCTATGACTCGTTTTGGATACATCTGTCGTTGAAAGCCAGCGGCCGTGATCTTGCTCTCTTTATCATATGCTTCAAGGGTGGTATTGTTCCGTCTGAGCCTTACAAATTCACCATAGGGGACACTCCAAATCAAACTCTTAGGGTGTCCACTGTGTGCATGCAGTGGTGTATTTGAACCCACCTTGTTTCTATGTAACTCGCATGTGATTTGGTTATTCACTATTCTTTCTTACATTAACATTCACTATTCACTATTCTTACATTAACATCTACATAGGCTGCTATGTATGGGTTTCGGGGAATGTTAGATTTTTGGAATTTAGATTCAATTTTTCAACATAGTCCAGCCAACCCTTTGCAGTACCCTTCCAGATAATGAACAGATCATCGATGTATCTGAGCCACAAGACAACATTCTGTCTATTAGCTCCATGATTGCCGCCGGTATTTTACCGAGTCTGCCATGGTGAATGGTAGAATTACCGCCCTATTCCAAGGTGTGTGGGGGCGGTAATTCCTGATTCACCATGGCACTTTCCCATTCCCATTGTTGCCCCCATAGGGGAACGGGGAAGGCAATAATTATGGTACCGCAAATTGCAGTACCATAACTACCTCCAACCCTTTGCGGGTTCCGTCCTTAACGGCTGGTAAAACCAGCCGTTAAGGTAGGGTCCCAAAAAGGGACCTTGTAGTAAGGCGGTAAGGGTTTACCGGCACTGGTACCTTTACTGGTACCGGTACACCCTTACTGCAACCCGTGTAATGAGGCCCTATGTGTCTCCCCGGTGGTTTTTTCAGGTTTTTATGAACTTTCAGTAAGAAATATATAGTAGGTGTTATTGCATGACTGATCCAAATAAATTTTGCAGTTTCATCAGATATGATGCCTCTTTGTTCCCATCTATCAAGGAATAATTTCACCATCTGTTCCAATTCTGCCATGGGATTGAACTTCAATTTTGTATGGCAGCTTGTATCATTGAGTTGTTTACACGCCTCTTTAATGTATTCGTCTCTGTTGCGTAGGACTATATTGCGCCCCTTATCCGAAGGTTTGATAATAGTTTTTTAGCTCCTGAAGTTCTTGCAGGGCTCATCTCTCATTTGATGTTAAGTTGTCTTTGAATGTTGAGTTTTTAGTTCTTCTACTAGACTTTGAAACACTTCAATGTTACTGCCGACGTTAGAAGTCGGATTGAATTTTGATTTTGATTTTAGACTGCTTTAGGCCATCCAATCAGTATTGATCCCTGCTGTAAGATCAATGGCCCCTGCCGATCCTTCCATGTCTGTACCACTTTCAAGTTCCATGAGATCTGACAAAATGTCCAAATCTCTGATTTCAATTTCTGTTCTTCCTGTTTGTGCCTCCTTTTTACGTTGGTGCCAACTGCAAATAATTTCTTGAGCCGTACTTTGCAGATGAAATGGTCTAGGTCGATTCTAGTTTCTACGTAATCATTTTTCGCATTTGGACAAAAATTAAGACCAAAAAATTAAGAGTACTTTATGTTGGATATCAGTGAGAGTATGGTTTGACAGATTGATTATTTTGAACATGCCCTCATTAGGTTCAACATCATCACTCAATTTCCAGAGTGCAGAGACCTGGCCGAGATATTGTTCTGGGACCCTCCTGTTCCTTTGTTCCCTCTGCGTTGTTTTCGACGCCTCTTCCCCTGCCCTGATTTGCATTTCCACCTCTTTTTTGTTTGTTCTTTTTTCCATTTTGGCGCAGCAGGCGCATCTCGTCTTAAAAATGTAGACGTGTCTTTGGCTCCCCCGAATCACTCCCCGTCAGGTCTGATTCTGATAGTGAGGAAGGTTCACTAGTGCTTACTGTGCTTTCTTCAGTAACTGGTGGTGGCTTACTCAGTGATGCTTGTCTCAATTGGTCAAACCTTTTTGCGAAAGTATATACTCTCCCTGTTTCATAATCCTCCTTGACCCTTAGGAACTTTCTTTGTTTTCTTTGTTTAATTTCTTCCTCATATTCTGTTAAGTTCTTCACCATAGTACTCTTTAGGTTTCTCCCTTCTTTTGTTTCTGTTAGTAGTTTCAGTTTCTCTTCCACCTCAGTTATCTTTTCTAACAGTGCAGTGCGGTCACTTCCTGCATATTTGATTAGCAACAATAGGAACGTCTTTGAGCAACCATTTGTGGCATCACTCCATTCTTGTAGCATAAGTGGATCCTGTTCTTCAAATGATGGGATAGTGAGGATTCTCAACCCACAAGGTATTCTGCCCACTTCTATGTAGTTCTTCAATGAATGTTCTTCCCACCACTTGCTTACTTCCTTGCGTTGCAGTTTTTCTAATTCTCTAAGCAGGCCGATCTCGCTGTCATTTTTTGGCGTTGCTGCAGAAAATGTGCCTTTCTTCGTTGGTTTTAACGTTTCATTAAATAATGTTAGGGCTTGTGCCCGACGTGTTGCTTCTTTGTGTACTTGGGAGTTAGCCATGTTTTATGTTTCCCCGATAATATATATATAACAAAAAGAGTAGGAAACCAAACCGCACTCCAGGCGAGAGACAATATCCACGTTATTGAGTCGGGAAATGAACAAAAAACCCAGATTCATATCGTAATAAATTACTAATTTTTATTGTTAAAAAAACCATTTGTCAGGTTGGTCAGCAGCACCCACAACAGAGGCAGGACGCCCTATGGTATATCCCGCTCAGCACGACACATTTTGCGCTTCACTCAGCGCTTGTTCACGTCTAAGGGACCAGAGAAAACAACAGTGTTAAATGGACCAGCAGTAGTCCTACTACTGTGTCCACTGCACACAACATAAAAGAGGTTTCGTGTATACAATGCAGCAGACATCTTTGAATGGAGAGCAACAGTATGTTAAAATACCACCAGGAGAAACAATGTACAGTTCAATAAAAAACAATAAAGAGTTATGTTTGAATGATAATACATATAAAATGTAAAGTGCATTTTCAGCCCAACCCTTTTTATGCTGCATTGGTTGACTGGCATCGCACCCATAGTGATGTCCAAATCCATCCGCAAAATTATATAATTTGCGAAGAGAAGTATTTCAAAATAAAGTTCATATTTGTAACATCGTTCCGGGACTAGCAGCCATTCAAAAACATAATGCATATTTGTTGCAGCGTTCTGATATGTATTGGCCATATGCATGGTAAAGTGCAGCATAGTGCATGAGCAGCTTTGTAAAGTGCATATTTGTTATATCATGACAAGGCTAGCAGCATTTCAAGAACAAAGTGCATTTTTGTTGTAACATGTGTGTACTGGCCATATATATGGCAGAATGCTGCATAGTGCATGAGTACATCACAAAGAGCTGCATATGGAAAATGGAATGCAGATTTTTAACCACATTATTCACTGGCCATATACATAGTAAAGTGCAGCATAGTGCATGAGCAGCATTTCAGGGTAAAGTGCATATATGTTACATCATGACAAAGCTAGCAGCATTTCAAGAACAAAGTGCATATTAGTTGCAACGTATTTGTAATGCTTGTAAGATTTCAAGCATAGGGAGTAGGATGATAAAGTGCATAGTGCAGAACTCGCAGCATTCCAAATAAGGTGCAAAACCATATGTGATCTAAATTAGTGAAGGGCAGCGTTAAAAAGATGGCAGCTAATTTAGTTATAGCACTATTTGAGTATTTGAGGAAGATGAATAACCAAGTCAGAAAAACAAGCTGGCATACAAATTCATCAAGTGAAGTATAGCTGACAATAAGGCCTCAAGAGTGCAAAAGTTAATTCACTAAGATGCTGATCGCTGCACATCAAATTTTACATAATTTCTAGTGAGGTTTATGGAATGGTAAATGATATTGATGGCGGCAAACCCCATTATTAACAATCAATGTACTGCATCACTGGAATGCTCCAGCAAGAAAACGTATGCATTTAGGAACACAAACACAAAAAGAACAAAGATGCAGCAATGTAAACCTCAACCTACAAAAAAATAATAATAAAGCAGAGATCCCAAACAAAGTTGAGCAGTAATGGCAGCAAATATGAACGTGATTGTTCCTAGATTGGAACTGAAAACATACATACAGCAGTCAGTGCAAATCCAAAGAAAAGGGGAAAAAGAGAACAAGAATCCCAATATACAGATCATGAAATACAGGATACATCAAAATAAGAAATCAGTGAAGCAAAAGCAGGTATTTATACTCCCAGAAAAGTGTAGAGCTCCTCATCTATATTGTAACCATTGGGAATTTTAGTGTCAAAATCAAGGATAAGCTTGGTTTCCAGCTGTCTTAAATTCATAGTCCGATCACCGCCTCTTTGGTATATAGGAACATGTGCCACCCCAAAAAAGATTAAGAGATGGAAATCATTGCCATGGTCCTGTTTAATGTTTTTTGCCATAGGGCACGTAGGGTCAGAATTCTTTCTAGCTGTCAAATGTTGGAGAATTCTCAGTTTGAGTTTACAGGTGGTGCTACCTACGTACCATTTCGAACATGGACATGAAAGCACATAGACACATAAAAAACAATAAAGAGTTATGTTTGAATGATAATACATATAAAATGTAAAGTGCATTTTCAGCCCAACCCTGTTTATGCTGCATTGGTTGACCGGCATCGCGTCCATACTGATGTCCAAATCCATCTGAAAAATTATATAATTTGCGAAGAGAAGTATTTCAAAATAAAGTTCATATTTGCAACATCGTTCTGGGACTAGCAGCAGTTCAAAAACAGAACGCATATTTGTTGCAGCGTTCTGATATGTTCTGGCCATATGCATGGTAAAGTGCAGCAGAGTGCATGAGCAGCATAGTGCATGAGCAGCATTGTAAAGTAAAGTGCATAATTGTTATATCATGACAAGACTAGTAGTATTTCAAGAAAAAAGTGCATTTTTGTTGCAACATGTGTGTACTGGCCATATATATCGCAGAATGCGGCATAGTGCTTGAGTACATAACAAAGAGCTGCATATGGGAAATGGAATGCATATTTGTAACTGCATTATTCACTGCAGCATAGTGCATGAGCAGCATTTCAGGGTAAAGTGCATATATGTTACATCATGACAAAGCTAGCAGCATTTCACGAACAAAGTTCATATTAGTTGCAACGTATTTGTAATGCTTGTAAGATTTCAAGCATAGGGAGTAGAATGATAAAGTGCATAGGGCAGAACTCGCAGCATTCCAATTAAGGTGCAAAACCATATGTAATCTGAATTAGTGAAGGGCAGCGTTAAAAAGATGGCAACAAATTTAGTTATAGCATTATTTGAGGAAGATGAATAACCAAGTCAGAAAAACAAGCTGGCATCAAGTGAAGTATAGCTGGCAATAAGGCCTCAAGAGTGCATAAATTAATTCACTCAGATGCTGGTCACTGCACAACAAATTTTACATAATTTCTAGTGACGTTTACGGAATGGTAAATGATATTAAAGGCAAACCCCATTATTAAAAATCAATGTACTGCATCACCGGAATGCTCCAGCAACAAAACACATGCATTTAAGAACTCAAACACAAAAAGAACAAAGATGTGGCAATGTAAATCTCAACCTACAAAAAAATTATAATAAAGCAGAGATCCCAAACAAAGTTGAGCAGTAATGGCAGCAAATATGAACATGATTTTCCCTAGAATGGAAATTAAAAAACACATACAGCAGCCAAAGAGAATCCAAAGAAAAGGGGAAAAAGAAAACAAGAATCCCAATATACAGATCATGAAATACAGGATAAATCAAAATAAGAAATCAGTGAAGCAGAAGCAGGTATTTATACTCCCAGAAAAGTGTAGAGCTCCTCATCTATATTTTGACCATTTGGAATTTTAGTGTCAAAATCAAGGATAAGACTGGTTACATAAAGAAAGCACAGAAGACATAAGGGCAGATAAAATAAGATAGCAAATGCATTTATTGCCTAAGAATATTATACAGACTGAATGTTATTGTAAACAAATCAGATTCCAGCAGGTCTACCACATACAGCAAGATAAATGTGAATGTGTACACCAAAGAAAAAAAATTAGCAGCGTTTGATACACCAAAAACAAGGTATTTGATATAGTTTGTCTAGGAGGCAGGAATGACCCAAAAATGTTTAAAACATAGTTTTTTTTAGGAGGTAGGGATGTTCAGAAAATGTGTATATGTAGTTTGTTTGCAAGGCATGTGAAAATTGACAGAATACGCAAACAAGGTTTTTAAGGGGATGGGTTGACAGGAAATGTACTGATATATTTATTATACAAAGGAAACTCATTCAGTTTTATATTACAGATGGACACTGAGGGACCTGTATGCCTCAAAGGATTGATATCGAACCACAAAAGCAGAGAGAAGTCACTGAGGTTCGAATGGCCATATGTGTTGAAATATTTCTGCAAAAACTCCCCCATCCTTGTGTTCCCTTGCTAAAATGCCCCTTCTTGTCTACATTTGATGGACATACAAGTAATGCTCTGTTGGAAATAGAGACATTCAAAACACGAGAAGACTAGCCTTTGGACTAAAACGGCCTAAAAAACTTGCTGCAAGGCAGCTCAAAAGAAAGACAAAAGTCTAGAGGAAACAGACAGTCCACAGATGCTAAACTGAGATGAGTCGGGTGGAAGATTTAACAGTGAAAAGAAAAAATGAACTTTCTGCATTTTAAAAGATATATGGGCAAGTCAATGGGAGCCAGGAATGATGTCGTGGGTTGGGAGTTGCAGAAAAGATGTGGAACATGAGCCATGAAATGAACAAATTGTATGCAGATGATGGGTTGTTGGGTTACCTCAAGTAGTGACTGTCTCTCAAAAAAGGCATAGTGGCTGTAAAATTATCCACGCATATAGTTAGTTTAGAGTAAGCTGGGGAATGGAGGTAGGGCTTAAATAAAAGAAAATACAAGTAGTTTTAGGGACACATACATGTTTTAGACTAGGAGAGTATAATGTGTTACTACTGACGTTGTAGAAATATGTTAGGATACCTCTTAGATTAAAGAAGATTACCTATAGAAAAGGATGATTATGTCAGAAATATGTAGGTACATTGGAAATTGAGGAGGGTGGACATGGGTGTAGTTGTAAGTATTGAGTAAATAAATAAATACTGTACATATGGGGGAGCGTAAAGGAATGACTACCATCCCCTCAAACTGAATGTAGTGGAGATAGGCCCCTTCCCCCTCATACCAAGCATAGATGGCTTGGTGGGCTGATCAATGCCTTCAAATTTTGCAGAAAACTAGAATTATAGTGCTGTGCTGCAAAGCGCTTTAAAACCGATTCATATTTACGAGGCCAGAATGTTTTAAATGATAGACAACTTGTTAAGTAGTACATGCTAAGTATATTTTATTTAAAAACTAGACTTGAATCGGACCAGGTATCAAAATATGACCAGAAATAGGGTGATCTGTCATTTTGTGATAGGTCAGGCATGGTCAGGCGATTCCTAAAATGGTGGATACAGTGAGTCATGATGACACCCATGGAGATCTTTTTTTATAAAGAGTTCATGTAAAGAACAAGGGAGGGGGCAAGGAGTGAGCAGAACTGGTTTAGACTAGGCCCGAGTGGCAGATGGGTCAGCCGAGTGGCAGATAGGCCAGCGAATCATAATGTAGAAATAGGAACAGCTCATTGATGATGCCATATGAGTTAACGAATCATAGATAGGAAGTGGTTGTCTTTGTGACTAAACCATTAGCTCACCTCCCTAGCACTGTAAATAAGGCTGTGTGAGCTTAGCAATTAGAGCACAGTTCCAGAGATCTCCCTGAAGTATGATGTGTACTACCTGCTGGAAGAAAATAAAAACTTTGACTTCTGAAACCTGCCCCAGTCTCCTGCTTGCTCCAGTGTCTCCTTTTGACCCCAAAAGATGCCAAGTCCCACCAGATGGGGGTGTTGGGACCCCCATGAACAATCCTATGTACTGCACTGCCCCCCCCTTACACTTTTCCCCTTCTCCCTCCCCTGCACTTGCGCTATCTCAATGTCAACCGTCCTAGTAGGATCGCTGTCTCTGTCTTCCCTCTGTTTCCCCTACCATGCCTCCTCGCACCTTCAAACACTTGTGTATAGGCGTGTTATAAATACCATATCATATCATATCATGCTGTGAAGACAAGAGGAGTCAAACATACCCACATTTTATCATCTTCAAGGCAATGGGTTATGTGAGAGATTTGATAGGGTGATCATACTCAATGTGAAGATAGATGTTGCCAATAACTGGGTCTGGTCAAATATGATATGATCTGATATGATATGGCATTTATAAGGCACCTATACACAAGTGTTTCAAGGCGCGACGAGGGGAACGGAGGGAAGACAGAAAGCGATCCTACAATGTCAGGTGTCATTCAGATCGTGCAAGTGCATGGGGCGGGGAGGGAGGAGAAGTGCGGTGCAGTACATAGGACAAGAAAATAAATAAACAATAAGTAAAGTACGGCCAGCAGGTGGCAAGTGCAAGGTTAAGTGCAGACATCAGGTGTGTCGAGTGCTGGTGGTGGGACTATATGGATACAGAAAACAGTCCCCAAGTGCAGGGTTTGCCAGGAAGGCAGTGCAGGAGTGCGACTGGTGGGGGAGGGGACCTGGGCCCGAGATCAGAGGGTGGCCAGGTAACCAATGCAGTTTCAGTGTCAGCCAGGAAGTCAGCAGGGGAGAGCAGGAGAAAAGGCAGAAGCAAAGAGAAAGGTTTTGAGGTGCTTCCGGAACCATAGATGATTCACCTCAAGTTTCAGGGAGGCATAGAGCTTGTTCCAGAGGGAGGCCCCTGCTGAACAAAGAGATCTACCACCAACTCGTTGCTTGGAGAATCGACCAACCCTGAGGGAGTTTAAGGCAGATGAGCGCAGAGCTTGAGAAGGAAGGTATTTAGGAAGAGAGAGTTGAAGGTATTGAGGCCCGAGGCCCCAGAAGGCCTTGTGGACAATGCAGAGGGTTTTGAACTTAATCCTCGCAGCCACTGGGAGCCAGTGCAGAGATTTCAGTAGTGGAGAGATAGGATTGCTGGGCTTGAGGCCACGGACAAGTCTCGCAGTCCTGTTCTGGATAAGTTGCAGAGGGCGGAGAGTAGAAGCAGGCAGATTTAGAAAGAGGCTGTTGCAATAGTCCAGCCTAGAGAGAACCAAAGCTCTGGAGACAGTGAGCTTCTGGGGGAAGGAGAGGAAAGGAAGAATACCTTTGAGGAGGTGCAGCTGGTAGTGTGACTTCTTAGAGACATCAGAGATGTGAGGAGAGAAGGAGAGTAGAGTCGAAGATGACCCTGAGGTTTTTAGCCTTACAGGTGCGAACAGGAAGAGGGCCAAGTGAGGCCGGCCAGAGAGCTACAGGAAAGGAGGGAGTAGGTGTGCCGATGAGGAGAATCTCAGTCTTACTGGCATTAAGGCAGAGGTCTTGGCAGCACACCACTCCTGGATAGAAGACAGTCAGAGATGAGGGAAGCAGAGGAGGAGGCCGAGGGTAGCCTGAAGATGAGCTGGGTGTCATCTGCATAGCACTGAAAGTTGGGTCACAGAGCGGCGATGCAGTGGGTCAGGTGTGCCAGGTGATGGTTAAAAGGCCAGGGAGAGAGGTTAGACCCCTGGGGGACACCACAGGTAGAGAAAAAGATAGCGGAGAGGAAGGACCCAAGTTGGACCTGGGAGGGTCAGTCGGAGAGGAAAGAAGTCAGCCATGCCAGGGCCTGACCAGTGATAACCAGGTTATCACGGAGACGGTTGAGCAGGATGGCATGGTTGACAGTGCCAAAGGCAGAAGAGAGATCAAGCAGGATGAGGACGCAAGGGGTGTTAGAGTCAAGTTTGGTGAGCAGGTCTTCACGGATGTTCAGGAGTGAAGTTTCCGTGCTTCTGGCAGCTCTGAAGCCAGACAGACTGATGGTCATGAAGACAACCAACAGATTCAGTGTGGAGATTAAGCTGGGAGATGGCCAGTTTCTCCAGGCGCTTGCCCAGGAAGGGAGTGATGGAAATTGTGCGATAAACCAGGCAGGAGGGGTCGGCAGAGGGTTTCTTAAGAATGGGGTGCACAAGGGAGTGCTTCAGGGGGGACGGGAAGACTACAGTGGCGAAGTAGTGATTGCACAAATCAGCCAGGGCAGGAGCCAGAGAGTTGATGTGGTTCTTGATAGTTTTAGAGGAACAGGGGTGAACCTGTTTTGACGAGACTTTCATAGTTTGGACTTGTCTAGAAACCTTGTCTGCGGAGAACAGGGGAAAGGCAGAGAAGGAGGGAGGAGAGGTGGCTGCATGAAAGGCCAGAGTAAGAGCAGGGAGTCGGGCGAGGGAGGGGATAGGAGGAGAGAGAGGACAGGATGTCCTGAGTTTTAGAGATGAAGTGAGAAGCCAGTGCCGTACAGAGGGCCTGGGAGGGGACAGGAGAGGTAAAAACTGCGGCAGGATTGGCCAGTTCGTTGCAGATTTTGAAGAGTTCAGCCGACTTGTTAGATGCCGCCGAGATGCGGGCTTGGATATCTTCTTGGTTAGGCCAGAGAGCCAGTATTGCCTTTGCAGCAGGCGGCAGGCGGCAGGCCAGTTTGTCAGAGGATGTACATGAAGCATACCATTTCCTCTCGCCCACCCTACACCTGCGTTTTAGGGTGACGAGGTCTGAGTCGTACCAGGAGTTGCACTTGGCTTTGGGCTTCAGGTGGATTCTCATGACAGAGGCAAAGATATCAAGAGTACCAGATATAGCAGAGTGGAGCGTGGAGAGGCTGTGTCAGGATGAGAGTCAGCCAAAGGGGAGGGGGTTGAGAAGGTTGCGGCGAAAGCCTCAGCTGACACGCGTTTCATGGGTGGGATGATCGAGAAGGTGGTTGGCAGTGATGGAAGTGGCTTGGCCTGAGGGGTAGGGAGGGTGAGGTGGGAGGAGAGGAGAAAGTGATCACTCCAGGAGAGAGGAGAGAGGAGTGGTGAGAGGGACAGACAGGGGAAGGTCTGGGGAGATCAGAGCATCAACAGTGTGCCCTGCAGAATGAGTCAGGTCACAGGAGAGAATAGTGAGTGAGAGAGAGTCGCAAAGGTCATAAAAGAATCCAGAGGGAGGACAGGAGGCATCCAGGTGGATGTTGAAGTCTCCAAGAAGGAGGAGTTGAGTAGTTGAGGCCAGGAGTGAGGCAGAGAGGTCCGCCCACTGAAAGAGGAAGGATGAAATGTGACCAGGTGGCCGATAGATAGTAGCCACAGTAAGTGAATGGCTAGGTGAGAGAGAGAGCCTGCAGACGAGGCATTAAACAGAGGAATAGACCTGCGTAGGAGTGACAGAGGCAGGAATCCACTCGGGGAAGATCAGGGCTGCACCCCCACCAAAGCGGTTGGCCCTGGGTGCCGAGAGGATCTTGCAGCAGTCAGGTAGGAGCGTATCAAAGCTTGTGACAGAGCTGGCCGTGAACCATGTCTCGGTGAGAACGAGGACATCAAGGTCAAGTTCTTCCAGAAGGCGGCAGATATCAGACGAGTGTTTGACATCAGAGTGAGAGTTTACAGTGGCAATGTGGAGAAGTTTGCCATCCTTGAAGGACTTCTGGGGAGGGGTACAGATCAGAGATACGCCCTGTGGAGGTGTAGAAGGAGCCCGAGAGGGGGCAGAGAGGGAACGAGAAGGCAAGGTAGCCAAGGAGGAGGCATAAGGGGGAGGCAAGGTAGTCAAGGAAAGGGGAGAGGGGACAGCAGGAGAAGAAAGGAAGTTGATGAGGCGTGGGAAGTGTCTATCAAAGAAGTGAAGGTTGGCCTGAGGGCATTGGACCACAACGGTCCCATTGGAGTAAACATTAATGATGACCTTAGAGGAACAGAAGGATGCCAGGAGGGCGTGCCAGCGGGTGACACCATTAATGGGAGAATAGGAGAAAGTGGAGAGCACAGAGGCCATATGAAGGGTCCATAGGTCTGGCGAAGGCACGACAAAGAGGAAGTTGGTGAGAGTTTCCTTGGAGGAAGCACTGGATGTAGGTGTCAGAAATAGGGAGGCCTGGGTTGGAGACCAGGATGTCCTTTTTAAACTTCTTCCTACCAGATTTAGTGAGGAGAGCAGGATAGTCAATAGAGAAGCAGTTAGAAAAGATAGGAGAGACAGAGAGCACCATAGAGTAGGTGGGAGAAGAGGGGGTGGAGGGGGAGTGGAAGACACGGAGAGGCAAGCAAGTTGCGCAATAGGACAGGTGACAACACTAGGATAAGAGTTTCCAAAATGCGCCGGTTGTCGCACACCTAAGTTTGAGAATCCTAAATCGGGGAGAGAAGGCCTGGTTTTCACAACAAGTGGAATACAACACAACTGAGAAAGGGTCTGATGGTGGCAAGGAAGCTTGTGGGACTAACCTGAAAGACTGACTGGCAACTGGCATTCCCTGCAGACACCTGCAGACACTTATAGGGAGCCGCCGAGTAGGAGCTGCCCTTTGACTAGGGGCCCTTAGCCGTGGGGCTGCCAGGCAGGGTGGCAGCCCTGGGAGGGCCTGTACGTAGAAAGGGAGAGCCAATCAGGGAGGGGGGTGGTCCTGTAGGCAAGAAGGGAGGCAGGCGGAGCAACAATGGGGAAACAACGAGGGAGAAGGAAGGAGCAGGGGGCACTAAGGAACACAATTACAGGCACAAATATAACGGCCCAGGAGGGTCTTACCACAAATTTTACAAACAGCTGCAGCACCCGCTGACACCAAGGTGGAAATGGCGAGCGCAGTGCGCGAGGAGTAGGACAACCCAAACACGGAAGTTCAACAGCTAATCAGGGAGGGGGGTAGGCGGGCAGGCAAGGAGGGAGGTGGTTGGAACAACACTGGGGAAACAAAGAGGGAGAAGGAAAGAGCAGGGGGGCACCAAGGAACACTATTACAGGCACAAATATAAAGGCCCACGATGGTCTTACCACAGATTTTACAAATAGCTGCAGCACCCACTCACGCCATGGTGGAAATGGCGAGCATGGTGCACGAGGAGTAGGACAACCCAAACAGGGAAGTTCAACAGCCAGTTAGGGGTGGGGGTGGACCGGCAGGCAAGGAGGGAGGCGGGCAGAGCAACACTGGGGAAATAATGAGGGAGAAGGAAGGAGCAGGGGCACCAATGAACATGATTACAGGCACAAATATAAAGGCCCAGGAGGGTCTTACCACGGATTTTACAAACAGCTGCAGCACCCGCTTGTGCCAAGGTGGACAAAAAAAAGAGCAGACTGTACTTGTATCATATTATGTGACCCCCACACCCTGTGACTGGCAGTACGCCATTTGCGTTGCTTAGAGGTAAATTGCCCTGGACGGGGGAAAAAATAAGAGTCCATGTTACACAAATGACCCTGTGTCAATTATTATTATTATGGTATTTGAGCACAGACCTAGGTTTGAGAAGAAATGTAGTGCTTTAGAGAGGTATACAACAGTACGCATGCATAGCGGAGCGCTTTTCAGGGGTAACACCAGAACAGATACACTGCGGGGGGTAGGATACAGACGGACACAGAGGAGGTCTACAGCTGTATAGGGTTCTGGGGAGGAGAAGGGCGGATGGCATCTAGCAAGTCAGGTGGTGAGGGGGCGACGTGATGGTCTAGGTGCTGAGGAGGAGAGACTCCTTGAAGAGGTGGGTCTTGAGTATCAAGGAATGTGTATTGAGGGACCAACGTGCCATGAAATACTATGTCGGTTGTATTTTAGGGGCTAGGAAGTGTGGTTTCGATGAGTCGTGAGAGTGAAGCTTCCGTGTAGAGTCAGGAAAGGCATGTCCCAAAATTCGGTACCCATGGCGGCGAGCAGTGTGCATGGTTTACAGGTATGTTTCGAGGATGGATCACAATGGAATACTTACAGACTAGTTAAGGTTGCCCCCACACATATTCTAGTGATAATAGTCATGTTAAAGTACCCGACCGGTTTGCCGACATGCTTCAGTGATCAGAGTGCAGGGCCCTCTTCTTCCTCACAAACATCTCTATGGCTGGCGCCGATATAGATGTCGATCTGTTGGTATCTTCTGCATATGGGATGCATGCTGAGGCTGGGGAGTCTGGCCGTCAGCATCGATCTGTAGGTCTTCCTAGCAAATTTCATGATTTTATGTTGTACTGATACATAGTCAGTGTTATTATTTGTCTCATTACACATAGTTTCATCCCTGTTTATTGTTCATCGGAAGATATGCTGTATTGGCTGTATTGGCCATTCTGCACGCACATGTGCACAAGGAATAGTATGTGGGGGGTGGGACAATGTTCTATGGTGGAGGTTTGCAGGAAAACAGTAATTTGTTGACCTGCAGCGGCCGCTATTAGTTTGCATGCTCTTTGAGGTGGGGGATAAACTGACTTACTTAAATTTACCTCACCATGTCCTGTCCTCCTTGGCTTGGGCTACCACAGTTGCCATTAGGAAGGCAGTTGTCTAACTCTCAGTGAACCTTTGAATCTCAGCTTGAGACATTTCTGTTTTGCTAAGGCTGTACTGTGCCTAGTGCCCCTAGTACCTTACGGGTGTTGCAGCACTATGGAAATGACCAGAGGCAATCAATCAATCAATCAATCAATCAATCAACTCATGCCTTTAGAGGATCACTCCACACCAATCAAGTGCCCGTTGTGGTTGCACCTCTCAATTCTAATGTACATTTCCATGATACAATCATGTGCACACGGATAGGATTATGAATATTCTTCAAATGAAAGTCTGCTCTTTACATTGTGAGTTTTTACACATAGTTTGCTTGTCTTTATGTTTTTAAATTGAGAAAGTAGCACACAGTAAAATTACACAATAATGTTTGATACTAATTATTTTTTCTGCAAAACAATACCTGTTAGAATGGGAAAATTGTAATAACTTTTTTTTAAGCCAATTAATGTAATATACATTTTGTGACCCTAAAGAAACATGTTTTTCATATTTACAGGAAACATAATGTTCCACCCCTCCCCTTTTCTTCCTGTCTGCAAAGAAAGCGGCATGCTGAGGAAAAGCTCTTGCCTCTCTTGGCGGGTCTGCTCCTCTGTGGTCTCCATGGCGCACTCTAGGGAGTTCTGCAGGGACTGCAGCTGGTTCAGTGTTTCCTTGAGTAGAAACCGTGTCACAAACTGTTGCAAGTTAGAGGCTTCTTGATAGTCCTATAATAAAAAAAAAACATTTAACTGAATTAAAGTTAACACTTGATGCGCTAAGTCAAATGGTAGAGACAATGATTCATACACTATAACAACTGAGTAAAGACATTGGCAAAAATTGAGCGTTTCATAACACATCAATGCAGTATAATACTCTTATTGGCTCTTCTGAATTACCATTTGAACTTAATGACATAGCGCTCCATATAACAAAAGACTCATGTAATTAGCTTCATTAGTGATGGATGCTACTGCCAGTATCGATAAAGATTGCCAGTTCAAGCACCTAGTCTTGTGGAGGCCAATAGGTCCTCGGACAAGGTCCAGGGGTGCCATGCTGGATGAAGAGTTAGTCAGCCTGGCCACAACCATGCATTCCACTGCTATTGACAGGGATAGTCGTTTTCTCATCCCTCTGTCTCTGGTGGTTCTATGTAATTACCCTCTGGATTTGTTGCGCCTTGTAACAGTTCTGTATAGGCGTGTTATAAATGTCATATCATGGTCTACATTCTGCACCCCTGGTGGATTTTCTGTAATGGGAAAGGTCGGGAAATTGAGGAATTCCTCATTTGAATGGAAAATATCTGCATAGTAAGTAGAGAAGCCCTGCTAGCGTATGCATTGGTAGGGGATCATTGCCAGCACATTAACACCTCTTCTGTAAACCCAAAAAATTTAATTGGTTATGGTGGTCATGTTCTCTCACATAGAAAGCTTCAGGCTCATTCCGTGGTAGGTTTGTCCCCAAATATATAGAATGGAATTACATAGGTTCTTGTTCATATATTAAGAAGATTTGCAGCACAGCTATGTGATAAAGCCCTGGCCAGCATATTTACCAGTCACAGGAATTCAAGCACAATGTACTAATGTGTATAGGGAGATGTTAAAGTATTGGCCAGTACCTCCTTCAAGATCCCTCAGGGTTACCTCCCAAGCAGTGAAATACCTGGATGAAATAATGCAAAGTAAATAGCACAAATGACTACATAGCAATGATGGTTTAGTTATAGTTCTCATTCTCTATGATCTCTGTTATCAAGTGCCCCAATGAAGAAATGTTTGTATCCCCTCATTCCAGTCTAATATCTGCATTAACAATGTTGAAACATACAATATTTCATGATCTGACCCCAGACTGATTTTAACCCCTATGATGTTTACTTGCTATTCCCAGTCTAGGTGCTTTATCAAATATGAAACCTTAATTTCAATGAGATCCTTAAAGAAGTTATCCCCAACAGTGTTTCCCAATGCTATCTGACATGATCTGGAGTCATCTCTGGCCATTTGCTGGCAACCGTCTATTCAACATCACTATCACATCACTAGCACATGTGATTTAGTTGCCCCAACCAAGCAGCCATGGGAAAAGAAATTAGACAGCAAAATAAACAACAGATGGTTTGACCAAAACCATTCCATCCTAAGACATACAGAACACAATCAAGAAAGAAAATGGCATAAATCTACCGATGATTCAGATGGATTATGATGCTGCACAAAACTATGATGCACACATGGAATCACATACACGTCAAAACCCAATGGCAGTGGGAAACATGCGCGAGGAAGGGCATTCCAGTGGGTCACCAGTGTAGATACCAGACCAAAGATCTTAGTGCCCAGAGCTTCTACTGTGGGGAGTATTCCCATCTGATCTCCTGACTCTCCAAAGTCACACAAAGGTGTCTAGGGAGACTGGTTGAATTGCGGAAATAACTGGGGACTGTTGGATATATTTTGGGTTATACCTATTACTTCATGGTATTTTTTATTATGGTGGTATTTGGTGGTATTTTTATAATTCTTGGTACTATATTGTGGTAACTTGTTGTTTTTTTTATATAGTGGTGAGACTAATTTTAAATATTCCCTAGTAATTGTTTTTACCAGGGTCACTAACAACAAACAGAATACTGGACTTGATACACTCTGGATGAATGGCTCATGCCCCCTCTTGGTATCTTATGTACAATACCACGCTGTGCCCTTTTGGCTGAGTTTCACCAATTGTAAATCATGCAATTGATTGAAATACTGCACATTCATTCAATCTCTCTAGCTAAAGAGCTCATGGCAGCTACTTTATTCTGAGATATGTCTTACCACACTTCTGTCCTTTTATGCACATCAAATACAAGGGATTACATGCAGCATAATACTATAAGACTACAAGTTATTATGGAATCAGTTTTCTATCATAAAATACAAATATGCAAGTTAAACAGAATAACAGTTATGCTCACATTGTATTTCACAGTGCGAATACCTTGCAATAATTTACAAGTGCCAAGTCTTTCCAACTGTCCTTGGCAACGTGGCACTTGGCAAGGGAAATATACTTTGGAAAAAAGAAAGCAAAGCAAACCTTTCATAACATAAATGCAGGGTTACATGCATGTTTAAAAATAGACAGCACCTAATATAAAGTGACCTACTTAACCTTGACTAACTGACCTCATTCAAGACTGCAGCCCCTCACCGAAACTCTTATTTACCTAGATATGTTGGTGATATTTCTGACATGGCATGGAGAGCTTTCCCAATCTTACCGCCTGCCTCGCCCAGTGTCATTCAGATAAAAACTGCTTCAGCATCAGGCAGCCTGCCAGCACTGAATTTCGTCTGCCTAGTCAGCCACTGTTACTTTGCCTCCCAGTGCCCAAAGATTAATGCCTGCTACTCCCTCTCAACACCCCTTTTATTTAATCCCCCTGTCACTCAAGGGAAACACTTTCCCTTGAGCAGATCATTCCAGAGAGCAAACAATACATCTCTCTTTGAGCTTCCTGCTTCAATACAATGCCCTGTTTTCAGTGGAACAGATCTTTACATTTTTTTTTATCACCCAGCGCAAGTTCAGCCTGCATGTTTAATTTCTCATTTAAAAAACATCATGCATTTTCCCAATATGCCTTCAGCCTAATTTGCAAGGGGTTCTGTTACGTGTTAACTTGGATTGGGTTAGGTTAGTAAGTTAATTTATATTAGTATTATGTTCAGTGCAGCTCAGTCTATTGAAATACCATCCTGTAGTAACGTGGCATTTCAAGCATGTGCATTGGCATCTATTTAATTCTGCCTGAGACTCATACTCTTGAGTCCAGAAATGATAAACCTAAACGTGGGCATGTAGAGTCTCAGTCCTAAAATTCAGAGCCCCTACTCCTACAGGACATTACCATGTCTGAATCGTTTGAGCACATGGCTAAGAACCTTCACATATCCACAAAACGGTTGCTGTAGGTGAGCCACAGCAGCAAACAGCCCTGCTCTCATCTGAAAGAAGCCTGGAAGGTGGTTAGCAAGAGGCTGAAGTGGAGCTGCATTTCTTCTGTGAGTATGAATAGCACCATGATGTGGTTATGGGCTGTTGGGGACATGCTAGTACTGCAAGTACAGCTCACTCGAAGGCATCACTGAGAATCATGGGCGAAGCTCCGAGAGGGGCATGTGGGAGATCGCAATTGGTGCAGTGACAGAGCAATGTGCTGCTCCATGTTGTGGATTCAGACTCCACACACACACACAGCATTCCAATAGTGATGAGCTGGACCTCTGGCAAACTGAGGCTTAAAAATGAAGGAGAGCAAGCCATTACCAAGCACCCAATGAAAGAGATCCATAAGAAAGTCTGATTAAAGAGCACAGTAAAGAAGTGTGGAAGCACAAATTGCAACACAAAAGAGGAACTATACTAAAACTACAAGAACTTCCTTCTCTTGACTTGTGTAACTACAAAAAAAAACTCTTTCTCTGCCAGCAGGATGAAAAAAAGAATGAGAAAACGCAATGACTTGGCCAGGGTCAAAGTTCCATAGAGCAACTGTGGAATGCCTGTGGACCTCGTTCATGCTCAGCTCCTCAACATTGTAATTACTACTTCCTTATCCTAACACCTGTTTCACGAGGCAAGCATCCCATACCACCTAAATACGTTATACTGCTGGCTGTTTGCACAGTTGTAATCTTCATATCTTAAAATGGTTGTACCAAAGGCACTTAGCAGCTTGAATGATGAGACATACTTGGCAAACAAACCAAAGAGATCTCAGGTGGTGCTGGAGAAAGGAGCCTGCTATGCCTCTCTAGAAGAGCCCTATAACGAAGCGGGACCATCTCAGCTGTTTTGTACTAATTTCAAGAAAAATAGTTGCACATTCATTGTACAGGACCAAGGTAACAGTGCTAAGAAATATATCACAAAGGCCCTTGTATCAGACCTATGTGATCACTGCGCAGCTCATAATGTCGACTATGAAAATGCTGACCTCCTTTTCGGTGTGACTCAGTGATCACATAGATCACTTGTTCTCCCGCATCCCTCTACTCACCCACCCCTCCCAACGTTCTTACCTTCTCATTGGCAGACTTCTGTGTGTGCTGCCAACTCCCCTCTATCACCTGCGGCATCAGTTCCCACCCACCTACATGGGTCGGCACTGGTGCCGCAGGATCGTTTTTTTCTTGTCCCTCACTCTCCATCTAATGGGAGTGGGGGACACCTCGCAGCCCTTAACCTCTATTACCCCAAACAAGGGGAGCAGGGGACACCTCTGCAACCCTGTTCTCCTTAGTCGGTGTAATGGGGGGCTAGGATTTTTGTACTGCGCAAAGACGCAGTATTGGTAATGCTGCCATGATCGTGGCAACATTTTGGTACAATACACTTGTATCACTGTTTCTTTCACTGGGTTCCCCTACATGCTCGATAAATACCCTAATTATATAATAATATAATCAGTTATACTCGTGTCATAACTCACAGCGTGTCAGAGAAAATAATGCCCATCATACCTAAGCTAAGAAGGGATTTTGCGCTATGTGGCTCCAAATGGATCCATATCGCTGATAAATGTAGATGCCAAAATGTTCAGTAAAATCTTGGCTACATGTCTTGATATTCTAATGCCACAAATGGTAGTGAGTGAACAATCATGTTTGATACAGGGTAGTTTGACCTTTCAAAAGGTATTACCCAAATTGGTAGTTTCTAATTGACCGTATGGTACTTTTGGCCGAATTTTGCCAGTACCATTTGATTGTTTGGAAACAACCAATTTGAGTAATCACTACCAAACATGAGGAGCGGGGATTGCAGGAGTGTCCCCCACCTCTGGAGGTCTGGAGGCGGGGGACGAAAAAAGAAAAGAAAAGTGGACCCTGCGGCGTCGGATCAGACCCACGTAGGAGGGACGGATCTGATGCTGCACGGTCAGAACATGCATGCGCAGCAAAAAGATAAGTAGGGGATGGGAGGGGGCGTGAAGGGGTGGGTGGCTTCTTTTGAATAGGGCGGATTTGGCCATTGCAAAGTTGGCCTTGTGGCCGAACTGACAACTGTCAATTCGGACGCAAGCAAATGTGCCACGGCCAAAACATATACTACCTTTCAAAAAATATTAATAAACCGTATGGGCAATGAGAAACACCTACTTTTATTTATTTATTCATTTATTTATTCATATAGCGCTAAAGCCCGCAGGCATCAGAGCTCATTCCAAAAAGACAGGACAGTGATTACAAAAACGGGACAAGAATAGACACACAGAAGATCGTATCATGGGGAGCTGAGAGAGGTCGCTAGTCCAGTTTATTTAAAGAGTAGCGTCTTTTTATAGTGTCTAACACATTGATTTATTGAATAATTGTAAGCCAATTGGAAGTGAAAACAAACATTGGACACCACGTATAGGTGATCGAATGATACATGAACTGAATTGCTTTTGAATTTTACTATTAGGAAACCTTTTTGTTATACATGTAATAACATTCATCATTTTTAGTTTACCCATACCCTTGATGCCCAGTAAAAGAATTTAATGCCACAGGAACAAAATGTAAATAGACTGACTGCAGCAATGTAGGCCCGTCTAGCCACTTACCAACAATGATCTATTCTTTACCTTTGATGGGCAGTAAAAAATCCTGTGCAATTACCACAGTAAGAAAATGTAACCAGACTGGCTGTAGCAATGTAGGCCAGTTTAGTGATGTAACAACGCTTATCCTGCACACATGGTAAGTATTTTTACATAGCTGGACTGGAATTCATTGGTGTAGCCAATATAGTTATGTTCTGGGCCTCTGCCAGAGCATTTATTAATGGCCATCATTGTTAAAGCAGACATGATAAGCAAATATTGTTCACTTTAAATATGATGCCCGGTGTCCGAAAACAGAACAAGACTGGCTGCAGCAACTTAGGCCAGTCTAGCCATATAAATACTCTAATCATCTTTTTTGACCATGATGCCCAGCAAAAGAATGCCATTGCAGAGGCAAAAAAAGTAACCAGACTGGCTAGACCAATGCAGTTCAGTCTAGCCATGCAAAAACATTTATCATGGAACCAACCACAAATTAATTCAGCATGCTTACACATTCACTCACACACCCATGCAAATGCGCCCCCATACACAGGAACAGCATTCATAACTATTTCACCCACACACCCATAATGTACTCTCTCATTCAAATGCACACGCACACAACATACACACTTTCATTCATGTGTACACCCAAACATACACTGATTCCTACACAAGCAGCTACGAAAACATTCACAAACACATTTGTTTTTTCTTACCTGCAGCCATATTCCAACAGCTAGAGCTTCCTTGTTTTTTCACATGCACGCAGGCGCTGGGGTGCCATTGGAGTATGTCCCAGCAGTTCTGAATATGTGGGGAGGTGCAGGAGCGACCCCTTGCACATTCAGAGCTCCAGTACCCCAGCCTGTATCCCTAATGGGATATGCAAGGCTGGGGAAGCAAAAAGCCCCTTGCCTTGCATGGCTCATTGCACATGCACGCTTGGGTATGAACTGTCCAAGGGGAACTATGTTTGCCTTTAAGTACTTAGCACTTAGTATTTTCACTGGGCTGGCTTGGTCGCTCGTCCAACTAACTCATGTTGATGGTTTTACTCAACATGATACTTTTTAAAATGAATTACATTTCAGACTGATGGGAACCTTGTGTACCACTCCTCCTCCTCGTCCTATGCTCATTAAAGGGGCCATTTTTGAAGTCTCATGCACATCAATTATTTGCTCGTTGCAACTCATGAGATGCTTCAACTGCTGCACTCTCTACCTTTTATGGAACTGCACAACGCCCAAAAATGATCACCCCAGTGTTGAGTGATAAGCTAAAGCTGCCTTTTCTGTGGTATATACTGGGTATACCATTTGAGAAATCCAATATTGCTTTGTAACTAGTGGAATTTCTCTTATTCCGTCTGCCATTCATTACAATACTGGGGTAAAATGCATCCACAGAAGAGAAGAATTAGGTATCAGGACAAGTAAGTGCTCTGAGGTGCTGTAGGTTGTTATACAGTACTGGCTACTGTACATGTTGTGTATGGGAGGTCCAATGTTTTATGTGTTCTTTGCGTGGATCTGAACAGTACAGTAACAATATCTTTGATTCCCTGTACTTTCAAGCACCTTTGTGAGATCATTGGCTCCCTAATTAAGGAAGATGAAGTGCGAGCTGTGTCCTAGCTCACACGTCTTCGGTCCTCTCTCTGTACAGGTTTCACGTAACAAACATAGTACTCCATACCATGCCTGGAGAGGTCTGGGCTCAAAATGTAGGGCTGAAATGTCAGTTAGACTTTACAATTGTCCTGCAATTAGGGGGTAAAACCTAACTTTTGTTTTGTGTTGCACATATGTCAAGCTTTTATCTAAATTACATTAAGGCATGATTCTCAACTCACCCTCATTTAGAATGTGTCACCTGCCCTGGAATCAGTTCACCCTCACAACAGGGCCCATAACCCCATAGCCGTCAATGGTTACACCCTCCCAAGAAAATCTTATAGCCAGCCAAACACATGTATTCATTTCTATTGTTCAGAGGCTCCTAGTGCACTGTGGTGGGGAGGCTGTTACTTCAGGGATTAATAAAGAAAACATATATGTTGTGCAGGGTTGATAGGCATTGTGTGTATACATTACTGTAACGGTATGTTTTTGTTACATTCTAGATTGTCACCTATGACCAATATTTTTACAAGGAGAGACAAGTGTTGCGTGCTAAACAGTAGCTCTAGATAGGCATGGACTTCAAAAACATTCTGCTCACAGATGAGACAGCTATTGCAATTGAATGCTTCAGGGGCATTTCGTTTCAGAGGAGAGTGCACCTGTCTAATAAGCCACTGCCGAATCACCTGGCAGAAACCCCATGTCTGGAAGGTCATCACCAAGACTGGCGCAAGCCCTTTGGTCGGTTTTTAAAAGGATAATGGGTACAGTCTTCTTCAAGGAGAGGAACATGTCTGCTGGCTCTGGTCCTGCATTTGAAAAGCCCTTATGCTCAGGACACTTGAAAACTCACAATAATACAGGAGAAGAATCCAAAGGATTCCTAAACGGCAGGATTCATGGAGAGGAAGGTCATATCTCCGCCCGAGTCTATGGACATCAACGTAATTGATAATTGTATGTATGGTATGTGCACAGGCAGATTTGGAATGGATTCCTGAACCCATAAACAAGCCTGAGCTAATAGATGGCATCACAACGTGTTTCTTTTGGGTGAGTGTACTTTCACAAGGCTTTTGCAGGACAACCGCTCATGGTCATAATGTCCTACTAGTGGTGATTAAAAATAATGTGGCAGACGGCCACCAGGGGGCGCACGGATGGAGACGTTCTCTGTGTGAGCTCCGCGCAAGGGTCCCGAAAAGTGGGTTGAGCCCCCACCACGAGACCCCCGCCGGCTAAAATAGCGTCGGAACCCGGTGTCGTAACCACCCAGGCACCGTTTGGTCCCAACTCCGATCAAAATCGGACCTTCCATTCCGGAGAAATACCCTTCTGCGTCATACCGAAGGAAGACGCGTGAGGCCTGGAAGCTTCCAGCACGCGTTGCACTGACACGGTCACAGGAAACCTGCGACTTCGCGGACCCTCGACTCGGCTGAACCCCGCGAGAAGGTGCATGCAACTTAAAAGACGCACAGTCCACACCTGACCTGCAGGAAGCCTACAAGGAGTAAGCCCGCCACGGGTTTGGACGCGTAAGACTTTAGGCTGTGGCCGGTGCGCGGGTCCTCGCCCGGGCGGCGGCGGAGGAAGGCCTTCCATACGAGGATATACCGAACCCGTGGGGCAGACGCATCCCCATTCCGGGGTACCGGCACTACGCACTTCTCTTCCCTCCAGGCTGCAGTGGGCTGAGGGTTGGGCCCCTGGTCTCCAGGGCGTGTGCTCTCCTCGGCCCCCGCCGTCGGCCACTGCTCCTGCTGGTCCCATCGAACTGTCACTCCGACTGGCCGGGGATCTCCGGACGCGGCCGCAGGCCTCAACGGCACTGAAGCTGCCCTGAGAGCACTCCATTGTGTGGTTGTGACCCCACTACCCATGGACCCTATGGACAAACTGGCAAAGTACAAGTTTGCCCCATCGCAAGACGACCCCCGGGGCCCGGACGAGCAAATGATGGCCTCCCAAGGATCTGAGGCCGCCGCAACTAAAGGGGACGTAGCTGATCTACTCAAGGAAATGAGAAGCATGAGGGCAGACATAGGGAGTCGGATTGACAAGATTACGCAAAGGATGGATAAAATGGATGACAGAGTGGAATAGCTCGAACACAATCAAACCTCCCTAAACACGCTGGAAACACAGATGGACCTTTGTATTGCAGAATTAGAGCATAGGGAAGAGGAAATAAAGCTGAAGGTGGACGATCTTGAAAATAGAGAACGTCGTAACAACATACGTGTTCACGGCATTCCTGAAAAAGAAGGAGAGACTGATCTTGACCTGAAACAATCCATTCACAACATCCTGAAACTCCTCTTTAAGGATGACCTGGTAGACGAACCCAAAATTGACCGCATCCACAGAGCAGGAGGCAGGGCAGGCGGCCCGCGTTCGGTCCTAGTCAGATTTCATAACTACGCTGATAGGGCCCGCATCTTGGAAAAAGCTAGAAATGCCCCGCCACTTACCATCGGTGACGCGACCGTCTCTCTCTATCAGGACTTATCATCCCTCACGCTTGCCCTGAGGAGAAAATGTATCCCAATTACGAGGATGCTGAAAGACAAGGGAAGCAGATATCGATGGGGGTACCCGTTCTCTCTCACCTTCGAGTGGCAAGGCTCGACGATAAAGCTCGCTTCGGAGAAGGAAATTACAGACTGCACAGCTGACCTCCTGGGCGACCACGTAGGGGAGCCCTCCCAGGGAGATCCAAATATAAAGGAAGCTGAATGGCGCATCAAGGGTCCCCGTCGGAGGCGTATTCAGGGTTCCAGGAAGTTTCGGAGGATGAATGACTCGCGTGACATGGAGCACTAACTTGGACAGGGGTTGTGTGTGCTCAATTGCTGGAAAAAATGGCTTCTTCAGATGGGCGCTTTTCCCCGATCACTCCATTTGGGACCCCGCCCGGGGCCGCGCGAAACCAGGTCGAGGTGTCGACTGGGGTGATATTTGCTCATTGAGGATCATGGTTGCATACGTCTTCCTCAAGGCGTTCCTCGACTGCAATATGTCAACCTACCTATGTGCATTGAGCACTCGATTCTGTTTGCACGGTGAACTTGGTGGAGGATATGAGGTAATATCCATGCAGCATAGACATTCTGGGGGGAGTCGACAGTACCATTTCGAAGCTGCGGTTTACTCAGGTTTTTGTATGATTTGTTTGTTGGGGGCTCACTGTTATGTTTGCTTGTAGTGGGATGGGACCGCTTGTTCTTGCGGTCCCCACTGATGGTCCGAATTCGACTGGGTGAGGTTAACCCACGCGGATCGGGCGCCGATCATAAAGAAGATGGGAGGGGGTGGGGGGGGTGGGGCGGGTGGGCAACATTTCATCTAGCACAACTCAGACTTGAAGGGAGAAATAGCATAATACCCATGAATGTGAGGGCTCCACACACGGCGATGGCACTGACGCAGGCGCACTCGAGGTGCACATACACGTACATGACCTAAAATGACACACACACTCTCTACGGATACGATACGTATCTGCACGCTTAATGTTAAGGGGCTGAACTCCCCCACCAAGAGATCTATGGTGGCCAGGGAATTTAAATGATCGAAGATCGACATTCTCTTTCTTCAGGAAACGAGATATCGGAAGGGTGAGGAGAGAATGATCCCATCACGGGAGGTTGGGCCCACCTTTTGGAGCTCGGGCACCTTGAAGAAAGCGGGAGTGGGAATCATAATCAGCAAAAGCCTGCGGAGCACAATTATGGAGACATGGACAGATCAGGAGGGGAGGGCTCTCATAGTCATTGCTAACATAAGGGGCACGATAGTCACCCTCGCTATGCTCTACGCACCTAACCAGGGGCAAAACAGATTTCTGCATAGAATCAGTGAAAAGGTCTTTGGAATGGCCAGAGGACACACGGTCCGCGGTGGGGATTTTAATATATGGATGGATAGCTCCTTAGACAGACAATCTAAAGCAGACGCAGCAGACCCACCCGGTATCCCAAACGAGGCAAGCATCAAACTGTCCCTTGACCTCTTTGGCCTCACTGATTCCTGGCGTCACTTACACCCGTTGGTGAGAGGCTTCACCTTCCATTCCCTCCCCCATGACACGCTTACGCGCATTGATTACATTTTTCTCTCAGAGCATCTCTTGCGTATAATGCAGGCAGCTAGTATACAAACCTCCGCATGGACGGACCACGATATGGTGATGGTGGATATACCCTGGCACGATCTAACCCCACGAAACTCCAAATGGAGATGTAATGATTCTTTATGGGCCGATTTGGTCTTCAGAGAAAACCTTGAGACTGAAATCAAACAGTTTTTCCTTACCAATGATACGGGGGAGGTGGGAAAGACACACGTTTGGGAGGCCGCCAAAGCGACGCTGAGGGGAATACTAATAAAAGAGGGAGCCGATAAAAAATGTGAACGTGCCCTGGTGGAGACAGATATAAGGGAAAGGCTTGGGAGGGCCCAGGATATGGCACAGTCATCCCCATCCGAGAGGTCTGCACATATTGCCGAAGTCCGCCGTCTCAGGGAAGAGTTGAGAATACTCATTGCCGGTAAGACGGCCCAGACCCTGCAATATCTTAAGCAAAAGTACTATGAGAAGGGTGACAGGGCCGACGCTCTCTTGGCGGCCCGCCTCCGCACGCAAAAAGCGGAGAGATGGGTGGAAACGATCGAGAGACTGGATGGCACTCTCACAGACACGGTAGTCACAGCCCCCGAGGACATACAAGAAGCATTTGCCTATTTTTACGAAGACCTATATACGTGTGACCCACCCCCCCCCGTAGGAAGTATAGACGCATATCTGAAAGAATTACGGATCCCCACACTAATACCCACTGAAGCGGACTCCTTAGACAAGCCTGTCCTTGAAGAAGAAGTCATAGAGGCCATCAAGAGGTTGAAAACAGGGAAAGCCCCAGGGGATGACGGATTCACACCTGGGTTCTATAAAACGTTCTCCGCCTTTATTGCTCCTTTTCTTACTTCACTGTTTAACCACATTTTTATCACAGGCCATGCACCTCCATCCTTTTCACAAGCCCTCCTCGCGGTCATTCCAAAAGAGGGCCGTGACCCCAGACACTGTAGCTCTTACCGCCCCATCTCCTTGCTTAATATCGATGCGAAGATTTACGCCAGAGTGATTGCAGCCCGGTTAGAGACATTCCTCCCCAGACTGATAAACTCCGACCAAGTTGGCTTCGTCCTTGGCAGACAGGGCGCGGATACAATGAGAAAAACGCTGCATTTAATCCATGAAGCGAAGGAGATGGAGGGAGACCCGTCCCTTCTGTCTCTGGATGCCGAGAAGGCCTTTGACCGGGTCTCCTGGGAATTCCTGGAGAGGGTACTGAGTTCATACGGGCTGGGACCACAGCTTTCCCGTGCCATTAAAGCACTCTATAGCTCCCCCGTGACGTCTGTGGCGGTGAACGGGGGATACTCTCGTTGGTTTCCCCTTGAGAGAGGCACAAGGCAAGGTTGCCCACTGTCAGCGATCCTATTTGTGATGTCTCTGGAACCACTGGCACAAAAGCTGAGAAATGACACCAGAGTTAAGGGTATCACAGTGGGCGACCGGGAATATAAATTGGGCCTATATGCTGATGATATTTTGCTACATGTGACCGACCCCTTAGACTCGATCCCGGCAGCATTTAGTATTATTGAGGAATATGGAGCGCTTGCGGGACTGAAAATCAATACGGGCAAGTCTGTCCTCCTTCCAATAGATAGCCGCAGAGACGCGGATGCCGAGCGCTTCGCCCCCCTGGGAGTTAAGGTCAGCCTCACTACGCTCCGGTACCTGGGCATTAACGTCACCCGTGACCTTGGATCCCTGTATGAGGCCAACTTCCCCCCAATGTCCCTTGCTCTCCAGAAAGATGTCCAAAGGTGGTCCAAACTTACCATTTCGTGGCTAGGGCGTCTAAATGCTGTAAAAATGGTCCTGCTCCCTAAACTATTATATCTATTTCAAATGCTCCCTATTAAAATGCCCCCAGACTACTTTACAGACACAAGGAAACTGATATTAACCTTTCTATGGCAAGGCCAAAAGCCAAGAATCCCGAGATCCCTCCTTCAACTTAGAAAGGACAACGCTGGGGTGGGTCTCCCAGATATTGAGACATACTACAGAGCCACTCATCTTAGGGTCCTTGTCCCACATTTCAGGCAGCAGTCAGAACCCCAGTGGATAGCGCTTGATAACTATCACCTCCGTCCCTTTATCATGAGTGAATGGCTATGGGTGCCTGGACCACAACTACGTAACACTGTCAAATCCCACCCCATCATAGGCACGATATGGTCGATATGGAAATCAGGGAGGAAAATGGTGGGTGTCACTACATGGCCCGCCCCACTGGGGCATCTCTGGTCACCAGGGATCCGCGATGCTATTCCTGAGCCAGGGAGTTATGAAGCATGGTATCAGGCGGGGCTGGAAAGGGCAGGGCAACTGCGCCGCAATGACTCCTTTATTACCATTCAGGAGTTGCAGGAAGCCCTCGGCATAGGTAGCCTCTCGGTCTTCCTGTATCTTAGACTCAAGGGGGTAATGTCCAGACCCATATGGAAACAACAGTTACAAAGAGTCCTCACACCGTTTGAAAAGATTCTTGATTTATGCACTAGCTCCAAAGGTTTGATCAGTGCTATGTACCTCGCACTCATTGAAATCGATATTAAACCCTCCTTGACACTCAAGGGCAAATGGGAAGCTGATATGGGCAGGCAAGTCTCCCCAAAACTATGGTTACAAATGTGCAGAAGAATGGCGGGATGTTCCCTATCGTGTCAATACAAATTACATGCTATCAAACTATTATACAGATGGCAATACGACCCTGCCCGGCTGGCCAAGATGTACCAGGGAGTAAGCCTGAATTGTTGGAGGGGATGTGGGAGGCGGGCCGATTATTGGCATATGTGGTGGGGATGCGCAAAGGTCCAACTCTACTGGTCAGTAGTCCTTAGCTGGATCAGGGACCTTGACGGGGAGGAAAGAGAGACGCATCCACTGCTCGTTTTGTTTTCCTTAACTGAGGACGGGGATAAGATAGTGGTGGCATGCAAAATGGTGCAGGGCCTATTGATGGCTGCTCGAGCATGCCTTACTATGACATGGAAGAGACCCACGCTCCCTAGCAAGAGCGAATGGCGAGCAGTCGCATTGAGCATCTACAGAATGGAGTGCCTGACTGCGGCATTGCATGGGGATCGTCCCACGGTAGAGAACACCTGGTCGGAGTTTCGCTCCGTATATGCTTTGTGAAATGTGTCTGACTCACGCTATATCTAAAGCTATTAAGGTTTAACGCTTGGATTGACTCGAGTACGTGTCTGTTGAATCAATGCGCGACTTTTATGCCCACTGCCATGATTGAAATGACGGTTTATTGGTGTTGTTTAATGCTCTCTCTAATTTCGGGTCTGATATCATGTGCGGGGGCTGGGAATTAGGGGTGGGATATGTTCGGAAACAATGGTTTGGTTTCCTTCAGGTATGCGAAATAAGTGATTGTTATACTACTTACATGCTCGCTTTCCTTGTAACCAAGAGATGTAAGCTGCATTTATGTGACTGCCAAGCCTTTAAAAACCAATAAAAGTGAAATTTAAAAAAAAAAAAATAATAATGTTATTGTTATTGTTATTGTTATTTTGCACTTATATAGCGCCTTATATACCATTGGTATGGTCTGAAGGCGCTTGTAGGTTGAACGCCCTTGGGAACCGAAGTTCAGATCAGTAGAGAGAGTAGGGAGAGTCAAAAGGTGCGTGTGAGCACCGGGTATGTGTGCAGCTCGTGCGGTACTCGTGTAATAGCTGCTTCTTAGCGGTAGGTGTGGTGGTTGAGAAATCAGGAGAATGTGTTCGTTCTGGCAGGATTTATCCGGAACGGATGTGGCTGCGTTAGGCCTGAGGAAAACGCCTGGCTGGGGGTGTGGAACCAGCAGTGATTACATAGAATGATGTGGAGTAAGCGGCGGAATGTTGGTATGAGAACAGTTATACCGAATGGTGTCATAGTATCTCTGTGTTCTAGTTGAGTGGTGATGTAAGGAGAGAGTAAGCATGGTGGTGTGGTATGGTCGGTTATATGCTCTTTCACTGAGCACACTTCTAATTGCAACTTTCCCAGAGAGGGTACTGGGTGTATTTCTAAATACAGTTTTCCACAGAGAGGCTAATTGGGCACACTTCTAGATTCAGTTTACTAGAGGCTATTGGGCACACTTATAAATGAGACTTTCCAGAGTGTCTATAGGATACAGTTCTATAGTCAACTTTCACAGATGCTATTGGGGACACTTCTAAATTCAACTTTACAGAGCGTCTATTGGATACACTTCTATAATCAACTTTCACAGAGGGTATTGGTTGCACTTCTAAATGCAACCTTCATAGCGACGCTATTGGGCGCAATTCTAAATTCAATTTTCTACGTAGTGGATTCTGGGCGCACTATTAAGTCAATTTCAGAGAGGCTTTTCCAGAGAGGGTGTTGGGAACACTTCTAAATTCAATTTAACAGAGAGACTATTGGGCACACTTCTAAATGCAACTTTCAAGAGTGTCTAAAGGATACATTTCTATAGTCAACTTTCATAGATGCAATTGGGAATACTTCTAAATTCAACTTTACAGAGCGTCTATTGGATGCACTTCTATAATCAACTTTCACAGAGGGTATTGGTTACACTTCTAAAATGCAACCTTCACAGCGATGCTATTGGGCGCATTTCTAAATTCCATTTTCTACGGAGAGGCTACTGGGCGCACTATTAAGTCAGTTTTTCAGAGAGGCTTTTCCAGAGAGGGTGTTGGGAACACTTCTAAATTCAATTTACTAGAGAGACTATTGGGCACATTTCTAAATGCAACTCTCAGGGAGGCTATGGGTACACTTCTACATTTCACTGAGGGGATAATGGACATACTTCTAAATGCAACTTTTAGAGTGTCTATTGGGAACCCTACTAAATTCATAGCGAGGTTATTGGGCACACTTCTAGATGCAACTTTCCAGAGTGTCTATTGGGCACACTTCTAAATGCAACTGTCACAGAGGATCTTGGGTAACTTCTAAATTCAGTTTACCAGACAGGCTATTGGGCACATTTCTAAATGTATGGAGAGGCTATAGGGCACGCTTTCTTAATGCATCTTTCACATGTTAACATTTATAATTCCATCTAGATGCGACGCAGGCGGATATTAACAACTACATCTAAGTGTGGATATGCTAACATTTACAATTCTATCTAGGTGTGGACATGCCAGTATTCGCAATTCCATCTGAGAGTGGGCATGCTAACATTCACAATTCTATCCCAATGTGGACGTGCTAACAATCACAATTCTATCTAGGTGTGGACATGCCAGTGTTCACAATTCCATCTGAGAGTGGGCATGCTAACATTCACAATTCTATCCAAGTGTGGACATGCTAACCTTCACAATTCCATTCAGATGAGGACATGCTAACAGTATATTCTTGTGGCAAGAACAAATTTGTGATGTGAGCACTGTAATGCAAAGTATATTTAGGCTAGTTAGGGCTGCAGTGTTTGTTGATCCTGCATCAGTATAATGTTTGCCATTTTGCTTGGAATCTATTTGGGTGGAAAGGAAATGTTGAAAGAATAATACAAATGCAATACTAAACAATAGATCATAAAACAAAATTACAAAGGTGTGACCAACTGCCCAGCACAGAGTCAGTCCTAAGTGAATTATCACTTAAAAAACGTTTTAAAAAAAGGCTGATTTAGAAAGACCACGCTCGGACCGCACAGAGCAGTCTTTCTAACTCGAGTGCGCGCAGGGGCTGACAGGCATGGAGAGACCCGTAAGAGGAGTCGTGGGAGTGTCGGGTAAGTGTCTGCGTGTGTCTGTGTTTGTCTGTTTGTGTCTGTGTGTGTCTGAAAAAGAAGGGTGGGGGAAATGAAACTGTGTGATAGTGTGTGGGGGTGGGGGAGTGGGGTATTACAGAGGGAAGATGGGAGTGGGGGGTGAAACCCCCTGAATTAAAAAACAAAATCGACCGAAATAAATCGGTCTTTCTTTTGTGTGGCCTCCAAAGCATCTCTCTCTCTCTCTCTCTCTCTCTCTCTCACACGCTGACCTTTATAGACAGTATATTCTTGACTACACTATTCTTGGCTCAGGCTTGGCAGTCTCCAAATTAAAAAAGTTGTGCTATAGAAACTTGGGCTGGTTTACTACAAGCAATTTTAGTAACTCTTGGCACTACCAGCTGGGGGAAACCAATTTAATTAATGGATCCTCGGCTGCGTGATACTGGTCTGCACCTTAATCTAAGTGAAATCTACAAACAAGAGCCAGGAAGTGACAACACCCTCACTCCTCTCCAAACCCCTCATTCCTAAAGTAACTCCTCACTACTAAAATCGTGTACACTTACACCTCCCACTCTTCTTCAGATGACTTCCAGGTCTACTGTACCTAACATATTCATATCCTATCCATCTTCTATCAATAACCATCCTATCCATTTTTGTACTCGACAAACCTGCCGGTCGGTACCAACCACAAACAGAGATTTTCATACCAGCACACACGTAACAGGTACTTCCGACCTGCATCCACCAACACCAAAGGGTTCTGTATCAGCCTTCCTGCTATCTGACTAAAACTCCCTGCCCTCTTTTCTTACAGAACCACGTGCAACAAGGCCAACATTATTGGCAGAAGGGCGCTATGCAAGACCACTTTACATTACATTACATAATGATTGCCTGATCACATTTGCTTTGGTCTAACCTACAATTCTCCAAATTTGCCTTGGAAGCACAGCCCATTTATCACAACACTTTAGAACATATCGGCCTCCACTATGGTCCACCTAACAGGACTGACACGGAACCATACCATTACAAAACGCCCTTCGACTGCAGCAACCACTGTCCCTGTCTGTGTTTGTAGCATCTATTTTCTGCTTTCCCATCCTCTTCTCTTTCCCCTGCTCATTCTCTTACTGCCAGCCCACTATGGTCTGGATACTTCTGATGGGGGCGCAGTATGCCATTCCACGGACATGCCTGGGTGTTCTGAAACTACCATGGTGGTGATGTGACGCAGAATTAAAGCATTGTAACATAACATAAGTTACATGCATGCGCACACACACACACACACACACACACGCACGCACGCACGCACACACGCACACACGCACGCACGCGCACACACACACACACACAGACACACACACACACACACACACACACGCTTTTTGTTTTATGTTTTGTCTGAATAATGGAATATAACTATTGATGCAACATGTACGTTATACCTATTTACGTACTTTACATCAATTAAGGAGTACACCCCGACACTTGCGCGATCTCAATGTCACTGGGCCTAGTAAGATCGTTTTTGTCCCCCTTCCTGCCCTCCCCTGCCTCATTGCGCCTTGAAACACTTGTGTATAGGCGTGCTATAAATAAAATATCATATCATATCATACACATTGATAAAGGGGTACACTGGGATGGCTAAAGGTGTGCATATGCGAACAGTCTGGGGAGCATTGGTATTGGTATTTGAGGGTGTCGGGTTGAAGGCATCACATTCCCAGAATGGGGATGCACAGTTGACGTCATGCTAGGGTTCGAATGGGCTCAGGGATGACGGCTAATTGGGTGCAGCTGGGAACATTGCACAGAGTGCTGGCATTCCTCTTCCGCACTATAGCCGCATATCTGGACAGCATCCCCCCTTGTGCACATTATTTCTTAGGAGGTGCAAATGCCTCTTCTGGTTGCACTGACCATTGAACATCATCATGACACACAATATTGTGGGGACGCCCTGCAGGTGCCAGACACTTATGCACACACTGAGTGCACGCATATGAGTTCCTGGCTCTAAAGGAACCAAGCATATATCATGTTAATGTCATGGATCCTCGTAAATGGGAAGTCACAGGAAATGAACACAAAACTGTATTGCAACGCCATATCAAACACTTCCAATTCCCACACTGTAGAAAAGGAAATGGAAATTATTCAATACCATTATAAGGAAAGAGACACACTGTACACCAGAGTCACATACCCTCTGCGATAAAGGGGTGTTCTTCTTGCACTGTTTGATCTTCATTCAGAGATCAGGGCCATTAACAGATCCGGCCTGGGTAAATACTTGGTTCATAATTTGGACCAGCTGGAACAGGTGCACTTGGAATCTCTACCTCTGTTGTAAGGAGCACCAGGATCATTGTCACACCAGCAGAAGTTCTATCATGCACGTTTTGTAAATTGATTCCGTTCGAAGCGCAACCATGATATGGGAGGTGGTCATACAATGCAGCACAAATTACCCTTGAGGAATGATCTGAATACTGTTGCTCTCGGCAGTCAGGTGAGCAACATTGCAAAGAACATGTCAGGTGAGCAACATTGCAAAGAACATGCTAATGTTGGACATATGTACACATTGTAAAGTAGCCATGTGTAAATCTCCTCTAAGGTTGCAGAAGTTGAGTGCATCTTTAAAACGTCTGTGTAAAAAGCATTTAATTACTAAAAAACACATTGGGCCTCATTACGAGGATTCCGGTCCGGATACAACGGTACTGGTAAGCTTACCAGTAGCGTTGTTACCGGACCGGCAAACTCCGAGTTGTGCTCGCGGTTGCCTTTCATTCTGCCAGGCCTGACCTGGCGGAATGAAAGGCACCCGCAAGCTCATCAAGCCTGTAGCACCGCCACAGTAATGAACCGTGCCGGTGCTACAGGCATCCCCATTCCCATTGAGCCCTATGGGGCTATGGGGCTCAATCGGAATGGGGATCTACTGACACACACGAAAGGGCAATTACTGGGTCTGGCGGGGCCTAAATACCCCGGTAATTGCCCATTCGCGGGTGCCGGATTTCCTTGCCGGTTTGGAGGTAGCCTTGCCGGTTTTACCGGCAAGGCTACCTCCAACCTCGTAATGAGGCTCATTTCAATACTGTTTCACATTACTTTTTTGAATTGAATAAACTCAAGAGAAAGTGCAAAGAAAGGGGGACACTTGAAACTTTGGGAGACTTAAATAGACTCAAACAGCATTATAAAAACTGGGTTAAGTCCCATAAATTCAACATGCTCCAGAAAGGCACTGAAAAGAAGCCCAACATCATGGCCTCAAAAAACATGGCAGATATGTGGAGAATAATCAATGAGATAAATGCTCCCCAACATTCCTTGCTATCAAACCAAGTGCCATCGGAAGTATGGGCTTCCCACTTCATGTCATTGTTGGATTCAACCAATGAAGGGGCAGACATTGAAGAATCCCTACAATCTATGGATTGGAACTTCCAGACACATAAAGACGACATTTTGAACATGATTAGAGCGGCAAATGGCTCTAGGGCCTCAGGCCCTGACGGAATAACAAATCCGATGTTGAAGAGAATCCAGAAGCTTAGGCTACCTTTGTGTGGGAACTGTTTGACCCGATTAAGAAAGCAAAGAAAGTACCACCCTAATGGACAAGATCTATCATTGTGCCAGTATTTAAAACGGGAGCTAGGTCTGACCCGGCCAACTACAGGCTTATTGCACTCCTCGATGTAATTGGCAAGATCTTCAGCGTCTTAATGCTAAAAGCATTGGCAATCTGTAGTACTCAATCCAACCATTTCGACCACTGGCAGGTGGACTTTAAGGGTATTGGAGCAGCCCTCAATCTCTTTCTTATTAACGTCTTGATGATCAGGGCAAACGCCACAAAATCAACAAAAATGAAATTTGACGTTGATTGATTTAGCACAGGCTTTTGACACTGTAGACCGAACAATACTGTGGGCAAAGTTAAAAGCTTGGGATTGCCCGCAGGACATCATAGGTGCCCTGAAGGCCCTTTATTCAGGCACATCCCTGTCAGTGAGATTGGACAAAGCTGGAAACCTTTTGGATTCCATCAGAACAGCAAAAGGCTTGAAGCCTGGATGCACACTAGCTCCAGAGATACTCAACCTCTTTATTTCAGAAATAGAGAAAGCGCTCAAAAACATCAAATACTTACCACCGCAGATAGATGGATATCTTGTTAGTGGCCTGCTGTACGCCGACGGTCTGGTGTTGCTAGACCAGACACAGATCGGGCTTCAGCGGCAACTGAATGACCTAGCAAAATATGTGGAAGCGAATGCGCTAAAGATCAACGTAAAGTCCAGAATTCTCACCTTTGGCTTTAACACCGGGAAAAGAGGCAAGAAGAATATCTGCTACCTGAATGGAGAGAATATTTTGGAGGTGGCTTCTCTGATTTACCTGGGTATGTGTCTAAGTGATAGCAGGAATGATGTTCATAGAGAAAACTAATTGCGTGGCGAAACGAGGACTCTGGCTGCACAGGCAACTACGCTACTCACGAGAGATTGTAAATTTACCCTGCTCCCCATGATTGAATACTACCGCATGAAGGTCATGCCTGTAGTAACATACAGAGCGAGCTGCAACCTCATTCTCACAATCGTTTGAACTGTGGATCAAACTGGAGAGCATTTTCTGGAGACGCGTGCTTTCCCTGCCGAAGTGTACGCTAATCCAGGCCATTAGATCTGAGTTAGGCCTCACCTCAATGTTGGCCATATCTTGGCCAAGACGTTGTCGTTCTACCGAAAGTGTATTATGCCGGTTAAAGCAGGAGGCTTTTTTATATTGAAGAATACCCTGATAGAAGACTTAGAGTTGTCACTTGTGGAGTGGAAGAAGATCTGCAGCTCAATCTTGAGCAATATGAACTTAGCAGAGGATGACTTAGTTGCGGACCCAATGTTAGTGAAGCGAAGGCTATATGACATCGATTGGATCCACACCCAGAAGGTGAGAAACAAGCTCAAACTATACTGGAAAAGGCTACTGGAAACAAGGGCTAGAGGAACTGTCCCAAGTTATGTGACACAATTCCCGAGTCCCTACTTGCGAGGGCAGTTACTTCTAAGGAAGGAAGTGTTGGCAGTAAGGACCCCTATGAAACTAAGGAATTACTCCTGTAGGCTGTGCAACTGTGAACTGGAGTCATTATTGCATCTAATATTACTATGCCCCATTTTTAAAGATATCAGAACACAATTGATGGGGAGGTTTTTCAACGAATTGTCGACCTTGTCTGTGGATGATTGGTGGGCTTTACTAAAGCAGGGAGACAGGATCTCTCTAACATTGGCCCTGCTGGCCTTCTTGAAAGCAGCATTTTCGAGAATTGATGATTGTCCTCGGTCGACGAAAGCCTGTTGAACTAATGAAGACCTTGATTTTTAACAAGTAAGTGACATGCCTCGAGGCCGCAACTGACAGTAAAAGATGACTAGCTGGGATAATGATTGTTGTTAGTTTCCATATTTCTTTTTCTTCTCTCTTCTCTAGTCTAGTGTTTTTTCATTTTTTGCACGATGTGAATGTCTCTTAAATCTGTAGCTAAAAGGTTTAATCTGTAAACTATAAGCTAATAAAAATAATTACTAAAATGTAGTTTTCACTGTCATCATTCCTACCACATTTTCCTATTAAGATTAACGAAGTAAGGACTTATTTGGCAATTTTTCCCGATAGAACAAATCCTGTCAGCCAGAGGTCAATCAATCACAAACCATTGCAGATCTTGGAACAAGACGGAAGCAGTGGAGAACATCAAACACCTCCTTCTTGAATGCCTGGGCATGAACTTGGCATGTACAGCACACGTGGGCCCCCTATTCCAAGACCTATGTTTTTTTGATCGAGAGGAATGGTGGGCTAGGCTAATGAGCGGGGAGAAAGTTAGGTGGGTGGTGGCAACCGTCCATTTCTTCCGCTCACTAGGCCTGGATGGACAACAGGAAAAGTCCTGAACTGGCAGGATTTAGTTGAGATGAAGAAGTCTATCTACTATCTATCTCGATCCAGTGAACCTCGGCAGACATTAGCAAAAATAGGACCGGGAACTCAAATTGAAGTGCAATAGAATTGAATGGGAATTAGAAAACAGGAACGTTACACATAAACTTGAAATTATCTTATTTCAAAGTGGAAGGTTTTGTTTTGCTTTGTTAAATGAGGGCTAATTGGTTCTACTAAAAGACAATGATAGAAGAACCAAGAAAAACGGAAGGAGAAATAAGCAAAACATTTTGTAAAAATTGAAATTTCAATTAAATCAAATAAATAAAATGAAAAAAAATGTACTTTTTATAGACAAGACTTTTTGCTTTTTACCAGGCAGAAATGCTGGTTCTGGCCACACAGTCCATTGAACATCATCCTGGAGCATTGGGTGTTGGGGCAGCGATGTATAATCTTTTTTAATTTTTTTAATTTATATATTTACAATTATATATACAAACATGCAATAAACAAAAAAGTTTGGGATGGGTGATAAAAAAAAAGCACATCAAAAGATCTGCTTAAAAGGAGTCATTAAACAAATTCTAAATATTCTCATACAATGACAACTTATGTTTCAATTTGTAGATCAATTTTTCAGTTCTCGATAAGCATTGCATCTCTTGGAGCCAATCTTCAAATGAAGGGGGCACCCAGCTCTTCCAACCCCGCAATACCAGCTTTTTCACCACAATGGTAGCTCGAAAAAACAATTTTTTGAGGCCAGATCCCAGGTCAGACAACCCCTCATCATCACCAATGATCACAGTCTTGACATCCAATTCGCATCCCCCACCAGTGATCTTATCACATACTTCACAGACATCACTCCAAAAACCTCTGACCCTCACACAGCTCCACGGCATATGTTCCAACGATATAGTCTCCAGTGCACACCCCCAACACTCATCACTGTCCGACATGCCCTTTTTATGTAATGTTTCCGGACACCAGTATACACAATTGAGAATCTTAATTTGCCGAGACCTTTCACCTAAATTTAATGAACACCAGGAAACATTTCTGCACACATTCTGCCAGCAAACAGCATCAATTTCAGAGCCAATCCTTTCAATCCAAACATCCCAAAGTCTATCATTGCTTTGAAATCGCGACACAAATAATTCATAGAGTCTGCTGGCCAAACCACCTTCCCTCCCATTCATACTGCCCTGGAAGATGTTCAAATCCAAGGTTTCTGACCAATCAATTTCACCTACAGATCTCTTTAGTCGCCGATAAGCAGAATCAGATATATTAACGAGACCCCATATTTCCCTCATCTCAGCTGCTGTTAACCACCTACCATCCTTCCCCAAGTCTGAGATCTGCTTAATACCAGCCAGGAACCAATCAGGCCAAAAAATCGTCCTATTGTTATCCCGAATCTTTGGATTCAGCCAAATAGAGGCCCTCTGGCATCTAAAAGCGTCAATACCCAACAACATCAACACTTCACACCATGAAGTGCGCAAAAAGGACGTCACCCAACAGTTTGACACCCGTAACTCTCGATTCGGTGGTCAATAAAGCCTCAGGACCGAGCGGCCCATGGGCACTCGATTCCGCCACCGCCCAGCGGTTCAAGCCTTCATTCAAAAATGGAAGAAAAGAATAAGACGAAAAGGCCAAGTGATAGGCCTTGAAGTTCGGGACCCCCAATCCACCCAGGTGAACAGGGAGCTGCAATTTCCATAAAGCCAATCTCGGGGGCTTCCGGTCCCAAAGAAATTCCTGAACAAGACAGTTCAACTCATTCCAGTAGTAATTTTTAATTCTCAAAGGAAGCATACTAGCCCCAAAATTGATCTTCGGAGTTAAGGTCATTTTTAAAGCATTCACTTTACCCCATAATGAGAGATTGAGAAGATACCACCTGTCCAAATCCTCTTCACAGTCACGAACCACCATATGCATGTTCTCATCAACCATGAGCGAGACCGGACATGTCAACCAAACACCTAAATAGCGCAGGTGCGTTTCACACCACCTAAAACCCAAATCCCTGACCAATTTTTTATCGCAGCCGTTGGAGAGTGGCAAACCCTCTGACTTCTGCCAATTAACCTTGAATCCTGAACAGTCATGAAATTCTGCAAGCACCCGCATCAGCCAGGGAAGGGACACATCCAAATCCTGAAGCACTAGCAAGAGATCATCCGCACACAACCATGCTTTCTGCATAACATCCCAACAACCAATCCCACGTAAACTTGGCTCATTCTTGACACAAATAGACAAGGGTTCGATCGCTAAAAGAAACAAAAAAGGCGACAATGGACACCCCTGACAGGTGCCCCGTTCCAAGTTAAAGCACTCTGAAATAACTCCATTAGTTTTCACGTCCGCCGTTGGTTTGGCATATAAAAGAGCAACCCAAGAAACAAATTCCTCACCCAGGTTCATCTCCCTCAGGCGAGAATACAAAAAGTCCCAGCAAACCCTGTCAAAAGCTTTTTCAGCATCAAGGGAAAGGACAGCAGGCCTGCAGTCCGCCGCACCTGCAATCTCCATGGTAACAATTTCCTAATGCTGCTAGACGTATGCCTGTTTTTCATGAAACCAGATTGTTCGACTCCAATCAAAGTAGGCAACAATCTTTCCAATCGCAAGGCCAAGACCTTCGCCAAAATTATATTATCGGTATTAATCAAACTTATGGGACGGTAGCTCACCAGGCAGCTGCCGTCCCTTCCCTTTTTAAAAAAAACAGAGATAGAAGCATGTCTCGTACTTTCAGGTAGAGTTCCAACCAATCTACTAGATGCAAACATATCTTTCAAAAGCTCAAGTGCCGAAACCGGAAGAAATCTATAGAATTCACATGGAAGTCCATCTGGACCCGGGGATTTCCCTACATTCAACTTTGAAATTGCATTTTTAATCTCATCAATCATTACAGCCTCGCCAAGAAGGCCACGTTCAACATCCTGAATCTTTGGAAGATTCAAATTCCAAAAGAAGTCCCTACCCTTGCCAGAGATGCCATTCTCCTTGCTATACAAGTTCATGTAAAAATCACGAAATATAGAATTGATTTTCTTAGTATCAAAAGTAAGCCGGCCACCCCCGTCAACCATGGAAGTAATAACAGACTCAAAAACCCTCTTTTTTAATTGGTAAACCAGCCACCTGTCACACCGCTCTCCCTTTTCAAAGTATGCACTGCGAGAATAGAACAAACTACGTTCCGCCCGAAGAGTCAAAATATCCTCCATCTCTCTCTTAAGTTTCTTCAAACTAACCAGCTTCTCCGTATCAGATGGGTCCAGCATCAAATCCAGAGAAACCTCACCAATTTTCCTATCAAGATCCATTCTTTTCCGCTCCTCCCTCTTCAGTTTACCACTAGACAGTCCAATGCACACACCACGCATACTACATTTAAAAGCCTCCCACGTTGACGCTAAACTGATCTCCTCAGAGCGATTCTCTTTAAAAAAATAATCAGCTTCTGACACAATCCGGTCCAAAATATCATCGTCCAACAAAATTGATGAATTAAGTTTCCATGAAAAAGACCTGCCATATTGATATTTAAGCTTTAACCGCATCTCCACTGGTGCATGATCACTCAGAAGGATATTACCAATCGCACAAGAAATAAAACTTTCTGTCATCATCCCGCCCCTCAACAGCATGTCCAGTCTGGAATATATCCCATGGGCACCCAAAATAAATCTATATTGACGTCTATCTAGGTTCATGAGACGCCAGTTGCCCTTCAAATTGTGCTCTGACAAGAGCGATAAGAGTGCCCTATGATGATGGTCACACCGTGTCATCCGTCCAACTTGACTACGGTCAAGTAATGGATCAATAACAGTGTTAACGTCGCCCCCAGGAAAAATGTTGGGTGTCTCAAAGTCCAACAGATTCTGAGCCACCATTCTAAAAAATGTACTGTCGTCCACAGTTGGAGCATACACGTTGCAGAGAGTCACCAGAACCCCCTGCATCTCCACCGACAAAGCAATCATTCTCCCATCCAAATCAGCACGTTCATGCAAAACTTTCATCGGAAATCTTTTCCGAATTAAGATGGCCACACCCCTGGATCTTGAAGTGAAAGAAGAACCATAAGCCGAACCAACCTATTCCTTTTCCAACTTAGAAATTTCATCACCTAGAATATGGGTTTCTTGTAGAAAGCAAATGTCTGTTTTCATGTCCTGAAGCATTGTGTAGACTTTCTTTTTCTTCAGTACATTATTGACCCCATTAACATTCCAAGAGACAACAGAGAGAACAGTAGCACTCCCGTAGGGTGGTGAAGTCATCATTGATACATCAGCAGAAAAGACAAAAAAAGAAAGGAGAAAAAACAAGAAACAGAAGTACGAAAGAAAAATAATAAAAACAATAAGGTAAAGTGAAAAAACAAAGAACAGCCAAGTCTGCAAAGTCTATTCAGCTCAACAAAATCCAAAAGAAACATTGAAACCATCCCCAGTACCTCTCCCAAATCCCAATCAATACTCAAACATAACCCATTAGAGAAAGCCAACCCCATTAAACCACCACACAAGTAATAACCGTGTTCCTAAAAAAAATAAAAACACAAAAGCACTACATTTCCAAAGGTTCCCAAGCCCACTGCACCGCCTGTCAACAAAGCTTACCCAATGCAAGTAATCAAAACCAATAAACCAAACCTTGAATAAAGGAAATCAAAAATCATACAGGTATAAAATACCATACTGAATCAGCGAAAAGCACCATTCCCTGAACACCAGCAGCTAGAACAATAACCCCTAAGAAGCATTCTAAGGCAAACACTACAGCCCCACCAGTAATGTGACATTTAAAAACAGAATAGCGGCGGGGGACAAAATTATTACAGCATAGTCATTGCCCCAAGTTCACTTGTGAGAGTAAAGGTTTTTCCCACAAAAACATTGCAATTTCATTAGATGTCATTCAACTAGATCACTCCCACCATTCGAGAACCGGATACTGCAGGAAAACTCGAGGCGTCGTAAATGTCCCCCAGACATGCAATGCATGAGCAGGTTCCAAAAAAACAAGTCACTCCCATGACCAGATCCGTAATCCCCAGCCCCTTACCGCACCAGGATAGATCATGTGCAGGAGCAATGCGGTACGGGTGTTCGTCTGTCATCGGCCCTAGACGGCAGACCTTCCCCCTTTACATTAAGGCACGGCGCTTCCACTTCAGAACGACATCTGACGCCGAGCAGCACACGTAGCCAATGACAAGGCAGGCACTCTGGGGTCAGCTGATCGAGGCGGGCGTCACACTCTGAAGGTCCTTTACTCCGTCCAGTAGAGCGCCGAAAGAAACACAAACGGAGCGGTGATAAAGGCCGCGGTTCCATTCGGAATACCATTTACAGTACGTCACAGGAGCCAAACAGAGTATTTAGGTAAATTCAAGAAAATGGCGACATTCCACAAGGTTCCAATGTATATTTTCAAAGTCACAAAACGTTAACTGACGATTCAATCCAGCGCCATTAAAAGCATAAGAAACATGCCATGTTAAAAATGAAAACTGTATTAAACCAGTAAAATGAGCTTGGGGGAGCAAGAGTAAACCCATGGGAGGTCTAGTGGTGGATTGTAGGCACAGGAAGATCCTTTTTAAAAAGTTCCAGCCAATTCGAAGCCTGTGCTGGGTCAGAAGTACTCTTCTCCCAATCTGGAAAAACAACAGTAAAGACATTACTTTTAGTAAAAAAGGCTTTCAAGTTAAGATGTTTGGCCAAATCCCTCGCATTTCTAAAAGACCTCCTCAACAGCAGGATCACCTTAGAAAAATCAGGATAAATAAACACAGAGTTACCTTTGAATGAGGCATTCCCCACCTGCCTGGCAGCATTCAACAATCACACCTTTGATATCTGATGTAAAAAGGAGATCAAGATATGTCTAGCCTTGGCCCCTATGTGTTTTCCAATCCTATAAGCGTTATCAATGTCACCAATCTTAATCAGGTTGCAGCGAAAACTCTCCTTGAAGACTTGAATGACCAAGGTAGACAAATCCTCTGCGTCCCCAGCATGATCCTCCACTCCAACCAGTCTGATGTTCTTGGCCCTCATCCTCATTTCCATTTCCAGGCGCTACTCCTTTTCCTTTTGTAAATCCGATTTCAGATTATTGTAAGCCTGAAAACTCCCAGCAATTTCAGTGCTCATGGTCAAAGATGATTTCTCTAAATCAGTTATCCTGCTATCAAGTTGACCAGTCTTTAATTTGAGTTCAGCCATAGTCAGTTTGATATCACAAACATCCTGGGCCACCTGTAGAATTATCTTGTAGACATCCTGGATGCTAGGGGTATCTTCCATCTCAGTAATTTGCTTGGATTTCTTTGAAGCAGGGTTTTCAGCCTCCTCTATCTTTTTCTTTGAATTCATAGTATTATCTTGTAAATGTCCCCAGGGAGAGGTCCAGAGCAGTTGAGTTAAGCTGCTACTCCACTGCCAGCCATTCTAGAATCATCAATGGATAATCTGAATACTGTTGCTCTCAGCAGTGAGTCTGGTGTGAGCTAGTGGGGGGGCGGTGAGGGGCTTAAAATGTGCTTCCAGCTGTGAGGAAAGGGTTCACCAATTAGAGAAGACTCTGAAGGCAAAGGTCACCATTCGTCCTCCATTCTCAGGAGTTATGGCCACAATTCAGGGTTACAGCGGCATGGCTTTACAGGGCCCATATAGTAGTACTATGTGTTGATGTGATGGCGGTTTTTGGCAATAACAGAGGAAAATATATATATATATATATATATGTTGCTCTGAAGTACAGTGTGTTTGTCACATATGCACTTTCGGATTTCACCAGATTCACTGGTTTCTTTTCTTTTGATTTTTGGAGAGATTTCGTGATTTGTTTTTTTTAACTATATTTCAAACAAATGCTATGACGAAATAGATAACTATGAATGCATTAAGCCTAAGTGCTGTACTGGGCAAGCAAACGTGCCTTACTGAACTGTTAGTATTCCGTTTATTGCTCAATAGAGACCCACCTTCCATCCGTAGGCATGTAGTTCAAACATTGCAATATGCCGTGCAATGAACACGGCACATGCCATGTTAATAAAGCAGATGCTTTCATAAACAAATGCACATTATTTTATAACCTGCCTTTAACGTACAGCAACATTAAAAAAAACACATTTGAGACAGCTGTTGGATGGGTCTTGCCTTTCCCATCACTGAAGCAGATGCTGCTACTTGGTCCCCCGGGCCTCTTTCGCTTGCATGCTTGCTCACCCGAGTCACTGGAGCTTCTGTCGCTGGCCTAGACTACGCTCCCCTCCTTCCCATATGCTGTCTCACTCAGATACTGGAAATGTTCAAACTTTATAAGCAATTCAGGTGAAAGAAACCTTTTTATGAACCATGTGTTCATTGTCTCATTCATTAACAACCGATAATAGTTTTATGTTAGTTTTAGTGAGCATGAATACATTATCTAAAAAGCCACAAAATATTGCATGAAAAATATTGCCCAGTTCCATGTTAATCTTAGAAGCATGCATAGCACAAGTCTGCATTTTTAGCAGTTATCTAGAAATTCGTCTCTGTTTGCACTCGATGGATTTCATGGCTGATAAATAAATACTTATATGGTGGAATGAGAATTAACCACCCTCAAAATACAATATGGGCCTCATTACAAGTTTGGCGGTATTTCAGTGGTAAATCTGCTGAAATAACGGCAAACGGAATTACCGTTACCGCCACTTGGTTCTATAGATTTTTCTTGGCACTACAATTGGTGGTAGGCAGTGTAAGTCTCCATTTTCTGGAGTCCTTAGGACTCCATTGGGATTTTGGTGGAATTATCACCAGCAGTAATTCTGCAGATTTTGCTGTTTTTTGGCAGTACGGAGAAGGATTGCCCTTCAGAATTTTGCTGGTGGAAAATCCTGCACCTTACCACTAAAGTTGTAGTACGGCGGTGCAGTAATGCAGTGGTAACACAGTTACTGCTGCATTACCACCATTTTTCCTGCACTGCTGTACTCGTAATGAGGCCTAATGACTTAAATGCAAGGAGGGTGGTTGCAGCACTGGAACATTATTCCTTTAATGCTAATTTGAAGAGGTCACTGGCAGAGCAGGAGTGTGCAGAGTGTATAAAGGCTTAACTTGCTCTTTGAGAGCTACCAAAATATCCAAGCCTACAGGCTTTGACGTCTAAAAGGGTTTTGGGCTTATTGTAGCGGCCAATTAAAGCCTGTAGTAACAGATCAGTATTCAATATAGACCCAAAGTTTAAAAAGTCAAGGCTCTGGACTGACCAGGACCATAAGACATCAGGCCTTCTCTTGTATGGAAAGCTCTGCTATGAGTGCTGAACAGCCTTTGATGTGACCCTTAGCAAGGGAAAGTGGGGGACACAATCTGCATCCGGATCCTGATTGGTGGCTTTTGCCATGACAGTAATTCTGTAGATATTTTTATTTATTCATAAGTTTCATGGGCTTTTGTGGTTCTCTTCCACAAAACAACCGAAAAAGAAAGTGTTGGTTTGATCTGCACAATCGCGGTTGAGGATGGGTGCCAGGTTTCCGCGAGCAGTAGGAAGTGAATGCAATGCCACCATTTGACAATAACTTGAACTGGAGTTGTTAGGCATCAACATCCTCTGAGTGGGAATCCCTCTCTGTTCGCTGACCAGCATCATGGGAAATTTGATCCAAGGTTTGAGGAGCACAGCACGAGGCCCACATAGCGACCTCACTACTTGTCCTGGAAAATGTCTTCTTACCCACAAGGATATGGTTGACAGTCACTGGACTTGAACCATTTCTACTGGCATCTCACTATGTCTGGTGATCGGTCAAAAGTAAGTCCTGTTCTGGAAGCTATGGGTCTCCTCAGTACTACAGGGAGTACTGGGAAGGCAGAGGACGCTTCATTTGGTAAGGGGGCCTTGAATCAATACTATTCAAAAGTAAATGGTGCTGAAGTCGACATGTTAAAGGACAATTCCTGTCTCTGATTGACTTAGGTTTCAAGACAATGTCTGCTTCCAACAAGATACTCAACCAATATGGATTATGCTTTTTTCGCGGACAGAGGAGGTGAAATTGAAAAATGTAAATTAATCAGTAGGAGACAAATCTATAATATTTGTTTGGATAGTCCCAGGTACACAGAAAGGCTTTGGAGGGTACTTTATCACTGACCCATATTTCCTTTCAATCTCTTAATGCATTTCATTTTCTTCATAGATAATGATTTCTCCTTATATACTTTTTTGTATGATACAAAATCGCCTTAGTTGACCTTAGAAGGTCTGATGGATTGGCTGAAATAAGCAAGTAGTCTACAGGGAAAAGTGCCCCTAAGAAAAGGATTATCCCTCTGGTTGAAACCTGAAAATAAATACAATAAGCAACCCAGGTAGCAAAGATAAATCCAGCATTTATTTCCATACAGCTGTGCAGAAATGGACTATGAAACCGGGAGAGTATCTACAACCCCAGAAATGCGTCCCCAAACACATGAACCTCAAGGCTTTTATAGGTTTAAACTGAATGGGGGTGCATACAGAAAAGCCAATCAGATACAGTTGCTTGGTTACATTGGCAATTAACTTCTTAGCAGAACATGCTGTTGCCTTTAAGGGATGGCTTTACATCGTCATGATGGACCTGTGCAATTTTGCTCAGCCTAGCCACGTGATATAACCTCTTCGTATAGTGTACCTTTACATTACACACATCAATGTTCCAGTTTTCAGGTGAGAAGACCCTGCCTTCAAAGGTGGCATACGAAGCATCAATGAGCATGCCAGGGCCTCAGGCAGAGACTAACGTCATAGCTTCTTAGCCTTATTGGCTTTTCAATTTATTTCAGCAAATTAAAGTGTTTAGCCTTTTCAGATGTCATCTCCCCAGCTTTGACCACTACATTGCTCTTCCCATGGCCCAGGTACTTTTAGGGAGTTAAAGAAATATAAAATACTATCAGCTAAAACAAGTCCCACACGCAAAGCTCTTCAAGAAGAGGTCTTCAGAATGCTCCTAGATATGTCTAAGTCGGCAGATTTGAACTCCACTTTCTTTCCTTTACAAAAAACCTTGCCTTCTTCCAACCTAATGATGCCGAACATAGAGCTTAACACATCCAATCGTCCTGCCTCCTCCACATCTCTACATCCTTAACCTACTCTTGGTAAACCTACCCAACATTCGGCTACCCACTTTCCATCATTTCTCCTTTGTGTTTACCTAACAATTTGTGACAGTACCCACCAAATGCAGGCCCTGCATGTAACTCTTGTCCAGTGCCATCTTCAAAGCCCTCCCAATTGTGATCTTCTACCATGTCCTAAACATAGTTAGCTGCTCCTCCACATCTGGCATCATCCAACTCCCCCTGAAGCATGCTATTGTCATTGGACTCCACAACGCTCTTGATATCTATAGGCCCATCTGAAATCTACCTTTCCCTTCTAAGTTTCGAGAAAGAGCTGCTTGTGAAAAACTCTAAACTGAGATGACAGTTACTGCTCCTTGATCGGCTTAAGTCCTGATCAGTGCACTGAAAAGAAACTGGCCCCCTTGCTGTGTGACTTACTAATGACTGCAGGAGCCATTTATCTAAAGTTTGGATCAGTACTATATAGTGACCAGATGCATTTAGTGCCAGTTATGCTATATGTGTAATGTAGAATGGAGGAAACACATTGTGACCCAATCTGGTGGCATAAACAGTTCTCCTGTGGTGTTACATGGTTTTGCCCATTTTTGTGACCACTCTGAAATTAAACAGAGGAAATAGGACTTCCAATAAATTTAGTTAGGACCGTATTAGATAACAGTTTGAACCAAGGCAATAGAACTAAGAAAAAAGAGTATGCAATAAAGGAGCAAAATAAACATATTTCTCCATTTTCTACTATGAAAGATGGGTCTTAAAGGCAATTTATTTGTGTCAAGCAGCAAACATAGTACAATACTCAGATTTCTTCATGTTTGCTCCAATGCAAAAATCAACATATAATATGGTTTGGGGGAAACCCTGTCTTTTCCATTCCTTAATACACAAGCTGCAAACATTTTGCTTTGTGTATTTGCTTATGTTGTGCCGCAGCGCAAATAGAAGATATTATGGTTACAGAAGCTTCTTGCAACCCAGGTCCTCCTGGACCTGTCAGTAACCTTAACCACTGTCGAATACTAGATCTTCTTGGAACATGCTTGGCCCATAGCCAGTCTTCAGGGCTCCTCTTTGAATTCCCAAAAACATACCTTAAAGAAACATGCTGTCACATTTGTTTCTGTCCTCTGCTGATCAATAATGACATTCCACAAGCTCTACCTTTTCCCGTCTCCTCTTCACTCTCTACCTCACCCTCCGCCTGACATCATCTCAACTATTACATGCCTGCAAATTACACCGTCATCTACCTCCAGCTGGACAAAATATATTGCTAAACTAGCATAATTCCTGTATATTTTCTAACTGACTGAAATTGAATCATTTCTAAACAGAAGTCTTGCTCCTCAGAGAAGGGCCTTCCTTCTGAAGTGAACAGCATTAATTATTTTTGATTCCTGTTGAAGTCTTCAGGGATTTCAGGGTGACATTTTAACATCACTTTCATGCACCTCTTCATGTCAGATATCAGTGAATGAACAAGATGAGTCCAGAACAACTGACTTCCATGCATTCTTTAACAAATGGACAACTGTGTTATTCATCTTCAGAAATATTGGTCTAAAATGAATTTTATTATGTGCAAAACACAAATGGGATAATATGATTTCTGAAAAGCATGAATGTGTATCTTCTTATTCTTACCACTTTACCATGGTATCTACCCGAAATTGGACACTATTTATTACATCTGTCTACTTCTGCAATGATCTACTAAATGAGATGATTGTTTTGTTATGGGGGACTTTATGTTCAGTGAGACCAGCATAGTGTGAATCCTAATATCACTCCAATGGCACTTCCATGGCTATTGTATTTTCTAGGTCGGATACTAAGAACAGTTAAACTAGTGGTCATGAATAGGACTGACTGCTGTAAAATTCGCCCTGGAACTTTGGCTCCTTGGCTTTGAATTACAAAGAGCCATGTCTTCAGGCCCTCCTTCAATTTCAGTAGAGTTGGTTCCAGATTAAGAGCAGTCCAGAGTGAGGTCCACTTTTGGCACTAAGAAAGGAAACAGTTGAATGTGGTGGAGTCTTGCATCAGCCAAGTACTCTATCCTGGGGAGAGTGAGGAATTGGAACTTGAGAATTCAGGTGCAACACATACAGGGCTTTATGAGTGATCCAATCTGCTTTCAGTTGGATTCCTTTTGGAAACAAGTAACCAGATATTGTGTTGGGGTCTCAGACTAATAAATCAGACTCAAGGTAAACAGGGGAATATTTATTAATTTCTCTATATGCGTAATCATCAATTGGTTCCCCCCAGTTAACACCCATATGTTTTTGAGAAATTGATGCAATTTTAACCTTGTTCCTCACAGCCTAACCCTGGACATGTCTGGCATTACCACAGTCGTACTGTACAGCCATCCTGCCCAAAAATGTAGACTCACCTTTCCAGAGATTCCTTGTCAATCGAACCTTCACTTTACACCTTGAAGATTTCACACCTAAGTCCATTTGTCAAAGCATTTCTTTGCTTTATAAACTTCCTCCAACAACCTCTCCCGTACCTCTTGAATCTCAACATCCCTCAAACATGCCCTCTCAAACAAGCTTGAACAATGCTTGCTGTCAGGCTTCCATCTTCTTAGTACCTAAAAAGGGGTCCGATCAGTACTGGCAGGCATAGATAGCCTATAATGCAAAACCCTGTCCATAACTTTAAGCACCCAAATTGGTCTATGCACCCATCACCGTTGGGATGATATAGGGACATGGTGATATGTTTGATATGTTTTATTCCATGATCTTGAAGAATGGCCTTCCCCTATCTGTGTATGAGTTGAGGCCCATTATCCGTAACAATTATTTGGGGAATACCCTCATGGCAGAACACAGAAGGTTTGCATACCTCCATAGATCAACTACCACAATCAAATAGGCATCTCGGCTACCTCTGAAATTAAGAAGGCTGAAAACATCAATAGCAATATTATCCCATGGATTTGAGTGACAGGGAGGACCACCATAGGGAGAGTCCTGGTCACAACCACCTTGTCTCTCTCCACACTCACATGCAGCAATCCTCCTTTCTATGTCAGCATTTTTTCCCGGCCACCAAATCCTCATGTATCTTGCTCAGCACCCAAAGGTCACTCATGGCCAAGCTCAATTACATTATCGCTCATGTCCAATAGATTCACCAGTCGATGACCCATCATCACAAACTTCCCTTGTAGGCCTAACTCATCCTTAACTCTCTTGAAGTTCTTAAGCATACCATTGACTCCTTCGAAAGGCCACCGCTCCCCACAAACAATTTTTCCGTCTCATAATCCTCATCCTCCTGAAAGCAAATGCTCTACACACTTTCCTGGAGACATATCCAAAACATGGGAAATCTGTATCCTCACGCCCACACACTCTTACCCGTCCTTTTTCCTGTGCCAATGGGTTTCCCATACAAAATACCTGGCACTACAGTTTGCACCCATCTACATGGACTACAGTAAAGTCAAGTCCATGTAATGGGCCAAACTGGGGCCAGAATACAACCCATTCAGACCCCCTTTATGGAAAATGGCCACCAAAGGTTTTTGGGCACTCAACACAGTAAAACCTTTTCCCCATAGATATGTTTTGAATTTTACAATCGCCTGAGGACAGACGATAGCCTCTCTCTGAGTATCTTTGCCAGTGCCCTCTAGAGCCCTGGATGCAAATGCAATGGTATGCTCCATCAACCTGTATCGAAATGGCACGACTGTTGTCACTGGCATCTGTAACAACACAGGATGTAATCTCTCACTGTTCCCCTGAAGCAGTGGTGCTCTCACCAACTCCTCATTTATCCCTGCAAACTGCTTTTCGCATTTTGAGGACCAAACAAAAATGCACATTCTTCTTAGTGATTGTTCTTAATGGCTTTGTCTTATTAGAAGGGTTCTTCAAAACTTTCCATATTGCTCTACCATTCCCAGAAATAATTCAAGCTTTCTTCTTGGGATTGGGCATGACAAAAATTGCTTCTGCTGTGTTATGATTAAACAGCACAGCTTCAGCGTACAACTCAAGTCCAAGATAGTCAAGCTTGCTCTGTCTGAATGTGCACTTATCCAGGGTTAAGGTCAAACCTGCCATCTCCAGGACTTGCAAGACAATCGACAGTTGTGCAACATCTTACTTAAGATCTGTCCCCCACAGAAACATGTGGTCCTTGTAACATTTGACACCATGTGAGTCCTCTAAGACTTTATGCATCATTGTTTTAAAACACTGGCTGCTGATCTCAGACCAAACCTTGGGAACCCAAGAATCACACCCAAATCCATCCGCTCCTGTGAAAGTTACTACCAAAATGTGGTTTGAAGGATCAGTATTCGGCCTAGTCAACCCAGGACAAAAGATTCTTTTTCTTCTTGATGGCAAGTACTGTGTTAGTGGCTCTGAGCAGGGGTGTTGGTAGGTTTTCATAAGATCTGGGCCTACTCTAATGTCGGGACTCGGGGCTAGCTAGTCTTTTGGATGTCGCCCCTGAGCTTATATCAGGGACTACAAACAAAAGATCAGGGACTATAGCCCCTTTAGCCACCCCCTAGCAACGCCTCTGGCTCTGAGATTATTGAATTCAAATCTTGCTGCAACATCCCCTCATGATATGAAAGCGTTGGTCTTGCAGAATGCAACATTTGACTTTAGATACCTATGCTTGGATGTTGATTAGGGCATAATCTACCCCACTGTCCACCAGCACGTCTGTCTCAATGCCATTAATTGTGTCGATGGCATGCAGATTCCCCATGTTTTCTTTCCTATTGACTGCACTCACATAATACATTTCCTTATCTCTTCAATGGACCTGCAGCTCTCATTGAAGTTCCTGCAGCATTTAGCCAGATGTCCTTTCTCGCCACAGCTTCTACAAGTGGTTTAGACTGCAAAACACTCTTATCAGTGACAAACTGTTCGAGGCATTCACACCGAAAGAACCTTTCGGCAGTTCTGCGTACAAAACTATACAAGTACTCCTTGAACCTACATGACTTTCATTGGTCTAGTTTTGTCTTGTTATTGGTCTTTTCACTGGAGGGAACCCTGTCAGGCTATTTCCTGGTAATGGTAATGCTTATTTATAAAGCGCCTATACACAGGCAAGTGTTTCAAAGCGCTCAAGGAGGGTGGGAACACGGGGAAAACAGTCACTCAGAGTCCTCGAATTTCTGAGACGATAATAGTCTGCACAGGCAGAGTAAGAGAATATAATACATTTAACAATTGAGATACAGCAAATAGGCGTGACAACGATTCTGCAGTTTTACCAAGTGCACATTAAGGGGTGAAGTCAAGGGAGAACAGACAGACGAACTTCGGGCAAAGGTGCATTCGGATCATGCAAGTGCACAGCCAGTCAAGGGAGGGGAAGGGACAAGTGCATCCAGTCGGTGGAGACTGGGGTAAGTGTAGAGAGAGCCACTCTCTTGGGTTAATTCACAATTGCATTTCGGAAGAGTGGGGTGCAGGTCCCTGAGGCAAGTGCAGAGAGGGCTTACGGGGTGCTCGGGACATGTGAGACTCTGAGGTACACCATGCGGCCAGTCGGCAAGCTGTAGGGAAGAGGAGGGAGAGATGAAAAGTAGAAAGAGCTGGGTTAGCAGGGTAGAGGGAGAGAGAAGGAGGAGGCGAAAGAGGAGGAGAAGTGGAGGTCTTGAGAAGTTTCCTGAACTGAAGATCAGGCTCAAGACGGACGGTGGCAGGGATGCTGTTCTAGAGGGAGGCACCTGCTGAGGATAAGGATCTCCCTCCAAATCTCTGCTTGGAGAACCGGCTCATTCGCAGAAGTTTGGAGGTAGATGAGCAGAGGGCTCGCGAGGGACAGTATTTGGGTAGGCAACGTTGCAGGTAGGCAGACAATTTTGTAAACAATATTGGCTTAACATTCACCTTTTCATCCTTCAGTTTCCAACTGGCAATTTCAATGGCCTTCTCAAACGAGAGGTTCATTTCTCTCCAAAGCACCTCCCTTATTTAGTATTGGATTATTTTACCATTAGCGGATCCCTCAAATGCTCCTCTTTGCAGTGACCACACTCACACTTGACAGCCAGGCCCAGCAACAGAATAAGGAATTCCTCTATAGTCTCCGTAGTCGCACCTCCCTTTTGCTCACATGTAGCAAAATAGTAAATGGCTAATATCTTGTTCTATTTCACATGTCAGTAGGCACATCACATAAGACGTTCACTTTCCTATAAATGGGGTTCTGGCAGCCTTTTAAATATGAAATGCCCTCCATGACTGAGGCAATGAAATAAAAGGGCAACCTCACCATGTCCACAGCCAGGCCCCGGCGTGTTGCAACATTGTGCAGGACACATGCTGCCACTATGATCCTGCACACTACTGGGGGCGCATATAACAGCTGCCCGCCAGAACGGTCAAGGGAGCGAAAGCGTGACTTGAGCACTCCGAATGTGCGCTCCACTATGCCCCGGGTTGCAATATGGGCTGTGTTGTATCTTACCTCGGGAGGCGTGATGGGGTTCCGAATTGGCGTCATCATGTGGGTACTCAGAGGGTAGGCACTGTCCCCTGGTGAGGAGGTGATGGGTATCATTAGTGGGGTAGTGACATAACTCTGCATCTGACATGCATGCATGTGCAGTGGCATTCATACTCACCAAGCAGCCATGTATCGCCATGCCGCCCAGCTTCTAGGTCCTGGCTTAGGGTAGACATTCGGTAAATGAAGCTGTCGTGTGTGGACCCTGGATAGTTGGCATATACTGAGGTGATGATTCCCTTGGCATTACATACTACCTGCAAGTTGATGGAATGCCAGTGCTTGCGGTTCCTATAGATGTGCTCAGATGCCCTGGGGGCACGTAGTGCCACATGGGTGCAGTCAATGGCACCTAGCACTTTGGGGAATTGTGCCACACTGTAGAAATCGAGGGCGGCAGCCTGCCTTTCTGCAGGTGTCCTGGGCAGGTATATGTGCCTACGGACTGATGGGCGTGCAGTGATGATGTTCAAGACCTGGTGTAGGCAGCGTGACTGCGTGGCCTGTGACACCCCACCCACTATGGCACTTGTCCGCTGAAATGATCCTGTGGCCAAGAAGTGCAGTGCATTGAGGACCTTCTCCAGGGGGCTGAGTGCTTGGGAGCACAGGGTGGGTGATGTGAGGTCATCCTCCAACTCACTGACCAGGTCCAGTATTATGTGTGGTGGAAACCTGTCCCTCTCATACACCTGGTCATCAGGCATCCCAAAAAGGCTCGTTCTGGGAGTGAAAATTCGGGCCCTCACTATCCTCTTCCTCCTCCTTTGGTAACCCACGGCCACTGCTGCTAGGAATGGTATATTCATCCTGGCGTCTGAGCTTGTTTGTTGCTTGCGTGCACTTTTATGCTGCGCGGGTCGACGTACGCCTGCTTCATGCTGGCGTACGTGTTTCAGGATTGGACCATTTATTTTTCGGTGCGTTGTAGGCGAACGTGTGAATCTTCCCGCCCACCCCAGGAATACACGTAACACGCTCTCCCAGGCCCAGTCGGGAGTAAATATTCCCGCCCACCCCTGGAATACACGTACCCGACTCTCACAGGCCCAGTCGCGTGTGGAAGCTCACGCGCACCCCAAAATACATGTACTCAGGGCAATCGCGTGTGGAACTTCCCGCGAACCCTGTAATACACGTAGCCTGCTGGTATCGCGTGTGGAAGTTCACGTGGACCCATAATACACGTACCCTGATGGTATCGCATGGGAGACTACCCGCGCACCCCAGGAATACACGTACCCAGGCAAATCGCACGGCTGAGGGGTGGGGGTGGTGGGAGACATGAGTTGGACATGAGTGGGTGCCTGGTGGAGGGTGCCCCTGGATGCTGGGGGGTGGGGGTGCAGGGGGACATGTGTGGGGGTCTGGTGGAGGGTGCCCCTGGATGCTGGGGGGTGGGGGTGCAGGGGGACATGTGTGGAGGCCTGGTGGAGGGTGCCCTGCACTGCTGGGGGGTGGGGGTGATGGGAGACATGAGTGGGGGCCTGGTGGAGGCTGCCCCTGCACTGCTGGGGGGTGGGGGTGGTGGGAGACATGAGTGGGGGCCTGGTGGAGGCTGCCCCTGCACTGCTGGGGGGTGGGGGTGGTGGGAGACATGAGTGGGGGCCTGGTGGAGGGTGCCCCTGGATGCTGGGGGGTGAGGGTGGTGGGAGACATGTGTGGGGGCCTGGTGGAGGGTGCCCTGCACTGCTGGGAGGTGGGGGTGGTGGGAGACATGAGTTGGACATGAGTGGGGGCATGGTGGAGGGTGCCCCTGGATGCTGGGGGGGGGGTGGGGTGATGGGAGACATGAGTGGGGGCCTGGTGGAGGCTGCCCCTACACTGCTGGGGGGTGGGGGTGCAGGGGGACATGAGTGGGGGCCTGGTGGAGGGTGCCCCTGGATGCTGGGGGGTGGGGGTGCAGGGGGACATGAGTGGGGGCCTGGTGGAGGGTGCCCCTGGATACTGGGGGGTGGGGGTGGTGGGAGACATGAGTGGGGGCCTGGTGGAGGGTGCCCTGCACTGCTGGGGGGTGGGGGTGGTGGGAGACATGAGTTGGACATGAGTGGGGGCCTGGTGGAGGGTGCCCCTGGATGCTGGGGTTGGGGGTGCAGGGGGACATGAGTGGGGGCCTGGTGGAGGCTGCCCCTGCACTGCTGGGGGGTGGGGGTGATGGGAGACATGAGTGGGGGCCTGGTGGAGGCTGCCCCTGCACTGCTGGGGGTGGGGGTGATGAGAGACATGAGTGGGGGCCTGGTGGAGGCTGCCCCTGCACTGCTGGGGGTGGGGGTGGTGGGAGACATGTGTGGGGGCCTGGTGGAGGGTGCCCTGCAATGCTGGGGGGTGGGGGGGTGGGAGACATGAGTGGGGGCCTGGTGGAGGCTGCCCCTGGATGCTGGGGGGTGAGGGTGCAGGGGGACTTGAGTGGGGGCCTGGTGGAGGGTGCCCTGCACTGCTGGGGGGTGGGGTGATGGGAGACATGAGTGGAGGCCTGGTGGAGGCTGCCACTGGATGCTGGGGGGTGGGGGTGCAGGGGGACATGAGTGGGGGCCTGGTGGAGGGTGCCCTGCACTGCTGGGGGTGGGGGTGCAGGGGGACATGAGTGGGGGCCTGGTGGAGGGTGCCCTGCACTGCTGGTGGGTGGGGGTGCAGGGGGACATGAGTGGGGGCCTGGTGGAGGGTGCCCCTGGATGCTGGGGGGTAGGGGTGGTGGGAGACATGAGTGGGGGCCTCGTGGAGGGTGCCCCTGCACTGCTGGGGGTTGGGGGTGGTGGGAGACATGTGTGGGGGCCTGGTGGAGGGTGCCCTGCACTGCTGGGGGGTGGGGGTGGTGGGAGACATGAGTGTGGGCCTGGTGGAGGCTGCCCCTGCACTGCTGGGGGGTGGGGGTGATGGGAGACATGAGTGGGGGCCTGGTGGAGGGTGCCCCTGGATGCTGGGGGGTGGGGGTGGTGGGAGACCTGTGTGGGGGCCTGGTGGAGGGTGCCCGGCACTGCTGGGGGGTGGGGGTGGTGGGAGACATGAGTGGGGGCCTGGTGGAGGCTGCCCCTGCACTGCTGGGGGGTGGGGGTGATGGGAGAATGAGTGGGGGCCTGGTGGAGGCTCCCCCTGCACTGCTGGGGTGTGGGGGTGGTGAGAGACATGTGTGGGGGCCTGGTGGAGGCTTCCCCTGCACTGCTGGGGGGTGGGTGTGATGGGAGACATGAGTGGGGGCCTGGTTGAGGGTGCCCCTGGATGCTGGGGGGTGGGGGTGCTGGGCGGCATGTGTTGGTGATCAGTAGTGCAAGGTGACATGTGGGTTGGCTGGGGGCATGGCCATGGTGGATGGGTTGCCTGTGGGACATGAGCAGGGGTGCAGGGTAGTCCCCTGTGGTGTGGGCTGCGTGGAGGGTGTAGAGGGAACACCTGGGAGGACCCACACGGCCAAATCACGTGTAGCATTCCCCGGCACCACCGAAATACACGTACCCTGCTGAAATCGCATGTGAATCTTCCCGCTCACCTCGGAATACACGTACCCAGGCCAATCGCGTGTGGAACTTCCCGCGCACCCGAAGTACACGTACCCAGGCCAATTGCATGTGGAACTTCCCGCGCATCCCGAAGTACACGTACCCAGGGCAATCACGTGTGGAACTTCCCGCGCACCCCGAAACACACGTACCCAGGCTAATCGCGTGTCGAACTTCCCGCGCACCCCATAGTACACGTACCCAGGCTAATCGCGTGTGGAACTTCCCGCGCACCCCGGAGTACACGTACCCAGGCCAATCGCGTGTGGAACTTCCCGCGCACCCAGGAACACACGCTATTTTTCACACAGCGGGTGTCCGTGTTTGTCGGTACCCCTTTGCACCTCATTTGTCCTAGAGGGCCACTGTATGGACCATTCATCATGGCTGTATATGGGTGCTTTTTGTTAGCGCACATTTTGGCGCACGTTTATTTCAGGCGCAGGGACGCTACTGTCTGCTTTCTTGTGGCGTACTTGTTTGGCACTGTGCGCGTCTTTCACCGTGCACTGGTTTGCCCTATTTGATTCCATGAATACGGTTGTAGGCGAGCGTGTGGGCATTCCACGCACTTGCCTCCTGTACTTCCCCCGTGACGCCCATGTTTTCACGCGTTGTTCCCCATTCCGAGTGTTACGCCCCGTGTTCCGCCTACTTTTGTTATGTGCGCCCTGCGCTATGTGCGATTTCGCTGTGGCCGTGGCGCACGCTGTTGGATGACCTGTGCGCCGGCGTGCGCGGCGCACTTTTTCAGCGCACATCCAATGTTTTTCTCGCGCACGGACTTCCATGAATCGATGTGCGCTGGTTTCCCTGCGATTTCCGCACTTGCACTGCGATTTTCGCACTTTTACTGTGAATCGCACGTTTTGGCACCTCTGTGCGGAAATTTTTCGGTACACATTAATTCCATGAATCGACCCCTAAGAGTATATAAAAACACAGCCAGAAAACCAAAGGATAAATCACAATAATAAATAATAACTGTTTGCCACAGATACTGCGTGCTGAACACAATAAAAGTAACAGTGGAGCACATCAGAATCTGAGACCCAGATGACTGAGGAATAATCCAGTTAATGAGGCACTAGCCCAGGAACTAGGCACTAGCCCAGTTGGTGAGCTGCTTGGCCGGTTAATATGGCACACTCCCGGTTCAAACCCTGGTCCCCAATCCAGCGTGATACACCAGGTAGCTGCTCAGTCCCACTCCCACTGTTGCTACAGAGAGAGAGGAGTGCCTGAATGCCAATGCCCTTGAAAGGACACCTAGTTACAGCTCCCTGGGACTGTGACCATAGCCTGCGCATGAAGCTGTGGTTACTTCCACTCACATTAAATGGCAAATCATAAACAACACCTCGAAAGGCAGTGTCTGGCATTCGTTGAAGATACATTGGGGCCAACGGATGTGTCTGTGAGTTGGCTGACGCGGCCAATAAAAAAAGCATATGTATAAACACTGCAGCGAGAACATAATTGTTTTGACTTTGCTTCTAATTAAGCAATATGACCTGAGCGGCGGGGGCATTACCGACTCAGGTAATGCCCCCGCCGCGAGGGTCATATTGCTATTAATACCCTGGCCCGCATTATGTGCGTGACCGGGGCACTAAAAGCATTTTTTTCTGTCCAGAAATGCTGCGGCGTTTCCGGACAGGAAAAAAAAAGAAACGACCAAGAAAATGGCCGTCATGGAAAGGGAAAACGGAGTCAGTTTTCCCTTTCCATGGAGGCCATCGGGAGCGGACGCGCTGGGAACACAAGTGTTCCCAGCGCGTCCGCTCCCGAAAAAGGATCAAAAAGAAGGTAAGTGGGGTTGCGAGGGTGGGAGTGGGACGGGAATACATTTATTTTAAAAAGTACAAAAAAAAAGTGTACCTGCGTGTCCATCGAGGGACGAGGGAAGTCTCCAGCCGTGTGGAGCTGCTCCGAGTCTCCACACGGCTGGAGGCTTCCCTCGTCCCTCACCGGGGAAGCAGGAACAAGAAGGAAAGTGGGGGTGAGGAGGGAGGAAAGGGAATTTAAAAAAAAAGCTTTACCCGAGTCCCCGGTGGGGGGCGAAGGCAGCCTCTCAGCCGCGGATGGCCCCGCTTCCAGCCTCCTCATTGGCTGAGGGGCCCCCACCGATGACAAGGCGGCTGGAATCCTGGCCGAGAATCAAAGGATTCTCGGCCTGGTAAGGACCCGGTGAGAGGCAATCAGAATGCGTGTTGGATTCTGCTTGACTCTCGCCGGGTACTAATGTTGATTATAGCAATCCGTAGTCCTTTACCCTTTTCCGAGAGACTTGAGGGTGAATACTGGAAGAGAATGGAGAAGGTGATGAGTGAGTCGGGTGTGGGAGTAGAAATGATGACATGTCAGGGTCTGATGGAAGTCTAAGTGATAACTAGGACGAATTCATATCTAACTAAATACAAGAATTTCTAGAAATACAGAATTAATTGCATGTGCCACTCTGATGCTATTCCAGTGCCGAGTTTCTAAATATAAGCCTCTCGCCCCTGAACCCAGCTCACTTTACATTATAGTACCTGTCAGCTGTTATTACTCACCCTAAATAAAGGCTGCTGAGCTCTCCCAAGCCTGTCAGGTTCCGCACACTACCATTTTCAAATCTTCTGACAATAAGCCGCCATGAATCATCGCATTTAATTATGTGTCTGGTAACTTCAGGGCCTCCTGCCTTGATTTCCCGTGTATATAAATTAACCAAGCCGGCTTCATGTGCCTTAATAAAAATTCGGAAGCATTTTTCAGACTCGGTAAAACAGTCCTCGGTGGCCATCATTTGGGCTGCGGACTATGTCTGCAAGATTGCACGCAATCTTTGCAGCACGGAGCCATTTAATGTGGGAAAGAATCAGAACGCATGCACGTGTGCACCCCGTTAACATATATGGAGCGCGTGCACCCACGCCTGCTTAAAAATGTCAAGCACCTGTCATTTCATCATTCTGCCATCTCAGTGTACAAGGTACACCTCGCACATCGCATGATTGTTCTGTGCCAAGGATGAATTTGGGCTGTGTTCAATGCAAGCGGCTTGCCAATGTTTGCTTACGGGGCATATGCCAGCCTTATTCCCGAACAGATGGTATGTCAAGGCATCTCCAAAGTCTGGGTCCCAGTGAGCGAGTAATTCTGTCCTCTCCCCGAAGCCTCATTTCAGCAAAACAGATCTAATGGCAGACGTGCTTAGTCGGACAATTTCTGTACAGTGTTATGTTGTGCCAATGCTCTCTCAGGCGACAGAAAGCGCAGCCCAGAGGGGCTCTTCAAGGGGCAATGGAGTTGCCAATTCCAGAAGCTCATAGAAATGCAATAGGGCTGGGAGCCTCTCAGAGACCTTGTGGGAGTCCAGGCAGACTGACATATATATACAGAGCATGTTCAATACCTGTGGCGCAGCACGGCGTGGCAGAAAATAAAAAGGCTGATGTGCCAAAGGGAATGAAAAACTCGCGTGCAAGCGCATTCCCAGAATTAACCTCGTGCTCCTGTGCAGTGACATCAGCACAGGAAGGACATTGCAAACCAAAGTTATTCCATGTTACTCTACAATATTTTAAAACGGATTCATAAACACCAACAAGTACATGTTCACTATAAGTTATTCTGCCTTTTGGATATTTCTTTAACAGAAAGATACAATGCATCCGTAGAGCTCAACTTTAGTAGCAAAGTCAGTTGATGCAAGTGCGTCAGTTCAGCTCCTTGCATCTGCACAGTAAAAGGACTCTTGATTACACGGCACTCGATAGCTATATTCAGTGGCGCCTTGTGAACCTTTTAATTGGAGGCGCGTAAATATTTGCAACAAATATGCGAGAGTGACGGAGGTTTAGGGGGTTTGCCCACGAGAATTCTTTTGGAAAAATGTGTTAAAAGGGTGCAATATACAGCACACGTTCTGTGACAAATTGGGCTCAAAGCCAGACAGTTTGCAATCTGTTTTGTAGTTACCTCATGAAAGAATCTAGTAGATGGAAGTCACTAACAGTGCACATGAGCTTTTTCCAATGCATTTTCATGATGCCTTTACCCACAATATATTCTACTTAAAAAGAAATGTTAAGCTAGCTGGGCCCATAAGTTTCCATGCTGGTTGCACCAATATATGCCAGTATTCCCATATAAGAACGTGCTCATGTTTGCTTTGCACATAATGCCAGTAATGATGCTATAGGAAAACATGTTCAAGCTTGTTCTGCCCATATGTGCCAGTATCCTATCCACACAAAAGAGCATACTTCTATTGGCTTTGCTGTTACAAATGCCAGCCACAATAAGAAAACCTGTCTAACTGACTGCATGGCTGTACATCAGTCTAGAAACATAATAACACTTATCATGTATGCTTTATCATAGATGCCATGTCAAAAAAGCCATGCCATTTTAAGATATTATAGCTAGAATGGCTGCATATAAATGCCAGTCTAGCCACGCAACAATACTTATCATGCTTGTTTTATCAGAGATGCACTAAGAAATGATTATACTAACTGCACCAAAATGGCCCTCTAGCCATTTAATAACACGTATCATGCTTGCCTTATGTTAGATACTCAGTTAAAAGTGTCATGCCACAGTAAGAAATTGCTTAATTGGGCAAGCATAAATGGAACACAAGCCTATTTCCCTAAAGAAAACCGATGCCCAAAAACTGGGGAACTGCTTTTTTTTGTGTGGGGAAGATGGCTCAGTGTTGGGAGAATCAACGATCAATGGAGATAGTTTTAAGTTGAAGTGAGAGAGGCGCCATAAAAATGCATCATATTAGTTATGATTGCCGCCTCTTACTCGCTACCACAGCACGGATACACATGTGGGGTGCAGGCAATCACCTGCGTACCTGAGAGATAACACTCAACACATTGGGTCTTTGCACACATTCCACCCAAAGATGGAGTTTTTACCGAGGTCAAGGAAAACAGGAGATATGGAATGCCACAGATACAAATGGAACGTCGTTTCTAAAACTGCAAAGAGACCCACATCTGTCAACAGACATTTTTAAATGATGATATTCCAGTGGTAGGATGTTGTCAAGTGTTCTGAATGGTGCACACATGCATTTTTCCTACTACATATTAAGCAGGAAATGAATGATAATTAATTCAGTGTATTTAAATGTAATGTATTTATCCAACAACTGTCAGATTATTGTACACAGTTTATAGTAATATAGTTGACTTAAATATTATCCTCCAGTATAATATGTAGAAATACAATGATTCTGTTGTGTTGATTTGAATAGTATTGGTGTTTGATTAAGCCGCAACATGTGCTGACATCAAGTTGACCTGGGTGTCCACTCAGAGCAAACCATCCCTTCCACCTTTAGGAGTCTTCTGAAGGGAATTACTTGAAAAATACTCTGACAGACCAGGGAAATAGAATGTGCAGTCTATGTAGAAATTAGGATCTACTGGTAAATCTGTTTTTTTATGGCCAGCTTCCGTTTAATAGCACCTTGGCACATTGAAGCATCCATCACCATAATTCCCAGCATGTTCATTGGTCTAATGCAGTGAGGACAAAAGGATATGTCATCCTTTTTTAAATCAATCACTCCCTGAACTCACGAGATCATTTTGTTTACACTAAATCACTCTGGATATCAGCCCAGCGATTTCATGCAGGGCATAACTCAAATATTACAATTTGCACAGAGAAGCAAAGTATGCTAATGATTCAGTAGCCATACGACTTAGAGAAGAATCAAGTGATATGCTGTGAAACTAAGAGTCACATCTTCATTTTGATGCCACATTCAAATTCCCTACAATTTCTAATAACTAATAAAAACAGAAAAAATAAATAACTATATGAAGCATTTGCCAAATAATAATGTCACATATTTATGTGTGCATCTGCAAGCACAGACTCTAATCATCTTTATTTCATTGAATTAACATGTTGCTGTCACAAAATATGGAAGAAAACACATTTGCTGTCAAAAGAATTTGGAGTAGTTTTTGGCCGCCACCTTTTCCATTCGGAAATATATAAATATGAACATCCAATACAATTGGGTGTGTGTATTCAGTGGGAGTATCTGACTGTTGGATATGTCAATGGAAGGATCAGGCCAATCAAATAGTGTGACATACGTATGACATACAATGGGAATATTTTACACTTTAAAAAAGCAGGAACAGATAATGAGGGGAGTCTGACTCTGGAAAAGTTGGGGGGAAGAGAAACACCAGTCCCCATTAGATGAGTGCTGAATCTGGAGCCTATCTGAAAAATGGACCTTACATATGAAGACTTGCTTTACAGGAGGGATGAGAGCCTGGCCAGGTGTTTTTTTGGAAATACTTTAGGGCCCATTCTGACTCAGTGCCTTAAGAAAGATTGCAAAGTGAGTATACAAAACGTGCCAAATATAACTCGTAAGTCCCCTGGAAGAATTGCTCTAACTCTGTGGGTGAAAATAATTTAAGGGTGGTAGTTCCCACTACAGGGTACTTCTTCCACATAATTTTGTGAGAAATGCAACAGTGCTTCCCAATATATTTAAAGTCTAGTGAGATTTGTCTGCATGTACAAAATATGTCACTTCAGTGCATAGAGCGCAGCGGCTAATAAGAGATATTCATAACAAAAAGAGTAGGCTATTGTAGTTAGTGAGTGTGAGATAAATATTGATTTTACATTGTATTTGAAGCTGCAGGAGATTACATGTAAATAAATGCTAAAATGCCCTTTCTGTGCGGTGAGAACTGTGTAAAATAGGGAATGTTTCCCAGTACTGATAGTGAGGCATTTCATAAGAGAGTTTTACAGATATAGTCGTAATTGGAGCATGTTTGAGGGCACTGTGTCATGGCCTACAGGATCAGTTTGATAATATGTGTTCTGTGAAGGCTGTGGTTACTGACGCAAATTTCAAAAATGAATCGTGTCATTCCGTTTCACCTATAGAATGAGGCACATGTAAATCTCACGCAACCCCTCACTCTTGAATACATAGTACAGAAAAGGAGTCTTGCGCCAGTGGGAAAAAATCTGTGAAGTGAAAGGAGAGGGTACATCCAATATAATCTGAAAATTATTTTCCCAATTTAGGGTGGCTGAATGCGGACATTGTGTGTGTTTCTTGATTCTAGTACATCTATGTGACATTTCTGCACATCATAGTGATCATTTGTTACATTGTTATCTGTAATGCCAACATTAGGTCAGTGCAGTAAGGTGTAGATGTGGCACCTTAAGAGTGGAGAGATGTGCATGGCGATTTGGTCATCACAGAATAGGAGTATTTGTAGAGCACACGTTCACCCGCAGTGGGGTATCTTGGTGCTATTGACAGATAGCAGATGTTTATTGTTACCCAACTCAATGGCACTCATTTTATCAACCTCAGAAGGATACAGGGCTTAGTGGACTTGCTGGGATTTGAACTCCAGGTTTGCATCTTTTATTAATTCCGCAAATGATCCAAGGCTCAGCGCACCACAACCGTCAGTGAAGGCTGTCAAGGCTAGACGTTTGGTGACATGGCATCAATTAGATTTTTTCATTTCACCCTACAAAATCAATTGTGAAATTGAAAGGCCTTTCACGCAATTTTTCATACAGAATTTGCTGTAAAATGTACCATTCTAACACATTAAAAAGAAACATCGTTTTACACTTGGTCGCTCGCACAGATTCATGAGAAATATTGACATCCATCCAATGAAAAGATTACCCACCGCCACTGATCCTGCAGCTCTGTAACCAGCTGATCATTGAGCCGTGTGCCAACAGATCTAACTATCCAGCACAGCTGAGGGAATCATTCACAAGTCAGGGTGGTAGGGCTGAGCAATCTTTCAGATGACAGCTGATGCCTGGCTCATTTCTATGAGACCGGTATTGATGAAAAAGAGGATGTTTCATGACAGATGAGCCGCTCATGCTACTTAAACAACCCCTCCCGACACACGCACACACGCACGCACGCACACACACACACACACACACACACACACACTCAGCATGCTCCACATCACATAAATACACTAACCCTACTCCAAAAACCAAAATATCAGTCATTCTCCTGCCAGCCACTGCCCAACATCTAACATCTGTACATATTCCACTCTCACCCACCACTCTAAAAACCTCACTGAAACACTCCGCTAACCCAGACCCATCTTTCTCTTAACACTGTTCCTCACACACAGAGCAGTCACAGCACCAAGAATATTTTGCAACCATGCCTATAAATATAAAATGTGATAAAGCACTACCAACTCCAAAACGAATGGCTTTGTCAGTGCTTGTTTTGTAAGCTAACTATATGCAGCAAGACACCTAATAAATATAAACAAAGCAAAGCCATATTGGTGAACTCAGGCTTATCTGAAGTTGATCTTCCACACACAAAAGTCTGTTTAAACTTGAATGTGTTTCAGGTAATTTTCGGCTGTGACTGCTTCAAGGGTATCCCGTTGTTTCCAGAAAGTAAATAGCTTCGGTCTAATTCACTTCATGGGTATTACTTCGAATTTGTATATGCATTTGTGGGGTAGGGTGTAAAAGGGGGTTGTTAGGGGTTTGAGGCGGAGGTGGTAGTGAAGAAGAAGGTGGGGCAGAAAAATTCCAAGTAACAGTTCGAAGTACTGTTCACAAAGTAATTTACATGTTCTAGAACACATAAAGAGCAGGGCAAAGATGCTCAAAGTGGGTGAAAAGTATGCAATGCAAGATGGAAGGGACAGTAAAAGGAGGCAAAGTTGCTCCAAAAAACCTATTCACGAATGTTGAGTAAATTATTCACCCAAAGAAATGCCCCACACAATGTACTCTAAATAAGGTGGAGCAAGTATTCACACAGTCAGTGAGAAGGGGCCTCCCTTCACCTACAATACAAACATTACAAGTTTGCTGGTTTGGAAATAAGGTGCCAGTAACAGTATTTCCGGCACCTTTTCCGGACCGGCAAACTACATGTCTGCCGGTAGGGGCAGAGAACTACCGGCAGGCCTGACCTGCCGGTAGTTCAAGGCCCTACCAGCAGATTTTTCACTGAAGAAGCGGCACCGTTAATAACGGTGCCACTGTTTCAGTGTTCCTATTCACACCAAGGGAATGGGAACTTACCATTCCTCCGTCATCCATAATATCCCAGCATTACAGGATATCAGGCGACCTACCGGCAACCTCATAATGAGGCCCTAAAACATGGCATACCTCCACTAATGAAGCTAATAGCGAACTTGCAATATGTTTACTGCTGGCTCCCTCCAGTGGACCAGTGGCATCACTGTGAGGATAAGCTATCCCTATCCTCACAGTCATGTGCCCTACACCAGGTCCTCAATGTGAATCTTACATCTGTCACAGTATATATCCTTAAACTTCATTATGCATGTGCAATGGCAGCAATAGTAAGGTCATTTTGTGACAAAGCTGGGTTTTGTGTGTGTTTGGTGCCATTTATTGCACCCATGTGGCCCTCACACCCTCTGCGGCTAAAACACGCTTATCCAGGAACAGAAGACTATGGCACTCCATACATGTGCATGTTGTACGTGATGTCTGAAAAATAATCAGGAATATGAATACATACACACAGCAGCTACATCTGCCGGTACTTTGCCATAGCACAACAATCTGAGGCAGGATAGTATTGCCACAAGAACAGGCCACTAGTCAGTGAATACACACACACACCCCCACCCACCCACTGCCCCCCTAACCCACGATCCCCCGACGCTCCCCCCGCTTCAGTTCAGGCGTTATACATCCTGCAATAGGTATGGTCAGAATAATGAGAGGAAATAATGAACTTGAGCACTTTCCACCTGTGACATACATCTAGCCAAACGGAAAGTGATCCACATTACAAGGCAGCGTCACCACAGCTGAAGGTAAAAAAGAAGTATTATTGTCTTATTCTCAGACTTAGGGCCTCATCACGAGTTGGGTGGTAACGCCGGCGCTAATAGTGCTATTAGCCCTACTACCAAACCCACCGGCGCTATTAGCGCCGGATCACAGGTTTGGCGGAACGGGAAATCCCCATTCACCATTGAGCCCATTCGGGAATGCCCCCGTGTGGAGTTGTACATGGGATTGGGCTGACGTGAGCGGGGTATGCGTTCTTCGAGTACCCCGCTCGCGCCAGCCCAATCGCGCGAAAAAGGACACGTGTGCTTGGATCACCCGCAAATGCATCTTGCAAGCGGCCCACTACACAACGGACCCTCCAACACACATGCACATGCCAGCAGGCAGCCCACACAACAACGGGGCCCCCATCACCCGTGCACATGCCAGCAGGCAGCCCACACCACAACGGAGCTCCCATCACCCGTGAGCATGCCAGCAGGCAGCCCACACAACAACGGAGCCCCCCATCACCTGTGAGCATGCCAGCAGGCAGCCCACACCTCAACGGAGCCCCCCCATCACCCGTGAGCATGCCAGTAGGCATATCTCCAATCATGTTCACCCCCAGTGACAGCAACCTGCCAGCAGTCCTCGACTCATGTCCCCCTCACACCCAGTGACAGCAATCTGCCAGCAGGTCCCGACTCATGTCCCCCCAACCCCACCCCCAGTGACGGATGGCAACCTGCCAGCAGGCCCCGACTCATGTCCTCCCACCCCACCCCCAGTGACAGCAACTGGCTCGCAGGCCCCGACTCATGACCCCCCCACCCCACCCACAGTGACGGCAACCTGCCAGCAGGCCCCAACTCATGTCCCCCCACCCCACCCCCAGTGACGGCAACCTGCCAGCAGGCCCCGACTCATGTCCCCCCACCTCACGCCCAGTGATGGCAACCTGCCAGCAGGCGCCGACTCATGTCCCCCTCACCCCCAGTGACAGCAACCTGCAGGTAGGTCCCGACTCATGTCCCCCCCAACCCCACCCCCAGTGACGGATGGCAACCTGCCAGCAGGCCCCGACTCATGTCCTCCCACCCCACCCCCAGTGACAGCAACCGGCCCGCAGGCCCCGACTCATGACCCCCCCACCCCACCCACAGTGACGGAAACCTGCAAGCAGGCCCTGACTCATGTCCCCCCACCGCACCCCCAGTGACCACAACCTGCCAGCAGGTCCTGACTCATGTCCCCCCCAACCCCACCCCCAGTGACGGCAACCTGCCAGCAGGCCCCGACTCATGTCCCCCCACCCCACCCCCAGTGACGGCAACCTGCCATCAGGCCCCGACTCATGTCCTCTCACCCTACCCCCAGTGACAGTAACCGGCCAGCAGGCCCCGACTCATGACCCCCCCACCGCACCCACAGTGACGGAAACCTGCAAGCTGGCCCTGACTCATGTCCCCCCACCGCACCCCCAGTGACCGCAACCTGCCAGCAGGTCCTGACTCATATCCCCCCCCACCCAACCCCACCCCCAGTGACGGCAACCTGCCAGCCGGCCCCGACTCATGTCCCCCCACCCCACCCCCAGTGATGGCAACCTGCCATCAGGCCCCGACTCATGTCCCCCCACAGCACCCCCAGTGAGGGCAACCTGCCAGCAGGCCTCAACTCATGTCCCCCCAACAAACACGTTGTCACAACACAGGCCCATGTTACAAATGCAAAAACCAAATCACACCCCATGCTGCATCACCCCAGTCCAAACAAACCACCATCCATTGTACCCACTCCTCAGTAAATGCCGCATGCCATGACATTCAGAGAAGCACACGCATGCACCCAAAAACATGTCCAACAGAGACACACAGCAGTGACACATGACTGATCCAATGCTGACTGACACATGTACAAAACCAATGAGAGTAGACCACACCAATAATTAACTTTTGTGAAATGTATTAAAATAAATATGAAATGACAAAATGAAATAAAAAGATGAAGCTGAAAAAGTCAGGAAAGTTCAAATCATAAATAATGCACAATCCGTGAAAAATATAAATAAAAACAAAATGCAAGCTGCAAAGTGGTCCATCTCCAAAGTCCTATAAACTCAATCCAAAATGAAAAGTATAAAAAACCATTCCTTCATGGGATCATAAAAACAAAAGTATGTACAGGTCTTGAACTATTTACACTGAAAGTCCGAAGGGTCCATGATCCCATGACAAAATGAAACCCACATAAAACCCTATAAAAAACAAAACTATAAACAAAAAGTGGAGCAAAGTCCGTGGACTCCAAAACAGAAAAAAAAACCAAAATGAAACCTAACCCTGAATAACTATATACAAAGGTGGTGGGCTAGTCCGACGGCTCACTTCCTGATGTTCCGGGCCAGGGCATCATCAAACTCCACGTCGATGTCCCGGAGGCAGGCATGTTACCTGGCCTTGAGGGCTCGCAGGGATTCTGCCATGGACTCCTCCAACTCCCTGTGAGTTGCCACGAGGCACTCAGCCCACCTCAACGCCGGTGCATGGAGTTCTCTGCCCTGACCAACATGAGCCGTGCCCTCTCTGCCCGCCATTGCTCTGCATCAATTTCCTGGCCCAACCGCTGCCACACGGAAGACACTCCCAGTCCTTGGTCCTCCTGCCTGTCGGCTGATGCGTGCACCCGGGATGTTGTCCCTGACGCCTCCCACGTTGAGCCTGCTGCTGCCTAGATGACACGTACCTGTGCCACCACGATGGCCTCCGGTACAATGGTATCACCCGGGCGCCGTCATGCACGTGCACTTCTGCACATCCTTCATTGGCTGGGGTCCAGTTGGTGGCGTGACCACCCCTGATGGACCTCCGACTCCCGACTGTAGTAGGGATGTGGTCTCCACCAGCATGGTCACCCGCTGAGGGGCAGGTCCACAGGGTGCCCAGGTGAGACAAGGGCGGGAAGATGGCACTGAGGATGACTAGTGCATAAGGGGTGCAGTTGAGGAGGGGGTCGCAAGAGCGTCCAGCACACAGAGGAACCCTGTGCCGGTGACCAGTCCTAGCAAATCGAGGCAGGAACACAGGTATTCGAAATGACGTGCATCGTCATGCCTAGAACCCTGCACGTCATCCCAAATACCACATGTGCGCAACGCAACACCGACTAGGACAGGTTCAATCCTGTCACAGATTGCCACGTCCGCAGGGAGAGGAAGGCCAATTGTTGTAGACGCATCCCCTCCCTGCGAACAGGTCTGGACAAAAGGCATCCCTGCTGGTGCCGGATGATGCAGTCACCGGATTAGGGGCAGGATTACACAGAGGCACCTCCATGACAGCCTGTGCTGCCTCCTGCCCCTGCCCCTGGATGGCACCACTTGCACCAGTGGAACCAATCCCTCCAGGCCCCTTGAATGGGGCTGATACGGCCTCCTCCTCAACCACACCCTCCACCAACCTGGATGACTCCATGCCGTCTTTCTCAGTATGCCCCTATGGGGGCCCACCTGCCCCTTCTGATGCCGAGGAGTCCACCTCCAACCTTCGCCTCTTGGACCTCCCCTCGGCAGCTGCAGCCATGGACGCAGCACCAGACTCCTCACTCTCGGGAGATATTACAACCTGGGAAGGGAGCTGGGCCTTGCGTCTCCGACTGGCGGTGGCATCCCTGCCGCTGTGCTCCACGGCAACGTCTCCGCCCTCTTCATCAGTCGACGCTGCAGACAGGGAGAGACAGAACACAGGCATCAGGGCACCGTACAATGGTATGCTAGACACATCACAACTGCACATGAGTGGCAGTGTCAGACATCACAGACACCATCCCACTCCCCAACACTCAGGTCAATTGAACAAACACACATGCACAAACACGCAGGGAATGTGCAACAGGCATCAGCATCCATACACACGTAACTGTATGAACATCCAAAGGTTGGCATGAAGTCACAAGCAACATGGGGAGTGCGGATCACATGCACACCCGCCACCAGACAGACATACATCTGTACATCTCCACCACCTGTTACAGTGCAATTATCGGCAACTATGTCACATCTACCAATCAGGTACACAGAGGTCCGTGTAACATGCATCCATGGCGTCTCACAGTCACACACATACCAAACAGACACACACACATGTACACTGTGCACGTACATGAAGGTGGGACCAGCATCCACGTGTCACACCCCAACCATGGCATAGTAAATTCCCAGAAATGCAAACATGTATGCATCTCCACTTGCAGTTGGGCATCATGCATTGGAACACATACACCATTGATGTGCATTATACATGACTGGTGCATGACTACATGCAGCACAGGCATTTCCCTGCACACACACATCCATACATGGGCAATGTGGAGCGATGGAACACCAGTCGGGAGTCTTCTGTTCCAGCAGGGGTGGTCACAGCAACTGGACCCCTAGCAATGGCTGATGTGCAGGCACCAAATAGCAGGGCACGATGGCAGCAGGCAGGCAGGCAGGCAGAAGCAGATGGCTCATGGGAGGCTGTTTGGGGTTCTGGGGGGCAGGTAAATGGCCTTCTGGGCAGGAGCGTGGTCTTCCATGTGTTGTTGTGTGGCCAGCTCGATGCAGAGAGATTTAGCACGTGAAAAAACAGCACGTCAGCATGTAATTTGAGGAAAGGGCCTTAGCGTGTAAGCACGTAAGTGACGTGACGTGTGCAGGTTTTTTCCTCGGCTTGGTTTAAAGGTAAACGTGGGCCAGCAGTTTGCTGTACGAGTTTTCGTGGAGACCGGCGCGTGTGTTGCTACTTCTTGTTGTTTCACACGCCATCACTTCACAGCGGAACGAGGACGTACCTCTTCTTTTGGCGGTGTGTTGCCTACGCGTGTTTTTCTTTCCCACGCTAGTCAGACGGTGATTCGCACATGCTAGTTTCCCCACTGCGGGTCCCCCTGTGTATCGCGTACCCGTTTTCAAGGTCATAGTAGACTGTGTCCCACGCGTATGCATTTTTTGTGTCCCTGGGTGCCACCGCGTACTGCGGGAGGTTAATTCCACACACGTGGTCTACCGGGGGTTGCGTGCAAGGTTGTATTGTATATTTGGGGTGCCTGAGCATTGCGTAACCTGTCATTTTACCCTAGGGGTCACATACAGCCTTGCAGGAGCACAGGGGTGCTGTTTACATCACGTACCCCACCCCCTTCACCCCAATAGCCCAGGACAATTGTTGTGTGCAGCTCCCATTGGCACTGATACAACCGTGCCATGCTTGGGTGGCCACGAAAGGTGAGGGGCGCCTCAGTTGGGCATCCTCCACATGTTGGGCAGGGTCAAGGATGCGGCTGGGATGACCAGGGAGTAGGGGGAGTCCAGGGTGGCTGCAGAGGGGGAAGAGGCAGGGGAGTGCCACTTGGCCAGGATGTCCTGCCACGTGTTGGTGGAGTCATGCCACCACCCTCTGCGGCTCCGGGAGATGCAGCTGTTGCATCCGACACTGGCACCCATGTGACCTGGCAGTCAGTTTCATCTACTGTCACAGGCACAACAGTAGTGGTAGCTGCAGGTGCAGCTGTGGCGACCACCACCCAGGCTCTGGGTTGGCCAGCGCAAGATGTGTTGGCACTTGAGGACTCCCAGGCTGAATTCCAGGTGGTCAGGAGGCACAAGCAATGTGCACGCAGGGATGCTCTGACCGAGGCACATGTCCCTGGGGCAGTGTTGTCATCTGCTGCCCCAAGCAGCCGGGTGGTGGCAACTGCATGGGCAGATGCAGCCAACACCACCCCGGCTGTGAGTCTGCCAGCCAGGACTGTGTCGGTCACAGACCTTGGCACTGTGGCAGCTGCTGCGCTGGGTCCTGGCAACAGCACCCAGCAGCCACTGATGCAAGTCAGGTCTTTCGTCCTGGTCCCACAAGCCACTCCCTTGGTCCAGTCCACCAGTGCCACTGCCCCTACTGATCAGGGTGGCATTTGCCAGTCAGGGTCCGTATCACTGCCCAAGAGGAGGAAGGTTGCTCCTGCACAAGAGGCTGGGACCCCAGACAGGGTCTGGCCTCCGGCACGTCAAGGAAGAAGCTTTTCAACAAGCAGAAACTGGACTTCCTTGTGGGCTACGTGTCGGGACACAAACGCAATATACTAGTGGTCCCAAATTGCCATACTACGCCTGCCCAGCGTTGGGTCCACCGGCAGCATATTGCGGATGGTCTTAATGCATTTGGATATCAGGTGCGCACAGCTCAGGACTGCAAAAAGCGTTGGGATGACCTCAGACGCTATGCAAAGCAAAAGTGTGCCTCCAATTATGCCATGACTCAGGTGACTGGCAGTGGGCCACCACCTGAGGAGGAAGGACTCAATCCGCACGAGGAGATCACTGCAGAGTTCATCCAGGTAGAATTGATCCAAGGAGTGGGAGAGATGCTGGATTATGATGCTTCGTCTGGTGAGTGTTGTTGCATGTTTCTCCAGTCCATCTGTTGTTTGCTTGTGTGATGTGCTGTGCTTGACAGCCACTACATGCTATGTGTACATGGTTCTCATGTGCGAGTCATGCAATGCTTCACTGATGCGTGCCTGTTGTGATGCATGCTGGACATGTGAAGCAGAAGGGGAGTGTCCTCATCACCACAAATGCACCATACTCACAGGCTAGTCACTCGGCTGCTCCTCCGGTCCATGTTCCAGCTCACTGACCTGTCTGCATGTAGCCTGTGGTGTCGTTCCACTCAGCACTCGGACTATGTCATCGCATGACTGACGTACATGTGTGGTCAGCCTGCATGCGGGTACTCTACGCTGGCATGCTTCGTTCCACTCCACCCCCTGCACCTCAATTCACCATGGCACTGGTGGGTAACATGTTGGTCTACTGCAATGGTCTGTTCCATGCTCCTGTATACATGCACACTTCCCTCTGCAAACCTGCCAAACACATACTGTGGGGTACACCCTTTGTCCTTCATGCAGGGTGTCTCACTTGGACTGTGCAGATGGCAGATGCTCCCCGGGGACATGAGTGCCCATTGAGGCCCCATATGCATTCCATGCACGCCCCTATGTGTCCTTGGCAGGATGATCATTGTAGTACGTCTCCGGGATTACATATGTATCATGGCATTTGGTCATCCATTCGATGCTCACTCTGGCTCAGTCCTGCATCACGCACATGTTTAGGGTGTCATTGTCTGTGTGGGGCACAGACCTCCCTCTATTGCAGGCCCCCTGACTCTGTTCAACAGGTATAGTGCCTTCTGCATGAATGGGTGTACTACTGAGGGTTCATCATTTGTCCTGCTTACTGTCCCATTATCATCTGCTGTGGTGTCAGTTGACTGAGATGATGCAATTGACGCTAGCCAACACTGTCTGCCAATACACAGTTCTCTGGTCAACCTTTCATTGCCATGCAAGGCCTCCCTGCATTTTCACTAAGGGGAGGGTTAACTGTAGCCATGCAACCCAGTGCATGCAGATTGCACATGGTGGCTGAAGTTGCCCTTACACTGCCATCATGTTAACTGATTGACATCAAAACGTACTTGTTGATGTAGATTGTTGGGAACATACACATGTACTGCACTGCACCCACCCACTTCTGAGCCATGTTACACCATTCTACATGCCTACTCACTGCTGCAATGTCAAAGTGACCTGGCATGTATGTTCAGATGTTCATCCCTTCACTGTTTTGAAACACACTAGCAGAGGTGCATCCTGTGATACATGTACTCTGTATTAGAACACCCTAGCGGGTGTTTAGCAAAGTTGATGTCATGATGCCTGCCCCCGGAAGACCAGACCAGGCCCAGGAGCCCCGGAAGCAGGGATCATGCCACTTGGAGCATGCCCAAAAGCCCCAGTTAGGGGCTGTTTGGGTACAGTCCAGGTGCCATGGGCGCCAGACTCATTATTGATAACTTACCTGAAGCAGACCATGCTGCATACTCACCTGAGGCAGACCATGCTGCATGAAGACTCAAGCCAAATGAGGCTTAGGAGGGACTATTTTACTGAAGGGACTATTTTGTTACTTGGGTGGGGCTGTGGAAGAATACTTACCTGGATCTTCTTCCAAGGCTATTTAAAACACGCCCGGACAGCCACACGTGCTTCGTGTTATTCTGCTTGCTGCAGCGTAACGCTCACCGTGTTTTCAGCAGCTCCAGTCTTCAGCCATGCCCGCTTCAGTCCTGGGACTCCTGAAACAAGAAGACAAAAAGGATAAAGGTTAGAACAGGAGTTTTAACTTTAATCCTTACCTGAATCCTGATCCATTTGCCACGGAACTGAAAGACAGAAGTCTTTGAAGCATCGCTTCGCATTCCTACGGCGCCGCGCTGAACTCACCTGCTTGGCGGTACTTCAGCATTCCATCACGCTCTCTTCATCTCGCGGCCGCCATCCGACACCTAAGGAGACAAAGACAGCAAGGTGAGCAAGGGGACTCTCTAAGGCCATACAAGCTACCCCCAAGGACTTACCTGATTTACCACGGGAGGTACTCACCTCATTTCGGGTCGGCGCAGTCAACTCTGCTTCATCGCCGTACCCCAGCCCCTAAGGGGAGAAAGCAAGGACAATACCAGTTACCCCCCACAAAACTTACCTGATTTATCACGGGGGTCTCACCTCATCTCGGGTCGGCACAGTCAACTCTGCTTCATCGCCGTACCCCGGCCCCTAAGGGGAAAAACACAATAGACTTACCTGAATCTTACCGAGTGCCATTTGGAAATCTTCGAGTGGATTAATCGGCAACTTGCAAGGAATCGGACAGAGTGAAGAGCAGACATTTGAACTCTTATGAACAATTGGACTTTAGAGTCAATACTGGAACTCACCAATTCCTCTACGCCAGTGAAGTAACTGGTCATCAACGCGCCCCTGCGGTCGACGCAGGATGGAGAGCTCATCCTTCCAAACCATCAGGTGAGACTAAGGAGGGGACATCAAGAGTGATCAGTGGGAAGACAACGGGAGTGGAGAGGGTGGGTTGACACTCAATTCCACGGGTGGTTAATTCCTCTTCTCCTTTGCAGAAGAATATTCTTGCGAGCCAGAGAAACTAGGCTGAGCGGGCCAATCCAGTCAGTCATCTCGGCGCTACACGTCACGCTGGTGGAAATAACAGAGGCCCAGTTCCGGTCGACGCCCCCGTGGGAACCAGGTGAGCGTAACAGTTGATTGGTCAATCTGCGGGCTATACTAACTGGTATAGCCCGCAGATTGATTTCAGCCCACAAATTGGGTTGTAATTACTGTGGAGCTGCCTGCACATGTGTATGTGTCCACTTTCAAATACATCAAAGAAAGCAGTATATAGGAAGGTGTTCATAAAAACCATACGGGTGTATATGAACACAGCTGTATATTAACACTTACACATACACATGTGCAAGCAGCTTCAACGTTGTGTTGTGGAACATTGCAGCTACTTACTTTGGTGTGTGTGAAAGTGTTTATTTACACAAGTGTTCTCAGCAGCATTTTTGTTAAATCACAAATATGTCGATATTTTACAAAAATGCTCCTGAGATTTCAGCATTGCGCCCGTTATGTTAAACCGGTACAATCCTGAAGGTGCACTTCAGAATACTGGTGGGGCCTTGGCGTAGTGATTTGACGCACTGAATCATGGTTGTTGGCACATTCACTGCACAAAGTGCTGAATCAGGCCCTGAAGGGTGTTCTAAAAGCTTCATGGACCGGCAGCTCAGACCATACCGGGCAATATGGTCCCTCATACCTCGTTGAAGGCTCTCGCTTTGCTCGGGGCATTAACTATGTCTTCAGGGCACATGACGCCTGGTACGGGCCGAGCTGCAGATCGATGAAGCTATATTGGTGATGATGATTTAGTGATGCATGTCTACATGCATATTACGTGTGTCATGGTGTGTTTTGATTCACTTGCAGCTGTGGCCATTTGGCTGTTCAAACATGCTTATGCTACGTGCCATCTCTTTGTTGACATCTGTCATTTCTGCCTGTGATCTGTGCTTGCCATAGGTTGTGTGTGATGCAGGTGATATACTACATTCAGTACATGTGTAGGCTTCGCAATTTACATGCATCCATTTCTGCTTTCGGGATGTTGTTGCATATCAATGCCACTGGATGCATGCCAGAGTTTGAGTTGTGTGTGACATGTCTGCTTCAAATGTTGGCTGTCGATGTAGTGATATATATGTGTGTGTGTGTTATGTGCTGCACACATGTGTACTCATGTTTATTTTGGTCACGTTACAGGTGATGACGCAATGGAGCCAGAGGATGAGGATGTCATTCCAGACACGTGGTTGATTTCACATCAACAACCCGGCACAAGTAGTGGTAGTGGGGTAGTAGACCACAAGAGCCCTTCTGTGCTCCAGGGCTGGAAATCAGTCAAGCTCTGATGACCCCTCTGAGTACAATGTTGAATTGGATGCGCATCATGACCATTCGTGATCTTGATGTGGATGATCTTCTGCCCGCAACACCTGCAGTGGGGGTAGTGCCCTCAGGGGCACAGGCAGTACTGGAATGTTCACATGTGACGGTTACGGGTGCACGGTCACACTCCACACTCCACACCAGTTGCTCATGTTCCTGGGGCATCAGGTCAATGGAGGGATGCAGTCCTGCAGTCACGGGCAGTGCCAATCCAGCAAGGACCACGATTCCTTGGGTCCCGCAGGTGTAATGTCCGGCAATGCGGTGGCCATGCCATGTATGCCAGTTGACAGCAACAGGGGACAGCTATTGAGATGATTGCTCAATGCATAGAAAGTGTGGCCCAATCCATGCTCCCCCCGATAGGCAGGTGGAGCTCCGGCAGCAGGCAACGCAGTCCACGTGCCGCTCATTAAGGCTGGGCATGGCAGCCTGAAACAGGGCATGCCGGACTGAAATGGTGTCTCTGCATGAAGCACTTGCTGATCAGGCAGAGGCACACAGGGTGGTCCTGAGGGAAGAAGGCCAATTGCTCAGATCTACTCTGGGTGTGCTCTCGATGTCCCAGAGGCAGCGGTCAGAAGTGAGGATGGAGTAGCTTGAAAACACCATCTCGGTGGAGCTATGTGCATGCCGGGAGGTGCTCCAAATATCATGTGAGGCCATGCAGGCAGAACTCTGTCTTACACGTGCAACCTTGCAAGAGGAAGCACACGTATCATGTGAGGTGCTGCATGCTGATCTACGTGCCATTGCCACACAGGACCAGGTTTACCAGACCTGCATGCTTGCTGCCGTGGAGGGGCAAGCAGCGGATAGGCGTGGTCAGGCAACTTTGCCACGTCCACCTTCTGATTTACCTCCATAGTGTGAACAGGACGACGACTTATCTTCTACACAGGTCGGTCCGTGCAGGCTTTGAACCCATGGAGGTTTTTCTTTTAATCTCAACATCATTGCAAGTGGGTGTTGAGGTACACCCAGTACATCCCCCTCCTGGGTTGCCCCCTCCCCGGGTCGTATGTGGCCATTTTCTTTTTTTTTTCTATTATTGTTTGTCCCTTGTGCATTCATGTGACAGTGTGGTGCTTTGTGGCATTTGAAAGCATCCACTGTGTGTTCCAGCTGGGCCCATACAAGCTTGTCTCGTGTATGCGTTTGTGGCTTGGGGTCCTGACACATATGCCACTCCTGCTTCCCCTTTCCATGGGCTTGCAAGGATGGATCGGTGTGACAGCAAATTACATAAGGGAATTGGACTTTCGTAATATCTGTGGCCAGTCTGCAGCCCTACTGGTGTATACACCTCTAGTGGGGATTAAGGATGTTTTTCCACAGCATGTCTGCAATCAATTTCCGGTGAGTATATTTTTTAACTGTGCTTTTTTTGAAGTTCATTGTGATGTTTTTTCATTACTTGTCTGTATACGTGGTTGATGCACTTCATGCTGTAGGCGGTAGCCTGCACCCTTTAGCTGTCAAAGCCACACTGATGATGGGAGGGGGCCATGTCAATGTAGGGTAAGGTACATGTTGTGTTCTGCTGGTCAATGGATGTTCCTGTGTTGGGTTTACTTTTCAGGTGTCAGTAGATTGGTGTGGTTCAACACACTTTGGGGTCCACAAGCACAATTTTCACATTACAATTTATGTGTACAGGACACTGAGGGTCACTTCATTTCACATGCATGTATTGAGTGCATGTCACTACTGACACACACACTTACACAATGCACCACCACACATACAACCACCCATCCATGCGCACACGTGCACACAGATTGCCGTCTCTGCCATACTGTGTCCCTGCAGCGCATGATCACTTACAATTTTCGGATAGTGTACATGCGTCACAGGGTAATTTTTGTTGCTTGTCCTTTTTTATATGATGCTCAAGGTGTATCCCCAACGCAAAGGCTGCTCACTGTGCTGTGTGCTGAGCGGTGTGTTGCCCGGGACAAACACACAGCACACAGTTTTGGGATTTGCAAATTTGGATTGCCCAATGTGCATGCCAACAGGCATTCTGTCTTTTGTTGATGCATTTGTATATGACTTTGTATGTGTGGGAGGTTGTTGGTCAGTCATTTCATCTGATACCATGTCAGGTGTAATTGTCTCAGGCCTGTTTCCATTTATCACGTGGCACTTTGTGATGATTTTGTCATGTGTTGTGCATTTGGTTTACTATTCTGCTGTTGCATGCCATGTCATGGTGTGGCTGACGAGGGTCATGGGGGTTGGGAGGGTTTGGGTGACACACCAGTGATTTTCATGGCCTGTTTTGGAGGAGGGTGGTGGGATATGCACCTTGCATATGTTCCTTTTGGTCATACCGGATTGGTTATGTTTAAGTAGCTAGGGATGCACACAATGTAGCACTTCCATGGAAACATTCTCAGGGTGGTAAGGTTGTGACCGTTGATTGTCCCTTTGTCATCATCGATTGTCACCTGGTATGTGACAATCGATGATCTATGGCACCAAGCACTTTGGGGAGGTGTGCCACCCTGTAAAAGTCCTGGACCACAGCCTGCATTTCTGTGGGTGTTCTGGCCATGTATATGTGCCTGTGGACTGAGGGGTGCATAGTCATAATTGCCAACACCTGGTGTAGGCAGCGTGACTGCATGGCCTGTGAGACGTCCCCAACAATGGCAGTTGTCTGCTGAAATGACCCAGTGGCCAAGCAGGACATTGAGCACCTTTTCCATGGGGCTCAGTGCCTGGGAGCACAAGGTGGGTGATGTGAGGTCATCCTCAAACTCAGTGTCCAGTTCTAGGATGATATGAGGTGGAAACCTATACCTGCCATAGACCTGGTTCATCAGGCATCCCAAAAAGGCTTGTCCTGGGCAAAAAAATGCGGGGCCTGGCTATTCTCCTCCTCCTGCGGTGTCCCACGATCACTGCTGCGAGAAATGGGACATTCATCGTAGCTGTATATGCGTGTTTGTGGTTTGCGCGCACTTTTATACTGCGCGGAGGCGCTTCCGCCTGCTTTCGTGTGGCAGACATGTTTACGCCTGTGCGTTTCTTTTGGTGTGCGCAGGTTTTCCCTATTCGATTCCATGAATACGTGTTGTTCGCGAGCGTGTGGGCGTTCCATGTATTTCCCAGCAGAACTTCCCCAGTTACGCCGTCATTTTCACGCGCTGTTACCCATTCCACGTGTTCCGCCCACTTTTTGGTGAGTGTGCTACACGTTGTGCACTTTTGCTATGCGCGTCACGCACAGCGTTCAAGATGTCGCAGTGACGTGTAAGGTAGGCGTGGATTAGGCGCGGCTCCCAGGAAAAACACGTGCAGAGACTTCCATGAATCGCTTGCGTACGAATCCCATGCGTGCGCTGGATTTTTCACACTTGTGCCACCAATTTTGGCACACAATTTTTCCATGAATCGGCCCCAAAAGGTGTGTCTCTGAAAGATGCGCTCGAAACATCACTGCCCACACAAGCCTTAAACCCTTATTCACACACTGGAAACACTACATCTACTGTCACCAGACATTTCTTGGAACAAAGACATCGGCTGTCACAAATCCATTTCCAAATTCTAGAGGTGATCATGTGTGACCCCCATGAGGATATTTACTGCAAACTCAATTGCAGAGAAGCCTTTTGGATACACTGTCTTGATGTTGCTGGCACCTGGAGGCATGAACGAGGAATTTAATTTAACATGCTTTCTATGAATCTCTTTTTTTGAATTTTGTTGGTGTCTGTTGAGCAAGTCTTTTTTATCTCCTAAATGAATACTGGCAGCTCCAGTGACTTCATTTGATTGCTTTGATCATGGATCTCCTGATATAGCTCTTGAATATATAGGTTTTCTACCCTTTATGTAACTTCCAGCACTTCTTACACTTTTCATGTTGTCTATCGCCCATTTTTCTCGACTTTATCTTTTTAGACATTTATTCCTACAGTTCTATCTTTTTCTTACTGTCCCCTATTCTATACTTTCCTCATTTAACTATTTTGGACTTCTGTTATGACACCCCCGTGCCCTCCTCCCAGGTTATCTGTTGCATTTTTCGGCCGTTTTTCTCTAAGTAGGTTTCTGTAGTAATTGCATTACATATTTGCCTATGGGTGTCTTTCTGTATATTGTTGTTCCTTGTCTTTTTACTTTGTATGGGTCTTTTTACTTTGTACGGCCCCATCAGTCTATGCCTGCTCCTTTGGCACTCTTTACATTGGCCACATCTCAACATGTGAAGCAACATAGTGCTTAATGTTGGTGTACACTTTCGTGATTACGAGTTGTATATACCTCTTTAGCATGAACATTATTTATGTTTTTATCTATTTATGTACATTAGAATTTTGTCTGAGCGGGCACAAGTGAGAGAAGTGGATGGTACTATTTAGAGAGACAGGTGCTCATTTTTCACTCTGATAGCGTGTGCTTTGCATCCTATGTTAACCAAGAGGCTTTTGGTTACTTATTTATCATCAATGTGATTTAGCATTTATTATTTCAGATTTTTGTTCCACATTTTGTCTTGTTTTTTTTTTTTTGCTTCCCCTTTTTTGTTTTTTTATTATGTTTGTTCTAGATGTTCTCTGATGAAGGATAGTGTTCTTTTCGAAATGCATTGACCGTGTTTTTTGTTCTCCTCTGTCTGATTATTGATTTTGTTATTTATATCCACAAATACAATTACTCTCTCATTTTGTGACTGATGAGTTTCTTGTGTTGAATCTTTATTAAGATTATTGTACGTTACTGTGCCTTAGCTGCACTGGTTTTGTGATCACATGGCATTGATACTAGTTTGCCTCAATCTTCTATGGTCAGTCTGTATTCACCAAATAAGGTGGTTGGGTTGTTACAGTGCTCCTCAAACATGGATTAAAGTGAATTAGTACTAAAGTCTTCTCTTCTATAATCATTAGACTGTTCTCACGGTATAGTACAATTTTACCTAACCCCAAAAGTTCGACTCCCAAAAGTTTGCCCCCCAATTTCTCGCATATATATATGTGGGGGGCGGAGTATATAAAAAATGTATAGGGGTAAAGTGGGGGATGGGGGATCTCCCCCCACATATATATTTACAGGAAATAAAAAAAAGAAAAAACTTTTGGGAGTCGAACCTTTGGGTTCGGTAAAATCACTTAGAACCGTTCTCACTCACCCTTCTTCGTGCAATCTATTGCATGGCCATCTTTTTAAATTTCTTTCACTTGAATTTTGGATTGGCTTGCTGTGGGGCACACCCACCTCACCGATAGTGAGATATCGACCTCCTGCATTCAGAGACATATAATTCTCTACAGTGAAATAGTAGCAGTAATGCAGTCATGAGTGCCCTGACTGCCACACAGCAGCACGGATCCAAGACACATGATGCTGACAACTTGTCCCCTGAATACTGTGTATTTCCCACTGGCAGCGTGACTGTCTCGGTGAGTGGCCGCTGGGAAATGTCCTGTAAAAGTTTTTTTGTCCCATCACGAGTACAGAACTTGCTATTTAAAATATTGTATCCCAGAAAAAAAGAAATAAGAAATTCAGTAATAACAATATATACTGCAGAAACAGCAGGGACATTAAATAAAAACAACAAATAATAAATGAGTAATAATAAATATTGAACCTATTCACCGGCATCCTGTGCCTATGGCCTGCAATCCAACCAATAGAAACAATTAAAAACACCTCCTAAAAAAGCAGGGATTAAATGAAATAATAAATAACTAGGGTGCTAAATGAACTGTTTACTTGACGCTTTCAAAATAACATTGATGTAGAGGATCAAAACCTAGGACCAAATTGATGAAGGGGTCACTCAGTTGATGAAGCCTACACCCACTCAATGTGGTATTCACTAGGCTTGCACCCAGACCTCCAATTACTAAGAGTAGATCAGAAAGTCTCACACATGTACGGGTACCACTGTCACAGAGAACCACGGGTATCTGAACACCGAAGTGCTTGATTGGACATCTATGTCACACTCTGCACAGCATATACAGGTTGGTGATTTGACCACAATTCAATGACAAGGCATCCGCTACTGATGAAATGATAAACAACATCTCAGAATGTAACGGAGATGAAGAGGGCCCAAAATAGTGGGGAAATATGTCAATGAAACATTCGCTATGGCTTTTAGAAAAGGGGGATATCACTGTAGAGTGCAGTATAAGATGTCGGAAAGGCAGTACTTAACTTGTACCAGTGTTTGCCAGGGCTGAGGCCGAGGATTTATTTTCCAGGCCGGACACTTATTATCTCAGTTGCATTGTCACAAACAGCACCACTTCGTGCATTTTCCTCTCAACATTACTTACATTCTTTTTATATTCACTGTCAGACTCAGCATGTGAACAGTCACTGACGCAACATGTCAACCTCGCTGGCTGAAGGCTTATTTAGCCCAGGCCCTTGGTTCATTGTCATACAATTAATGAAACTAATGAGCAGGCCTGCCACGTTGGTGTGAGTTGTGTTGGCCCGGCATATGCATTTTCATGAATATATTGGAAGTGGAAATGCTGATTGATTTTTGGAAAAATCTCAGATGTGCAGGTTAATTATGGTTTCATGCCAAAATCGTAGATGCAGTGCACTGAAGGGGTTCCAAGAGTTATACACATTTCCCTCATTTTTAGTTTTGGCTATATGGTGGCGCTCTACTTATAAGCAAAATTCATTGGCTTAGGAAGAGAAGCTAGGAGGGAAATGTCATGCAAGGAGGAACACAACATCTAAAGGTATTGTTTGGCCGTATCCCCATCTTGTACATATGCATACTAAAGACAATGGGCCTCATTACAAGTGTGCCTGTCTGGAACAAGGGTGTCGGTACGCTTACTGGCACACTTGTGTAATGGAGGCCCTAACCTATATATATGTATTGAATCAACAGTTGAATGAAGTGGAGCCCCCCCCCACTTGAACCTAACCTGAGAAAGTCAAAGGGACATATGTGGTGTTGAATTATGCGAAAATGGGTTTTATAATGTTGCAACATACTAACATTCAAAGGCATTGTGTTTATAAAGTCGAAAATGGCATTACCATGTTGTAGTATGGTGGCAAAGCACAGAATGGACAATGAGATATTCTATATGCAGACAGAAAATCGCCTGGGCTAAATGCCTTTAACAAAAATGCATGTACTTAAATTGTAACTAAAAGATGAAGAACTGAGTAGTGTTCAAAGTATGTAATAATGAGCTCATTCTAAAAGTTGAGACGTTCAGGGACATAAGCCTTCAGGAACTTGATTAAGGAGCAGAAACCAGACAGGCCTGGTCGAAACTCTTATCTGAAAAGGCCAGCTGCACAATTATAAGTTGAACCGAGCACCGAGACAGAGTGAGGAATGCATGTTAGAACGTAATTCATTGTTGAAGGGTTTAGTCCAATTAAAATTAATTGGACAATGAGCTAATGTAACGATATAGTTGCTTAAGATGTGCAGGGAGAGGTGGGGGCATTTTGCTCCCTCCCATTTTGCTATAAATGTGTCTGTGTAATGCTGGGAGGGGAGTTCTCGTGGAGGCAGGGAACTTGAGAACAGTTGTTAGGGCTGCACTGTGTCAAGCTATGGTGAATAAACCCTTATGAACTTAACAGTCTCTGTGCTGATCCATTTGAGTGGTCCTTATTGAATTGTGCTGGAGTATGTGAATCCTGCACCCTAACCTCCTCGAGGTGCAGCTACTTTGTCTTAAGGTATTCGAGGGCCAGCCCTGATCCCATGGGCCCGTCAGAGGTCACTAGGTCCTTGTTTACACTTGTGTCCAGACCCCCACACTATGGGTCTGCCCGCTGGGGCTGCTGTGCCCGATAGGTCTGACCCTGCTGGGTGAAGCGGCCCCGGCAGGCAGAGAAGCCATAGAAGCACTGGCACCGTTGGTGCTTCCGTATGGGGCTCTATGGGAATGGGGACTTACAAAATCCAGTGCCTGACTGCCCGTGCTGCCGGGACTTGTAATGTCGAAGTGGCACCAGGATGTCAGGTGCCGGATTTGGTGTTACGTGGTTGGCGGCAATGCAACCTCGTAATGAAGCTCAATGTTTTTTCCTGCCCACTAACAGATCATCCTCACCCCTGTATGAGTCTCCTTTCACAGCAACATATGCTCTATTATGGAGTTGTCCTTGTTTTTTTAAAGCCATCTTCTGAAAGATAATTCCAGCTGTAACTACATCACTGGTATGATAAAAATGGCTTTACAAATAAATATTTTCACCTGCTTGATTTGTAAGCAATGTCTTCTTAAAACTAGTTTCAACGGCCAGAACCTTGAACGTTCATTTAATGACACATGCTGCTGGCTACTGTTTAATGACACAATAATGATCATCCATTAGGGGGTAGGTGGAAGCCAGGTTGATGCTATTTTTCAGCACAAAACTGGTATTTTAACTAAGGCACTGCCATTTGTAATGCGCAACTCGCAGCATAATGTTTAATTTAGCATCTCTAGCGAAACATTAATGTCCACATAGAATTTCTTTACTGAAGTGCCCCTCTTCTGGTCAGTGACATAATTTTTCAGCCCTGCTAAAAAACTGTAAAATGATATATTTAAGCATTTCACAAAACCAGAGTCCTTTTTAAATTGTGATATGTCCTTAGAATTTCATAACAATCACCACTGAGGTGGAAATATGTCAGATATTTTCAGTGTAGTCAGATGCGCTCACCTACGGAACACAGGGGAGAAGGTGGTGATCGGCTCAGACGGTACAACGTCCTTTCATCGTGGGATGTTTTTTCACAGGTTTTTTTTACCATGAATTGTGTATCGAAAAAAACCCATCACATTTTTGGGGGGGGGGGGTTAAAAATTATATGTATGCGATGTGGGTTTTTGGTAATAGATATAAACTGAAAATTAATGGGGAGTTGTGAGGGTAAACCCCCCCCAAAAAAAATGTAAAAAATATTCGATGGGTTTTTTGGATAAAAAATTTGCTGTAAAATACCCAGCGAAAAAACGTCCCGTGATGAAATGACATGGAACCGGCTCGACATGGCCATTTACTAAACAATTCATCCAGAGGCATAGGCGGTGTAGGGCCTGAGTGGGCAAGCCCCCTACCAAATCTGTAAATGCCCACTGAACAGCACTGGGTCGGCATGTCCAGATGTTGATGCCATTACGGTGGCCGAGGTACATTAGCTTCAGGCCCCACTTGTTAGACAATCCTGACTACGCATCTGAATTCATCTCAATCCAACTAACCCCTGATGTTTCTCACCGCCCACCAGCCAGCCCGAAAGAATACGAATGACGCAAAGGCTCCCATGTCTCTATGGAGTGCAATATAAAATGCAACAATGCCAAAATCCACTGTAACGGCAAACCGGAGATTCACTCCTTATCCGGGTCTGAAGTGCAAAGACCATTTCAATTCCTCCACTGGGGTAAGTCCCTCAAGGTCAATATGCACACTAAACATGTACATGATTTGTGTGCAGTAAAGTGGATTATATTGTGTAGGACTATAGAGTACATTCAGTAGCAATTTTATTTTGCTAAAAGTCATGCTGGCACAGTGGAGAGATCTCAAGGTGTGTAATCATCACAGGTATTGGCCACAGAATGTGGTGGTACTTTATAATCAACTTCAGCAGGATGAGAGGCTGACTTTGGCAGCTGGGATTTGAATGTAACACTGGTAGCATACCAAAAACCTAGCAGAGCTGAGATTCCGGCTCAAGTTTATTTTTTATCAACAGGAAGCATGGGTCAACATTTGTTAAAAATAAAGCGTGTTCCTGGTATAGTCATTCTTGTAATATGTATTTCGAGTTGCTATTGAAATACAGTTGCAAATATACTCCAAAGTGTCTGATCCCAGACTAAACGCCTGCATGGCAGTAAGGCTTTAAGAATACATATGGTTCCATGACTAAAACATCCAGATACGCTGACCTATTCATAGATTTGACTAAAAAGTTCTTAATGGCGATCCTCACACACTGTCAAACTAAGTTAGAACATGTACGCAATATCACAAACATTGGAAAAAGCCAACCGTTTTAGCTTTTGTGTAGATGTGGGGTATACAGCTGGTAAGTGCTTCCATAACGGTTCTAGCTGGCAAAAGATGGTAACATCTTACACATGATGTGAGTACCTGAGCAGATAATGGCAGTGCCTGACAAATGAATATTTAATGTCAATGGCCCTCATTACAACTCAGGCGTTAAGGGTTAACGCCACCGTTAACCCTTAACGCCTGAGTCTGATTTTAACGGCTGCTTTTAGCAGGCGTTAAAATCCATGGCGCTAACCCGCCATGGTGCTAATTAAGCCGACGTAAATTATGGCGGCGCAATTAGCGCTTTCCCCACTCCCATTATGCCCTATGGGGCAAAAATGGGAATGGGGAAGGGAAAATGGGAATGGGGATTTACCGCCCCACTCACCTTGGAATGGGGCGGTAAATCCGCCATCCACCATGGTAGAGTTTACACCATGGTGGTAAAGTTAGTGCAACTAGCACCAAGGTCGTAATGACCTCCAATGTAAGGGCCAAAGCTGTTGGCTTTACCAGTGCTTGCGTTAAACATTTATTTGGCTTATAGGATGTCTCCACCCTTTTTGAATCAGGGTGCTGGTGCACCCAGCTTTTCTTCACTGTCTACCAATGGGGACTACCCGGCAGCACTTGTATAAACATTGAAATCTCATAATGTTCCTTGGTAACTGCAGGTTTATATTAGGCCACCTTTTTTGTTTTTAGCAGCATGTTTACGTATGTCTATACAAGACAGCGAGATTGATAGGGGCATCAGGCTCATGGGCAGAATCTATCTTCACCTTTGCTCTGCTTTATTTAATTTAAGTTGACTTGGCTTAAGAACAGTAGGGTTTGTTCTCCACTTCCTCCTTCAATCTCCAAATTCCATTTCACTTATGTGAGGTAGTGTGGCCGGTTCAGGATGTCTGCGCACACTCCTCGATACTCTGTCTTCGTGGTTCCCTTCTTAACTCCAAAAAACATGTTATTTTCTGTAGAAGGTGACTCACGATTTTCAGAGCCAGGAGATTCCACTTAGATTCTGACTCTCGCTTCGCTCAGGCTTCTTACTATGGCCCCGGGGGCATTACTCGATTGGTAATGCCCCCCTTCTTGGGTAATATTGCCAAAGTACCCCGGCATGTCGTAACGGGGTACTAATAGCCATTTTTCTCGAGTTGAGAAGCGGCGCTGCAACCGTTTTTCAATTAGAGAAAAAAAGCGAATAAAATTGGCGGCAGAGAAGTTGACACTTCAGAGCCTTGTCGGCAAGGTAAGGCCCGGGCCTAATACTAGTTGATGTATTTGAGGATTCAAAAGTGGAGTTTGAGCTGGCTTCTCCAAGTGTGCCCACCTCAACAGCTCCCCCTTTGTATTTCCTATGAGATTACTCGGCCCAAGGAGTCAGGCAAATTCGTGTTTAGCACCTTTAAGGACTTTTATACTTATTGTTCTTTTCCCCATAAAGAAACTGAAATAAGTGAGGGGTATCTGTGGTTCAGCGGGAACATTTTCTGCTGAGGCAGCCCAATTGTGTCTAAAAGCTACAAAGCTTTACAAAGGGCCATGCAGAATTGCCAGACATCTGCTGTATGTTTGCAGGAAGGCGGAAAACCTTTTTCTACTGAATGATCTCAACCACTGCAAGCTTCTCTGGACAGGAAGGCCAGAGAATTGTCTGCAAGACAGCGGCCCCAAATTAAAAGGCAGAGTAGATATCAACAAGAAGATCCCAAATGATTCCATTCTATTGATTAGTGTGCTGGGATAGACAGTTATTTTCCATGTATAAATGCTTAAAATATACTAAAGGAGGGAACTTGTCATCGAACTTTGAATTCAGGAAAAAAACGTATATTTACAAAGCTTGATCCTACTGGAATAATAATTATGCCTTGTTTGATTCGTTATTTCAAAATGTATGAAAGTGAGGTTCATTTTGATCAGAAATTAAAACAATCAATGATAATCTTTATGGTAATGTAAATGGATCATTAAATACAGTTTTTATTTTAAAAGATTATCAACTATATCAATACAAAATCAAATGATGAAATATGTGGAACACATATTAATTCATGGTTCAAAAAGATTAAAAAGGATATAGTATACCACCTACAACTGTATTAATTAATTAACATGGTATGCGATTTAGAACAAACATCTCTTAAACAGAAAACACAGAATACAAAAGCAATATAACAGAAGAAGACTATCTAGTTCAGAAGCAAATACTTAAAACATTTAAATAAACAATCAAAACATTTAAATAAACAATCAAAACATTTAAATAAACAATCTGCTTTTACTTTATATGATACAGCTAGATCTTTGAAATATACAATCCTGGCAGAAGTGTTGACATGGCATAGATGTTTAGGCATCTAGTTGGAAGCACACCTTCATAGGGTCCAAAGGTAATTCAATGTTGGAACCTTTATAAAGATTATATTAAATATAAAACATGTATAATATTAATTGTTGGATAATCTATGCTATTTACAACAATCTTAATGCAACTCTTATTGATTACCACATTGTAAATTATTTCACAAGCATTTGGGACTCTTGATCTAGAGGTCGGTAATCATTTGTCAGCCTGATTCATGTCATGTAGTCTGACTGTTCAGTGGCTAGGATTGAAGTATCAGCAACACACTTGGGGTTTATCGGAAGAAGTATGATATAAATAAAAAAGAATATTATTATTATTATTATTATTATTAATGTTTAACTTCCAGATGGCCCCTTAAAATGTCATGTTCAATATACTGCTTATAGAAAAGCTCCAGACATCAAACAATTACAACTCATTGACGGGCTGACTTATTAATATCTTTCAGATTTCTACTAATATTTCCAAAATGGAAAATCAAGAAATAGTTATTCAAAATCACTCATGTATAACTATAGTAGAATGCTTCAGATCAGTCTTTAGTTTGCATGGAATCACATGCAATCCCCTAAATATAGGGTGTCAGCTTACCACACCTCAAACTGTCAATCTATTATTAATGGAAATATCCTGCATACTGGGTGGTGTTGGCATCCGCTACCAACCGGGGAACATTTTGTGATTGTCCTTGTTTTAAATGCGTAATGATGTCCTGTTATGTGACATTTCTTTGTTAGCCCGAAGTATTTTTTGATTTCGATTTTGCCACAGATTCAGATTCCAAAGTATACTTTTAAGGTGAAAGTGCTCTGAAGTCCATTCTATTTATAGGGATGTTTGGCTAAGAAGGAGTGTGTGATTTGTGCTGTTCTGAGACAATGTGGTAGCCGATTCAAGATGCGCACTAGCTTTCCTTGGAAACCCTATTTACCTGTTCGATCAAGACAAGTCGGATCTCCCATAAGGCACTTGCATAGAATTATTTTCTGCAAATGTTCAAGCCGTAATGAAAAAGTCTGCAAAAAAGGTACCTCTCAAGGTTATAATTCTGTCACCTAAAAGATTATAATAGTTTATCCTCAAATTCTGAAGGTGTGCATGCCCTTCAACTACTTGGAGGAATCGTAAAACCAAGCTACCATTGACAATCTAGTGTCTGGATACTATCAGCCTCATGTGCTAGTGCGCTTGGCTCCGGAATACTCCTGATACTATATCCGATCAGGATTTTCTTGACCGGGGATGGCTGCCCCCAACATTCTATGTCTAGGCTTAGACTTCTGATTGAGGTATTATCATAAATGTATTTCTTGCTGTACACAATCCTATAATACAACTTGTAATTACCCTCCTTTCCTCTTTAGTAGGGACAGGTGATTAATTATAGTGACAGGTTATTTCTGATCGGTTGCATTATCATAATCTATATGATTCAGTTGGATTAAAACCTTACTTTTTCCCTATTGTTTACACTTACTTCTTTTATTTTTCTGTCAATGTCAAGCAGTGTGTGTTATTTATATGAACCTGCTGACTTTTTGGCAGCCTAATTGGTGAGAGTCTTTGGCGTGGCAGCCATCTAAGCCCTCGCCCACTATCCTTTGGAAGGAAGGCTACTTGTTTCAGAATACAATTATTTGGAACAGATCTTCTTCCCGCTCCTGCTCTCGGGCGCACCTCAAGAAAGCATCAAACAAATCCTCTGTTTGTTGTGATTGAGGTATTGCTAAATGCAACATCATGACCATGAAAGCAGTCATGGTGGAATATCATGCTTACCTAGCAGGAGAGTTTACCATCTCCTGCAGTGATGGAATGATCGAAAGCTAAATGATGATCATCCTGGAATTTGAAAATTGAAAAAAATAAAAGACAAAGGGATTACTATAATTTATGTGGCAATAAGAAAACATGAGGTATTTGGGAGTAACACATGTACATTGCTCCACATGATTATGGATCTATCTATCTATCTATCTATCTATCTATCTATCTATCTATCTATCTATCTATCTATCTATCTATCTCTGTCTATAAAAGGGAAAATGTATGTGTTTCTGTTCGAAATGTTTAGAATACTTCCCAACATGCAACAAACCTGAAATTTGGCATGTGGGTAGGTTCCATGGTGTAGACAATGAAAAAAGTATACATTTTTCAAATGTTTGTTTTGTAAGCGGTCTGCAATGCTTACCCTGCCTTGTGCGGGTATGTCTGTGTGTGTCTGTTCAAAATGTTCAGCATTCCTCCCAATATGCTTAAAACCTGAAATTTGGTATGTGGGTAGGTTCCACAGAGTAAATAATGCAAAACGTATAGAATATACATTTTTAGAATTGTTTTCTTTTTCAAGCAGTCTGGATTGCTTACCCCTGCTGTGTGTGGGTACAGCTGTGTTTGTCTGTTTTATATGTTCCACATACTTCCGAACAGGCTACAAACCTGAAATTTAGCATGTGGGTAGATTCCATGGTGTAGACAATGTAAAAAGTATAAAAAATAAGCAGTCTGCAATGCTTACTTCTGTGTGTGTGTGTGTGTCTGTTCGTAATGTTCGGCATACTTCCCAACATGCTAGAAACCAGAAATTTGGCATGTAAGTAGGTTCCATTGTATAGACAATGTAAAAAGTGTAAGATATACTTTTTTTTTAATCGTTCTGCAATGCTTATCCCTGCCATATGTGGATATGTGTGTGCGTGTCTTTTCTTAATGTTCTGCATACTTCCCAACATGCTACAAACCTGAAATTTGGCAAGTGGGTAGGTTCCATGGTATAGACAATGTAAAAAGTATAAAATATACATTTTTCAAATTATTATTTTTTTATAAGCCGCCTGCAATGCTTTTTCCCTGCCATATGATATGATATGGCATTTATAACGTGCCTATACACAAGTGTTTCAATGTGCAATGCGGCAAGGGAGGGGGAACAGAGGGAAGACAGACAGCGATCCTACTAGGCCAGGTGTCATTCAGATCGCGCAAGTGCAGGGGAAAGGGGAATAGTGCGGGGTGGGGGGGGGGTGGGGATAGTGCAGTACATGGGATAAATAGAATAATAAAACATAAGTGCAAGGGTAAGTGCAGGCATCATTTGTCAGTGCTAGTGGGGTACTGTAGGGATACAGAAAACAGTCCCCCAGTGCGGGGGTTGCCACAGAGGCAGTGCAGGTGTACAACTGGCAGGGGAGGGGACCTGGGCCCGAGATCAGAGGGTGGCTAGGTAACCAGTGTAGTTTCAGCCAGGAGTTTAGCAGGGGAGAGGAGGAGAGGAAGCAGAAGCAAAGAGGAAGGTTTTGAGGTGCTTCCGGGAACCAAGATGGTCCTCCTCAAGTTTTAGGGAGGCAGGGAGGCTGTCCCAGAGGGAGGCCCCAGCCGAAGAAAGAGATCTACCACCAACTCGTTGCTTGGAGAAGCGACTGACCCTGAGGGAATTGGAGGCGGATGAGCGAAGAGCTTGAGAAGGAAGATATTTAGGAAGAGAGAGTTGAAGGTATTGAGGCCCCCGACTCCAGAAGGCCTTGTGGACAATGCAGAGCGCTTTGAACTTAATCCTCGCAGCACTGGGAGCCAGTGCAGAGATTTCAGTCCTGGAGAGATACGATCCCTGGGCTTGAGGCCAAGGACAAGTCTTGCTGTCCAGCTCTGGATGAGTTGCAGAGGGCGGAGAGTAGAAGCAGGCAGATTTAGAAAGAGGCTGTTGCAATAGTCAAGCCTAGAGAGAACCAGAGCTCTGGAGACCGTAAGCTTCTGGGGGAAGGAGAGGAAAGGAAGACTACCTCTGAGAAGGAGCAGCTGGTAGTGTAACTTCTTAGAGACTTCAGAGATGTGAGCAGAGAATGAGAGAGTGGAGTCGAAGATGACCCCGAGGTTTTTAGCCTCGCAGGTGGGAGCAGGGAGAGGGCCAAGAGAGGCAAGCAAGAGAGTGGGGAGTGGGTGTGCTGATGAGGAGAATCTCAGTCTTACTGCCATTAAGGCAGAGATCATTGGCAGCACACCACTCCTGGATAAAACACAGACAGTGAGAAATGAGAGAAGGAGAAGAGGTGGCTGAAGGGAGCCTGAAAATGATCTGAGTGTCAACCACATAGCACTGAAAGTTGGGACAGAGAGCGGCAATGCAGTGGGCCAGAAGTGCAAGGTATTGGTTGAACAGCCAGGGAGAGGTTAGACCCCAAGTGGACACCACAGGTAGAGATAGAGATAGAGGAGAGGAAGGACCCAAGTTGGACCTGGGAGGGTCGATCAGAGAGGAAAGAAGTCAGCCACGCCAGGGCCTGACCGGTGATACCCAGCTTATCACAGAGACTGTTGAGCAGGATGGCATGGTTGACCATGTCAAAGGAAGAAGGGGGATCCAGTAAAATGTGGACACAGGGGGTGTTGGACTCAAGGTTGGAGAGCAGGTCTTCACGGATGTTCAGGAGGGCAGTTTCCGTGCTTTTGGCAGCTCTGAAGCCAGACTGATGGTCATGAAGACAACCAACAGATTCAGTGTGAAGATTAAGCTGGGAGATGGTCAGATTTTCCAGGGGTTTGCCCAGTAAAGGAGTGATGGAGATTGGGAGATAATTAGCCGGGCAGGACGGGTCGGCAGAGGGTTTTGTAATAAGAGGGTGCACAAGAGAGCGCTTCAGGGGGATGGGAAGATTCCAGTGGTGAAGCAGTGGTTGCAGAAGATGGCCAGAGCAGGAGCTAGGGAGTCAAAGTGGTCCTTGATGGTTTTAGAGGAACAGGGATGAACCTGTTTTGATGAGACTTTCATGGATCGGACTTGTATAGAAACCTTGTCTGGAGAGAACAGGTGAAAGGCAGAGAAGGAGAGGTGGCTGAAGAAGGTCCAGAGGAAGAGTAGGGGATAGAGGGGTCAGGGGGGAGGAAGAGAGAGCAGACAGGATGTCCTGAGTTTTAGAGATGAATTGGGAAGCCAGAGCCATGCAGAGGGCCTGGGAAGTGACAGGAGAGGTAGAGACTGCAGCAGGATTGGTCAGTTCCTTGCAGATTTTAAAGAGTTTGGCTGAGTTGTTAGATGCCACAGAGATGCGGGCTTGGATGTGAGCTCTCTTCATGGTGTGGACAGAGAGCCGGTATTACCTCTGGAGTAGGCGGCAGGCCAGTTTGTTGGAGGATGTACCAGAAGCATGCCATTTTTGCTCAGCCACCCTGCACTTGCGTTTGAGGTTGACGAGGTCCGAGTCGTACCAGGAATTGCACTCGGCTTTGGGCTTCAAGCAGATCCTCATGACAGGGGCAAGAACATTGAGAGTTTCAGAGATAGCAGAGAGGAGCATGGAAAGGGCTGTGTCAGGGTGTAAGTCAGACAAAGGGGTAAGGGGGGTGAGAAAGTGGTGGCGAAAGCCTCAATTGACACACACTTCATGGGTCGGATAACCGAGAAGGTGGGTGACAGTGCTGCAGTTGGCTTGGCCTGAGGGGTAGAGAGGAAAGGAGAAAGTGATCACTCCAGGAGAGAGGAGTGGTGACAGGGGTAGAAAGGTGAAGGTCTGAAGAGATCAGTACATCCAGAGTGTGCCCTGCAGAGTGAGTCGGGCAAGAGGGGAGAATAGAGAGTGAGAGAGAGTTGCAGAGGTCACGAAAGAGTCCAGAGGAAGGACAGGAAGCATTCAAGTGGATGTTAAAGTCTCCAAGAAGGAGGAGTTGAGTGGTCGAGACCAGGAGGGAAGAGGAAAGGTCCGCCCATTCAGAGAGGAAGGAGGAGATCCGACGAGGTGGCCGATAGATAGTAGCCACAGTAAGGGAATGGCTAGGAGAGAGAGAGAGCCTGGAGACGAGCCATTCGAAAGAGGAGTAGGCCTGCGTAGGAACGAGAGAGGCAGAAATCCACTTGGGGAAGATCAGGGCTACACCACCTCTGGAAAGGTTGGACCTGGGTGTGGAGCGGATCTTGTAGCCGTCAGGGAGTAGAGTGTCAAAGCTTGTGACAGAGCTGGCCGTGAACCATGTCTTGGTGAGTCAGAGGACATCGAGGTCACGTTCCTCCAGGAGGCAGCAGATGTCTGAGGAGTGTTTGACAGTTGAGCAAGAGTTAAGAGTGGCAATATGGAGAAGGTTGCCATCCTAGAAAGACTTCCGGGGAGGGGTGCAGATCAGTGGTACACCCTGCAGAGGTGTAGAAGAGGAAGGAGGAGAGGGCAAAGTAGCCAAGGAGGAGACAGCAGGTGGAGGCAAGGAAGCCGTGGAGGGAAAAGAGGGGACAGCAGTAGAAGGAAGGAAATTGAAGAGGCGCGGGAAGCGTCTGTGTACTTGGACATGTGTGCATGTCTGTTCTTAATGTTCAGCATACTTCCCAACATGTTACACACCTGAAATCTGGCAAGTAGGTAGGTTCCATGGTATTGACAATGTAAAAAGAATAAAAGATAATAGGGCTGCAATGCTTACCACTGCCATATGTGGGTGTGGGTGTGGGTGTGGGTGTGGGTGTGTGTGTGTGTGTGTGTGTGTGTGTGTGTGTGTGTGTGTGTGTGTGTGTGTGTGTGTGTGTGTGTGTGTGTGTGTGTGTGTGTGTGTGTGTGTGTGTGTGTGTGTGTGTGTGTGTGTGTGTGTGTGTGTGTGTGTGTGTGTGTGTGTGTGTGTGTGTGTGTGTGTGTGTGTGTGTGTGTGTGTGTGTGTGTGTGTGTGCGTCCGCGTGTGTGTGTGTGTGTTCGAAAATGTTCAGCATATTTCCCAACATGCTACAAACCTGTAATGTGGCATGTGGGTAGATTCCATGGTGTAGACAATGGAACAAGTATATATAAAATATACCTTTTTCAGATTAATTTAATTTTTAAGCGGTCTGCAATGCTTACGCCTACCACATGGCTCTTCATGCCGTAGTTCTGCTGTAGTTCTAAGTTCATTGTGCCTAAAGTTCAGCAGTTCATGAAAGCTTGAGCAGTTCATTGTTCCTGAACTTTCCACACTATCAGCATTCTAGATGACATTAGAGGCACTCACTTTTGAAGTGTGACCCAATACAGTGCTCTTGTAGTAATGCAGGTGACAGGAAACAGTGCATGTCTCTTCAAGAGTGTGCACAATGACGTTGTCCACCACTTTGTGGCAAATCTCTCATGACAATTACAGAAACTTAATTTCCCACGGAAGTTGATGAATGTATGCCATCTCAGCAGTACAAAGCTTACATGCTTCAGCTGTACATGTATGGGTACGGCACTTCAAGCTTACACGCTTCAACCCTGCATGTACGGCACTTATGTTGATGTCGCTGCTGGCTCAGCTTTAGATCTCAACACCAATAATGTTGCTGTGCAATCTCAATGCTCCAACGCAAAGTAGCTGGCACTGATTTACGGGCTTCATGCTTTTCTCATGGTCACCTTTATGTGGCTTGCTCCAGAGTTGGAAACAAAGACAGTTTGTTCACACTAGCTCCTACAGGAAAGACTAGCAATATTGTCTACAAAGAAGCATTGGTTTTGTTAATTAAATACATTTCAAACTATGACTGAAGTAGGAATTACAATGTGCGAAGTACGGGTAACCTGCTAATTAGTCTATAAAACAAAAAACTACCTAAAGTAGTTGTAAAAGAGGAGACAGTAATTTGGGCTATTACCAGTGGAGTTCTGTGGGACTCTGTAATGAGGACTAAACCATACCCTATATAGTGTTCTAAATTACTGTTAGTGCATGTGGTTAAGGGAATTCAGTTTGTCAGTATTACCATTACTAAAAAAAGCAAACTTGTAATGGAGACAAACAGAGATGAGTGTTCTTTGTCTAAACCCCAAGACTGCAGAATATCATTGCCAGCCAAATACGCCTCACGTCATTTGTTATTATTTTTTTTATTTATTGGTCACTTTTTAGGCGCTTATAGAATTTGCAAAACAGTTTCAAAGCGCCCAGAGGGCAAAAAGGGTGGGGACAGGTAGGACAATGTATTACAGAAGGATAAATAACTGCAGTAATAGTACAAAGAAATAATGAGAATAAAGGGAAGGGAAGACGTGCCTACTATGCATTGTGAGTGTTCAGAACGTGCAAGTGCAGAAGGGGGAGGGCTGAGGGTTAAGGTACTTTGATGCTCATGGAGAAGTGCTCAGGGTAAGTGTTTAGAGGAGAAGAACGTAAGTGCAACCACCGATGACTGGGTGAGCCAAGTAAGTGCAGTAGAAAGACAGCCACTGGGATGAGAGATGTGGGGGGTCAAGACCCTGAGGACACATAAGGGCCCTGCACATCAGTCATGCTGCTGTAAGATTAGCAGGGAAGAGAGGAGGAGAAGAAGGAGGTAAAGAGAAAGGTCTTGAGACTTTTCCGGAACTTAAGGAGGTCTTGCTGAAGATGCAGAGGGAGAGGGAGGGTGTTCCACAGGAAGTAGCCAGCTGAGGAAAGTGATCCCCCACCAGCTCTCTGTTTAGCAAAGTGATTAACATGCAGGGAGTTGGTGCCAGAGGAACGGAGGAGTCTAGAACGAGAGTAGTTGGTCATGAAGCGTTGAAGATAGAGTGGTCCCCGGCCCCAGATAGGCTTGTGTAAGATACAGAGGGATTTGAATTTAATCCGTGCTGAGACCGGGAGCCAATGAAGGCTTTGTAGGGCAGGAGAGATGCGGTCCCTGGGCTTGAGGGCAAGGATTACTCTTGCTGCCCTATTCTGGGTTAGCTGGAGGGGTCGCAGGCTGGATGCAGGAAGATTGAGGAGGAGGTTATTGTAATAGACTAGCCTGGAGAGAACCAGAGCATGGATAACATTGAGTCTTTGGGGAAGGTGAGGAAGGGTAGAATCCCTTTGAGAAGGAAGAACTGAAAGTGGGACTTCTTGACAATGTACTGGATATGAGGGATGAAGGAGAGGGAGGCGTCGAAGATGACTAGCTACAGTGGAGGGGGCAGAGGGAGGGCGATGGAGGAAGGACAGAGTGCAGGTAAGAAGTATGGTGCAGAAGACCCAATAGGGAGAATCTTTGTTTTGCTGGCGTTGAGGTAGATGTCGTTGGCAGTGCACCACGCCTAGATGGCAGAGAGGCAGTCAGGGATTGAGGAGGGTGCAAGGGCGTCAGTGGGAAGTCTGAAGAAAAGTTGTGCATCATCAGCGTAGCACTGGAAGTTGGGGGAGAAGGAGGAAATGAGTCGTGTGTGTCAGCAGTGAAAGGTATATGTTAAAGAGCCAAGGTGAAAGAATGGAGCCCTGGGGGACACCACAGGTAGCGCAGAGGTAGAAGGGGAGGACAAAGGGCCAAGAATGGTTTTGGAGGAACGGTCTGTTAGGAAGGAGGTAAGCCATTCCAATGCCCGCTCCGAGATGCCAAGGGTGTCATGGAGCCTTTTTATTATTCATAAATATGCTCGATACACATCTTTTCAAGATGTATCTATTCCTTTGTACTGAACAAATATCCACTCATTCTTCACCTGATATTAAACTAAAACACATCCATCTCCTTCACTGTCTGCCCACTGTCTGCCAAACCCCCTGTGCCCTCCACCTTCAGCCCAATACTCTTGCACAAAATAATTCAATTGACGTTTCTTACCAGCTATCTATTTATTTATTTATTTGGATTTGTATATGTGCATCAGCCGGGGGCATCGTGGCGCTTGTTAAAGACATATCTTAGTTAATGGTCAATGTACATTTGCAATTTACAGTATGGTTGTTTGTTACAGACAGATTAAAGTGACAATTAACCTAAAAACAGTTGAGAGTTGTCATAAAAAGCATTTGCAATTCACAGAACAGGAAATGAGGTTTTGAGTTTTCTTCAGAATGCAAAGAGTGAGTTTTCTGCTCTGATGTCTGCGGGTAGTGCGTTCCAGGATTTAGCGGAAATGTATGGGAGGCCAAGGTGCCTATCCTTATGTACAACTTCTGAATCCTTCTCCTGGTTCTGATCCCATTAAATGCTTGTCACCCCCTGACCCCATGTTCTACGTACAATGCTTTGCTGATTCTCATAGGAAAGTCTCATTTTATGAATACCATACATGAAATATAAGAAAAATAAACCTAACCTTTAACAAATATGTACCATTTTCAGTGGAATACCAGATATGTGTACACCTGTTCTTTAGCAGCTATTTACTGGTTTTTGTATTACTCTACTAGCAAAAAGTACCTATACTCTGAACAGGCTCTGTAGACAGACATAGAAACGCTCACTTCAATGTTTGGAAATCAGTTATCCTTTTTCTCTGTTTCTAAGCACTCGTTAACAACATGGGAAGTACCTTTTAGGAGTGATCGGTTTATGTCATGTTGTGAGGACACCTATACATCACCGTGGGACGTGAAAATCAGAAGTGTAGCCAAGAATAGACCCTCATTTTCCCAAGGACTTTGCTGGTCACGTGACACACATAGCGTGCCACATGCTTCATGTCATTTTGTACTGATACAGTGTTAACTGTCCAATTCTTGGGCAAGGTAGGCCGGCCGGTAATGGCCCACCAGCCTGAGCTATGCTAGTCTTGACTGAAGCAAGAGCTGTGGCTAGATTTCATGCCCGTTAAGGGGGCAGCCCTTCAAGAATACAATAATTAATGTTATTAGCACATGGTGTGGGTTTGGAGTGCTAGTAGTGGATTCTGGTTATGTTAGTATGATTTTGTTCTGCACTGAATCATCACCATTGTTTCAAAGCACTGACTGTTTGTCCCAGACATATTGTGGCCCTGCCAGGAGTCAATAGGCCTTGGTCTAGTGGGAAGAATAGCATGGGCAAGGAAGAAGTAAGGGGTTGGGAAAGTAGGAAAGGAATTTGCAGGCACAGGGAGGGAGTCGGAAAATGCCAGGCTTCGAGAAATCTTTAAAAAAACAACTAGACCTGCAGGTCGAGTAAATTCGTTTATTTACTCAAACTTTCAGAAATGCACACGACCCCCAAACTGGATGGCCATTTTCTTTGTACTGAAAAAGAAATGTTGCCCTCCTTAAGAAACATTACTAGGGCTGTCTATGTAGATTTTCATAATTGTGAGAACTAATGCAGCTTAGACTTTTTAATATCAAAACTAGTCAGTTTATATTGGCGAGCACATTTTACTTTTTTATTGGAAGAACATGGTGAAGCATAAAACAGTGGTGGTGATATCCAGATATTTTGACCAACGGCAAAGGCTGCCAACAGGTATTTGTAAAGTGCATGTTGTGCCGGCAGCTAAAACACAGTGCATTGTTTTAAAATCTGACATTTACTCTTACTAACAATGTATGTTCTAACGCAGTGCTTCATGCTAGATTCTTACTGCTTGCAAGCATTGTAATCACAGGTGTTGTTATTGCCCCATTTAATACTGTTCATTTTATCAATGTTAAAAGGATGAGAGGCTGAGTTGGGCCTGCTGCAGACTCGGACATAAAGTGCACGCTGCCTCATGTGAAAGGAGAACACTTAACTTGGGTGCTGTCGTGAGGTCTTGGATGTGACACATTATATGACATGCAAACTTCCCTTCCCTTTAGAGTACGGATATGGGACAGACATGTAGCATAAAGACAACACGCACAAACATGGAGGAAAGCCTGCTTTGTAGCTTACATTGCGGCTTGCATGGCAAGGAGTGTCTATGGCTTTTGGAATGTTCATATTCAAAGCGAATTTTTGGGGTAGGCTTGTCAGATGTTTGTGTTTAGATGACTGACAAGAAGAAGGACAATACTGGGGAGCAAACTCTACGGTTGGTAGTTTACAAAGTGATATATTTACAATTTGACGCAAAGTGGAGTCCAATGCCCAAAATTACAAAAACCTGGTCAAGTACCAAAGCCACAATTGTAATCTGCAAGGTGTAGACCACATTGTCACTTGTTGCCAGCAGGTCCTATGATAGGCAAGAATGGGTTACTTGACATGCCTTCTGTATGATAAACCTTGGTAACTGGCAAGCCTTCACTGGGTGAGTACAAGCCACTAGTAGCCCACTGCTTTGTGATTGTATTTGAAAAGCCATGGTTTGCCATTAATGTGCGGCACCTGTGGGCCTGGCAAAGGAAGCAGAGTATCACTGCAGCTTTACAGGTGCATTGGGTTCCACTACGAACTGCAAGACATGCGCCAGTTGATATCTTTCCATCATACACATTAATCCCATACACTCAGAACATACTAGAGATATTGGCAACAGGCCAATCGTGGAGGGGCATTAGTGGGAAGTTATTAGTAGAGGTTTCAAAAACGGTCTTAGGTTTTGTCCACTGCCAGCCCTCCATGGTTCGCCTATTGCCCCATGCACCACTGCTGGGGCCCACCTCTGGAAAATCCAGGAACTGGCGACATGCATTGCATTAGGGCTGGATCTGAGGAATAGTGTTTTGTGAGGCTATGCCACTCCCCTACTCTGGGCGGCACTGCTATTTCTTTAAAGAGATTCTTGCTGTGTGTCCTATTGAAAGAGTTAGTTGATGGTGGGTGGAACTCAGGGCGTATAAAAGAGCCGGGTATATCTGATACATGGGGGAATTGAGCTGAGAGTGGGGGGGGGGTACAATTGGACTGACAGCTTGTCTCCCTTCTGACCACAGAGTTCCACGGAGGCTTGAAGGGCTGGTCAGATGGGCACCACACCTTCTCTATTCAATCGCAGGAAGTCCTCCTGTGTTAGGCAGGCCTCTCACATTGACCCCTGTGTTTCTGCAGTTGCATGCAGTCCAGGTGTACTGAGGGAAGTGTCAGTGCAGGCTGCACCATCACAACCTTTCCATAGACCCATAGAGAGGTTGCTGTTTTGCTCCTTATAATGTTTCAAAGCTGCTCCCACATAACTTAAAAATGTATTACATAGGAGTGAACAGACTGCAAATCAGGGGTAGAAAATTCTGACAGATTTTACAGGAATGAGGAGTCTGTACATATCATTGGTAGAAAAATCAAGAATTACTAGATTGCTTCTGCTGCGCTTAGAGCTCTTTGGACCATAGCATCTCTCACAGACAACAGTGGAGAGAGGGGGGGCGGGATGCTTAAGCCACGTTATTTCCCAGAGCTTGTGCTGAAGCAGGAAGGTGTGCCGCTGGCCATGGCCTACTCCCGGCTCAGTCACACTGAATATTAATTCAAAATGGATAATTATAACACAATATTACTAATCTGCAGGTGGCTGAAAGGGTGCATCACTGGATCTGAAAGAATTTGCAGTGTGGGTGGTCGCCTTCAGCACACCTCTAGCTCCACCACTGCCCTTGCTATGTAACCAGTGGATCACAAAAAAGGAAAGTGAGCCCCAAAGGGTCTCTTGACACAGCACCACACTGCTACACATTACTAGAGTGACCTTTTCCCCATAGGCACGCTCAGAAATTCAGATCAACAACTAAAACAGAACGTCCCGCAATCTAAAAAATACAGCAGTTGTGAATTTGGGACAGGGCATCTAAATTGTGGTGTTTGCGGTCCTAACTGTACAAATAACCTGGTTGTGTAGTAACATGCTGTGTTGTGTTGGGGGAACCGCTTGCCCTAGGTACAACTCGGCGACCTTTTGCATTAGAAATGCAGAGAATACAGAATTGTAAAATGAAAACTGAACATTACCCCATTCAGAGAATGGAAAGGCATGAAAGCAGAGCCTGATCTGGTGATCCGTAGTGACTGGGAAGCAGAAGGAGTGAAACCTATACCAGCACACTCAATCAAATATGTTTCTGAAATTGACCTCAAGCGGCAATACTGCCATGTACAAAATAAATCGGATAATAGTGCTTCGTGTTTTATATAGTGCTCTCAAATACAACTTTGAGGCTTGAACTGCTATACATAATGCATGCCACTGTTAACCATAGCATACTCAATACTGACCTCAGAAAGCTAAAAGGGTGAGTTACTCTGGGATTGAAATCCGTGTTGTGCAGTTGCAGTAGGCACATTAACTCATTAAAAGCTATATTACGTGAATCACATCTGAACTCTGTGGGGCTGATGAAACATCCACTGCTTTGTGCACGAGTGCTGTGTATACTACAATGCCCGGCAGGCAGGCGAAGTATGGTTGCATACTGCATTGCAAGGGAACCTGACCTCTGACCCCTGTAGTTAAATAATCAATTCTCTCCCTCTGTCCAATACAAAAAGTGTCGACGTCAACCTCAAATTCAGAAACATCCGCTGTTACAAAGAAGTGTTTCTTCGGAAGTGCTAATTCCATACATTATCGACCCCGGAAGGATAAAACGCTTGACTTAGATTCCAACCAGTAAACTCTGGTAGTGCACAGATCTCTGCAGCAGACGCATATACCCAGAGAGCTATCAGACTGCTCCCCCACAGACTCCCCTGCAAGAGTCCTCATCCTTGTCTATTAGCTTCCTGGATTCCGTTCAATGGTGATTTACGCGGGAGTTTGCTAGTATTTCAGGTTTTGAAACATGCTGGACCCTCTGAGTAAATGTTTGCACACCCCACCATGGCTAAGATGTAACATTATTTCTGGATCCTCACATAACCGTTCACCCTGCACAGCATTTAACTTTCAAACTTTATTTGACTTTGAAGCTGTTGCTTTACTTTATGAAGAACGGTCTTTAATTTTTTTTAAACAGAAAATCATTGTTTTTTTTACCAAAACTCACAGGATTCGTCAAGTAATCTCGTACAGGTACACATTTTTGCGCCTCTCTTGCTCCACATGTTGCCTGGCCGGCCAAAGCCTGTTTCCTCTTGTGGGACCCCAGGCAGATGGCTCGAGCAGCATCACACTCCCAAGCCCACTGACACATTGGACCTCATTAGCAGTGTGCCGGCTCCGGTATCAACGGTGCCAGTAAGCTACCAGCACTGTTGTTACCGGACCAGCACACTCCGAGTTCTGCATGCGGGGGCCCTAACGCCTGCCAGGTCTGACCTGGCGGCGGAACGGCACCCGCCCGCAGACTTTGACGGATGCACCGGCACTGTTTCACACAGTACAGGTGCATCGATCCTCCCCATTCCCATTGAGTCCTATGGGTCTCGAATGGGAATGGGGAGTGACATTCCCCATTGCCAGGCACCAGAAAAAATTCACAACTCCGGCGGCAGCCTGCCGTTTTTACCAGCAGGGCTACCGCCGGGGTTGGAATGATCCCCATTGTTTTGCTTCAGAGGCGCTCGAAACGTGGCCTACTTCAGTCCTCAGTACGACTTCTTGTGGCACAGCTCATTAGGTGCGAGGACGACTTGGGAGCAGTGGTCGAAGTGAGTGGGAGCGGTGCTCCTCTACTTTTTTAAATTATGTTTTACAGCTCCTATACTTTTATTTTAAAAAGAAACAGTTCCGGAATGGTTTCGTTTTAAAATAAAAGTGTAGGAAGACGTTGCAGCTTGCACTTTCAGTGCACTGCACTGAACGTTCCCTTAAGCAGCAGGTGCAAGAGTTTGGGGATTTGGATTGTGTGTGAGAGGGGGCGTGGTGATGTGGTTTGTGGGGAGTGGGTGCAGGCCATAGCTCCACTACTTCCTTTTGTAGACTTTGACCACTGCTTGAGAGCATACTGAGGTTTGCAGCCTATTCCTAAATCGCCCTCGGACATAATGAGCGACAGGAATTTTGACCGGGCAGTTCTAGGGGTTATACACCTACCTGTCTGTCTAAACTGGAATTAACCACCTGTTCATGGGCTATAAGCATGGCCGTTACACACTTGGTCCTGTCTGCCAGAACTTTGGATACACACCTACTCTGACCTGTCAGTCCATAAGTTATAAACCTGTTTTCCGGGCTGCAGGTGCTCCATTTGCAATGTTTTCCAGCTGCCAGTACTGGGTGTGCACACATGCTCCAGTGTTACCTGTGATGGTTTCAAACATCTGCCCCTATTGTGCAAGTGATAAAGACAACCTAACTACCTGTTGTTGTATACCCTTCTGTTGTCAATGATGCTCGATTTCCTTTGCAGTCTGCAGTAGCACGACGCGGTGCCCCCTTCTTTCCATGGTGTAGCGTTTTGTTCTTGACTATGTTTGCTTATTCTGTATGGTACTTCATGCCATAGTAAGGCCATCCCACAGCACCGAGAAGTGGGGAGGGAATCTTTCAGACTGCAAACCAACAGTGTAAGCACGATTTACCCAAACATAAGACTGAAGGGCTCCTCAGACCTGAACAGCCACAAGCGGCCACACTTTATATGGAAGGGATATGTTTCTGGCCCTGGAGACACTTCCAGGTTAGTTTGCAGGGTCTTTCTTGAGGATAGAGACCTGAGGATTCTGTTCGAACTGTTATTGTCACATGCCAGTAACCCTTTGAGGATTTTTGGGTAGTTGTGGAGACTGTCCTCTCTTAGGCAGTTTCTGGCCTACAGTGGCAATAATCTGCATGTAATCAATACCTTTGCAACCTTTTCCCTTTGCTGCAGTTACCTATTTAGGGTAACAGATGGCAGCTAGGAGAAACTCAGATTGCTTTTGAAAAACAGCTCAGTGTAGTGGACAACCGTTGCTCTTTTTAGAGCAATGAACAGTTTTCGGGCCTATATTCCTAGGAGAGAATTGTATTGTACGCCTTAAATTCATGTTTAAGATGATAAAACAATTTAAAGTTCTATGCTTTATCCTGAGTACAACTCCAATCCTTCCTCCATAGTTTCTGTTTCACTGAGACAGGATTCTCTTTTAAAGCATCCTCTGTTGTATTTTTATTTGTCAATATGTTCTTACATACGTACCTCCACCTCACTACAGTCCATCCTTGGTCCCCTTTTTCAGTAATCGGTATATGGGCAGTGCATTTTCCATTATACATTTTGGTATAGGGTTAATGATTTTCAGCATACCAGTCCATACCATGATAGCAAACCTAGTACACACCTAACCAATTGAATTGGTATGCTCTTTGGCATGCCTAAAATCCTCTCCCAAAAGATACCCTCCAGCACAGGCCACATTTTATAAGGAAAATTAAAAGTTACTTCCTCACTGTATGTCATGATACCCACTACTTTCAGTTAAAAAAACTGGACTATTGGAGTTAATGAAAAAAGATCATATCGTTTTAAAATGATCATAACCTGTGCTGTCAGGGTTTTCATTATTGCTTGTAGTATGCCTACATTCAGGGTATCTGCTATACTTGAATTGATACACATACCCAGGTCAGAGAATGTTTTGACTATTTGCAGTGGTTCTTAATTTAGTGACCACCTAATTTTGGCCACATTGATGTTTAGGCCGTTCGCTTCAACACAGGATTCAAATTTAGTTCTTTATCCATGTAAGCCTATTGGGGTTTGGTCTAGTAGGACCAACTTATCGGCGTGCAGCAATCGAGCTATCGATTTTGTCTCGAATCAAGGTCGAAATGTATCAAAAGCATTAAAGCTTTCTCTCAGGCCTGACAGAAATAAATTAACAAAGCAGGTGCTAATAGGAACCCTTGTTTTAACCCTCTAAAGGTGTCAGTCTTTTTAGATAGTGTAGCACCGAAGTTCAGCTGGACTCAGAGATGTGGAATCATACAGAGCCATAATTTCTTCCAACAGATCTGTAGAGAAGCAGATGTATATATCTGCAGGAAATTCCGCCCCCTACCTCATTTGTATTTTAGACATGAGACCACATCTTGTCTGACACCAGCTATCGTACCAATACCGCAGCAAGTATTTGGAAGGAGATATCCATTGAGACAACCGTATTGAATGTACCCATGAGGTAATGATGGTCTGCGGGAGGAACTCCCTGAAGGAATATGAGAAAGAGCTAAGAAAATGAATGATTCACCTCAAAAAGTGTGCATGACGTCCTGAGATACTGAATGAAGATGATGTATGGATCTTCGAGGAGAAAGGATGAAAAAAAGAATCAAGTAAACTCTCAAGTGTAAAAGAAGATGATTACAAGGTAAAAAGCTCTGCAGAAATCAGAAGCATGAAGGACGTACAGACGCTGAAATGCAAGATAGATCAAGCCATCATATGGGCTAGCTACATGTATTGAATAGAATGCAGGTGAAGCCACCATTGTATAGAAACTGGACATTGGTATCATGAACTAGTAAGCTAAGCAATCGTTGAGAATGAATGAAAAGCTTTGACGCAGTAGAATAGCAGGCTAGTGGAGCTGCGTGCCAAGGCTGTCTGTCCAGAAGTCAAGAACTAAGAAGTGGAGGTGAACTATCTACTCTGAAAGAGAATGAGTGCGCGGAGGATGACTCCTGAAGAGGAGGTACCGACAACTGAATGCAGTGGGGGGCGGCCCCCCCACTTAAACTTGGTATAGAAATCCGTGTGAGGTGATCTAGGCCTTCAAATATGCAAAAGCTGAAATCATAGTGCTTAAAAACATGAGTATTTTAAATTGTGTTATGTGTATGTAGTCAAAATGCTTTAAATCATGAATGGTGTAGTGAGTAGGGCAGGATACAGAATATGTACTATAAAAATCGGGTAGAAAATGACCAAGTGTTAAAATATGACCAGACATAAAAGGATTCACCATCTTCTGTACTGGCCACCCCTTTAATTCAATCCTTGCCTTTAACAACAAATAGAAGGTATTTAATGAAGCACATATTTGTAGACAGTGCTGAAATGAGTCAGCCTCCTGTACCAGAACTCCCAAGGCCAAATGTTTCTAATCTGACAATGTTACCTGTGGAATCAGATAACAGTCTGGGACCAGACAGCTAATGATGCAGTTGTCTGGGGTTCTTAGCAAGGGGACATAGCTGCCAGCCCAAATAAGGGTAGTTAGAACCGGAAATCCAGTGGCGAGTGCCAAAATGTATCTCAAATTGAAGGTTAAGCATAGAATGACTAATCGCCAGGTGTGAGATTAATGTCAATGGAAAGCGTTGCTTTAACATGTAATTAAAAAAGGTGGGGGCTAGTTTTCTCACAAAAAGTATAAAAACAGCTCTGACTTCAGGACTGGGGCTGAGTTCCTGTAATTTACATGATGCATTGTGTGTGTCGGTCTGGCCTGAATAAACCTGATATCCCTGTAAATAGCCTGCCTCTGTCTCATGGTATGCTATCTGAGTATTTTCCTGAGTGTCGAAAGGCCAGGAGAGCCTAGGAGAGCCTAGCAGAGCCCAGCAGAGTTACAGAAGAGCACAGGTGGGTCAAAGACCTCCTGAACACACGGCGAGCGATTCCAAGAGGGATAGGATGATGAACGTCCATCTCTTCAAGCCCAAAAGAACCTGGACATTCAAGATTAAGGTGAGCTATACGGTTCTGCCTAAGATGAGAGTGGAGTAAAGGGAGTAGGAAATAAGATGGGGAGGGGGCAGACTGCAGCTGCTCTAACTGATAGAAAAGAAGGGACCGGGATGCAGAGCCGTATGGAAGAAGGGGACTATGTTCTTTTTTGGTAATTTTTCAGGGAAAAATAATGTCAGAGTCCAGATTTGGAAAAAAGCCAAGAAATCAAAAAATGAGCAAAAACTCTGAGGGTCTTGCAAGCCTGGTAGCATGACAGAGGGCCTTGCCATCTGGGGATAGGGGAGGAAATTATTGGGGTACCGCCAAGAAATTATTGGGGTACCTCCTCTAGAAATTATTGGGGTACCCCATGGAAAATATTGGGGTACCCCCCTAGAAATTATTGGGGTACATATTTTTGGGGGGCCATTTTTAGAAAGCATTAGGAGACCACTTTTAGAAAAGTATTTTTCAGTTAAAGTTTTAAAAGCTTTTTAGAAACAACTGTAAAGCATTCATGGGGAACCCCCTTAAAAGGTAACGGAGGAAGGTGGGATATAAAAATAACGACAGAATAAGAGTACAATGTATATATAAGGGGAAAATATTGACTCGAGGGTGGCCCAGCAATAGAGAAAGATACCGGGAGGATACTCGAGAGAGAGATACCGAGAGGATGCCCAAGAGAAAGATAACGGGAGGATACACGAGAGAGATACCAGGAGGATACCTGAGAGAGAGATACCAGGAGGATACCCGAGAGAGGAGTATATGCCCAGATACCTAGGTTTTGATATAGCGCTAGAAGAAGCCTGTACTTAAAGTCCTGAATTAATTAATAGGACGATAATAGGAGACCAGAATCGATTAAAGGCGATCTGAAAGAAATGGGCTTACATTCCATGTCGGAATAACTATAGGGGTAAGATGCATCTGAGAGAGCAGATGGCATAGAGGTGAACGTACATGTGGCTAGCCAAGTTTGTCTTATTGTTTATGTGTCATATTGATTGTCTACATTCGTTGATATGTCATGTGTTTGTGTGCACTGTATAATATTGTTTATGACAAAAAATGCAATTTTTCAAACTGATTTAAAATTTGGCTTTTAGCCAAAACTTTAAAATGGTAAAAAATAAAAAATGTTGAGATGACTAGACACTCTAAATTAAAGCAATCAAAATCATGCTGCTCCTATTTTAAAATAGGCAAGACTTTCTGAGATAAATGAAAAAAAGAACTGTTCCCTTTTCAGCCATTATAATTAAAGCCAGCAACTACGGAGTTAAACTTTTGAGTTCCTAACACTAGGCAAGGTAATTAATGAAGCACGTCATAAACGATAGAGAATCACCTTAAATTACTGAAATAAAGTGATTTACAGAAGTGGTGTTTTACATGGGCGTGCTGAAAAGGAACGGTGTGGTGTTGATAGGCAGATTTAAGAGGTCAAGGCCTGTAGAAACTTTGTCACCTCTAAATGATTGCGCAGCCCTGAGCAAATGGTAAATGTCCTATTCAAATTGAGTGTGTAACAGGACAACAGATACGGTGAAACAAAGAGTCCAAAGCCAGTAGATTCTTCAGTCAAAATACGCTGTTGAAACAGATTTTATGAAATGATGCAAAAACAAGACTGCCGACACGTGTTTCGACCCAGAACAACGGGTCCTTTTCAAGGCAAGACTGTGGTGTTAGTATGATTCATATGCATTCAAATACAGCAATATATTGTGTAATCATGCCATAAAGATAAGAACATTTGAAATTTAAACAAAATTAACCAGCAGAGGAAGAAGAGGAGGCCAGGGTTAAAGAAGAGAAATGCAAACAAGAAAGAAAAAAGCCCATATGTACATTACATCATGTCAAAGAGCAAAGCAACCATTTCAATGTGAAACATATTCCAAGTAAATAAGAAGTAAATAAAAAACATTTGATTTATTACCATATATTGTCGAACCAAAAATTGCGGTCGAAGTGCCAATATGTGAATGTCCATATGATGAAAACAAAATAATATGTAAAAAAGAGAGAGAGAAGAAAAGAAAAAAAAAAAAACACCATAAGCCTGAATCCTAAATGAATAAACAACTGGTACATTTTTACAATTAGTTAATCCCATGTACACGCATAGTGCAAAGGTATCAAACTATTGTGCCAAGGATCAAAATGCTCATCCCTCATGCGCCTCATGGTGGTAAAATGTATTGTTACATTGTCACCCGTGTGTGATATAAATGTTAGAATGAATAAATGTTTTACCGTATGTTATTCAAACTGCGTTGGAAAACCCAAAGCCCTCCTGGGGGGGCAGATATATGGGCCAATTCTAAAGTAGTTGATTCTCCTCAAGAAAATAAGCGGCAAATAACTGAAAAATACATAAACAGAGAAGCCCAAGGCATGAGTTGCCTTGACAAGAGATCGACTTATGACTTGAATGGGTTGTCAAAAAAATCCAAATGCGTAAAAATAATGGACAGCAATACCTGAAGCAGTCTCTGTTACTGATACAGTGTGGTACATTCCCAGAACATGGGAGTTTGTTCAAACGTTGCAACTGCCAAGGAAAGACAATGCATCAAAACCCAATTCCACAGATGGGTCAAATAACATGAATATTTGTGAAAATCGTTCTAACAGTGAGATACTCTGAAGGTACTGTCAAGCCCATACCTGTGAGTTCAGGGGCTGGTTCCCCACTGTGGCCAAAGTCCAAGCGCTTCACGAAATCAGTGTTGTGCAGTTCATTCCTTCCATGTGTTTAGAGAAAAGAACCTAAAAATGTGTCACATGACTCAGTCATGTGGTTAAATTTAGTGCATGGAATTGTGGTAATGGTAGTCATTGTATTAAATAAGGCAAGCGCTTGCATTTTATATGTGCCCTAGAGAATGTCTACATCCGTTAGCACAACTAATAAATATTAAATAAAAGTCTAATGTATAATAAGCTGTAATGGCAGTGTGCATGCAAATAGAAATAATAAAAATATTTTAATTGGAATTAAAAAAAAAAATAAAAAAATAAAAAAAAAAAATATTTTTGAAAAAATCACAAATCTCTCGAATATTCAATGACAGCAGTGGACGGATGAGCAATTAGAAACTGGCAGCGATTCCTGACGATCTGGGTTGTTTAAATTTGACTAAAAGTGAATACATAAAAACAAACAGGGAATAATGAAAATGCAGTTACTGCAAGTATAGGAAGTGTGCACCAGCATTTATGTAAAGCATTACAAAAATACATTTAGTTCCGTGTCCGTGTTGAGACCAAGACTGGTACAGCAAAGTTTGGCGATGGTGCGTGCCTCAAGCTGGCGTAAAAGTAATTGACGGTCCCCGCCTCTTGGGTGGGAATGCGCTTGAATGAGCCCAATGAACTTAAGATCTTTTACTGAATCCATTTGATGATTCTGTTGCCAATGAAGTGCAAGAGGCAGCTTCGGATCTTGACTCTTCAGGTGTGCAAAATGTTCTCGAATGCGAACTCGCAGTTCTCTTATAGTAGAACCAACATATACTTTGCGGCATACGCATAAAATAGCATACACCACAAATTTCGATTTACAATTAATACAATCAGAAATGTGAATTGACAAACCATGGTGGCAACTAAATGTATTTTGAATAAGAGCATATTGGCAAAAATTGCATAGACCACATTTGAAAAAACCAACAGGTTTGGGTGGAAGCCAAGTCAGAGGCTGTGCACGAGTAGGCTTTGGTTGTAAAAACGAAGGGCAGAGTTTGTTGCGCAATGTTTTATTACGAGTAAAGATGAGTTTGGGTGTAGCCGAGACATAAGGCAGAAGCTCTGGGTCAAGTCTCAACAAATGCCAATGTTTGCTTAACAGGCAATAAAGCATACAATGGTCTTCTGAATATTTCGTTATGAACTGTACATACTCCAGACTTGGTCTGGTAGATTCTGTATTCGTAACCAACGTCTGATCCTGAGTGAATGTGTTGATACGATTAAACCCTTGCTTAATGCATTGACTACTATATCCACGTTCATAGAACCTCCGCCTAATCATGCGACACTCATGTTGAAAAGCCATGTCAGTACTGCAATTACGTCTCGCACGATAAAATTCTCCAAATGGGATGTTAGAATTGACAGATTTTTTATGGCAGCTGGAGGCATGCAACATAGCATTAACTGCGGTGGGTTTCCGAAAGGTTTGAGTTTGTAGTTCACCATTCACAATGTTTATCTGAAGATCAAGGAATTCCATAGACTGAGAGCTCACATGTCCAGAAAATTCTATGCCAAAATTATTACGATTAAGATATTCAGAAAAACCAACAAAGGACGAAGACGTCCCATTCCAAATGACCAGGACGTCATCTATGTAGCGTCTCCATACTATGAGATTCTGTTTATATGGGTGGTCTGTGTATATGTGTCAATATGATAAACAATACTATTCACAAATTAGTGGCACGGCCATGGGAGCCACCATGGCTCCAGCATATGCCAACTCATTTATGTTGAAATTTGAAGAGGACCATATTATCAAACATCCAGTCTGGCATCAATATATTAAACATTGGGGCAGATACATTGACGATATCTTCCTAGTGTGGTCTGGTCCACACGCCACTTTAGATTCATTTCTGGGATACATCAACTTGATAGATGAAAGAATCCAATTCACGTATGAAATAGGCCATCCTAGTGTACACTTTCTAGATGTTCTAGTGATTCCAAATGCACCATCATTCAACACAGAGGTCTATCATAAACCAACTGACAGAAACAACCTTCTCCACAGGATGAGTTTTCATCCAACAGCTACAATAAGGAGTTTGCCATATAGCCAATTGCTACGTATTAAAAGAATCACTAATATAGACTCTAAATATACGCAAGAAAAAGAAGAACTATTCCGTAAATTCAAAGCAAGAGGCTTTAAAGAAGATGAATTGAATCTGGCTGTAGAGAAAGCAGATATGCAAGAAAGAACTCATTTACTGGAGACAAAAGTATCCAACAGCAAAGAGAATCCATTGGTGTTCGTTAGCAAATACAGTGTTCAGTCATCTAAAATTAAGAAGTCAATTCTCAAACATTGGCCGATGCTAACTTGCGACGCGAAAATCCAGAATTTGTTTCAAGAAAGACCTGTCTTTGCTAATCAACGGAGCAGCAACCTGAGGGATTTGTTGGTTAACACCAAACCCAAAATAACCAAACAAGTCCTGTCAAAGAAACAAGGGACATTTCCATGTATGTCGTGTAATAATTGTAATAACATCACTAAAGGTGACTCAGTCACACACCCCAGAACTGGACAAATAATAAAAATCAAGGACCACTCTACTTGTTTGTCAGAAGGAGTCATATACTGCATCAAATGCCCTTGTGGCCTATTATACATTGGACAGACCAGCAGAAAGGCACGAGTAAGATGGAACGAACATAAATCAAATGTTAGAACCAACAACCAACATTCACCAATTGCTAGACATTTTAATCAAGCTAAGCATCAGATAGCACAAATGCGATTCCAAATTCTCGAAGTAGTACAACTGAAGAACATCAACACAAGTGCCACAAAAAGACTTGAGCAACGTGAAGCATATTGGATCGAGAGACTCGATACGGTATCACCACGTGGTCTTAATGAAGAACTTAATCTATATTGCTTTTTATGAAAGAGTTATCATCCAGTTGATTTTGCCTTGTCTTAACTTTTTTTCTTTCTTTTTTTCACAGGAAATACATTTAGTAACTAATTACACTAGCTGTTGTCAAGTCAGATACAAGACCTTTAAACACGCCATAGGGGTGTGTAGATAGGAGAGTAATATTGATGAGAGACTTTTAAACATGCCATAGGGGTGTGGAGCTAGGAGAGTAATATTGATGAGAGTGGCATAATATTGTAAGTAACTGCAAGTAATGATTGGTTTAGTTTTGATTACTCGTGTAGTCCGTCTCTTCTTGGATAGACATACTTGTGTAACATTTGCATTTAACTCAATAGTACTCACATGTTGAAAATCAGGATGATTTATATGCTTTTTTTATCTGTACCTTTTTTTTGCATTCTGCGTAAATAGGTTTGGTACTGATGGTTTTTTGGATGTTTTGAATATGTCATGCAATGTTTATTATTTGATCTGCACTATTCTGTAATTTTTGTAATTTATTTCCTATTATATCTGTATAACAACTTCCGTGGCTTAATGCACGGTTTAGGTAACCCCATTAGAGTTACTTATCTTGTTTATTACCTTGTCTGTTTTTATTTTATTCTGTCATAAGTATTGCAAAAAAAAGTAACTGTTTACTGTAGACTGTGTATGCACCCACGCACATTTTTGACAGTATCATAGTTACTCTAATTATTATCAGCCGTGCTTTACACCTCGTAGTCTAGTTGCCACTGTATATATCAACACAAGAGCACTGTCACGCCATTAGGTAAACATTGCATAATGAGTACTTGCAGATAACGCCCGCGCTCTATTAGTTTATTACTGTTGTTTCACTACAATTGCAACTTCGCGCTGGTGCTTTCCTTGCTAGTAGCCCAGAGTTTCTAGTTTTTTGTAATTGCTGTTGTATACACATCTCTTTAGCAACAGACAGCATTGACTCGTTGCCATGACTCTGATTAACATCAGCGTAAGATCACGTAACCACGTCACGCGTCTAACAAAAGCGTCTCCATGACAACGCTCGTACTTATTCACTAACAGCTCGCGGCCGGATTAAAACCGCGTCTTACTGTGTCTCTGCTTTCAACTCGACACTACGGGGTAGGTTAATCATTATTGTGTATCTATGCCCATTTTAGTGTGTAAGGCTAGTTAGTAAATACCATTTTGACACTTAGATTTCCTTTGTTCGACAGGCGGGACTCTTTGCGCTCTGTTGGTTTTTCCATGGAGTGTAAGCACACACGTACCTAGCTTACAGCAACGTTACTGGCAGCCCTAATGACTTCCATCTCCATCTTGCAATAGAATGAAGATAGCTTTAGCATGTTATGAGGTAAGCTTTCACAGTGTTATATTAGTTTCCTTTAAATAATATTAGGTACGTTTTAGATATCTTACCACTGCATCATCCTACCTGCTTTACAGATGGGATTGTTATAAGTGGATTTACATTGGAATGAAGACCTCTCACAAACAGCACGTACAACAAGATTAGTAACGCACGCGCCACAATAGTTTTTAATGCAGCAATATATACAAGCAGGTATGTGTTTCTTTACCATTACAATGTAGTAAGCATAAATTGGCATTCTTAAACGGGACGACTATTGTTTGTATGATGATGCAAGATGTTGGGTCGCATTAAAATGATTACACTAGAATGTTTCACAGATACACATCTGGGTACTCTCGGAATTCTCGAGATTGCATATAGAAACTATTAAGTTATTTCCGATATTTCTGAATTTTTGCAAAATTATGGCGTAACTCAACGTTTGATATGCATTGAAATATTATGAGGATAATAGTAACATTATTATGATGAAATAGTGACAAGGACAGATATAAATGCAGATTTTGGTTTTATTTGAGATGGTCATTTGTGGCTAGCAATGAAATTGGTTTATGTAAATACTCGTTATGACTGTTTTTTCTTGTTTTCTCTGTGTATGTTTTTTCCTTGTACTACAGAAATTCGCCCTGATGAAGGACCAAGTATAGGTCCGAAATGCATTGGCACATCATTTCTGCTTCTTCTTAACAAATGAAGTAAAGAATCAATTTACTAAAAGTTTTGTTTTGGATACATTTTTTTCAAGAGCATTTTTGTGCCTTCAGGCACAATTTTCTACAACGTATCTATTTACTTAATATGAATGAATTTAATTTCCTTCAGTAGTCTTCACTACAATTGGCGACCCAAGGTCTGATGGCAATTCTTTCCCATCAGACATTTATGCAACTCTTCGGTACACCCAGTATAGTGTATACTGGTTTACTTGGTGACGCCATTAATCGCCTGTTCTAATTAACTAGTAGCCATACGAATGAAAAAAGAAACTCAGCGGTGCCCGCCCTAACCACTTTTTCTTTGAATTTCAAGTGTTTGTATCTATTAGCAGTTTATGAGGTGACTGCTGGTCCCTCTTTCGTGCAGCAACCCAATCTTATTTGGTTTGTAAGGGTCTCATTGACTTTAGTTTGTCTTCTCAAATTTAGTTCTAACCCAGTGCCTCACCACACCGGCACACCTCAATTTTGTTTTTCTGTAGAAACTTTGTGTGACAGAAGAATCGCGTTGGATTTACAATGATTTATAGACGAGGAATTAACTGCCGAAATGTGAAGTGTGTGGCGCTAAAGACATTTGGCTGTTAAGCAAGAAATGATTTAATAATTTTCAGATAAGAGCACGGCATTGTGGAATGTTAGTTTCTGGGTTTGGTTTCGTGCTGTATTTTAGAAAAAGTGTTGACAAGATTGTCTCATAGATTGAAAAAGCTTGTGTTTATGGAACACTGGGCAGGAGGCTTGTGTTCTTTGGTTAGAGGAAAACGCAGCGTTTAAAAACTCAGTTGGAATTTTGTTTATAAATTGAAAAGCATGTGAATATAAAGTTAGAGGAAGCTGCATAAGAGTGCACATTTGAGAGATTTGTGAATGAGATTTAAACAGTGTTGCTATGTGCATAATGCAACTAAGGTAATGGGCCTCATTACACAGTAGGTGCTAAACCATGGTGCTATTAGCACCATGGTTCATACCGGTAATTTACCGATTCCGCCATGGCGGAATGGGGAATTACCACCCCATTCCGAGGTTGGCGGGGCAGTAATTCCCCATGCCGCCATGGCCCTTCCCCATACCCATTTTTGCCCCATAGGGCATAATGGGAATGGGGAAGGCGCTAATTACGGTACCGCAAATTGCGGTACCATAATTAGCACCAAGGTCCCTTTGCGGGTCCCTACTTTAACGGGCGGTCTACACCATTCTGTGTAATGAGGCCCAATGTGTTAAGGGATTGTATTTGGACCAAGCACAAGCAAATTGAGTTGTGAGAAGCGACAGAAACATGAGACAAACATGATAAATAACATTGTGATTTTTTAAGTGTGCAAACAGGCATACGAATTGCAATTATGTTTTCGTTTTGCCCAGAAACAAGGTTGAGATAAAAAAACATGATGGCTGAGATACAGATTAATTAAACAGGAATGCACGATGAAGCAGCTTTTGAGGTAACATTGCCGAGTTGAAGAACTGGCCCAGGTTGAAAGAAAGAAAAATGCCCGTTCCTAGCGAGCCAGCTTTTTTAATCGCGTGCAAATATATGAAGTACTCTTGTATTATTAAAGGCATGGGCCAAATGCATATCATAGATGTAAAGTGCAAGAAAAATGTCAGAAATAAGCACCTTTAGCCACAGGAGGCAGCAATGGCCTCCTAGCTATGGGGATACAAAATGATGACATATATTCAAGGAAAAATATTATTGCATAACTGCGCATAATGGGGAACCATGCAAGCACTTGAAAGTACAGGAGTCTTGGAAGCATTTATAAGTGCTGTTATCCAAGTAGACCAGTATGAGGGCTGACAGCGCGAAGATAAGATTTAGGTTATTTTATTTCGTTTTGCATTTTTTAAAGCACTGCATGAGCCAGGCTTCAAGGTGCTGAATGATTTTGTGACAATATATTGAACATGCAGGGATTCTTTCTGTTTGAGAAAAAAACGGGGGAAAACATGGTATCTTCAAAGCCTGGCTCCAGCCTATGAGGAGATTGTGTTTAAACTGGCGAGCAAATAGTCAGACATGAAAGGGAAAATTCTGCCATGGATGCGGCGAAAAGCACTGACAGACACCGAGCAAGGTCATGGTTGTTGGCTTTGTAAGCACTTTTTGATAAAGACATTGAGAGATAAGGGAAAATATAGTGGCAGCAGGGAAGAGTTTCCTTTTGATGTTTCTTTGAGAAATAATCAGGGTAATAGCGCAGAACTCGCATGTTGGAAAAGGAGGGGTGACATCCAAGTGGGCAGCACTCCTTACATGGGCGTAATTTTAGAGGGGGAGAGGGGTGTTTGTCCCCCCAACTTTCATGGCACACTATTTTGTCCCCATTCATTTGGCTAGGGCGCCTTTTCTTCAGATGTCATGTCCCCCCAACATTTTCATCAAAGGTATTCCACTGCCTGTGCAGCACACAGCATTAGTAAATAGACTCATGAGAGCGAGCATTATGACTCTTGGTAGTCAGTATACAAAGGCAGTAAAATAGGCACATTATTTAAAATGTGTTCATAAAAAAGAACTGCACCACAATGAGTGCGAGGAACGGTTCAGGTTCGAATGGAGTGTGAACATGTTGCTTTTTATGAAGATAAAGTGCACCGCATAAAAAATGTATTTATTGCAGAGGACGATTAGGTAAGCTTACATGTAGGCTCAGCAATATGTAAACACAGGATACTGTGATGCTGGAAATGCATTGGAGGGACAGGGCCTCCCTGTCATTGTCCTGTAGTCCTTTTTCATTTGTGTTCTGTATTGTTTTCTGCCCAGGAGTCCATATGGGACTCCTGGCAGTGCAGCTCTTCCCATTTTTTGTTTGGTGTACAGACACATGGGATACCCTTATGGCACCCATGGGTGGGGGTGCAACCCCGTGCCCCTAGTGTATGTTTTTGGGCACCTGTGTGTGGCCCACAGAGCACAGAGCTGGTGGCAGCTCCATGCTGAGTTTGACAGGTGCTCTGAGTATCCTCCATTTTGGGATATCCAGGCCCTGCCATTGGAATCAGTTGATTCCTGATAGGAAACAAGATGGCCCCTGTGGCCTCTTGCTTTCTATTGCCTGTTACCTTTTATCCCAAAGTCCTGGGAAGCCGTGACTCTGTCCCTTCCCCTTGACTGGCTGTTGGGTGGAAGTTCCATATATGGTGTTGTTGTGAAGTCCAGGCCAGTGACTGTATGTTGTGGGTACACCCTGTGGGTGGGACCAGGGTGAATGGAGTGTGTGACCAATATGCACCTCTTGTTGTGGATGTCAGGTTTCTGGTGTATGACACAATGACTGAGACAGCCCTGCCCAAAACTGGTATGAATGCAGTGTGTAGTGTTGAATGGCTGGGTACTTGTCTCAATACACATTCCTTGCTGTGAGTATCTGAGAGGGAGGAGTATGGCCTGAATGCACTGTATGACTGATTGGCTAACTGACTGCATGAATGCCCTTCTGTATAATTGGCTGCTGAGTGTGACCCAGCAGTGTGGATGAGAGACAGAATAGTATATCTGGGGACCTCTCACCACTGGAAATTGTTCAGAAGCTGAGTTGACACTTGAAGAGTAACTGGAACTGCTTATCCTTTGACGCACAGCTCGAAGAAGAAGAACTGCTGCTGCATTTGTTTCAACCCGATCCGAAAGCTGTCGAGTTCATCAAGGACTGATCCGAGAGAGGACCTGGTTAGGCGCCCTCTTCCCGTGCTCCGAGGGACCATGGGGCACCGCTAACCTTTGCCGAAGCTCCCTGGAAGTCAGACCCTCGAAAGGCTGCCGACCAGAGACAGGGACCGCCGAGGAGAACGAAGTAAAGCACCCAGACATCGACATCGTGGAAGTCCATTTTTGTCGACCAGGGTTCGGAGTATCGCCGTAACTGCTGGAGGCCCATCGAAGCCGGGTTGCCCAGAAGAGTGGACCGCTTGATGCCGTGCCGCCAACGACCGGAGCCGCATGCTCCTTTGCCTAAGTCTTTTGATTCACGCACGCGCTCATCCGCACCGCCGCCTGCCTTACCCACCGGAGAAGGCCAGGCCGTTGACGCGTTGTGGAGCATCTGCCGATGGGTTTCCCGCCACCTGAAGACCATAAAGACTTTGACGACTCGACAACCTTTTTGGGCCAAAGTTCTTCAGAAACTCTTTGCGGTCCTGAACTATGAAACTCCAGGGTTCCCTGCACACCTCATCCTCGCACATCGCCGACAAGCACCGCCTGGATCGACACCTTGGTCTCGGCACCATCAAACTTTTCATCGATGCCGTTGACGCCAAGTTCACCTTCTTCGACGCCTCTTGACGATCGGTGACTCCTGCATTAAAGGCAGTCACTCAAGAAGGGTCCATCGACGCCTCATCGAAGAATTCTGCTCTACCACGTACATTGGGGGGTAGAAACCTTATAGAAGGAAATAAGACTTATAGAACAATATATGGACTGGGCTTGTGATATATCTTTACTTAACAGGTTGCCCAGGTGGGGGGATCTCCACACAGAATTGTGCCTAGTTTATTCTGCCCATTGTTCTAACCAACTGCGTTCCTCCTATATCTATTATTGGTTACTTTTATTCCTTGATCTGTGTGACATTTGACCAGAGTATAGTTGATGCACTTTAATGAGATCTGATAATATTTGTGGTACCACTTTAGAACTGTATATATTTGCCATTCTGGATTTTGTGAGCACAAAGTGAGTTATTGCAATAGTACATAACCTTGAATATTAATTATAAAAAGACTGTGTTTTAACTAATACAGTGTGTGGGCTTTCCTTTGTGGGGCCTTGGGGACTACACTGTACTTAAGAACCAGTCTTTATCACCTCCTGAGAAGCTAGGCCTTGATTGCTCGACCAGCGCTACCCTATAGAAAATCTTGACTGAGGTCCTCTGTGCCTCACCTCTGCCATATAGAGAGCAGGAGTACAGGCACCCCCTCCAGTCTTTACAGATACACAGAGACAATCGGAGTAAAAGGTGTCAGCTTAAAAATAAGGAACACTGATGCAAAACAGAAGAATGAATGTGTTCACAGTAGGACAGCCTCATAGGGTGACCTGATGTGTTTAGAAATGTTAAGTGGCACTAGGGTTTTAGAGTGCAAGGAGAAATATGGCAAAGAAAGAACAATTTTTGGTCTGTTGATAGAAATTAGAATTGTGTGTCCGTAGAGCAAAGACAGAAAAAGGGTGCATAAATATTAAAAGGCTGCGGACGGCCTTTTAAAATTACAAATGTGGTGTTGTTTTAGCAGTTTTTGAGGAGAATGTGTTAAGATTATCTGTGGTATAGCTGCAATAGGCACTTGCCAATGGGAGTATTTAAATTTGTAAGGTGCACATCAGCCCATGGTCATTGTAGCACTGGTACAGAAGGTTCAATGGTACAGGTAGAGGAATACATTGAACAAGGTAAACATTAGTACATCGATGACATTATTGAAATGCTAAATAGGTTAGCAGGTAGCATTTAGCCAGCTTAGCTATTCATCGTGGTTAGATCACGAAGAGGCTTGGTTGAACAAGAAGGTTTTCAGCATTTTGAGGAAGGCAGTGTAGGATTTTTTGTTTCCTAGTGCTGTGGGTAATGTATTCAAGCTTCTAGGAGCCAGGTGTTGAAAGCTGGACCCCCCAGCTTTGGTTCTTTTAAAGCAGGCACATATATCGGACTGATCAGGTGAGATCTGGTGGGTCTGATGGACGAGTTGAGAGTGATCCTCCTTGATAAAGTATTGAGGAGCGTCGACAAAGAAACATTATTTTGTCTAACTAGCAATTTGTTGAGGTTTTGGGAACACATGCCCAGAAAAAGGGCATTACAGTAATTCAATATTGATGCCTACTGTGTATTTTTGGTAATGAATAAGCAATTCCTGGTAGGGAGGAAAGGCTTAAATGCATGGATAACCTTTTATTTATTTATTAGAATCTCTAGAGCATACAGTAGCCCTTAGGCATTGTGGTGCTGTTACAAAGAAGAGACTTGCAGGTTACAAAGAAAGTGGAATGCATAGTGGTTACATGCCGCAGCTTCGCTTATGGTTATAGGACAAAAAATATACAATGCAGTTACAGTGGATTATTTACATATTTAGCTTACATTGGATACAATAGAAGTTGAGTAAATACATGGCATAGTGGTTAATTGGGCAGCAGAGTGGAATACTTACAGATCCTTTTGGGAGAACTTGTAGGGTCAGTTGAACAGGGTAGTTTTGAGGGTTTGTGAAAAATGAGGAGAGATGGTTATCCTCTAAGTTTGCTAGGGAGAGCATTCCACAGTTTGGGAGCTATGTGGGGGAAGCCTAGACCTCCGGTATTAGCTCTTTTGATTAATGGGACTTGCAGTTGGGTGACATGGTGACTTCTTTTTGGGTCGGGTAGAACTGACTCTGTTGATAGTATCAGTTAGATATGCTGGTGCTGTATGACTCATGCATTTGTGTGTGATGGTTAGGATTTTGAAATTAACCGGTTCCTGCATGGGTAGCCAGTGAGCAGCTTGCCTGGCTTGAGTAATGTGTACTCTTTTGAGAATGCTGAGAGCTGCATGCAGCAATGTTCTGCACTATTTAGGGCCTGTTGAGATTTTTTGCTAAGGTGCCTGCAAGGATGGCGTTGTAGTAGTCCAACGTAACTCCGATAGTGGCTAGGGCGATGGATAAGCAGTTTTGTGGGGAAAAGAAGGGTTTGATGGCATTAATGAGCTTGGTAGTGAGGCTGAGGCTGAGACAAAGGCACTTAATGATAAGTGCAACAGAAGAGGTTATAGCATTAACCTGGCGTGACCGGATAGGGGTGAGTCAAGGAACACTCCTAGGGGTTGTTTTTACAGCTGCAGAGACAGTGTTGGGATTGAAGGAGGCATTGGTGAACGACATGAGGAACGGCTTAAGTGATTCTAAACAGTCTTTTAAACTAGCGTGCAGGCAGGGGCAGGCATCACCTTTGCAGCTGAATGGTCTGATTTTATTCATGATCTCTATTACTTCTGATTTAAAGGTGAAAGGTGTTATTGGGTCCTTTGTGACCTCTTTTATGGGAGTTTGAGGATAGTATAATGTACTGAGTGAGGTTTTTTTGGGTGCTCTTATAATTTCTCTTACAGGAACTCCACCTTGTGTAGTAAGACAGACTGTACGGTGTTGCACCAGGGTTGGCCTTTCATGATTTCTTGGGCCTTGGCGGCTGGCATGGAGAAAATTCCTTGAAAAAGAGTGAAAATCTCTTTTGGATTCAGAACTAACAGTTGAGATTCAGTCATTATAGGATTCAGATGGTTGAGGAAAGGATTGGATGACAATGCCTAAAGCATAATGATGTTGTTTAGGTTAGCAATGAAAGCATGTTTTGTTTATTTTGAGACATACACCCTTTAAATATGGGCATAATTCTGAAGGCATGAAAAAGGCAGACAGCCGATGAGATTGTTTGGGTAAAAATTACATGATAGACTGTAATGTGTGTAGGAGGTAGGGTAAGATTGCTAGAATATGCAACCAAATGGTTTTTAAGGGATGGATCGGTAGGAAATGTGATATTAAAAAAGACATGCTTAATTTGCAAAGGAAACTCATTCAGTTTTATATTGCAGATGGACAATGAGGGACCTATATGGAGCAGAAAAAAATTGGCCGTAGGAGCAGAGCGAGGTCATCTAGCAACCCATTCAGTGCCCAAAACTGCAGTTACATTTGCTAAAGCCTGCAGAAACTCCCCCATTCCTGTGTCTCCGGCGCAAATGCAAGTGTTCCATGCTTACATGATCATTGTGCGAAAGGTGAACTTTTTGTGAAAAAGAAAAAAGACAAAGGACTCCTGGCCTAATCATTAAAAATACCTGGGAGACTGGTTGCGAAACTGCTCAAAAGAAAGGACAAAGGTGACAGGACACAGACGGTCCACAGATGCCAAACAGAGAGGAGTCAAGTGGAAGATTTATCAACAGCAAGAGAATAAAAAATTAACTCGTACACGTGGGAAAAAATGCGTGGATAAGCATGATGGGAGCAAATACGATGTCTTGAGTGGGGAGTAGCAGGAAAAAATGTGGATGATGAGCCGCAATACGGCTATAGCGTTTGATGGGACTGTTGGGTTGCCTCAAGTTAATGACTATCTCTCAAAAAATGCATAACGGCTATACATTTTCTGAAACATATAGTAAGTTTAAAGTGAATTGAGGAATGGAGGTGGGGTTCAGATAAAAGAAGTTTAGGGAAACACATGTTTTTGTTTTAAGGAGGATAATGTGTTAGTATTGACAATTGTAGGATTGTGATAGAATATTGTTTAAATATGTATCAAGGAGGGTGGACATGGGTATGGTTGAAAGTAAGTGTTTAACAACTAAGAACTTTCAAGATGAGGGAATGAAAAGGAGGTACCGACAACTGAATGCAGTGGGGGGGCACCCCCCCACTTAAACTATGTATAGAAATCCGTGTAGGGTGATCTAGGCCTTCAAACATGCAAAAGCTGAAATCATAGTGCTTAAAAACATGAGTGCTTAAATTGTGTTATGTGTATGAAGTCAAAATGCTTTAAATCATGAATGGTGTAATGAGTAGGGCAGGATACAGAATATGTACAATAGAAATCGGGTAAAAAATGACCAAGTGTTAAAATATGACCAGACATAAAAGGATTCACCATGTTGTGTACTGGCCACCCCTTTAATTAAAACCTTGCCTTTAACAACAAATGGAAGGTATTTAATGAAGCACATCATTGTAGACAGTGCTGAAATGAGTCAGCCTCCTGTACCAGAACTCCCAAGGCCAAATGTCTCTAATCTGACAATGTTCCCTGTGGAATCAGATAACAGTCCGGGACAAGACAGCTAACTATGCAGATGTCTGGGTTTCTTAGCAAAAGAAAGCAGCTGCCTGCCCAAATGAGGGTAGCTACAACTGGAAATCCAGTGGCGAGTGGCAAAATGTATCTCAAATTGAAGTTTAAGCATAGAATGACTAATTGCTAGGTTTAAGATTAATGTCAATGGAAAGCTTTACTTTAAAAAAAGGTGGGGGCTAGTTTTCACACTCAGAAAAAGTATAAAAACAGCTCTGACTTTAGGACTGGGGCTGAGTTCCTGTAATTTACATGATGCATTGTGTGTGTCGTTCTGGCCTGAATAAACCTGATGTCCCTGAAAAAGCCTGCCTCTGTCTCATGGTATGCTATCTGAGTATTTTTCTGAGTGTTGAGAGCCCAGGAGAGCCCAGCAGAACCTAGCAGAGCCTAGAAGAGCCCAGCAGAGTTACAGAAGAGCACAGGGGAGTCCAAGGCCTCCTGAACACTACTCCCACATTAAGGTGCAAGAAAGAACACAAAGGATGACAAGTTTTCATTCATTTAAAGCATTTAAAAGCTACAGAATGAACCAAATCGTGGTCTCTTGTCTCGTGAGTCAAGGATGGAAATATAGGTTGAACTTGGAGTTCCAGATACGATAGCGAGTGCATTCCCAGGATGAGAATACTCTGCAAGGCCAAGTACAAAGACAATTTCATGGCAGGAGGCATGGCTGATGAGAGATATTGTGCTAAATGGGTGGTGAGGTAGGTTCATGTCCTATCTCCTGGCACCGGGGCCTTGGATTACGTGCTGCTAATTGAACTGAATGTTCCAGACATGGCACAAGCATCCCAACCAATTGTATTAGTCCATATAATGAAGGACCTCATAGCTTGAGAAACCAATGAAACACAGTGTAACTGATTTGTCTTAAAATTACCCATATGAAGAGGTAGGCAGAAGTTGTTCACCTGACATTGGACAGCCAATAACAATCCTAGCTCCTATATTATTGTATATCTAGATGTCTCCCTTAACCAATCTCAACCCTTGATAGGTTTTTCACTATTGCCACATAGTATGATGTCACTCTGACGCATAATGGAGTTTATAAATTGTATTTTTTGGGGAAATCATTGAGAGACTGAGCATACGTCCTTTGATGTTCGTTGTAACCTCCCTGTTTTAGATAATCGTTAATAAAACAGTACCTTGCCATTTTCGTTAGTTTTTACGGTTATTTGATCTCAGAATTATTATGGTGTAATCCCATCCAGTAACAAATGCACAATCCAAGGGCCATATGCTCATGTGGTAGCAGTGCAGATGGTTTCAGATCTGAACGATTTTGAATTAAGAGTTTCGGACGATCAGGCATCCTTGGCCATTAGCTGGAAGGTCATGGAGTTTCCTGTGGAGAGCGGCCGATAGAAATTAACTTGCAAGAAGAACCGAGACAGTGGGCAGGTCGCTCTTTGAAAATATCCCTGCTCGGTTTCCACGGGTGCTCTACCGGCAGAAAAGAAAGTGGTTGGATTGGAGGAGGAGTTGATACCGAAGGCCTTGAGTTGATTAAACGGATGTCAGTAGACTAAGGGAAATGGCAATGTAAAGGGGCAGGATTGTGATATTTTTGGGTAACAGGACATTTTGTGTAGATAAAGGTAATCCTAGTTCAAGGGAGATAGAAAAAGACATCTCAAAATCCAGTCAGAATATAAAGAGAGAGAATATGCAGAGTCAGGACGGTGTAAGGTGACGTCTTAAACTCTGTACGGGGTAATATAAGTGGAGGTGAGGAATGAATATCTCTTACTATAAATGATTATAGGGAAAAGGGAAGGTGATCACAAGACTTATTAATGTGTATTGTGTTATTATTTTGAGAATGTTTTGATGTATGAAGTTCCGAGAGGTAATAAGCTGCAAAAGTTGGAAGTAACATTGTTTTGAGTTAAGTGAAGTAAACGATTAGTGCCAATCAGAAGACAGATAGGTTATTGAAACAAAAGAGGATTGAGCGGTGATTGATGGTACTTGCTCATATTTATTGTTTTGATATTAAAAGTGTTGAGCAATAAGCTTTGAGATAGGTAGAGAGTTATTAACGACCTGGTAAGTATCAACAGTTAATTGTGACTTGTCATTATGGTGGACACTCCTCTTATGCACCTTTGTAAAACATTACCACAACATGTGTCCAACCTTAAACAGTACCGTGCAGAATGGGTAAAGGGCACAGCTGTTAAAAGGTTCATGCCATGGCTGCAGGGGGGATCATTGTCAAAGGCAGTATTATAACACATGACGACATATGTGCACACTGCGTACACAGGGAAGAAATTAGAGAAAAGACTGGCAGTTTTAGAACTTTGGAAAATGTACCAAGAGCAGAAAGAGGACCCATTATTGGAGGAGTGGCTGCTTAATCAGCATAAAGGGGAGGGCATTGAGTCCTGGACTACTCTTACTCCATCCGCGATTAAGAGCGCAGATACAGAGGAGACATGATTTTACTCTTAAAAGGAATTAAAAGCAGCGGTGGGGTATGGTAACCCAACGTATGAACTCCCCGCTTATAGGAGTGATGACAGTCCAGAACAGAGCACAAGGAAGGAAGATGCCTGTATGTTCATACAAGATAAAGAAGAAAGAGGCGAGAGATCGAATATATCAACAGATATAGACAGAGAAATTAAGAGATGGAAAGGAGAAAAGGATAGGGCTGATGAGGTAACGCTTGTACAGAATGACTGGATCGGAGGACAGATTTACTCAAGTTAGATGGGGAGAGCATCGAGGAGGTTGGGCAAAGGGAAGACAAGGACAAGCAAGAAAAGAAGGATAGAGAATGAGAAAAGCGGTTGAGGGAGGATGAGCAAGGAAGGAAAAGCAGGGAACAATGGGAGCAGATACATAGAGAAGAACAAGAAAAAAATGAAAAACGGGCAGAGGAACAAAGGAAGTATGACAGTAAAAAGAAAATAGAAGAAAGGGAGAGGAAGAAGAGACACTACGAGTGAAGGAAAAAGATTACAGAGAAGAAGAACAACAAAGGGAAGAAATAAGAAGGGAAGCACAAAAGCAAGAATAAAAGAGGGCAAGGAAAGATTTGAGAGAGTGAAGGGAGGTGATAAAAGGAATAGAACAGAATAGAAGGCAGCAAGGTCTGATGCCATTCTCGTTCTTGAGGAACGAGTAAGACCGAGGGATGAAATACAGGGACGATGGGACACGATAAGTGAAGTCCTCCCAATGAAAGAAAAGAGTCAAGAAATACTTAAAGTAGCACAGGAAGAGGAAAGATATGATGAAGAAAGAATCAGAGAGATAATTGTCAAAATATATCAGAAAATGAGGCAGAACATAGAGTACAGAACGCAAGGGAGCAGCAAACAATCTGTGATACCAAAACCATGGGATGAGGAGGGAACATGTTCAGAGATGAACACAGAGCATTGGCTTTGAGTAGATTAAATTAAGATAGAGAAGAGGAGGATGATAGTCACACCAGTTGGGGTCTAGCAATGTCAGACGAGGAAAGAGAGTCAGGTCATGAGATAGAAGAGGGGGGTACATGCGTCCCCCTGGGAAGTCAACATTTCGATAAGGAAGTAAGATGGTCTGATCTGGAACACCCTAAGGAGAGAACACCAGATCCAACACCATGTACCAAACTTTCCTGAAGACAATCATGTAGTGTGGGGGAGAATCCCCACCCTATGTGAGTAGGTTACGGTAATTACCAGCATGAAGAGGAATAGGGATGATTACCCCTGCGTTAGGTAAACAAATAATGAGGATTATGGGATGGGGTTCTCACAGTTCTCCTTGCTAGAGAAGCGGGGAGCAAGGCTGCAATATATTCCGTGGCATGAGCAGGATAAGTATAACTTAAAATGCAAGTCACCTAGTTTGACTTCAGGGGCTGGCCAGTGGATATATGAATTACAGAAAATGGGAGAGGGAAATACGTATGTTAGCCATGGGGGATATAAAAGTCTGTTGGAAGCTATTCTTGGAGAGAGAGCTGATGACATATGGAGATGAGCGGGATATGCGAATGTGCCAGCACAAAACACAGCACATATGGAGTGGCATTCAATAATTGCAGGCCAGATGTTTGGAGGGCTCTCAGGGTACAGTATCCTGATATGTATGATATGGGTGCAATTATGACATGTAAAATTAAAGATGATGCAGACCCTATTGCTTATATTCAGGATATTTAAGAGAGATGGCAGCTTGAGACGTGTGAGCCTTGGGAATAAACAGTGGCGCTATTCTATCACATTTTGTGTCAGGGGTTGCCAGAACAGGTACAGGGACAAAAGAACAGAAAGAAAGATGAGAACAGGAAGATTGAGGAAGCTAAGCTAGTTCAAAAAGTTGTCAAAATGTACTGTAGAAGGGGCAGTATTGACAAGTGGAGAAGGAGTGCAGACGCAAGAAATGCATCACAGGTGAATAATACACACCCAGCGGATCAAAGTGGACCAAGGTGGATTTCAGAACACCCAAGGTGGATTTCAAAATGCCCAGAGTCAGAATACTCAGGGAGGAAATAATGGTGTGTTTGCCAGAGGGCCAACCCCAGTATGTTAGAATTGTGGGATGACAGGGCATATTGCACGTGTATGTAGAAGCAGAAGAAACGTGCAACAAAATGGACAGCTTATCCACCGCCATACAGTACACAAACACGAGAGAGCTTTGCCCAGGATCACACATCACACAAGATAGAATGGACTGAAGAAATTAAGGTAGGATTGGAGGAATTAAAACGTTTTAGGAATTCCCAATTATAGTGAAGAATTTTATTTGTTTTCACTTACCAATGGACCAGTAAGGAGAGCTGTATGCACACAAAGAACAACCCTAGGGTATAAACCTTTGGCGTATTACAGTGGGATAGACCCAGTTATGAGAGGACATTTTCCATGCAAGCAATCATTGGCTGCTGCCGCATTTGTAATTGAGAATCCACAAATATTACCATGGGCTGTTCCATACTCTATACGTGGAGCACACCTTATTTGCCATTCTATAGAAACCCAAAGGTACATTGATGCCACAAAGAGCATCTGCATACGATGGGATGATCTCTAATCCAGTGATTAAAATAGTGAGATGTAAAATAGTGAACCCAGTCACGTTTGTAGCTGAATCTGTAAAAGAAGGTGATCACGTGCATGACTGCTCAAATGATGTTGAATTTTATGATGATATACCCCAGGTGAAAGAAAATGCTCCAGCGGGAGGGGAGATTCTCTTATTGATGATTCTTTGAAAATTTACCAAACTGCTGGGGAGAGGCATTCAGGATCCGCAGTTGTAAGACACAGATTAAATGTTGAATTTGAGGTAGTGGTGAATGCAAGACTACCGTTTCACTTTTCAGCACAAGCGGCAGAATTAGTAGCGCTTATTTTTGCGCTCAAGAAACATAAAGATCCAGAAGTGACGGTGTACAGGGACTATGCCTATGTGATGAAAACCGTACATGCCGGGCTGTCACGCTGGAAAAGGATGGACCTGGAGATCAAAGCAGGCACTTGCAGGATGATTGTCAAATGGGCTGAGCAAATACAATCGAAGTTGGCTGAAATTGGATGCTCCAACGAGGATCTCATCAAGAATCCAAACAAAATAAAAAAAAAACTGGAAGAGGCGGACTGGATTGACACCCAAGAGAGCGCCAAAGGAAACAACACACTGGCTCTTTTTCCCCAAAGCCCAAAGAAGTTAAACCAAACAACACAACTATTCAGAAGATTCCCAAGCAAACCATTGCGGCAATTCCTCCTAAGAGCACGTCTAAACTTGCTACATACCAACGAGATCCTGTTCATGAGAGGTCAGTCGCCCTCCAAAATCTGCCGTCTCTGCAAAGCCGACACAGAAACAGTTAGACATCTGCTACTCCAGTGTCCTGGGACCGAACAGGCCCGACAAACTTACCTACACCCACTCCTGGAAACTCATGTCGTGAGTGAAGAGGAAACATGGTGGGTCCGTCTAATCAGCGGCCAGCAAACAAACTGGTCCATTGCAGCAGCAAAAATTCTACAGGACGCCTTAGCGCAGTGCTCACAAGGGGTGTCAGCCCAAGTAATCGTCTGACAAAACCGAGCCTTTGTTAAAATCCAGAAAACTGGATAAATACAATAATAAAAAAATAAAACAAAGATGGGTTATGTCTGCACAGGCGGCACTCCAGTGCAACATGCATCTTTATTGGACAGGTTCATTAAGGGACTACAACTCCCAGTAGCCATAGCGGTTGTAAAATGCTCAGCACATACTAAATAAATAGACTTTATCTCGTGCGGAAACAAAGCCGCAGATTTGGAAGCCAAAAGGGTTGTCTATTCATCTGAAATTTTAAATTTTGATACTGAGAATATCAAAGAAGTATTGAATAGAAGTATGTGAGTATAAGAAGGATTACACAACTAACAGAGATTCAGGGTAGAGCCCCACAAGAAGAACAGGAGTTATGGAAACTTGGGGGGAGTTCTTTATCCCCCACAGAAGCCTAATGGAGAGAGGATAGCACTGGAAAGCCAGTTATGCCAGCGACATTGTTGAATGTCACACTCGAGCAGTTGCATTACCCTGCACAAATAACCCAAGAATGTCTTGCTGCTAACAATGCAGAAGACTGGTTTGCTCCCAATCTATTGGAACACGCTGCACAGTTCATTGTGAATTGCATCGTGTATCAGAAGCTTACAGCTGGGTATACACTAAGAACAATCAGAGGAGTAATATCCCATCCAAATGGGCAATTTCAGCATTTGTATGTTGACTACGTTGATGTGCTACTGACATGTAATGGATATAGGTATTTATTAGTGGTGGTATGTCCCTTTTCTCGATGGATCGAGGCAGGTCCTTGTACACATCCTGATGCCACCTGTGCAGTGAAGTTTCTATTGCGAAAAATATTTCCAAGATGGGGTGTGTGTGAAATATTGAGGTCAGATAATGGGCCACATTTTGTCAATGAGCTATTTGAACAAATGGGACTTCTACTGAGTTTTAAACCTATGTTTTCTTCTGCTTATCATCCACAAGCAAACTGGTTATGTGAGAGACACAACAGCCTCCTAAAAGAAAGGATAGCCAAGATCAGATTAACTTTGAAAAACTGATGGCTATACTGCCTACCCCTAGCCTTGTATGCCCTTCAAAACCAGCCATGTTCAGATCATCATTTTACGCCCCATGAGTTAGTAACAGGGCATTGCATCTAGAGTCAGGAGTGATGGCGAGAGTGTAGCACAGGCTCTAGGTGATGAAATGCATGATTATTTGACATGTATGACTACCAGTGTATCTTTCATTGCAGATCAAGTGAAGCATCGAAGGGAGGGGTTGGAAAACACAGAAGAGGACGGCCCAGTAACCGAACCAAGTGAATTATTGCTGCCACCAAAGTTGTGTATTGGAGACCAAGTTCTTATAAAGAATTGTACTCATATATGGCATGAACTGAGATTTAATGGTCATTTTTGTGTTGAGGACATTTCCCCTACTGCAGCTAGGATATCAGGAAGAAGAGCTTGGTTACATTTGTGTGATGTGCAGCTCTACAAAGGCGAGACGCTCCCGGCAGCACCCATTGACCAAGAAGCCAGACAAAAAGAAGAATTGCTGCGTGTGCAGACTCAATCAATGACAAAGAAAAAGGACGATAAAACGGTGTGTGGTTAGCACACATTTCATTTGGACTGGAATTAATGGGGCACTTCTTATAAATTCAGAGCAGGAAGTGCATGGACTTGCAGAGAATTACAGAGGCTAAAAGTACTTTCTAGAGATTTGATGAAAAAATGAAAAGTGCATCAGTACTATGCCTTAACGTCAGTTCCGGATTAGAAATTGGAAGAGAATTCAATACACAGATTCATTTTTGGGAAACTATCTATTTAAAAAAAATAATATATGTTACCAACCGATAGCGATAACCCTTGAGATTATAGTTGCAATTTTTGTGTTCATAAAGTCATACCCAATCTCATTAGGAAAGATGTTAATATTCACACCTTTCTCCATTACCCAAAAAATTGTCCAGTTATAAGAAGACTTGTTCTTGTGATAATTGAGCAGATTGTGCAACTATGAATGTAAATTGAGCATGTGCATTAAAATGATTCGGGAAGAAGATGATGTGGTTATAGATAGAGTGCAAGTTCAGCGAGTATTGGTATGGAACACCAAATGTTTTTCTAGACTTTTATGCCTAATATATATATGCCTGTGCATTTTCTTCTTCTTTCTGAACCTTACATTTCAAAGTATTTATTATTGTAATTGAAAACACGACACCCGTGATTTTTCCTAGTATGAGTACAAATTATGATAATTTCTTTGACCACTTTGGCCACGTAAAATGGCATACGAGGAATGTAGAAGAAGATAATCAGGGAATAAATACCCATCTTGATGGTTCGGCTCACTTGGGGAATAACATGTGGTACCAACACATGAGAAAGGTGAGGGAGAGAGCTGCTATGTCTGCTCTCTCAACCCCTATAGCATGAGAACAGTAAGAACCTTCATTTCAAAAGAGATGTTGGTGCAAGATGCGAAGTGCCTCAGTCATCTAGCAGCATGTACTATTAGAGGAGCATTCACAGCTGCTAATCTATGGACGAGCGAGTATGACCAGATGGATTGAAGTCCTGTGCAGCTCATCTGCTGAGGAAGGAAGCAGTGCACGAGGAGCAGAAGGTGAATGATGAGTGTCTAAAATAATGGGCCAAGTACTCTAAACGGCTCACATGGGTGGAAGACGAATCAGGCCCAATGGCTGTAGTCCCATTGGCTAATGCAACACTGTGCTTTTTGAGCAAGGGAAAACAGAGTTGGACATAATAAAGGGTGCAAAAACATAACTGATGTTCCAGGAATGAGTAGAGGGATGGCTGTCTTAATGGATTGATAATGGGCCTGCGGATCTAGAGCATTTATGAAACTGCTCAGGAATTGGGGTGGCGTGTGTTCCTTGGTATTCGTCCATGTTCCAGCATTGGTGATTCCTCAGAGTGATCTGAAAATTGAAGGATTTCCAAAAGTGGATGAGCACCTGCGAAAAAGAAGGTCACTTGAACTCCAGCAGATGAGGAGAGAGAATTATTTCTCACCAAAATCTCTAAAGGCTTATGAAGACATTCCTGATGAGCACAAGATGTTCAGCAAAACTGCTATAATAATGACATCTATGTTCATGCCTGGAATTCAAACAGTGGTGAATGCCAAATGGCTACAGATCACCAGGTGGGAACTGCTGCAAACAATCAATGACACTAGAAAAGGATTTAACGCCATAAAAGAAGGGCTGAGGTCCAAAATGTTGATTACCCTCCAGAATAGGTATGTCCTCGACATGATAACAGCAATGGAAGGAGGTGTTTGAGCCAAGGTCAGGCCATCATGTTGTACATTCATACCATCTCACAACGGCAGGAACAGGACTTTGACGGATGCTATATCAATGTTGACAGAACTACGCATAAAAATGGAGGAAGTGACAGAGGCCTTTGGAGATGACAGTTGGTCCTCACTCCTGTTTTCATGGATTCCTTAATGGATTGAAAATGGATTCAAGTTCCGTGGAGCAGTATTGGTGATAATATATTTTGGATTGTGTATCAGAAGGATAATAACTGGACAATGCCAGGAAACTGCAAAGAAAGCAGTGCGAATGAAGATCATGATTGACACAAAGGATGAACCAGAAGACAATGTGCTGGCCGATAGTGCCCTTAGAGATCGTATTAGAGCAAGCATTGAGGCACCCGAAGGAACAAAATTCTGGTATCCAGAGGATCATAAGAATTACTTGGGACATTGGGTCTTCTGAACCCCAAGTGGAGCATGCAATTACATGACCTGGAGTGTGGATGAACACGTTGAAAATGAGGGCACCTTCAAGGGGGTGATGAAGATATGGATACTCAAGAAGCCCTTCTTCAAGAGAAGATACAAAGAAGCAAGAAAACTTGAGGAGGTAGTCGAGGACTCGACCAGAGGGGAGAATGTAGAGGAGCAGGTGTGTACATCCACAGGAGATCCCACCCCATACCTCCTTTGCGTTTGAGACATGAGACTATGCCTTGTCTGACACCAGCTATCGTTCCAATACTGGAGCAACTATTTGGAAGGAGATATCCATTGAGACAACATATCAAATGTACCCATGAGGTAATGATGGACTGCAGGAACAACTCCCTGAAGGAATATGAGAAAGAGCTAAGAAAATGAACGATTGACATCATAAGAAAGTGTGCACGACGTCCCGAGATACTGAATGAAGATGATGTATGGTTCCTTGAGGAGAAAGGATGAAGTAAAGACTCAAGTAAACTCTTGAGTGTAAAAGAAAAAGATTGCATGGTAAAAAGCTCTGCTGAAATCAGAAGCATGAAGAATGTACAGACATTGAAACGCAACATAGATGAAGTCATTGTATGGGCTAACTATAAGTAGTGAATAGAATGCAGGCGAAGCCGCCATTGTATAGAAACTGGACATTGGTATCATGAAATAGTAAGACAAGGAATCATTGCAAATTAATGAAAAGCTGTGTCGCAGTACAATGGCAGGCTAGTGGGGCTGCGTGGAGAGGCTGTCTGGCCTGAAGTCAAGAACTAAGAAGTCGAGGTCAGCTATTTATTCTGAAGAAGAACTAGTGTGCCGAGGATGAATCCTCTCACGTTAAGGTGCAAGAAAGAACACAAAGGATGCCAAGTTTAAATTCATTTAAAGCATTTAAAAGCAGCAGAATTAACCAAATCGTGGTCTCTTGTCACGTGAGTCAAGGATGGAAATAGAGTTTGAACTTGGAGTTCCAGTTACGATAGCGAGTGCCTTCACTCCCATGCATCCCCAGGACGAGAATACTCTTCAAGGCCAAGTGCAAAGACAATTGCATGGCAGAAGGCAAGGGTGATGAGAGATGTTGGGCTAATTGGGTGGTGTTGTAGCTTGTTCCAGATATGGCACATGCATGCCAACCAATTGTATGATTCCGTACAACGAAGGACCTTATAGCTTGTGAAACCAATGAAACACAGTATAACTGATTTGTCTTAAAATGACAAGTATGAAGGGGTAGGCATAAATTGTCCGCCTAATACTGGACAGCCAGTAACAATCCTAGCTCCTATATGATTGTATATCGAGATGTCTCCCTTAACCAATCGCGACCCTTGATAGGTTTTTCACTATTGCCATGCAGTATGATGTCACTCTGATACATAATGAAGTATAACATTTCTTTTTTTGTGGAAATTGTTGAGAAACTGAGCGTACATCCGTTGATGTTTGTTGTAACCTCCTTGTTTTAGATAATTGCTACTAAAACATTAACTTGCCATCTTCTTGAGTGTGTCCGTTTATTTGGACTCAGAATTATTCTAGTGTAATCCCAACCAGTAACAGATGCACGTTCCAGGGGCCACATGATCAGATCTTCTGGACAGTCCCATTTAGTCATCTTTAACCATAGTAGATTCCTACCTACACAATCGAAGGCATGTGCGAAATCGATAAAGGCCAAAAACTCTTTTCTCTTTGAATGCAACAATCTGCTTTTAAAAATACTCAGGAAGAAAGGGTTTACACTAGTTTCTGCCCCTTCAACAAAACCAGTTTGAAAGTAATCTCTCTGATTAGAGTTTTCGATCCACTTTAATAACTGGCTCAACAATATCGATTCAAACAATTTACCAGCCACATCCAAAAAAGGAAATTGGGCAGTAATTTTTTTGGTCCGCTCTACTGCCTTTCTTAAATATGGGAATTATTATAGCCGTTTTCCACAGACCTGGAACATCAGGCTTACTTGATCAAACAATAACCAAAGGAACTCTGCCAAAAGCACAGGATCTTTTCTTAACATTGCATCTGAAAGCCCATCAGGCCCAGCAGCCCTTGAGCTACTCGCTTTTTTAATCAAATTGATGATGTCATCTTTATCGATTTGCAAGTTCCAAATTTTGCATTTACTTAAAAAAGGGTTCATTTTCCTGTCCTCCTGTCAGGCAAAATGTGCAACCCAAGCTGTCTCTGATACAGCGTTTGTTTGAACTGCTTGTTTGGGTTAGTTATTGATAAATTGCCAGATCTCCTCCATTCTTTTATTACATATTGCTTTTTGTCTAGCTTTAGCATCTTGCTGTAGCATATATGCTTTGCGAGAGAGCATCCAGTTTGTACACCTCTGAAGTCTTTTATTAGTCAGCACAAACTCTTGAACACCACCAATAGTTGTTATATGTTTAATATCCTCTGTTAGTTGTTTTCTTTGCAGTAGCAATCTTATGATGCAACATATGGCGCTAACAGATTTGAACTTTTCTAGATCCCCCTCTTTTCTCTATGAAACAAGCTAATAGAGGGGTATATTTCAGACATTCATGAGGGTCCTTTTTGATGATTTCCGTAGTTTCTAACAAATAGGTTTATCATACTAACATTTGTTAATAATTGATTTCTCCCCGAAGTAACTATGACTTCAGGTACATACGCACTTCCCTCTTTATCGCTTCTGAAAACCTTAGAATAGTATGGTCACTAGCAGTGGTTCGGGTCACCTCAAATCTCTCAACTAAGGGGAATATTTTCCCAGAAACAAATACATATTCCAACGTGGAAGAAATATTGTCTCTTGACAAGTAGGGCATCTTGGGATGTCTCCTAACACATATGTAGATCTCTTAGCATAATTTCCTTTAATCATGTGTAACCTCTGATGACCCATGTTTTCCCGTTTAAGGGCCGATTCCACTACAATTCATTATTCATATCCAAGCACGACACATTCAAGTCACCACATAAGATTATTGTTGGATCTTTCCATTTAACATATATTTCATCTATCTTAGTTATTACACACTTGAAAAAAATAAGTTAAATATCCCCCAAGTGTATACCTATCCCATTTTTTTATCAGCGTAAGGAGTTCCTCAGATGGTCACCCTTTATTACCCTTAACAGCCGGGGTTAGTATAACGTAAATCCATCCAGAGTTGGATTAGAGCAGATCCATGTCTCTTGTAGACACAGCAGATCAAATTCCTCAAACCCTAGAACTCCCTTTTTAAACTGGAAAGTATGGACACTCATGTTCTAGGATCCTATAATCAGCATTCTGGATTGGCTATGTTCCAGAAAACGTTTTCCCCCCACTAAATCTTCTGCCATCCATGACCATGATACATCTTTGGGCTGTTGTGGTGTACACTTCAGTTGGGAAACCACCCTTCTTTCTAGTCATACCTCTCTTTCACACACTTCACTTATGGGACATGATATGGTATGATATGGCTTTTATAACACGCCTATACACAAGTGTTTCAAGGCGTGACGAGGCAAGGGAGGGGAACAGAGGGAAGACAAAGACAACAATCTTACTAGGCCAGATGTCCTTGAGATCACGCAAGTGCAGGAGAAGGGGGAGGGGAAAGCTGCAGGGGAGGGAGTAGTGCAGTACATGGGAACGACAGTAAAATTAAACAGAATAAATAAAAGCAAAAGTAAAATTGTGGCCAGCTGGTGGCAAGTGCATGGGTAAGTGCAGACATCAGGTGTCAAGTGCTGGTAGGGGGCTGAAGGGATACAGAAAACAGTCCCCAAGTGTGGGGGATGCCAGGGAGGCAGTGCAGGGGTGCAACTGGCGTGGGAGGGGACCTGGGCCCGAGATCAGAGGCTAGCCAGGTGACCAGTGCAGTTTCAGTTTCAGCCAGGAGTTCAGCAGGGGAGAGGAGGAGAGAAAGCAGAAGCAAAGAGGAAGGTTTTGAGGTGCTTAGGGAACATAACATTGAAACTAAGAATTTTTGTAAAACAAAAATAAATTAATGTGAAATTATACAGTGCTATAAGACGAATATGCGTCATCACTGATGGAGAGCATGGATAATTAACTCTTTGACTGCCACCCCTGTACCTCACAGGGCCAGACTGTGTGAAATAGATTACATTTATTTGAGGTTTTGTATATATTTATTCTCAACGGCATTGGGGCTATACAATATGTATCCATTCACAAGCAAAAGAGCCAATTGTTGCAGAGGCGAATATGCAAGATCCAGCTGTCCCGCCAAGTCTGCCTCTCCTCCACTAGCCGGCAGCAGGGGTTGGGGTTACTGGGAGGAAGGGGTGGAGGGGATGCCAGATAGAAAGCGGAAGGTAAAGGAATGAGCACCACTGATGAAACTCGTTACTGAAGGCGCCTGCAATGCCGGTATTGACCATCATAATGGATGATGTTTACCACCTGTCACTTACTTTATGAACATGCACTATTTTCAACTCCATTACGTTTATATTGTTATGTCCCCCTGTCCCTGATATATGTTCCCACTCGTACCCCTTCACCACCCGGATTACGTAACTCAACCAAGCAGAGTCTCTTATGCAAAGGCCCGTCTCTTCCAAATGACACCCAGCTATTTTTTTAATAAATGCAATCAATAAATAAATAAAATTAAAAACGATACATCATATAGCATGCAATCAATAAATAAATAAAATTACACACGATACATCATATAGCATGCAATCAATAAATAAATAAAATTAAAAACGATACATCATATAGCATGCAATCAATAAATAAATAAAATTAAACACGATACATCATATAGCATGCAATCAATAAATAAATAAAATTACACACGATACATCATATAGCATGCAATCAATAAATAAATAAAATTACACACGATACATCATATAGCATGCAATCAATAAATAAATAAAATTACACACGATACATCATATAGCACGCAGAGTTGACCTGGTATCAACACAGGCAGGGATTTGAAGCCCGGGATAATCCGTGCAATTCATTTCAAATTAATTTTTGTCTGTGTGCTATGAATTATTATGCAGCAGTTTAAAATATCGTCTTTTAATTACTGTGGAGTACGTAAAACAGCCGCGAAGAAGCCATGGATTTTTAAACACAAATAGCTTCGCAGTACCAATGCAGGATTCTGAAAAATACACTGCTGGGGGCTTTTCTGTGCTCGGCTGCACAGACAATCATTATTCCTGTGTGTTACTGGTCTGGTAAAGGTCACAGTAAGAAATAACGTTTTTCGGCAGTGCTCTGGGGTCAACATAAAAAAGGAGCTGGAAGAGGTACATGGCAGTATACAAGACCCAACTTCAAAAGAGGAAAGTAAATGTTAACAATCATTGTCGCAGTGCATGCGCGCCAAGGAATCAGGCAATTGGATTAAGGAATGGGCCACAGAGATGTAAGATTCAGTGTCCCTGGTAAGTAATACAAAATGAAGGACAGCAGAGCACAGAGGCCTTCTGCTGTTCGGCAGAACCAGCGGCGGTGCGGCGATTTATGCCGTATGTTGCTACCGTGACACTTGTCAATTGGGCACTTTTCCTGCTCTCAGTGGCAATGTAGCACTCTTTGCTGGAGGAGTTGTAGGCAAGTGCCCAATCCTGCTTTTCTGCTATAGAACCAGACCTGATCACATCAGGGAGACAGACAGGGCTGTTGTCGACGTTAATATGGGGAGTGTCTGCATAGTTCAGGAAGGCACAATGTCAACCAATTAGAACAAGGAAACATATTAGTAGATGGTTCATTTCCATTTCTCATCCAAAGGAGCAGACCACCATCCACCATTTCACAGTCCCATCGGACTGGCAACATTGACTGTGCTGATGTGACTAAACAGCTTTAGCTAATTCAGTTCAAGATTGCCGTGCATCATAGCATACCCACACGCTGCTCCACTTCCAAAGTAGACCTTCTGAATTGGCCTAGGATGCATGCACACATTAACACAGAGGGCGTGTTCCAGCATCATTTGTATCCCTGAGCAAATGGGTACATCTATTCAAATGTTTTCTTGAATTCAGTCTTTTAAAATGTATATATATATCTAGCGTCATCATTGTCGAGTCGGCCATTTTAACAGTGCCATACCGCTATACGTATAGCACATTATGAGTATGTTGTGGACGTCTGCATATTTCCCTTTGTTCTTCAAAATGCATACATTAGGACATTTGATCAGTAATTACATATAATTACAGTCACATATGCAATGCTCCTGGTGCAGGGATGAATACAACCATAAAAGATTACTTTTCCAGTGAGCTTTAAATGGTACTACTTAAAATAGTACTACACTGAAATTATTTTGATATAAATTCCGGGAATTATACATTTTCGAAATCAAGTTGAGGTTTGGTGTGACTGGTGGTCTACCTGAAATAATACATTTCTTCGTTACCAATCGGCCGCTTTCAATAACAGATGCACAATTTGGCATCAGTGATCTGGCCAATCAAGTCATGTGCCAGTTCTTTGTAACATTACACACCTCTGTCATCTGGGTGATGTGGAGTCTCTCATTAGTGCAGTTCCTATGCCATCTCCAAGTCCTGTGCCTCCTGTGCTTTCTTGTGGGCATCACTTTTGTCAGTTGTTCTGATAAAAATCTAGATGTAGCAGTCTTGTCTCCCCTGAGTTTGTTGAATCTAAATCTAAGTTACAGACCAAATCCTCAGGTGCCGTCATAATGATTTGATCTTTTACTGCTTTTCGATGGGTGGTGCAGAAACATCTCACAAACGTGTAGATATGCCCCAACATAACCCAATGTTTACCCCTTGAACCTTCTCTTCTTTCTGTTCCTTACTTCATCACCCCTGATTTCTATGGCTATCACTCCCACTGCAGGGGGCGTACATGGCTGGCAATGGCCCACCAGCTCGGCAAGGGCTATGAGCCAATACCGGCCATGTACGACCTCTGTCAAGGGGGTGATTGCTATTTCCACCCTGGGGGTCCATCCGGGGTGTGAATAGTTGTTCTTTGTTTTCAAAGGAGAACCGGGCTCTGCGTATATTGCATCAGCCCAATCACCCATGAAAAAAAAAAGAAGCCAAGATTTTCCCAGCCATAGTAAATAGAAAAGGGACCTGGCCCCTTGTCTATTTGCATGGCGGGCACAGTGGATGGGAGGGAGTCTCGGGACTGGGGGAACAATGATCCAGTCCAGCAGGTAAGTGGAGAAGGAGGGAGGGTGTGGGGGAAGGGCACGGAATGTTTGGGAAGGGTGGCCGTGTGGGATGGCAGCAGGGAGAGGCAGGTGAAGATGGTGACATCGTGGGAAGGGCTTTGGGTGGCTGGAAAATCGGGCAGTACGCTGGGAGTTCTCGCTCCCATTTCCAACCACCTGATTGGCTGAGCACCTTTCCCCGGGTGTGAAAAAAGTATATTCCATCTTCACCAGGTGGGTTTTAATCAAGTCGTGCTGTTTGTGCCTTTTAGCTCCTTTCCAACCTATCAACATCCTCTAAATTGTGTGTCCTGCCAGATTCAGCATTCTTAACAAGAAGCTGCCACTTGGATTTGAATCCTCAAGGATGGAAATCATGTGGTTGTGGAACACGCATGAGATACTCACAGAATCGAGATAGTTCTGGAGAGTGGGAATCAATTTCTCGTTTGCTCAATTTTTCGCACTTTTTCTGGCAGACTGATCTTTTTAATGCACCTTCACTTGTATCTTCACAGCAAAGGGTGCGTTTCTCGCCCATGTATTCACCTCTCCAAGCAAGGACCTTGCCAAAGCCACCCCCTTGGTATACCAGGATTTCGCTACAATTCACCAGTTCAATTAAACACATTTGCTGTGCCCACTCAGAGTCAGAATCAGCTAATCTTCATTTGGTTGAACAATGTAACATAACAGGTGTTGGGATTCCACTGCCCAATAGACATATCAATCTCGTGCCTGTATCTGTATGTGCCTGTTCGCTACAGTAAAATCAATATGGGTGGGCCCCAAACTTATCGCCAGGATTGTATACAAATGAGAGTGACTGTGTGCTTACCTGGTCCTTTCAGCGGAAACATATTATTTGGCACATACTTCACAGTCGCCAAAAATCATTTATCACAAAGTGAAGAGTAAAATCAAGAACTACTTATTCAGTGCTTTCTCGACACAGTATGCTTCATATTCCCGGAAGTGGATGTTGCTTTTAGAGTTTGTTCATACCAGGGTCGGACTGGGACAAGAAAAAGGCCTGGGCACCCCAAAAAAGTGTCCCACCCCTCGCCTCAAAAAAGTGTCCCACCCCTCACCTCATGACCCTTGACCTCTGATGACATCACCAGAAGTGATGTCATTTGACCCCATCCCAAAGTGACATCCCAGGAAGCGATGAAACATGACCTTTCACCCCTTGACAAAACAGGAAGTGGCATCAAATAGCATTGTTCCTAAGTACACTACGAAAAATATGGTTATGATTTCACTAATGTGATCTACATTTCATACAAGAATGGATCAACATATGTATAATTAATATCTGTGTGTATAGATGCATATTGTCAAATTACTGTGAATGCAAGCAGACGTCCAAGGCCAACTGATAATGTTATTTTATAGCGCTTACGCTCTTTTTTTATAGAACAAATAGGCATACAATATCACCCAGCCTGTGTTGGCACTCATTTATCGACCTAAGAAGGATGAAAGGCTGAGATGGGCTTGCTGGGATTCGAACCTGCAGACAACACACACATCGCAGCAGCAAGCGCTCAACCCACTGAGCTATCATATCGGCTATAGTAAAATGAGCAATTATTCTGTAGTGGATACCATTAAACTGGCAACTGAGATTTAACAGCAGACAAGTTATGTTCATCTGCAGGTCTGGCTCAAAGTTGGCTGCATGTCAAGCCTGCGTGCATCTACTTTCAGGCATCAGAGGTTGGCAAAATAGGGAAAGCAGCACACTCACAGGACATCCCATACTCTGAGCACTCGTTATCTCATACATGCAAACAAACATCCTGCACAGCATGCCAGTGAGATGAGAAAGATGGACACATTACAACAAAGCATTCATTGTGGTACAATGAATTCAATGGCCACTTGATGTGCTAGGGTCAAATATTTCTACACTGTACAGAACCTTTTAGGCACAAGGATTTTGTCGAGTGACCGAGGACACTGAGATGGAATGTCTTGTGATGATCGTAACAGACAACAGCAGAAAAGATGTATTTTCGCAGGGTTTTTTGCAGTGATTTTTTTTAAACCCATCAAATTTTTTTTCTATTATTTTTGGGGGGTCCCCCCTAACCCCCAGATTTTCAAAAATATTCGATGGGTTTTTTGAAAAAAAAATTGCGGTAAAAAACCCAGCGAAAAAACATCCCGTGATGAAAGGACTTTGTACCAAAAAAACATGCTATTACTGCAACTTGCGAAAGGCAAAATACATAGTCCGAAATGAATGCTTATTCTACTCTAAAATTGGTTGTTTATCACTAATATCACAATTACATATTTATCACTAATACAACAGTACAGCAACTCCAGGGGCCACCGTACCCCCTGGAGTGGCGGCACAGTGACAGCCGTTGGCCCGGCGGCAGCCCTGGCCCCTCAACTTTACATGCTGCAGCAGCATGTGAATGATGCCTGCATCATAATTTCTGATGTACACATCATGTATGCAAATCAATCCTCAAAGCTAGGCAACATGCGCTACCTTGCTTTGATGAATTATGCCGTTGCAGGTATTATTTTTTTCAAAAATATGTATTAGTTTCCCCAAAAATGTTTCTAATTATTATTATTTTTTTGTCCAAACTGGCCCAGGCATGGCTAGAAACCGTTCCCCACTCCCCAGGGACCCTGGTTCATACCCAAATGACCAGGAACTGCACCACGCACGCAGCCTGAAATCTCTGGTGGGACTGCTACGGCTTTGCGTGATCTGGTTTACTGCTCGTGCGTTGCAACAAAGCACCCTCTCACCAGAGCATGGACATGCGGAGAAAGACAGAGCCAGCAATATGGAGAAATTCACAGTGTTCCGCGTTACCAAGAGGGACTTTTATTCATTGGCAAATCGGAAGTAGAAAGAGGCACTCCTTTTCCAATGGGAGCCCCAAAAAGGCACACCAATGCTCTTTACCCTGAACAAAGCAATCAAGGTATGAAGAAAACAAAAGAGGCACTCCTTTATGTATTATTTACTTTACTTTCTCCAAAGTATTGACAATGACAAACTAATGACAGCATGAGGTTGCTTTTACATTTAAGAAGCAGAAAGACAGTGAATTATAAGAGAAGAGCGAAAGCATAAAAGAGCTGGAGCATTGTGAGCAAGAAGATCAAAGGCCATTCCAAAGTTTGGAATCAAGTGGAGCAGAGGCGCGCAAACATGACTCAGCAAACAAGAAAGAAGCAGAGTGAGGCGTATGAGTGGGAGTGTAGACAGACACCAAGGCAGAAAGATAATGGGGTGCAAAACAATGGACGCCCATAAAGACGATGCATAAGAAAGAGAACTGGAGCCAGTGATTGCCACTGAAGTTCAGTTAGCAAGGGGGAGGGAAATACGAGCGCCTTGGAAGCAAAAAATACAACTAGTAGGGTTAACAATCGTTTAAAGAAGAGAACGAGCACAAGTTGGCAGCATTGTAACAAAAGAGGAACAGCAGTCAGGTCACGGAAAAAACTAAGTAATCAACAGAGAAAGTGAGAAATAGCTAGATCTAATGGATATTATATATTTGAAAATGACAGGAATGGGCAAGAGCGGAAATGTGATTAGAAAAGCAGAGTGAGGAGTCAACTGTAATACGATTAAAAAGAAGAAAAGCCGGGGGAGGACATAGAAGAGGGAAGAATAAAGTCATGAGAAGAAACATAAAAAAATCTTACTCTTGGAGAGATTAAGGTTAAAATAAAGAATGGAATTACATTTGAGATAATGAGATAAATGAGTGTAGACTGCACGTTCCAAGAGTTTTGGAAAAAAAATGATAAAGAGAGATAGGTCGAAATTTACAAGGAAGAGGCATTTCTTTTTTTTAGAGAATTAGAAGGATATTATCATGCCTAAAAGAGTTCAGGAAGACACCAGTAGAAAAGCAAACAATTGAAAAGAAAAGCCAGATAAAGAAGACCCCCAAGATATGTGGCGCATTCTTTACATTATCTAAGGAGTGACAAAATAAAGAAATATAAAAAATATTAAATAAAGAATAAACATAGAGGGCGCTAGAGAGCCGAGCGTGATGGCGGCTTCTTGAAGAACTCTGTGTCCCTCCGCACATATCCTTATGAATCTAAGCTTCTGTGGTGGCCATAGATACCGTAAACCTGGTGGAAGTGCGCGGCCCTTGATGGTGATCCCAACTGGCCCAATATTGACACTGTCGGTGCTCCCCCCGCCGCAATAGTTGCTTCAGAAAAAGCTGCCCAGGGCCTGCATGCCCACACGTTCTGTGGGATTTCGCGGCCGTGAGCCTGTTTGGCGGCGCTGAGAATAGTAAGCAAGAAAGAATCTACAAGCAGGCGTTCCACGGCTGCCCCAGGAGAAGCCGCCGTTCAGCTGGCGTGACTCCAGAAACCACCATCTGAGATACGATGGGCGGCCAAGCGGTGCCAGCGGAGCCTGGAGCTACGTAGGGCTCGAGCGCCCTGGGGAACGGAGACGGGACAGCACCCGACGTCGGAGGCAGACTCTATCTCCCCAATCCAGCCCAGCAGGGAGATAAGAGGGAATCATACGCCGAACACAACAGAGTGAGCAACGGCGGCCGCCTTCAGGCATGGCGCGCATGGCCGAGATGTAAGAGCGCCTCTCAGAGCGTGAGACGCCATAGCCACACCTACCCTCTCGGCCTGCAGTCATCTGTCCAGCGCGTGTCTCGGGCCTGAGGGCCCCGGCTCGCCCAAGCGCCAAGCGCAATCATCTACCTTCACCCACCATCAATACGACTCGTCGCATGGCACAACGAGGTGGGCGCCAACACCCCCCTCTCCCGCTGCACATAAATCAAGCAGTGATACACCGGTGGTCAGGCAGTAGGGGGCCACCACACCCACACACCTCATAATTACGGTGGTCAGCGGGCTGTGTGACCTAGTCCCAGACCAAAATAAGGGGTGAAGGTCCAGAGTGAGTGTCGCTACCCCAGGCTAAGCAAAGCCAGGAATCCCACCATTATTGCTGGTGCTACTCCCAGATCCTGTCTAACATAATGGCCGCAACAAAACACCTCCCAGCTGTCCTCCGCCAGAGCGGCAGCATCAAGTGACACAACCAAGCGCCAGACATGAGGCCACAACTATATCCCACAAACCCAGGGGCGAAGACCCCACACTACCCCGGCAGTGAGACCTCTGCTGCGGATACAGCGCCACCTGAGGAAAGTGGACCAGCAAGGTGCGAGCTCCCACAGCACCCTTCGTCCAATGTCCCATGGTACCAGGGGTCCAGCGCAAAGCCCACCCTAATTAAACTACACCAGTGCTAACAAGAAGAACCCCCGGAACCCCAAAGTTCCCCCGAGAACAGACCCACCACAACACTCCACAACCCCTGAACCACGCTATCCAATCCAGCCAGATCATGGGAGCAAGATAGGCCTGGTACCACCGACTCTGCCAAACCATCCTCATTACTATAATCTCTGGTGAAAAACCGTATTCCAACATGTAATACCCTGTGGTACATCATGGGCAAGACTGACAAGTCACAGCGAAAACTGAACTTTGAGCTTGGCCCTCCCACTAAACCGTCTAAACCCGAAAGCAGACCAGCGTCAACTGCGCAAGATGGCACTCACGTAGAGGAACACACTCAGAGCTCGGATATTAGAGAAATCCTACTTGACCTAAAAGCCGGAATAGGAGGGCTAGGCAGTAAACTGGACTCATTGTCCTCAAAGGTCGATCGATTGCAGCATCGCCTAGACAAACATGCAGACAGGCTAGATGAAGTGGAACAACGGGTATCGAATCTGGACGATGGCGCTGTGTCCCTGTCTACAAGGGTAACATCACTAGAGACTCAAATAAAAGCTGTAGCAGCAAAGAACGAAGATCTGGAAGGACGATCCCGCAGAAATAACATCAGGATTTTCGAGGTCAGGGAGCAGCAGCTCGGACTCCAAATGGAAGACCATGTTGAAAAGATATGCATGGAACTGTTCGGAGCTCAGTCCCTCTCCCGACTATTCATTGTTGAAAGAGCTCATAGGGTCCCTAACACCAGACCTATCCCAGGGGCGAACCCAAGCCCAATCATAGCTAAACTCTTAAACTATAAAGATCGCGACTCGATACTTAAGTTAGCCAGAGAGAAGGGCGACCTCCATTATGACAGGGACAGTATCCAATTCTATCCAGACTTCTCGCCAGCTGTGCAGGCTCAAAGAAGGTCGTGCACAAACGTCGACTGCAAGACAATCAGATACTGTACTGAATGCTCTTCCCCGCAAAACTGCGAATCCAGCACAAAGGTAAAACCCAATATTTTAACATGCCCGAAGAAGCAAACAATTACCTGGATCAAGCTGGCTGCAGACCCGCCCCTAACAACCCAAGGCCGCAGAGAAGAGACCAAATGAGAAGAGAACCACCATAAGCCGACATCCAAACATAGCAGGAAATGGAATTAAGTCATACCACCACCACATGACCACCACCACAGAACCACAATCCTATTAGTCAAAGGAGCCCTCCATCCCGGGAGGCTACAAGTGCCCCAAGCACAGCACTGTTAATGTTTTTGTTCTTGTTCATAAGGGAGGGATCAATGTGGGCCAGTTTGGAGTTGCCCACACGAGGGAGGGATAATAGATCTAAGAAGACGCCGTCTACAGTGCCCGCCCATCTTTCACCATGGCTTGATCTCGAGCCCCCACCACATCACCCAAAAAATGAACAGCTCCCTATAGACCACGGATGCTCCACCGCTCCCTGCAGTCCACCGAATGGACACACTCAGACACCCATCAACCACTCATCATAACTGTTTAGGGTAGCTACCTGGAATATCCGAGGGGGCAACCAACCGGCGAAAACTAGAAGAGTCCTACAATACCTCAAGAGACACAAAATTGACATGGTCATGCTGCAGGAGACCCATCTCCTCCCTGACTCAGAACGCCACTGGGCTAGATCATGGGGCTGCCACAGGTATTTCTCATCATATTCATCGTACGCGAGAGGGGTGGCCATCCTTATCGACAAAAAGCCTAATAGAATCCAAGAGAGACGCTGAGGGAAGTGCGGTATTGGTGAGAGGGATCCTTGCAGGGAACGCGATAACTCTAGTAAACTCATATGCTCCCAATACAGATGGCCCAAATAACTTCAACTGGATCATGTCACATCTAGGAACAATTAACCCGGGTACAATCATCTGGGGAGCAGATCTCAACACAACACTAGACCCCCAAATGGATAAGTCACACAACACAACTGCTCGCCCCATCCAAAGCCAGTCTACAGGTTAAAGAAATATGCCAGACATTTGACCTGATTGATGCATGGAGACAAACCAACCGGAACTCGAGAGACTACACATTCCACTCTGCTGTTCACAACACCAGTTCACGCATCGATTATCTTATGGTATCAGCGCAGAGCCCATTCCAATGGGAACCCAGCCATATCCTCCCCAGAAGCCTCTCCGACCACTCAATGGTAACACTTGAGTACACCCTGCCTAACACCAAACCAGCCACATGCAGCTGGAGATTTAAACCAGGCTAACTGTCAGACCCAGTGTTTGCAACCGAATTGCAAAAAGAAATCACATCTTTCCTGGAGGTAAATCAAAATTCCGTCAAATCTGCAGGCACACTATGGGAAACGCTGAAATGCTATGTACGAGGAGTCTGTATGGCAAAAGAAAATGGCATCCTGAAATTAATAAGACGCGAACTGGCAAACAGAAAAGATCGACTAAAGGAGCTTGAACGCAAGCGCATCACGTCTGACGATCCACAGCACCAGGCTGACTTAAAAGAAGAGTTGCTAAAGTTTAATGAAACAGCCACTCATGAACTAAAGTTCCTCAGCGGCAGACACCAAGTCCGGCAATATGGTGAGGGCCAAAAACCAAGGGCCCTACTGGCACGCTTGATAGCGCTCGACAGAACACCCACTCAGGTAGAGCGGATCTGTGATTCACAAGGGACCCCAGTATACACTGAAGAGAGCATCGTAAAGGTGTTCCACACATTCTACCAGAACCTATATAGCTCCAAACATATCCCGCTCCCCAAGGCACTGCAAAACTACTTAAATGACACAGAACTCTACTGGGTAACCAGTGAACTCCGAGAACCACTAAACACACCCATATCACTAGAAGAGATCACCTTAGCCATCAAAAACCTCCCAAACACTAAAGTCCCAGGCCCAGATGCCCTCACAGGCGAATTTTACAAAGCCTTTGCAACCACCATAGCCCTGCTCCTATTACAAGTCTACGAAGAGGCCTTAGAACGCGGAACACTCCCATCGACGATGCGTGAGGCCAACGTCATCCTTCTGCATAAGATAGGTAAACCCCCGGACGATTGCGCCTCCTGTAGGCCAATCTCCTTGATCAACCTGGATAATAAAATACTGGCCAAAATTCTAACAACACGACTACTCCCCCTCATGCCCACATTGGTGTTGGGCGATCAGGCAGGATTTATTCCAGGCCGCCGCACAACTTACGGCATCAGAAGGTTGTTCGGTATCATAGAGGCACTAGACCCATCACAACAAGCGATAGCTGTCCTACTCGACGCAGAAAAAGCATTCGATTCAGTCGAATGGCCTTTCATGTTCGCGGTTTTGAAACAAATGGGACTAGGGAACTTCTTCATTAAGCTAGTTTTGCTGCTTTATAATGACCCCCGATCCTTCATCACCCTAGGCAATACAAAATATGCCAGTATAAAACTTGAATGCGGCACCAGACAAGGCTGTGCCCTGTCAGCACTTATCTTCGCCCTAATAATGGAACCCCTAGCCTCACAGCTGCGCGCCCAACAACTCCACAGAGGCCTCACCTTCGGACCCCACAAACTAGTTGTCTCACTTTACGCTGACGATGTGGTTCTCTTTGTACAAGATCCCCAAACCGATCTTAATCCGATGATGCGCGAAGTGATCAAATTCAGTAACGTCTCCGGCCTCAAGACCAACCATTCCAAATCAGTGATTTTCCAGCTAACATGGCAGACCACTAAAATCGTAGACGACCACGGGTTCAAGTAGGAAGACTCCCGGGTTCTCTACCTGGGCATCCACATGTCCCTCAACCACAGCGATATATATAACGATAACTACGGACCGACACTGAAATCACTACAAGAGCGCATACAGAGATGGAAAACACTTCCACTAACTCTCTGGGGCAGAGCCTCCTTGATTAAAATGACGATTCTCCCCAAGCTACCTATTCACAAATATACCGCTGCTTCTCCCACAGGCCTTCTTTAAAAAAGTTAAAAGCCTCATTCTGGAGCTACTATGGGCAGGGAAACCGGCAAGAGTGGCCTACACAACTCTAATATTACCAACGTCTCATGGTGGCCTTGCACTCCCCGATATGGAGAGGTACTTCTGGGCAGCTCAGATGCAATTCCTGAGCCATTGGTATACCACACACTTTATTCCACCGCACGTACAGATAGAACGAGTCTTAGCGTCACCTAATCTACTAAGGGCAGTTATTATCGGTCACATGCCAATACCCCAAAACACAATGAATACCGTCCTCTCCACCTATGCAATCTGGAAAAATCTAGCACGAAAATATAATGTACAAATCAGATTCTCCCCTATGCTGCCAATCAAGTTTATCCCAGGTGTCCCTCTAACAACTGAGAAAGTGTATCACCAGTGGCTTGATAAAATTAATGTCCAATCCCTTGGCGACCTATTTCCAGGCGGCACATTTATAACTCCTCAGATGGCTGGAGAAAAGGGCGGCAACTCGTCGCTCGACATATTCATGTACTTTAGGCTACGTTACACCTTGCAGTCACTGTTCCCAACATTCCCCCAACAACCAGAGACATGGGACCTCTTACACAACACGATTCAGGCGCAAGGAGAAGGAAGGTTGACTTCACTGATATACAAATCCCTAGTAACAGATACAGTGCCCATAGACACCCGAACAAAGAGATGCTGGGAAAGAGCCGCCCAAATCACTCCTGCGGCAAATACAGAAAGTGGTGATAAACACACGGTTTAAGAAAATCCAGTTCAACTATGTACACCAAACCTACCTCACCCGGCCAGGAAACACAGACAACACCGGGAATCATCAGCACAATGTGAGCGGTGTGGCACCCAGACGGCTGACTTCTTCCACCTCACCTGGGACTGTCCCGTGATCTCCCAGTTTTGGTCTCAAGTCCTACAAACAACAGCGGCAATAATAGGTGAAGAACTAGTGCCACTTCCCTTGGTGGCCCTCCTCAGTCTGACCAAATACCTCCACCCCTCAATAAAGAAACTGGCAGCTCTTCTCCTGGTTCTAGCACGCAGGAGAATCGCCATGTCATGGGGCCACGAACCGGCCCCCTCTCTGGCAGCTTGGAAAAAAGACATCCTGTACTGTCAAGACATGGACACCGAATTTCTGCGAACGCTCACACTACATAGACGTCCACAACAACAGACTCAGACTCTGGAGAGCAAACCACATAAAACACTGAATCAGACATGGACTATCCCGAAGCGCGGCCATACACAAACTGCAAAAAAGGGGAGCCTGTCACTACAAAACGCTTATGCATAATGATGACACGGGTGGGATAGATGGAAGAGGGGATGGGCTGGGAGGCGATGGGGTTATTGCTGCACCCAATTGGTGCATGTTTGTTTGACATTATGTATAAACCTAAAAATAAAGTTTTAAAACATATTGAACAGCAAAGAGAAACGTGTACTGGCGGTAATGCAATGGATTCCCATAGAATCTACCTGAATGTACCTCCTAGTAAGAGCAGGCACATTCCTTAGGAATCATTTGTAAATGTCCTCCACAACAACGGTAGAGGAATGTATGTAGTGGAAAAGTAATACGTAAAGGTAATATCGCCTCAGCCTTACTCTTTACTTTTCCACTACGTGACGGAAATGTTAAAAATGGCATGGCTGGGATCTTTCACACATAAGCTTAAGTGGAATTGGACCCCCCAATGCAATTTGCATTGCAGAAGAAAATGCTCCCATTATTATTAAACATGACCTAGATGTACACGATGTTATTATTGATAACAAATCAAGTAACGGCTAGCACATTTATGGGTGACTTTGTGTGATGAAGCTCCTAGTGTGACATGTAAGGCGGGTGGCAGGGTAGCAAAGCACACACTGGGTGCCTCCACCCACACTGTTATGGTGAGCCTGGAGGTGGTATGGCGAGGATCCCCTGCCATATGCACAGCCCACAGGGCTCTGGCTCTTTCATAATAATATCTAGTTTTATATAGCGCTACAGGCACCTGAGTGCTGAGATAACAGTCAATATTATTATCTCACTGTGTGGTATTGCGTAGTACTCAATTTATCGACCATGGAAGGATGAAAGGTTGAGTTGGCCCTGCCGGGATTCTAATCAGCAGGCTTCATCCAGATGTCATAAACTGGCGCGCGTTTCGTTGTGCTATCTGACCGGCTTTAAGAAAACATAAACTAGCTGATACATGCCACAGATGGCCTTAAGTAATCTGCAAGTCCGCCAGATAGTTCAAGGGTTTTTATTAGCATTTCTCTTATGACTTGGTTATGGCGTGTTTGAGACTGTATGGTGCTCTATCTAGCGGGATGCTATAGCTGGTCCCTATCTCCTGTAGTTTCCCTTCACCCTGACCCAGGCTTTCCAATTGCCCAAGTGAAGAATGAGTACTAGTGATCTGTAACCCCTACTGTCTAAAGTAGCCTCTCTTCCAGGAAAGGGATAAATCCTTATAATTCAAACTCCCTACAGGGATTTTCTAAGAGAGCCCTATCCCAGCAGTATCACCCAGCGATGGTCTAAAGGATTTATTATTGTGCCACGCTTTACAAGCACTCTTCTGTTCACTCTCTCCCTTTCATTCCCTCTTGCTCCTCTCCTTTTCTTAAATCTCCTTACTCTCTAAACCCCTTCACCACTCATCTCCCTGTCTCCTCTACCGCCTTCATACTTTCACTTGCTACTCTTTCTCCTCCCAGTTCTTTCCTGATATGTCCCTCTAGTTTTCATACACTCCTCTGCCTCGTATCGGTACCCTCCTCCATCTACTCATCTCTCTGGCCTCCTAACTTTTCCCTCTACAACACCTATCTCCCCTTCTTCTACTAGCCACTGCCAACCTCTCTGTCACCCCTCTTTTTTCTACTCTTACTTCCACTATCACTCTCTCACCTACGTTCACTATTACTCTACTCTCCCATACACTGCCAGACAGACTCACTCTTTAAAGTAAGCACCGCTCTCTCTCACACACACAGTTCCTCACTTGCACACCTACCGGACTGCTCCACAGACTCTTCAGTGCTCCGCTCCACCTTCCATTCTCCTTTGGGACTCTCCGTCCACCTCCGCAATTACTAACCTTAAGCAAAAATCACATACACTCTGTACATTCTAAACAGCCTGCCTGGAAGTCATTGGTTTTCTTCTGCAGCCCACTGGATCTATTTGGTCTGACAGTGCACTCTGGTTCTGGTAGTACTGAAAATAATCAAAGAGAACTTAAACCAGGATGGAGGGTGCATGGCATTGAGTGATGAAAAGGGGTACTAATATGTACATTCAACGGGGTGGGGTTTAGAGGCTGGGGCCCCACCAAGTCGCTCACCCTACCTATGGTGAAGTACAGGCTCTCGCATCCCCTCTGCTATGCCCCCCTACCCACTGTAAACATCAATAGAGTCACAACATGTGTGGGCCCTTTAGCACAGGATGCGCAGTTACCAAGCTGTTCATGTCGTATGAAAACATTCGTCCCTATAATTAGCACAGCTGCAGAGCTCCCTGATACTGTGGTGACCATTTTCAGAAATCCTGTGAACATTGTTGCAGCTCCACCCTTGGATACCGGAACACATGAACATCTGGGCATGCACTAGTTCTGCAAATGTGCAAATGCAAGATGGCCAAACAGTCTTTTAGAGGCTCAGTCTGCAGAATGTGAGAGGCCTGCAAAATGGATTTAAATACAGCTAACGTGGAATCCCTCCCCATCCTTGGCAAGCAGTCAAAAACACCACATGTGTATATTCTTGTGCGAAGCCAGTCCCAGGTGTAGGGCACCTGAAAGTAGAAAAGGCAGTTCATGGTGGGCAGTAACGTGAGTGTTTGAGGAGAGCAGATAGCACAGGGGTGGAAGCAGTCAAATGTTAGAAGAGGAGAGTAGGAAAGTGGGCTGGTGGTAAGCAATTCCAGGACCCTAAGGCAGAGAGGTAGTTAGTGCCCTGGTCAAATATCCAGCTGCAGCTCTAAGGAGGCTATTGTTTTCCGGAAGCTGTGAACCTGTAAGTGCAAAGACTGGTTTGGCGCTGCGTTACCCCAGTTTCAAATTACCACAATATGCATCTGTCGAATGACAGATGATTATGTTATTCATGATGTTGGTCCCTCCCCCACCTCCATATCATAAAATTGAGAGGAGTACGTCATTTATGGCGTCTGCCCCTTCGCTGCCACAGTTTTGCAGGTATGAAAGACACTATTCACTAAGACAACCCTACCGACCTTACCCTGGAACTATCAGGGAAGCGATAAATTTGCAAACTCAAGATGAACTAAACCTGAAGTAAACAAACATGACGAGGGCAAGTGAAATCACTGCCAAACTGATACACGTAGATACACGAGACATGTAGCAAATATGCACTCACCACCAAGAAACGCAGACATTCGATCATATGTGCATTTAGACATGAAGAATGTTACCTGCATTCAATAGACACTAGAAACATATCATAATCAATGTATACTCTGAAACGCAAGGCAAAGACCACACATAAATAGCTTGCCCTAGCGTGCTTGATTTAGAAATGGAACAGTAATAAGCTGACATTTTGAATAACATGGTCGACAGAACCATGTCAGAGTTAATGAGAAGCTCCGAAGCTGCAGGGAGGCCCAACGTGCTGCATTAGCTGAAATGCAGATATTTGCAGGCCAGACAATAGCTACGAGCCTCCTTCCCAAGGTTACTGAGAAAGAGAGGTTTGGATAGCTCAGAGGAGAACGGAAGATATTTCCCAAGCGTTAGGCACATTTCTCTGAGATTAGGTAAAATAATCAACAGCCTCTCAGTGCCAAATGTCCAATAATTAAAAGTCTAATATGGCTAGAGGAGCAGCTCAACCAAGTCTCTAGAGGCCAAGCAGAGTAATAGCAACTGCACTAATAAGAGTTAAATTCACGGTAAAAGCAAGAAAGAATAATGCAAATGTGGTCTCCTCTCACAGGTGCTGGAGGGTGTTGATACCATCAATGACTTTGGGGCAGTTTAAAAACATTACTGTTACACAGGTTAGCTGGTGTGTAGCACAGAGTGAATAGAAAGATTTTGAGTTATTTTCTGCAAGTTGCTTAGGAGGGAGCAAATTTCATAGTTTGAGACATTTGTGTTGCTCTCTAGAACATTTTAGTTTTCAGTGCCAGGAGAGAAGACTGCTCCTGCACCTCAAAAAGATGTTGGCCAAGTTCGGGCAACGCTTAGTGGGTATATTGGGCCTGAATTTGATGGAAGGTCAAACTTCTCTGTGCCAACATCCATGTCATCAATGACTGGGAGGATCACTGCGAAAGCCTTCAAAGATCTCACCAGATTATATTAGAACCTTGTGGCAACCTATGGCACCATAGTTACTCAGCCACCTTAAATCTACAGGCACTTAAAGATGCCCTATGTGACGTTCCACTTCTGGAAACACCAGATTTTAAGAAACCTCTTTCTGCTTGTGTTCTGGAGGCCGTCATGGAGAAGTGCGACACACAACACAATGTTGTGCATAGGCTGACGTACAATAGCGCATCACACTTCACCCTGGTGTCTTCTGGAGCTCAAACAGGAAAGGTGGACAGGGAGGAGGCAAGTGGGAACAACTTGGGAATGCGGTGGGAGAGGGAGGAAGGGGGGATCGGGGAAACCACGCAGGGGGGGGCTGCGGGGGAAGAGACCCCTCTCCCAAAAACGGCACAAAGGCAGAAAGCGACCTTACAGGGGAGTGGCCTTCAGATGGGACTCTGCTCTTCTGCAAGCGCCATTTGGCCTGGATTAAAACTTTCATTGTGGTGACTGAAACATACGACAGGGGCTGAAACAAACAAACACACACACACACTTACACACACTCTTCAACATGCGATATTATTTCTGCACATTATCCAAAGAGAAATCATGCAACGATAACAATAGAAATCATACTGCTACTGGACTCTGATGTATGTATTTGCCAGGAGAGACACAGGGACTATGCCACTTCCCCAAGTGCTTCGAATGGCTAGAAATGTCTTCCTGGAGTAATGATTACAATCACAAAGTGAAGCCTGATTATTCATTCTTCCACAGTACCAGCATGTAATGAATGTGTTTTATCTCTGAACTCACCTGCCTCTGCCAACTATAATACTTTTATGTTAGAATATTGAAATCCCAAGTCCTGAGGCTGCTCATCCAGAAGAAAAATCATCCATAAAAAGATTGCATTAGCTCTCTGAATATTTTCTGTTCTTTCATATTCAAAAATCTATATGCCATGCCAGGTTCAGTTCTTTTTTTATGTAGAGCTTCATGCAGGATTCCTCCTGATTCTAAGCACTGTAAACATTGTTTTCTTTATTCAGTTTAATAGTGCTGGATGCATTGTACTCAGGAAGTTGAAAGGGTGAGTCGGCACTGCCCGATATGAACTAACAAAGTGTTGGTATTTGTATTTGTATTTGTATTTTGTTTATTTGTAAAGCGCAAACCAGGCCCACGGGCAACCGGGCGCATAATCTTGCAAAGAATGTTACAGTAAACAGTAAATGCACAGTAAATTTACAAAACTACAGAAAGTACAGATAGACATACCGTTAAAAAATGAGATACAGATACAATAAGAGGTGTATATACACAAATTGTATTACGTGTGGCAGGCAGGTCTAAAATAGGCGCCTCACTGGATGGGAGAGAACAGCCACATTTTGGCGTTGTTCTTGAAGGTTTGGAATGACGGTTCAGCTCTGATGGGAGTGGGTAGAGTGTTCCAAAGTTTGGAGGCTAAGACTGGAAAGCTCACGCCACCCGCTTTTTGGAGTTTGAATCTAGGCAGGCTGAGGCTGTGAGTTTGGGCCGATCTTGTGGGATGAGAGGGGGTGTGGGGTGTGAAGTGGGAGGAGAGGTAGGGTGGGGCATTATTGTTCAGGCATTTGTCGGTCAAGGCTAGGGTCTTCAGGGCGATTCTTTCTTTTATCGGGAGCCAGTGTAGGTCAGATCTGACGGAGGAGATATGTGCACGTCTCGGGATGTTTAAGGCTGCCCTTATGGCATTATTTTGGATGGTTTGCAATTTATTAAGGTTGGACTGACTAGTCCCAAGGTAGAGCACGCTACAGTAGTCGATTTTGGCCACAATCAGTGTTCTGGCGAGGGTGATGCAGTTGATGGGGTTTAGAAAGGGTCTGCAGGCGGTGATAAGTTTGCAGGTATAGGCAGATGCCGACCTTACTGCATTAGTTTGTCTGTTCAATGAGAGCGTGGAATCAAGGTAGACGCCTAAAGTTTTGGTATCTTTAGAGACCTTGATATTGTTGCCGTCAATGATGAAAGACTTATAGGTTTGATCTAATTTGTTGAGGCAATAGCTAGATCCTAGCAGTAAGAGCTCGGTCTTATCATCGTTAAGGCAAAGTTCGTGCTGTACCATCCAGGGCTGGATGACCAGATATACATCATTCAATGCTTTGGTGTCTGTGGTGTGATCGCCCGTAATAGGAATGAGTATCTGGGTGTCGTCCGCGTAGTTTGTGTAGGAGACACCCAGATAGTCGAGCACATCAAAAAGGGGCTTGGTGAATACATTGTACAATGTAGGGGACACACAGAACCCTTGGGGAACACCACAGTGAATGGGGGCGGGGTCCGCAGATGCTGTAGGTGAGAAAATCCTCATACATCTGTTGCTCAGGAAAGAATGGATCCAGGCATTGGCAGAATCAGAGAAGTGGGCTGCAGATTTAAGGTGTTGGCAGAGTATCTGGTGGTTGACCAAATCGAAGGCTGCCGAAAGGTCAAGGAGAAGGAGTAGAGCTAACTTCCCAAAATCCTTCAGTGTCTCCATCTGAGTTTTCAGATCGATCAGGGCTGATTCGGTGCCGTGTTTAGGACGGAATCCTGATTGTCTTAGCCCCAGGAGATTGCTAGATTCAAGGTAGTCTTGAATCTGCAGGTAGGCTGCACGGTCCAGGATCTTGAGCAGGAAAGGGACCATCGTGATAGGTCTAAAGTTAGTTGGGATGTTAGGGTCAAGGGACGGTTTTTTGAGAAGTGGGATAACCCATGCATCCTTTAGGTTGTCCGGGACTAAACCCGACTTGAAGGAAGCATTTATGAATGCAGTGATGAACGGGGCTAAGTCATGAGATGCCTCCTTGATGATAGGTGCCGGGCAAGGGTCACCTTGGCAGTTGGACGGTTTAAGATTATTTATGATTTCTTCTACTTCAATGGTGGTGAGCGGGGAGAAGGAGAAAGGTTTATGAGAGGGATTGGCTTGAGGCATATTGGGTGTTGGTGTGGTCAGTGGTTGGTTCGACAGTAGGGATTTTTGTTTGTCGCTGATTTTGGTTTGGAGGGTGGCAATTTTGCCTAGGAGTGCTGTCTGGATGTTCGTGCACCAGGTACTATCTTTGGTACACGGGTCAGGGGGGGTGCAGGAGTCTCAAGTTCCTTGAGAATATTGAATAATTCCTTGGTATTCGACTTGGCTGAGGCGATGCGGTAGTTGTAGGAGTCCTTTTTAGCTTGGAGTATGGCTTCTTTATAGTTAAGGGTGGCTAGCAGAAGACCGTCCTTATGGGTGTCAGAGGGGTGGCTTCTCCAACGTGACTCTGCAGTATGTTTCTCTTTACGTAGTACTCTGATTTGGGGAGTGAACCACGAGTTGAGGTGAGCACGCGGTTTGGATCTCCTAAGTTTAAGCAGGGCAATAGAGTTGATGGCTGCAAGCACTGACTGGTTATACGTGTCAGCTAAGATGTTAGGGTCCAAGCACGTGTCAAGAGCATTGTTAAGGGCAGGCAGGATGAGGGGAAGTAGTTTTTCCGTGGTTATGTTTTTTTTGTTTCTTGCTGGGAAAACAGGAGGCGAGGGTAGGGAGGTTGCGTCAATGCTAAAGGTGATGATGTGGTGATCAGACCAGATACAAGGGATGTTCAAGAGAACGCTAATATTGCAGTTGGTGTCACTGAGCCAGTCGAGGGACCGTCCTTTGATGTGAGTGGGTTCCTGTATGTGGTGTGAGAAGCCTAGCTCTGTTAGGGTGTTGGCAAGGTCGAGGGCCGCAGAATCATTAGGGTCTTGGTAGCCTAGATTAAGGTCACCAAGAATGATGGTTTGGGAGTTAGATTTAGCTTTATCGAGTACTAGTGCAGAAATGTCATCCATAAAGGATGTGGGCGGACCAGGGGGTCTGTATATTAGATGGATAGTGATAGTTTGGTTGGCTGTAAATTGGAGTTTGACAGAAGGTAACTCTGCAGATTCCATCTTGATACTGGGGATGGTTCTAAGTCCTAGTGTGTTTCTGTAGATAAATGCAACTCCTCCACCTCTTGAGGTCCGGTCAAATCTAGAGATGGAGTAGTCTATGGGGATTGCCAGCGAGAGTGCAGGGCCTGATGCAGCGTGTAGCCAGTTCTCTGAGATGGCGATAAGGTCAAGTTCCTGGGTCTTGATCAGATCTGCAATGTCCAAAGCGTGGGCCGCTAGGGACCTTGCGTTGATCAGAGCGACCTTGATTGAGCCGGCGCCGCTTCTAGAAGGGAGGTTAGACTGCCGGAAGTGGGGCGCGGGTGAAGTGGACGTTAGTGGGAGCGGGCTGCTCATTAGGGTTTTTGGAAGTGGGCTTGGGTACATAGGGTGACCCTTCTTGCCAAAGAGTCTGGAGCCTAGTCTTAAGTTTCTCAGGGCAGTGGAGCAGGGTTGGTTGGGTGTAGGTTTTTTGGCGAAGTGGTCAAGCCATAAGGCTGGCGCATTGAGGTAGATGTTGTGGTTCTGAGGTGCCGTGATTGAAAGTGTATGGGCAGGACTACATGTGGGGGCCATGGCCGTGGTGTGCAAGGTGCTGAGTGCCATTAAGTAAGTTGAAGCGAGGTAGAGCGTCCACGTAGAAACCCACACTAGAAGTGGTACTTGTAAAAATGAGGATAGTGGCCTTAGGGAGGGCAGGCGAGGTAACATGTTACCAGCGTCAGGGTAGCAGCGAGCCCTATATAATAGTAAGGCGCGTCAAAGTTGGGCATTAGCAGTGCAGGAGGCTAGCATTGGGAATGGGCCGGTCACTAGGGGCCTTGGCAAATGTCAAGCACATCAGGGTAAACCAATGTAGAATAAGGCACAGCTAGATTCAAAACTCCAGCACATCAAGGTAAAACAATACAGAAAAAGGCACAGCTAGATTCAAAACTCCAGCACATCAAGGTAAAACAATGCAGAATAAGGCACAGCTAGATTCAAAACTCCAGCACATCAAGGTAAAACAATGCAGAATAAGGCACAGCCGATACCATAGGTGAGTGCGTAACCTGTGAACATTCGGCCCAGAGGTTTTTCCAAATGTGCCATTCCATGATAAACATTATGCTCAGGAAATTGAATTACAGTTGTACTTAAGCCCTAGCAGATTTAAAAATCAATTATTCCATTTCATGATTCATGGCATTTAGAAGGAATAGTTGGCAGATGAAAACATCCTTGCGTGGAGCTCATTTACGTACCTGCCAATAAACACATTTCCCTTGAGCTCAAGGCTGACTCTCTGCCCGTGCCGATTGTTCAGTGTCTCTTCAGGATCCGCCATGAAACTCACCTTCACATCTAGCTTATCATTGGTGAAGTTACTGACCCCATGGTACTTCTCACTGTCTTTCCTTCAACAAGTATTAGGTATGCAGTGATTATATCGAATATAAAACAGAGAATAACTTTAATAAAGAAACAATAATAACGAAAAAATATCGAATTTGTGTTTAAAATGTATATGGGGTGGGATAAGGGGTTAAAATGGGTGGGGGGTGTTGCGGTGGGTTTAAAAGTATAGGGAAACGGAGGCTTTAGGGAGTACCCCCAAAATAAAAAATAAAAAAAAAATCGGATATTTTTCGTTATAAATGTTTCGTTATTAAAGCACTCGCTGTACTTCAATTCATTATAATCACTTGTAACCAATTATTATTATTATTATTATTTTTGTTATTATGGTATTTATTGAGCTTGTGCCTATCTTCGGGATGCAATAGTGCACTTTACAAGTCATAGGGGGAAGTACACAATGAAGGAAGCAGAGATGCAAGTGATGGGGAGCTATGGACAGGGGGGCTGGCAGGCAATTGGGCAGAAAGAGATCAACAAGCAACCAATAGAGGAAACAGGGGGAGCAGATCTCCCAGTCTCAGGTTAGGTGGGGAGTGTGTATGGGCCTAAATGGTAGGGAAGAGCCACTCCATGAAGGGAAGGGGTTTCAGCTCCTTTGTGAAATGTTGAAGAGGGGCAAGTCTCTTGTTGACGGGGGGTGGGGGGCTCCTGATTCTGGGAGGTAGACAGAGGAGGCCTGTCTTCTGGTTCTATTACTCCATCACCAGGATATTAAGTCTTCACATGACCTTTCATCTGGTCGGTAGTAGTCCCCCAGAGATGCAGAGCTTGTCAGACAGTTATCTTGGGAACTTGTGGGAGACAGCCTTGTAGATAAATCAGCAGAATCTTATTTTTGATATGTGCTTGCCAAGATTGACACCATCCAGGTGGGAGAGGATCAAGGCCTGGATAGCAGATCTGAAGTTGCTTGCTGGGATGAGAAGGATTGATTTTTCTGTAGAAGGAGAAGTTAATACCAAGGCATTTGTGTCCTCCTTGCTATATTCTGCTTGAAAAAGTAGTCTGTTGATGTAGAACCCAAGGGACTTGGCACAGATGGCCAGCAGGGGTGTGAAGCCCTCAAGGTTCATAACCCATAGCCAGATCTGGATGTCAGGCTGTTCGGTCTTACTAGTAAGCAGTAGACATTTGGTCTTGGAGGGGTGGAGCTTCAGGTAAGCACTGGATATACAGGACTGGACCAATGTGAAGTAGTCGTTCAGTCTGTGGATGTTTTCGATGGAGAATATCTTGGAGTAGAGGTGCATGCCATCTGTGTACTGGTCGATGTGGATGTTGTTTGGAGTGAGGAGGATTTTGAAGGGTTCCATGTAAAGACTGAAGACCAAGGGAGAGAGAAGGGAGTTAAGAGGGATGCATGTGGGTCTCCACAGGTGATGGGTAGAGTTGGTGATTCGGAGGAATCCATTTGGGCTAATTGGTGGTGGTTAGCAAAGATTTGAAGTAGCTGAAGAGGGTCTTGATCATCCCCATGCTGCAATGTAGAATGTCATTGAAAGTCTAGGGTGTACTGTATCGAACACTGCCGGTGGGTTGCGCAGAGGGTTGATGTAATGCTTCAAAAATAACATCATTGTTATTGGGTGCCGTCTCCAGGCTGTGGATGCTTCTGGATGTGTTGCGGATGCCTACAGACTGATCTTCCGGTGGATGGTGCTGTACGTAGGATGCTTCCTGTTCTTTGTCTTTTTAAGGTTAGTTGCACACATTTTTGATGCATCTGACAAAATGCACACTATTTTGATTTGTGTTGATGTATTTGCTCTTCTTCTTGTGGATGTGTGTGAGAGATGCACCAGTGATATGCTCCTTATGCTGGATGTGCCTATATTTTCTCCAATATTTGGGCCACTTTTGCACCACTTTTTTGCGCTGGTTTTACTGTGGATACTTGCACAGCAATGAGGCGCATGATGGCACATGTTGCAGCAATTGTGCATTTCATTGAGATTTGCATGTTTTCGAGAATGTAGCTCATACACATCAGCTTCGGATTTGGACGTTAATCTTAAACACAATAGCCGAAATAAAACGACCAGTTCATGTCCTGGTCCCAAGTTCTAATAAAAACTGTTGTTAGCTCAGGAACTATGAAGTTTTAAGAAAAGTTTGGAGATAATCATACATGTTAGGTAACAACTGTATTAAATGAAGGCAAATGATGGCTTCTGGTAATAGCCCCTTAGCCTTGCACGCAAATAGAACCGTGAAATCAAAACACTAATTGAAATGAAGCCATTAGCAGCAAATTAATGCGCTCCATTATGAATTATATATCTTTCAAATGTGTTTTCTTTAAAGGAAGCTTGACTCCACTGCCTGGCCGTAGGGATCTTATTAGTCTAGCTGAGTAGTCAGCTTTTATCGTCAGCAATGTTTAAATCTATTTTGCCCTTGGCATTTCTTGGACTGCATGCACAAGCACATTTTAGCATTAGAACGTGATCCTTAACTGCATTTTATTAGTAAGTGCTGGGGTTGCACTGTTAAGCGGCCTGGTGAAGGAAGAGGTGCCATTCCCTGCTTCTCCCCATACCCTACCATCGCATAAGCGCCTTGAAATCAGCTTTCATTTTGGCACTGTATAAATCCTCTGTGAAATAACAAAGTAAACATATTAATGTAATGTAAGGTGGTCGACATTGTGGTGGCCTTGCTGTGCATGATGGCCTTCATTACCCTGCACCGTTGCAGGAGCTCCACAGACGGATGCGCTCCATAGACCTCCTATGATGATTCTCCTAACTGCAGGACCATCATGAATGTGTTGCGTGCCCAGGGATTTTCTGAACCACCACTTAACTGGCAAAGCGCCTTGCAATAAACCATTTGCAAGACGTCAATGCATCCCACTCATGGCTTTATGAAACGATCCTGGGAGGGACGGGGGGAGGGGTAGGGTTGGGGTCAGGTAGGGGGATGATTCGGATGCGGGTGAGTACTGCTGTCAAGGTGAATCTAACAAAAGCCATTATTTTGCTGCACTCTGAGTGATGCAGCACACACTGGGAATATGGGGCGCACTGCAATCATGCAGCGAACCTGCATGCGTGTGGAATGTCCCCAGTCTGCAGGGTTCGGATGGCAAGGGGAATCTCCAGGGTTCAGCCCCACTTGCATGTGCGGAGGAGGTAAAGCAGCTCCCCATCAATTTTCCTCTGGGAAGGGAATGTGCTTCACATATGGTTGTCAATCACGTGTCCTGTTGTGATACCAATGTCTTATGTCAATCACCACCTCCCAAATGTAGCACAAAGGCTACTGTATTTAAATATTTCTAGTGACGTAGTCCCCTCCCACTTTTTTGGCTTAATTCTTTTCAATGTGTTGCAATGGCCTCTAACAATATGAGCTGTCTAGAATTAAAAAAAAAACATTATGTACCTCTGTTGCGATGCAAAGTCAGATCCCAGCCACTCCAAAACTATTTAGATTACGGAAAATATATAAATACACGGGAACTATACATGAGCGGGCACAGGAGGGTGCAGGGGGTTTTGTGGGTGTAGGTGACTAGCGTAGGGCATGATCCCTATAGGAAGTTACATAAAACTTGACATAAATCCATGGTAAACTAACAACAAGCTTTATAGAGTGTTAGGCAAATACACTTCATGTGTACAACACACACATACCATGAATCTTTGTTCAGTGACAAGAAACATAGAAGTGACTCCATATTTGAAGGTAGACCTGAATCCTCCCAGGCCATGTTGGAACGACAGAACAACGAAGCCTTGTGGTAGAATATTCCACCCCCATTCCAGGCGAGATAAGGAACACACGCACACACAAATGTATCCTGTTAGAGCTTGGCAAAATTAGAAAGGAATGTGAACGACCCAACACGAGTAAGGGTTGTGGCCGGGTGTGAAGGACAAACCCATGGGAGCCTAGGGCAGTGGTATTGAGCTGCCAAAACACACATTGAGGTTTAGGAGAACAGCACCCCCAGGATTATGGCCATCCCATTTGAACTGTCAAATGCCCATGGACATAACTCCTAAATCCTTCACAGTTTAGACTGATTAGCAGGACCTGCAGGACATTCGGGCAAGCCCCTCGGGAGGAGTAGCTGATAAGTGGAACAGAGGACAGCAAGGCCTGTGATTTGTACCAGGGAGAGCAAAGGGTGATGCCAAATCTTATACGATTGCGACGGGGAAGCATGGTGCGGGCGCCTGTGTGTCTGGGAAGAGAAACAAGTTGTTTATTCGCAAGGACCAGACTGACCTCAAAGTTATCCACTGAGCTCATGTTGATGACCGGCTGCACATCACGTGATTCGGCCTCAGGGCAAGGTAGTGCTCTCAGTAACTACTAAGGGTAGTGCTCCTAATCCTACTAAAAGAAACTACACTTAACCCTCACATCCATACTAACTACTGTCCCATCACAAAGGTCCCCTTCCTCCTCATAATCTTGCACAGAGCAGAGTATCTGCAGATACAGGAACACTTGGAATCTAACCATCTTCTAGGACTGCGACAATCAGGGTTCCGACCCGGCCACAGCACTGAATCAGCACTGCAGGGTCTACAGAATCAAATGGACAAATTAAAAGATGTGGGCAAGATTGCTCTCCTTCTCTCAGCTGCCTTCAATTTGTTAGATCACCAAATACTCTTTCCTCAGCAGCCCACTTCTCGCATGAGGCAACCATTTGGATCTCATCATTCCTATCAAATAGAACCATGAGAGTGTTTTCCTCATCCACCTTTGCCTCGCCACCACATGTCACTTCTGTTGTCCCTCAGGGCTCTTCTGTCTCACCCACACTTTATAATGTCTTCACAAAACCACTCTTTGACCTCCTAGATATGCAGGGTATCTCCTACTCACAATCCAGGCACGGATTGCACAACACTCTCTGTGCCTCAAATATGACAAGACCGAGTTGCTCCTGGTTGGGTCACAAGCTCACCTAAATAAATTCAATGCAAACTAAAAATTCTTCATTATTGACGGCAACGCCATCCCAGTCTCACAGGAAGTCAAAAGCCTTGGACTCTACTTGGATTCCAATCTGACTTTAATCAAGCAAGTTTATGCAATAGCCTCCTCAGCCGCCTACACCACTAAGCTAAATAACGACTGCAAGCAGTTCCTCTTGTCTGGCAGTTGCATTACCATCGCTAGAGAACTCATAGGGTCCAGACTTGAATATTGCATGTCCTTATTCACTGCCATTAGTAGGCGTAACATCAACAAGCTGCAAATCACACAAAAATATGCACGGAGAGCAGCACTGAACATCCCAAAAAATGACCACCTTTCCACAGCCAGAAGAAATGCACACTGGCTGCCTATCTGCGAGTGCACATTGTTCAAAACATTAGCTATCACCCACAAACGTATCCCCAACACTGCCCCAAAATACTTGTCACACAAGTTCAACAAAGTCCACACCACAAGACCTACCCGCTCGACCTACATGCACCGCCTTACCACACCGAGATACAAACTTTACAGATCAGGAGTTCTCAACTTCTTGGTTATAGCAGCAAAGAACTGGAAGACTCTCCCACTTACCTTAAGATCCTAAAACACATACTGGATCTTCTGCAAGCACCTAAAAACGCGGCTCTTCTCACAACTAGGGAAATCAGAGATGGCCATTAGTGCGCATGTGCTGACCTGCCTTCTATGTAACATTTATTCTGTTGTAACGAGCGCCTTGATGCCCCTGGGCTTAACACGCTTTATAAATGCCAAATAAATTAATACAAATAAACCAATCGCCTAACAGCAAGGTGAAAAGACTGGAATCCACGTGTGAAGGATCTGGAGTCGAAGATCATGTTACCAAGGAAGTGGGGGTCTTTAGTCTTGATGTGAACGCTGTATATTGTATGCGTCACAGAGGCCATTTTTTGCAGTTATAAGGTGCTGTCTGCGTTGGAGAAGGGAGAGAGCTCTGCGGCTCTGGCCTCATAATACCCTGTCACCCATTCCTTTTTGTATACAAATAAAGCTCTTGTTCTTCTCACAAAAGGGTGCGCCTAGCCTTTTACCCTCGCCGGTTGTTATTTCTAGGTCTGGTTGTTGAAGGTTACCCTACACCTCCCACAGTCTGATTTATTGGGGTTTATTAAAGTTTTGCCTTTTGCATTGCACATACGCGTCTCTTTCACAATGGTCAAACAGTATATAATGCAAATAGCTTTCATTGAATAATTATCAATGCAAAAGAATCTCCACAGTCTGTTGTCTATAGGGGCTGTCATTACAGTGCAGTGCCGATCCAGTCTTCATATATTGGCGTACAGCGCCCCAGCAAATGATGCAGCGTTTCATTTCAATATTCACAGAAATCAATTATGTCCATTATTACTTTTCATTATGGTCATCAGTTGTGCCTTTTTGAGGCCACACTTTGAACAGTATATTCTGTCTCTTCTCACAATCATCTTATAGTGTATTGGCAAGCAGCTGATAGCTAATGGTGAATAAATGTAAACAGCTGTTCAGTTTAGGCGCACAGGAAGTCAGCATGTTTGCATAAGGGCCCTGCGGATGCTGCTTAGTATTGACAAGCACGGCACACGCACACGTTGACAGCCTCGCCTTGCATAGGGCCCAGCATTAAACGGAGGCATGAAAGCAAGGCGTAATACTGTCACGTCTCCATTTAACGCACCGCCCCATTTTGGTGCACTGACCAGGTGGTGGAGGGGCACGTGGTGGAGATAAGCTCTCTGCGGTGCATTTCTTTTTCATGTCATGAGCTCCATGTTGTACGCCCTGCAAGAGATTTCCATACAGGCATACAAGGAATGGATTGCTATGAAATCTGCCTGGCACTAGCACCTGCCAATCAGCAGTCAGTTTCCATCGGAATCCATTGTAAACGCCACCCGCAAGGCGTATTTGCATGCAGCGTTTACATTTCGACAACACAGAGTGGAAAAATGAGAATAGAAACGAGTTTGCTTCGCCTTCTTTACTCTTTCATTGCCCTCCCCGCCGCGTGGACATTTAAAATTGCATGCAGGGGACTCCACAGCATGTAAACACTAACGTTGGTGGTGGTGTAATTATCGATTTTATTAATATGTGGCTGCTTGTGGAACTCTGCTGAAAGGATAGAAACATGAAAATGCTGTGTTTTCGGTCATCTGCATGTGAACTCGGAACAAGCAGACAGCTTTTGCGAATATTTATTTCGCCATAGAAAACTGAAGAAATTCTCAATAAAATAAAAACACCCCTGCGCGAATGTGAGTGCTGACAATGGAAGACATTCAGCCTCACTATAAATCGGGCAGAGTGGTAAAACAGGGCGTAAAAGCAAGGTGCAATGCCCCATTTTTCAGCAGTGGCAAGACAGAGGAGGGACACAGCCCGGAGATACTCTCTCAGCTACGCATTTCTTCTCCATCTTGTCAGTGCACTTTTTTATGCAGGTCTGCTAGGCATGGCTTTCTATGGAGTATGCCTTGGTGTAGCCCATGCTAAAGTCCAGATGGATTCCATGGGAACCCAACAGTAAAGGGAGTCTGCAAAGTGTAACTTCCAGCAGCATTCATTTCCAAGACAGAGACGAAAACGAGTTATTCACCCTGTTTTACCATTTGGTGTTCCATCCTCCCTTGTAAACTTTTAAAATTGCATGTAGGAGTCCCCAACAGCACATTGGGGGGTCCCATGTATGCAATTTACATTTTTATATAAAATGATCCTGAAACAGTGGAAACAAGTAATAACATTGGCTGCCTCCGGGCGGTAGGTCTACAGAAACAATACCCACAGGACCAAAGACTTACAAAATGAACACCATCTTTTAAAGAAGTTTCCCGAAGGAAACGTTGCCCACAGCACTGCAGAGTGAGGGAGGAAGAATACTCCACTGTCAACCTCCAGTCAGCTTTTGTCTCCTCAAGGGTCACTTTCAGGTGCTATTAGTACAATCAGAAGTTGTAGTATGTTTCCTAAAACTTAACTCTCAACCGGGAATATTAAATATCGGCTGTGACGTTTCTCAACTGTTTCTAAACTGGGTGTTGTTTAAATTAGTACATTTCTCACCCAATCTACAATCTTTCTTTTCTGTTGCAGATTTTAGATACTGTCACAGGTGGCCTAATAGAGAATTTTGGATATTCTAATGACCAAGACCCATTAGCATAGGCCTAGACTGATGGTTTACAGTGCCTAAACAAGTGTCTGTAATTTCACTGTGTTCACATTCTAATTGCATCTGTCTTCACTTTATTTAATAGGAGACAAACATACTTTGCACTAATTCCCAAAGATTTGCAATGAACCAAATTAGGAGGTTTACCCTGCGTTTCAGATGTGCACCTGCTACCCTACACATGATTCACAAAGTCCAAAACTGGTGTCAATCTGCAGGTGCTTGGAGGGTATTCTGCACTTTAACTGGTGGCACATTACCGAAGGCCGTTAAGTGCTGCAGCAAGTCCCGATCAGACCATTGTTTCAGGTTACTGACACTGCTGCTATTGTGCCGCCACCTAGTGGATCAATTAATGGATCAGTCCATCAGCATATTTTCGCGCTCATTTTCTTGGGCATTGAAAAGCTGCAAGAGGGAAGGGGCTGAGGGGAACAGAGCCACCAGATGAGATGTTGCTAGGGAAGACCAAGAGGGGGTGAGCCTTTGGGGGGAACAGCGAGACACCTGAGGTAAGGGGTACAGAAGGGTACAGGGGTGGGGGCGCTGAGGTGGGTCCTAGGTTGGGTGTAGCACAGTGTGTAAACCGAAAGAGCTGGGAAAAACAAGGCAGAGATGAGAGAAAATGATAAGACGAAGCAGGCGGGAGCAAACGCACAGAAATGGGGCGGCAGCATCGGGGAAATATCCCTACAGGTGAATCAGGAAACCAACCAGTGGGAAAATGCAGTCATGAAATAGGTTGCTGGGTGTCCTGCATGGGTCATCTCTGTGATGCCCAGAGTAAATGATTGTGAATCACCATTGCACATAATGATCTCAAAAAAGCTTCATGCGTCATCAGATGTGGTGGAATGTTAGCATTGTTGCCTCATTGGTGGCATCTCTTCCTTTGCGCCTGTACACTCTCACTGCCGTGATTGGAGGGAGGTTGCGGGGTGCTGGGAGAGAAGCATCACAGAGTGATGGGAGATAGCATGTGTGCAGGTCAGGGCACTGCATCTTTCCATACTAGAGTTTGCAGATACATTCTCTGACCCCTCCCTAGAGGTTCTCCAGTGGAGGAAGAGTTCCAGCATACATAATATATGAATCTTACCTGTGATTTCCCCCTTTTGCCCCAGGTTGGGCTGCGTAAAAGCGCGCAGCACACATGCAAGCGCCATGGATTATTAATGCCCCTTGAAGCACTGCCCACTTTGTTTTCACGCCGCACACATTTGGCCACTGAATTCCATTGCTCATTGTTGAACTGTGAATCCTGTGGCTTCTAAGCTGTCATCATTCGTACACTCGGGCAGCGCTCGTATCTTGTCTAGTGTTAGCATCCTCCAATTCCCTGATATTTCCAAACGCAATACCATTTTACAAATTGGCTGGTTCTTAAAATCTTTCTATAATGCCAATTTACAGATGCAACATTTGCCCAGCGTACATGACTTTCTCATTCCTTGGTAACTGTGAAGGCATTGTTGTACAGGACCGGCAGGAGAAAGCTGGAGATGTACACATGCTGCCTGCAGGTCAGTGCTGGTTGGAAAAAGCATCAGTTGTCATTACATGTTTCCCCCATGAGCGGAAGACCTAGTCATTTCTTCAACAAGCAGCGGCCCCACTCGACTGCCTTGCCGAGATGAAAGACCACAGAGGAACGCGCTTCTTATCTGGCACAGCCGAATGCAGACTTTCAGCAATCCTGCAGTCCTCGCATTTTAAACGGACGCTGTTCTTGCTGAAAGAACATTGTGCTGCTGTGTTTAATGCGGTTTCGTCGTTCTCCATCGTTTTCTCCACCTCGCCAACATAATAATTCGTGCTTCTCCAGTACCGGCGTGAACACTTCGTTATTCTGTTTCTTTGCTTGACTTTGTCAATTGTTTGAAAGATTTCTAAGCCACATTCACAGTATTGATTTTCTTTCCAAAACCAAAAGGGAATACTTTTCATTCGGTTTTCCTTTGCTTTTTCCAGCAAGGTTTTTGCTTTGTGTACTTATGTTAACCCTGACAGCGTTACGGCTGGCTACACACTGATTGGTTGACTGATGGAAAGCAGGGCAAGGACCGTTGCTGTTCTGAGGGTCTCTCTGCTTTGTTTCTAGTGTTTATGTAACACGATCTGCAATTCAATAATCCGGTTCAGAGTCGATATCCCCTGTCAACATCCAAAGTTATGCACGCATTCCAGAACTTAATGCATATTTTGGAGTTAATATTTTATTTTATTTTAACACCAATAAGTAAGAACACATAGGCATACCCAAACAATGCAAACAAAACATATTGACAATATAACCATGTAAACCTTCTGGAAAGCTATTCATATCAGAAAACGTTTGTGGTCACAAAGTGAAAGAGAGAAAAAACCCACCAAAAAACCCAACACTATATTGTACCAATGTCACGCATACTTAATGCTTATTTTGGCCAAGGCATAAAAAGAGCCCTATTTTAATATTGCCTTGTGCCATGTGGCCACAGATGACTTTGACTCCTCAGGTCCTACAAGACTCCATTGATTGATTATGAGGTTCACAGTAATCAATACTGGCATGTATACTGAAAGAGGACATCAGCTGTTTGACTAGGCTGCCCAGCCCCGGTGCACTGCTCCTGTCTCTTAGCCTGCAACATTTCCACCTGCTGCTGAATCCTAGAGTATGTTAAACGTGATGTAAATAACGTGAAATTCATAGTACGTTATCATTGATGTAAATAACTGGAATTGTATAGTATGTTCACCAGATGTAAATAACATGTACCTGTAACAGTGCCTCCATGCCTCTGGGTTGTTTGTGCACTTTATAAATTAAAGAAATAAATATCGGTGAGTAGATGATGCACTGAGGCCATTCGAAATACAATTGAAAAAAAACAGCTGTCTTTGAGTCAGTCCGTGATGAGATTGCAATTCACATCTGACACATTGGTTTGCTCTCACCTCAGGATCCAAGACAGACAACAACAACAAAAAGTAGGCAGAGTAGTACCCATTTCAAAACCTGCTGAGATAAGAGTTGAACGCATTTTCAGAGTACTTCTGGACAGGTTCTCTGCTAAAATTGTGATGCAGACCGGCTTTCAAGATCAGGTATGTCCCTTCCTCAAAGATGACCAGCATTGCTCAGATCTGAGGAAGAGACCTACACGCTCGGGAAAACTAGCAACTGGTCATCACTAGTCTACCGCATTTGTACCAAGTTTGCTGGTCCAAAAACTGTCGCTCCAGTACAGAATCCTTTCTTGCACTGATACAGAAAGAGACGTCGTTCTGTACTTTTCAGAAAAGTGTTTTTTCAGTTTCAGAATAATGAATGCCATGTGTTGCCCAAACAAGGAGTTCCGAAAGGTTAGACCTAGTATTTCAGAATTATGGCATTTTGTCTTTATTTAGAGAGCCACGTCGGAAGGTGAAAACCATTTTTCATTTTATGATAAGGCGGCCAAGCCATCTCAGAGGTAGGGATCTGCATGTGGAAGCGCTTCCATCATCAGGCGTAAGACCTGTACCATGAGGCGGCCATGTTGGAAAACCTTGCTGTGCAACATTCAGGCGCTGCACCACCCGTGGGCTGACACCTTATCAGGCCCATAGGAATCCTCTAGAATTTGGCCTGTTATGACGCACAAGCCTGGCCACAGAGAAGAGATTGGGGTAATCTCTCATGCCCCTTGAAGGGGAACTGTAGAAGGCTACGCCAAGCTCGAAGGTGGCAGGGCAGTAGCGTTATTATCGGCGCCTGGAAACCCTCTACTCCTCCAAATTTGGAGTCAACTTCTTCCGCTCAATTTTCAGGTTTAAATCATACAAAAATAAAGTGATATTTATTGATTAAAACGCCTTATATTTCCCCATCGGTTCCGAGAAAAACTTTATTAACTAAGTCACACTTGAATATCTACCCTGGGAGCTGTAATCAGCAGCAAACATACGTGCTCATCAGAAAAGGATCTGCCGAAAAGAAATGAGCAGAACATCAAAGGCGCCACAGGAGCAGTAATGCTTCTCGGATAAACTGCAGCTCAGCGAAAGGCACAACCATAATAAATTCGGTGCCAGACGAAGCAATACAAGTTTTAAAGAGTATGCCAGTAAATAGTAAACCACAGGAACTGGTGTCATCGTCTGCTACGGAGGAAATATTACATATATTGTAATATTGTATACCTGCCAATATATGCCTGGTTTCTCTTTACTGCACCTTTCCTTCCATCTATATGGAACCCCTAAACTTTTTGCTTTTATTTTTGAATCTGACCTGTACTTTTAGCAGCACAGTAAAGCCTTAAGCTTCACTGCACTGGCCTTTGCTCACATGTTATGGGGAAACTGATATGTCCTTCAGGCTATCAGTACTGGGAAACAGTGTTTCCCTTAGTCATGTTACTATGTTGCAACTTGTGGTTACTTTTGTACCACTTGCGGTTACTTTTTATCATTGCACAAAGCAGCTTACACTGTAGTGCAATGGGGTGCATTTTAGTTTTGCCCTAGACTAACACTCAAAGGATTTTTTGGTTACTCTAGATGTGCTTAAAAGATGGGCTTGTGACAGCAGTGGCTTTTCCCCACTTTTTGGGGAATTTCGTTTTAGCTTTACAGCGTTTACCACGTTTGGCTACTGACTGCGGCTACTGGTCAAACATGGCCGAGCCACAAGGTTTTTCACCCATTCTTTTTGCATCTTGTTGTTTAGTCTTCTTTCTGGCTTCAGAGTCCAGCAAGATCCTTATAAGGACTTCCAGTGCCAGGGAAAGCTGCAGCTTTTGGCGGGCTACTGGAGGGCTTTGTGTGTTTGACAGGCAGGATGTGGGCTGGGTCGTCTGACCCTAATCCACATACTGGTTTCTGTGTGTCTGAGTGGTATGCATGAGTGTTCCCACCAGTGGTCCTGATTGGACCACTGTGGGGTGTGTGTGTAGGCTAGTTCTGCTATTGGCTAGTGGGAGTTTCGACTCCTACCTGGCTTTTAGGGTACGTAGAGGACCCCTGCATGCATTCTTCAGAGCTCCTGGAGAAACCTGAAGGAACCAAGTATCCTGTCCAGCTGCAAGACCCGCAAAGAAACCCGAAACCTGACTGAAGGAGGCCTGGCAACCAACTTCTGCTGCAGTCCCGGTGGAGCCGTCTTGCTTGTGATCTTCAGTAGGCCTGCTAAGGTGCTATGACTCTTGGAGTGGAGGGACCATCCATTCCCGACGTCTACTTGGTGCCCAGCACAAAAACCGCCTTTGGAAGTGCCCTGGAACTGTCCTGTGTCTGACCAGATTTGTTTTTGGGCTACCGGGTTAACTTTTTCACCGTTCCGAGTTTCCAACTGAAACTTGGTATACCCTCAACTGTCACTGCAACGACACCCTCTGCGTCCTAGCACCAAGGGGACCCGAAAAAGACCGGAAAGTCTGACCACGGCTACTGAGTCCTGTTGCATCACTGTGCACGGTGTGCACCATCCAAAACCTGCTTTTCCGACACGGGTCCACTCCCTATAGGGGTGCTGCATCATTTGTTTTTGCATTCTTTGACCGAGAGTCCTTGCACCAGCAAAAGATCCCAACCAGAGTCATTCTCGAACCTGCAACCCTGAAATTGAGGACCGCGGATTTTGGCGCGAAAAGCAAGCCAGGACACCCTTCCTTTGTTCTACAAAGACTTGGGAAGATTCAGAGTAAGGGGGGTAAGTTACAGAGCTTTTAACCTACCCCTATATTCCCATTATAGGTCAATGGGCTTATAATAATCCTATTTCTTATACTATCGGCTTTGCCATTACTTGCCTTGGCAAGATCTCTGACTGTTGGGGGTCATTTCGGGCACTTGTCTACATTGAACTCTTACTCTAAGAATCCATCACTGGACCCCAGAGACCCTACCTACATTTTGTCTTGCATCTTAAATGGAACTGTATCCTGACCAATAGGGCACAAGGCCCCAGACAACTTAGTGTTGGATAATTTTAGCTAGGCATCATCTCTGTGGACCTTTTCATGTATGATACTTACCTATTCATTCCTTTGCAGCAGTATAATGATTTGTATTGTGCATTTGAACCTGTGAATGTATATATGTATTTCGTTTGATGGAATTGGTTGATAAGTCTACCTGATTGTATTCATTTTCGTATCCTGTATTTTGGCCATAATTAAATAACTGTATTTTTATACATCCTGTCTAAGTGCAATGTGTGACTCCCATTCTGTGACCTCATTGTGGACCCTTTACACTCTCACCCCTCTGAAGAACTTAGCCTAGACCGCCTGTCACTGCTACCTAACTGGTTTGGCTACAGCTTCCCAGAGTTGTCGCTGTCATAATATAGGTTGGCCTTCTATACATCTGTCCACCAAGCCAGAGTATAGAAAATCAGTCCTAACACAGTTCAATATACTAAATTGGTGTCAGATGTAAGTACAAAATGTGCTAATAAAAAGTGCTAGGTGGTCAGGGCGGCGCCATGCACGGTCCCTGGTGAACCACCACCGACAATACAAAATACATGACTGGAGGTGCTGGGATAGCAATGCCTCTGTCTCCACCTTATTCTCCAGCATGATCTTGTGACGTAGAACGTGCCCCCCCGCTAAGGGCATGTTTTTTCATCCTATATCACAACATCCCTAGCGTTTGCAATACACTTTTAACAACATGTAACAATTCTAGAATTATAACCAGTACATAATCTCTTAGCCTGCTGGGCATTTTGTTGGCATGACGATGGTGATACCTGTCAATGTCCTCCAAGACCAGAGTACTTAGAGCTGATGCCTCTTGTGGGCTTGCTGAGTCTTCTGCCATGGGTGAAACGCAGTAGCCGATTACTTCTTCTGGTTTGTGTTCGCCATCACAAGTATTTGCTCAGTTTTCCCGATGGAGGCCTGCTGTGCATTTACAGAGCTACCTGCAGTTCTGTATTATCAATGAGACTGTCGTCTCTGCTGTTACCATAGACCCTCTTCTCGATGTGACAGTCCATGGGTCAGTTTCATGGGGGAGATAGCAATTGGGTCGCGGCTGGCGATTTTAAATGAGCAGGTGTCCCCTACATCCTCTTGGGATATTTGTATATAGTCTGATTTTGGGGAGATGTTAACCTCTTGCAGAGTGTTCAATATCACCTCTGTTTGCACCTTTCATTTTCATATGGGAGTCTGATGGTGTCAGGTGTGAATAGCTGGGGGACTAGAGGGGAGTGAGAGGAGGACATCATGAACTGAATATCACTTTGAACAGGGTGTGATGGGGGTTTATCGAGAGGGCTACTGCATGGTAGTTTATTTCTCTCCAGTGGCGTAACTTAACATGTGGGGTCCACCCTGCGAGCCATGCTGAGGGCCCCCCCTTCAAGCTCTGCAACACAGCTCGGGCCGCACCACACTAAGGGCATGCCTGGACAACCATGCATGTGGAATGTGCATGATGATCATGCTGCTGGAAGGAAATGCCACGCACTGCACTTGGCGAAAGATGGAAGTATGTGTTTTAATGAAACCTTAAATCTTTCACCTAGGGTAGAAACTAGGGGGCTACGCCACCAAGCCTGTGTGTGGCCAGTAATATTATGCACCGTTATGAAACTGTAAGAAAACATGTTCATGCTGGCACTGCCAGTATGCCCACGTATGAACATTTTCTTTTTGGCTTTGTCCTTAATGCCAGTAAAACTATCCTATCCACAAGAAGAAAACATGTTACTTCTGCTGCATATATTACTTGCCCAACCCCCGCACCACCATGTAAGAATACTCATGTTGACTTTGCCCTCAATGCAGAAAAACATGCAATGCTACAGTAAGGAATCATTTCCTTGTTGGCTGCATATGTGCCTCCACCCAATATATAAGAAGATTCATCATGTTGACTTTACCTTTAATACCAGTTAAACATGCTATGTCACAGTAAGAAAATATATACTTATTGACTGCACAAGTGACCCCAACCTCCCCATGCAAGAACACACATTATGTTGACCCTGCCCCTTATGCGAGTAATAAATGCCATGCCAAAGAAAGAAGTTGTCCAGTCTGCCTGCCATATTGTGCTATAACCCCCCCACCCCACCTCCATGTAATAACATGAATCAAGTTGGCTTTGCCCAATAATACCAGCCTTGCATGCACACATTCATACCCATTAACCCATCAGCCGCTCACCCATTGGAGGCTGGTGATTAAGGCAACTGGAGCCGTGCAAACATTTCCCACAAATATGCCAGAGCATGCGAGCGTAACAAGGGAGACCGAAACAACCAAAAGTGGTTCGGGGTGGGGAAGGGTCCCTCCGTGACTGAGAAATATATTTTAATACTAGGTTAAAATGGAGCGTTATATAGCACACTTTCTTTGGAAAACTGGTTAAAAAGCCAGAAAATGTGCAATTGGTTTTAGCCCAAAAATCCAACAGATGCGGTTCACCAACAGTGCACAGCAGCATTTTCATAATGCCTTTGCCCACAATATATGCCAGTATTAAAACATCTTCATGTTGGCTGTGTCCATGCATGTTCACTTTGGCAGAATCTATGTATATGCAGTATTACCATATAATAAAATAACATATTCATTTTTGCTTTGCACATGATTCCAGTAATGATACTATAAGAAAATATGTCCAGCTGGCTCAGCCATTATATGCCAGCATAACCACAGAAGACATACTCCTGGTGGCTTCTCCATTCACAATGCCACAACAAGAAAACATGTCCAAAGTGGCTGCTTACAAATGCCAGTCTACTCACATAATAAGACTTATCATGTAATAACATATCATGATTGCTTCATCATGGATGGCTCTACAATAAAAAGGTCATGCCACTGTAACAAATGGGTAGACTACCTGCACCCAAAATGCCAGTCTAGCTAAGTTATAACACTTATCATACATGCCCAATAAAAAATGTCATGCCGCACACAGATGCCAGTGTAGCCAGGTATTAACATATCATGCCTGAAGCTTGCTTTATCATGGATGGATGCAACAAAAATGCACAAACCACCGCAACCCACAACACCTCCTCACCCGCCACCAAATCCCACTCCCCAGCCCAAACTCGCCAAAATCAGCTCCTTAATGGCCGTTGCATCAAAAACTCACTCACACATGCAAGGAATGTATTAGGTCAAAACAAGATGGAGCTGGGCTTTGGCAAAAATGGTCTTTCCCGAGCGCCAGTCAGTGGATACCTGAGGCTCAAACCCCCCTACCTTGAGGAAGTTCTCTGCTCATGACTGCTGCAAGTACCGCAATTAAAGATTACAAATAATCCAGCAAAGCATGGAACCAATACACTCTTAACTAAATGGAGACAAAATTGCAAAATAATTCTAACACAATTGAATACTGATAAAGATACACTCTTACAAAACCCAAATGTGGTAAAAAAGAAGGTGCTCGACCAAGACTGGATTGACACATGTGACCTAAGAACTCAAAGCAAACGTATGAAGAATGCCCCTCCCGAGACAAAAAAACTAAATACATTACCAAAATACATGGCTCAATTTCCATGCAACAAGCGAAGAACAATGTTTCTAAAGTTTAGATTAAATTTACTGGAGACCAAAGAAACACAAAATGTAAGAAAAGAAAATCGAGAGAAAGATCGATCCTGTAGATTCTGCAATAATCCAGAAGAGTCTCTGAAGCATTTGTGATGCTGGAAATGCATCGGAGGGACAGGGCCTCCGTATCCTTGTCCTTTCCTTTACTGCCTTTTATCGTGTGTTCTGTCGTGTTTTCCGCACAGGAGTTCATGTGGGACTCCTGGCGGTGCAGCTCTCTCTCTTTTGGTTTGGTGAACGGACCCGTGGGATACCCTTATGGCACCCATGGGTGGGGGTACAACCCTGTGCCCCTAGTGTATGTTTTTGGGCACCTGTGGGTGGCCCACAGAGCAGGGTATGGGCTGGTGGCAGCTCCATGCTGAATTTGACAGGTGCGCGGAGTATCCTCCATTTTGGGATACCCCGGCCCTGCCATTGGAATCAGTTGATTCCTGATGGAAAACAAAATGGCCCCTGCGGCCTCTTGCTTTCTATTACCTATTACCTTGTTTTCCCAAAGTCCTGGGAAGCCCTGACTCTGTCCCTTCCCCCTGACTGGCTGTACGGTGGAAGTGCCATATATGGTGTTGTTGTGAAGGCCCGGCCAGACTAGCTGGAGCCTTCCCGGTGATGTATGTTGTGGGTACCTCCTGTGGGTGGGACCCGGGTGAATAGAGTGTGTGACGAATATGCATTCTGTGTTGTGGATGTCTAGTATCTGATGGTTGACACAATGACTGAGACAGCCCTGCCCGAAACCGGTATGAATGCAGTTTGGAGTGTTGAATGGCTCGGTACTTGTCCCAATACACATAACTTGTTGTGAGTGTCTGGAGAGAAGTGAATGGCCTGAATACCTTGTGTGCCTGATTGGCTGCCTGCCTGCATGAATGCCCTTAGTCGTGATTGGATGCTTGAGTGTGACCCAGCGGAATGAATGGGAGATCAACAGTATATCTGGGGACCTCTCACTGCTAGGAATCGTGTTCAGAAGCTGAAGTCCACTACGACGAGTAACTGAAGTAATTGAAGCTTGACCTTGAAGCCCTGCTGGACGAGAAGAATTGCTGTTGCTCTCCTTCACAATCTGAAAGCTCCTGAGTCTCCAAGGACTGACCCATAGAGGACCTGGTAAGGCGCCCTCTTCCCGAGCTACGAGGGACCATCGTGCACCAGCTGATCTTTGCCAAAGCTTCCTGGTAGACAGACCTACAACAGGCTGCCGACCCGAGCCGGGGACTGCCGGGGAATCCCAAAGGGAAGCACCCAGACTGTTGCCCGCTACTGTCGACGACCGCCATTGCCGACAGGAGCCGCCGCGCTCCCATTTGCCTAAGAACTTCATTTGATCATCGGACGCTCTCGTCTGCATCGTCGCCCGCTTTATCCCGCTGGAGAAGGCCCGACGGTTGACGCGCCGAGGAGCATCCGCCGGTGGGTTTCCCGCCACCTAAAGACCACAGAGACGCCGACGACTCGACGCCCTTGCTGGGCCACAGTTCTTCATCCTCTCTTTGCGGTCCAGAACTATCGTCACCGAGGTGCCCCGCATGCCTCTTCGTTGCAGGACGCCAACGCTCTGTCATCGATGAGCACCGCTAGGAACGAAGCTGTCACTTCACTGCCGTAGTTCAACCTGTTCTCCATCGGACGTTCGACGACCCGTGACTCCTGCCTTAAAGGGAGGGCACTCAAGAAGGGCCGTTGATTCCCCGACACCGAACGGTGAGTTCCTCGACGCCTCTCGACGATCCGTGGCTCCTGCTTTAAAGGGAGTCACTGAAGAAGGATCGGTCGACGCATCTTCGAAGAACTCTACTCCACCAGGTAAATTGGGGGGGGGAAACCTTAATAGGAGGAAATAAGGCTATTGAACAATATATGGACTGGGCTTGTGCTATATATCTTTATTTTACAGGTTACCCAGGTGGGGGGATCTCCACACAGAACTGTGTCTAGGTAACGGGGCCAGCATTCTGCCTATTGTTTCAACCATCTTACGTTCCTTCCTATCTCTATTGCTGGTGTCCTCCTTATTGATCTGTGTGACATTTTAACCGAACAGGTGATGCACTTTAATGAGATTCGATAACATTGGTGGTACCATTTTAGAATTGTATATATTTATCATTGTTGATTTCCGAGTACAAAGTGCGTTATTGTGATCGTGTACATACCTTTGAATATTAATTATATAAAGACTGTGTTTTCAGTAATACAGTGTGTGGACATTCCTTTGTGGGGGTTCGGGGACTATACTGTACTTAAGAACCAGCCTGCATCACCTCCTGAGAAGCTAGGCCTTGATTGCTCGTCCATTGCTACCGTAATAGAGTATCTTGGCTGGGGTCTTCTGTGCCTCTCCTCTACCATATAGAGAGCAGAAGTACAGACACCCCCTACTAGTCTTTACAGCATTTTACCTTGTTCTGTCCAAATTGAAAGAACTTGATATATGGGAGTGAGAGATCGCCAAATATCCATCGCGGACAGGTACGAAATGGTGGTCGAGAATGCAGGAGGGAGAGAACAACAAGCTGACGTTTGCTTTAACCTTTTTTCTTGAAGAACTGACAAAGAGATAGTCGAATTAAATTCCTATATAGAGAGCAATGTCAGTTTAAGGGATTACATGAACAAACTGTATGCTAATTATATATAGAAATGGTACTGCCCAGATCTCATACGTATATTCAAAGGACAATGAACTTCTAATTGTGAGCATGACAAATAGGATTATTTTAAAGTGTAAGTCTGACAAGTAAGAAGATGAAAAATAATGATATGCAAAAAGTTTGAAATAAACTATATATATAAAAAAAAGTATCAGGAATGCTGTGCATTTGGAGTTTCAATACGTGCTGCGATATCGCCTTCCAAACTCTGAAAGCCATCTTTTGCTCACCAGGACAGCCCACTCAAACATTAAACAGTACAAAGCTGCATATATGTCTCATGTTTTGTACACACTTTACTGTCATGATGATTATTCTGAGGAATGAAATGAGAATCTGCAGGTCGTTAAGGTGCTAGGGTTGCAAACACATTTCTTTTATAACTGGCAGAGCCTTTCACATGCATGATGTAACATTTCCAACTCAAAGACCCCGCAAAGCAACACCTACCTTGCAAATCTGTGATAATCAAAGTGAGCAACACAAAGCGCCTATTTAAAGATTTGTCTTGACATGCAAAATAATAAAGTTGCTTTGAGTCACTAATCAAATGTTTTCAACATCATGAATAACAGCGTGCTGGAAGTTCGTGACAAATAATCTGCATATCTATCTTTCTTTATTACACAACTTCTTTTATTATGTGTCTTAAATCACTGAAAGTACAGTGGGGTTAACTAGGTTTTTCAGGTTGGCATTATCATGCATTCTGGGACTTATAGTTTACCATTCAGGATGTGAAAATTAAAGCCACAGCAATATTATTTTGGCTTAATAGGTTGCTATAAGGATTTACATGTTGTCATGTGGCTTTATTATGAAATGTGTTTTATTTGTAAGCAAACTCTATAAAACATTATTACTGTAGACCTTGAAATCAAATGATTTGAGCCAAAGCTGTGGTCCTGGTCACCCCTCTCCCCCTCAATTTGCCCTCCTATCCCCCCACTCCCTCTTTTTTGGATGCAACCTGAGTACTAGTTCCAATTTTCCACGACGACTACTGGTTCAGTCACACGCACGCCCAGCGTCAGCATGCACTCACTCATTCACATACTTTGCATAGTTCACCCTCACATGCATACAAACATCCATCATACACATGAAATCACCCTTGCTCACATGCATGCACGCACATAGACTTAAAAATTCATTTTTGTTTCTTACCTGCTGCCTGCGCGAGGGGCTCCTCTCTCGGGCTGTTATCTGCCTATGCCTCCGGAGCACCACCACGCTGACAGGAACAAGGAAGCAGAGCAGGGACAGCCCCCTGCTTCCTTGTTCCTGACAAGCGCAGAGGGGTCACCTCCTTTGCAAAGAAACCTTCCTGTTGTGCAGCGGAATGGTTCATTTATTTCAGAAGTCGAGCTCCGAGCATACTCAACGGAAGAAGGGGGGCATTCCCATGCACGTAGGACTTGTCAGACTCCAAACTGATGTTGGCTTCTGCCTGAACCCAGACAAGGAAATCTCTGACATGCCCAGGTCAAGAGTTCAAGTAGCTTGCTGGAGAACAATGATAGAGGATCAGGTGGGTGGAATATGGGTCCCGTCCGTGAATTTATTTACATACCGCTTGATATAAGATATGTTGTTCTAATTGGGCCAAAAGTCCACACCATCCACACATCTTGTGACTATTTTGGCCCCCATGTAACTACAAATTCGTCATACTTGGCCTTTTGAGGCACTGTTTTCCATTTCACCGCTTGGTGACTCCTTGCCATTCAACAGGGGTGTGACATAGGCATCCTTTCAAGCTCATTGGCATTCAGAAGCTCATCACGCTCTGTGGCAACGGTGGCCAAGGGAAGGGGCTGAATGCCTTCCTGGTGCACTCCTCAAGGATGGGAGTTTGAACATGAAGTAAGCCTCATCAGCGGGGAGAATGCCTCATCGACTAGGGGGCCCCTCTATCCACAGTGTCCCAGGAGTTGATTTGCACATGTGCTGTGACTTTTAGTGCACTCAGTGAATTGCTCCTTTTACATTTGCCCATTCATCATAAGCCTATCATCACAGAGAGCTCTTTAAGGAGCTACTGTTTAGTCACATAAGCCAGCTTAGTTTTCTTACACCGGTTTCTTTCAGTGAAGCAAGCCTTAGCTGGTTCTATTTGTACTTCATATAGGTAGTAGTGTGTGTCATCGGGATTTGTAATATCAGTTAACAGGGGATGTCCCCTTTGCCTGTTAGCGAGATCTGTTGTCTCATCAAGTGAGATAGGCTTGCTATACTTCTTTTTTCCCCATCATCTGAATGTCTAAAGAGAAACTAACTGTGCCGCTCCAACATGTGGTGCTAGATGGAAACCGTGCTACATGTACACAAGGTTTTGCCCGAGCCGAGTGAATTGTGACATATGGGAATACGTAAAAATGCTTATCTAATCTTCTTCTGGCATCACCATCAAACCAGCATTTATTTAGTATTTATTTATTTCTTTGGTTTTGATTTACCCATAGCATGAATATATTTCATGCTTTTCGGGAGATGTTTTTTTTTTATTTTTTTTTTAAACTCTTTTTATTGTTATCGAAGGTCGACACAGATTAAACTCATTGCACCCGCATACGCTGGTACATACAATACAATAATTGTTAAAGGCATAGATCAAAGATCATAAAAACAATTTACACAGGCAGTTCCTCATCAGAGGCCATTTCACATAGGTACATTCTGAACGGGGCCCATATGTCCTTGGGGCGACATCTCAATGTCACAGTCATGGTGTATTGCTCCTCACATTCGTTTATGTAGGACAGATCACGAATAAAATGTTAAATTTTTGGCGGAGAGGTACTTGTCCAACATCTCAGTATACACCGTTTGGCCACAGCGCAAGCTACATTGAATAGTCGTCTGATCTTTTCACCTTGTTTGCCTATATCTCCGAACAAGTATTTCGGTGGATGCATGTCCGCAGGGACTTGTGTAATGTCTTCAAGTATTCCCGCCACCTCTCTCCAGAACGTAGCAACTGGGGGGCATTCCCAATACATGTGATATGCTCCCGCTTGGCTGGCCTTGCATTTAGGGCAGGCCCCCGAGTGGGTCGTTGAGAACTTGGCCATCTTTGCAGGAGTGTAGTGCAGTCTATTTAAGATCTTGAACTGAATAAGTCTGAGCCCTGCGTTCATGGATACAGCTTTGGTAAGCATACAGTATTTCGCCCATTTTTCTTCTGGGATATTCAAGTTCAGGTCTTCCTCCCATTTGGCTTTTACCTGGTTTGTGGTGAGTGTGTGTAATTGTACCAGTGCATAAAGTTTAGAAACTCCCAGCCCCGTACCAGATGTGGCGGCTTGTATGCAAGGATGGGATGGTGGCTCGTCCGGGAAGAGTGGCCAGCGTGCTTTGAAGGCGGATTTCATCCTATGGTATTCAAGTGTTTTGGTTGGTCCCCCTCCTAACGCCTCACTGAGTTCCTCGAGCGTTACAAATCTGCCATTTGGGAACATGTCCCGCATTTGGATTTCCCTGTCTGGGTCCCAGTGTCTTTGTATCGTCTTATCCAATGTGGGTGGTATGCCGTGGTATTTCCAAAGGGGTACATCTGGGTCATTTGGGGTATCTATCTTCAGCTTTTTATATAATGCCTTCCATGCACGTACCGTGGTCGAGACTGGGTCAAAGGGGCAGGGATCTTTGTATTGAGAATAAAATATTCTAGAACGGAGGTCTATGGGATGTGCTGCAAACTTCTCAAGCCATATATGGGGCGATCTATCCTCGGGGTCATACCAGTGCTTCGCGAACTGCGCCTGCGCTGTGAGATAGTATAGCTCGAAATCCAGCGCGGCTAGCCCCCCTGTACAATAAGGTTCAGTGAGTTTTTCCCATTTCATTCTAGGGGTTTTCCCGTCCCACACAAAGGAGACCACCAATTTTTCTTATTTTTTCAAAGAAGGTTTTGCCTGGCCAGATTGGTATGTTAGTGAATAAATATAATAGCTTAGGGTGCACAACCATTTTAAGGATCGCAACCCTGCCATTCAGGGATATGGGTAGCTTGGCCCATGTTTGCAATTTTGTCTTCAACGTTTGCATTATCGTTTCATAGTTGTCTGCAAAGAGTGTCTTTTTGTCTCGGGACACTAGTACGCCTAAATATCGGATGTGTCCGGTTGCCCACTTAAGGTTTCCTGTGGATCCTGGGCATGTGGTTTGAGGTGTCAGTGGTAGTATTTCGGATTTTTCATTATTTATTTTATATCCCGAGTATTTAGCGAATTCATTTATATCTTGCATTACAGGTGCCAGATTGGTCTCAGGGTTCCTGAGGTATAATAAAGTATCATCCGCATATAGAGAAATCGATTGGGGCGGGCCGGACATTCTTATTCCTTTATCCCCGTGTTTTAGTCTAATCATTATGGCCATTGGTTCAATAGTCAGTGCAAACAATATTGGTGAGAATGGACACCCATGCCTGGTACCTCTGCCCAGTGCAAAGAATTCAGAGATCACCGTGTTTGTAAGGACCCTCGCCCCGGTTTTATTGTACAGTAATTTAACATAGCTGATGAAATTGGGACCCATTCCAAATCTTCCCAGTACTTCAAATAGGTACACCCAAGACACCGAATCAAATGCTTTCTCGGCGTCCAGTGACACCGCCACAGCTTGAGCCTCTGGGTCGATCTGCGCCATTATTGCATATAGTCTGCGCAAATTGAACGCAGTGGATCTTGTAGGGATGAATCCGTTCTGATCTGGATGAATCAGTGACAGCATGCTTGGTAGTAGTCTACTTGCCAGGACTTTGGTGAAAATGTTAGCGTCGACGTTAATGAGCGACAATGGTCTGTACGATGACCTATCTTGTGGGGGACGGCGGGGCTTCAATAAGACTGTTATTACAGCTTCTCGCATGGATTCAGGGAGCTCCCCAAGTTCCAGCGCTTCCTTCCACACTTTTAGCAAAATTGGGGCAAGTTCCTTTACACATTCTTTGTATAGTTCCACCCCCAACACGTCAGATCCCGGGGCCTTTCCCGAATGTAATGCTATTATGGCTTCTATGATTTCTTCCTCCGTGATTGGGCTATCAAGGGCCAGTCTTGTGTCTGGTGGCAGAGTCGAGAATTCCAGGTCATTCAAGTATGCCTGTATTTCCGGTACAGTTTTCTCGTCTGCGTTTGAATACAGTTTATGGTAAAATTTCAGGAATTCAAGATTAATGGATCTGCCCCCGGTCACCATTTCACTCTCCGTGCTGTCAATACATGTTATCGGAGTGTGTTGGCGATCCGCCCTGATGATGTTGGCCAGAGCTTTCCCCGCCTTGTTCCCCTCCCCGTATCTACGTGCCCTGGCTGGGGCTGCTATGTATTGCAGTTCTCTCATGGCCAGCTTATTAAATTCCTTTAGGAGATGATTTATGTCAGCTAACGTATCCTTATTTCTGGTCTCGCTATAAGAGTTCTCTAATTGCCGAAGCCGTGTTTCTGTTTCAGTTAGTTCCTGTCTCACCGCTTTAAGCAGCCCCGAGGATTTGGAGAACAGAGTTCCCCTAACCCAGACCATAAAAGCCTCCCATAGTGTTGAATATTTATCCACCGTTCCCATATTGTTGTTAAAGAATTCCTCCATTTCTATATGTAATGCCTCCGCGACATTAGGGTCTTTGAGTATGTGTGTGGGCATTCTCCATCTTTTCTGAGGTTTTGGGACATCCCCAAGCATCAAATCCAGGGATATTGGGGAGTGGTCAGATAATGTTCGTGGGTATATTTCACAGCTTTCTAGCCCTCCCAACATGTCTTCCGACACCCACCAATAGTCTATACGAGATTTTGAGTCATGTATGCTCGAATAGTACGTGTACTCCCTCGCATCCGGATGCAGTGCCCTCCAGGCCTCTCGGAGCATCAGCTGTGGCATAACCTGATCTAGGATTATAGATGCTTTAGACCGCACCCGCTTGGCTCTGGAGGATCTGTCTAGATCTGGGTCTAGTATTAAATTGAAATCTCCCCCCCCAGATAATACTAGTAGTATCTAGTGTAATCAGTAATTCCAGTATATTGAGATAAAAGTCTGGGTCATCTATATTGGGGCCATAGGTGTTAACCAATGGGATCGATTTCCCCGCAACCTCTCCCCAGATCAGTACATATCTCCCCAGAGGGTCTTCCTTATGTCCTGGTCTGGAATCCCAGTGATGGAGGTAGTATAGTTATGACTCCTCGTGCCTGAGTGGAATATTCTGTGTGGTATCTTTGCTTGCCCCATGCGGCCAGTATACTTGTGTTGCCGGGGCCCTGTGTATGTGTCTCCTGTAACATGACTATATGGGGTGAGTGTCTATTAATGTAAGTTCCTATTTTCCTAGTTTTGGAGGGTTTGTTCAGCGCCCTGACGTTCCATGACAGCAGTCTGATTTTCATCCCCTTGCCATTGTCAGTGCCATCCGCCATCGTATCTGCTCACTATTACAGTGTTATCCAAATACTTTTCAACAAAAGGTCCATTTTCTCCCTTTCCCCCTGCCCCCCACCCTCATCATCCTCCCCAACTGGATGATTTAACCTTACAAACTGTTGGAGATCTCCTGGGGTTGCCATGTTGTCGCTGTGTGGCCGCCCGCTCGAGCCCGCAGTCCGACTTCCACGCTTTCCTGTGGCGCATCACTGCTTATTTTGTCACGTTCCTGTTCCGTTTCTGTGGTAGGCACTTTCTTTGATTCCCCCTGCCTCTGGGTATCATCGGTCTGCCTCGGGGCGGGGTCTGCCATTTTAATCCGGGCCCCGGCCTGCTGGGGGAAGAGGTATATGTGACTCGATATAGGCCATTGCAGCCGCCGGGCTCTCGAAAAAGTGTGTTCTTCCTCCGTGCTGAATACGCATTTTGGCAGGGAATATTAATGCATACTGGACCTGACATGCTCGCAAAAGTTTTTTCACCGGTTCGTAGGATCGCCGGTTGGCCTGAACGCCTGCCGAGAAATCCGGGTATATGTGGATACGGTTCTCCTCATAATGTAGCGTACCTTGCTCATGGGCTTTTTTAAGAATCGTGTCTCTGTCCCTGTAATTTAGGAGGCGCGCTATGATCGTGCGGGGTGGCGCCCCCGGTTTTGGTGTCGGAGCCAGTGTGCGATGTGCCCTTTCTATCAGAAAGTGTTCTGAGAAAGTTCCAGATCCGAATAGGGTCTGTAGGAGATCTTCTACTTGTTGTTCCATAGCTCCCTTGCTGAATTTTTCAGATACCCCAACAATTCTTATGTTGTTTCTTCTTGAGCGAGATTCGAGATCCTCGCATTTAGATTGTATTCGGAGAAAGTCGTTTTTTAGTTGCGTTATGTCTCGAGCATGGCCTTCAATAGTGTCCTTATTGTTACTGATTCTGCCTTCGGCTTCTGTTATTCTGGAGCTTATTTTATCCACTCTTGCCTTCAATGACCCAATAGTTGAGACAATATCATCCAGTTTCACGTTTATCGCGAGGAAGCTATTTTGTACAATCGTGGTTAACTTGTCGACCTCACTTACAGCTTCAGGTCCGATGTTAGGGGCGGCGGATGTTTCTGCCATCGACTCCGTCCCTTGGCTGTTGGTGAACGAGTCCATTGGGCCCCTTTTCCTAGCCCCCGCTCCTTTCGTCGGTTTATCAGGCATCAGTGCTGTCCTCGTGGCCAGGGCCAGCAGTCTCAACCCGAAGCACTCACAATACGTAGCTTAATGGTGGGTTTGGTACGTGTCGCTTGGGTTACTGTGCCGTCTACACTCCTCACCCGTTCCTGTCGCACCTTCACTGCTATTCTTCTCTGCGCAGACACGTTGGTCGCCTCAGCTTGTGGGAAGTGGTCTTTGGTTCATTCGCTTGTCGATGTCGGATCGCCGGACCTCTATGGTCTGCTGGCTAGAGCGTCTGCGGTCGCTTCCACTACCCGTGTGGATCTGAGAGGCGGCCCGCGTTCCCCACTCCCACCGCCAACAGTTGCATGCGCTCTATTTCCGTCCTACAATAGCGTTTTTCTTCCGGATTTCTGCCGTTGAGTGTAGGATTGTTCCGCTGCAGCCTCCACTCTTCAAAATCATCCGCGGTGTGCTCCAAGATAGGATCGTTTTGTTAAGGATATTCGTCGGGACGGAGCTCGTGCTCTAGGCGGCCATCTTGTATCGCGCTCAACAGCGCCCCCCCGCTTTTCGGGAGATGTTAGCCTCTTGCAGAGTGCTTAATACCATCACTGCTTGCATATTGCACATTTTCACAGGGGACCGATTTGCTGTCAGGAGTGAATAGCTAGGAGATGGGAGGGGGGTGAAAGGAGGGCTGCTTGAATTGATCACATTCAAAAGTTAGGGTGGTGTAATGGGGGTTCATCGAGAAGTCCACTGTACAGTAGATTGTTTCTGCTTGTATGTAATACATATTATTTGAATGTTCCCCATGCATTCAACAGGTAACAATAAACACTGCACACACTCAGAGGCTTATGTCTGGTGCTTATTACCTGATATGATATATGATATGATAGTTTATTTATACAGCGCCTATACACAATGTGTTTCAAAGGGCTTCAAGGCAAGAGAGGGAACAAGGGAAAATACAATGACTTTCTGACAGGCCATGAACAGTACAGATGTGAAATTAACTATTGTAATCGGCCTGCCGATATTTCAGATAGTGCAAGAGCTAAGACAAAGATAAGGAAGGGAGGGGGAGAGGGGGAAGGAAATGGAAACAGACAGGCGACTACCGTACCAGGCCAGATGACATTTCTAGTAGAGCCGGAGAAAACAAAAGGTGAGGGAGAGGGGTGCAGAAAGGGAGGGGACGAACAAAACAAACAACGATAGTACTAGGCCTGACGACATTTCAGATAGTGCTGGAGGGGGGACAAGTAAGGGGAGGAGGGAGTAGACAGACGAGGTTGCTTTCATACTAGGTCCAGGGACACGTCTGATAGAGTAAGTGCATAGAGGAAAGTAATGGGAGGAGGGGAGGAGATAGGAAAAGGGAGAGGAACAGAGAGTAAGCAGTCAAAAAGAATGGAGAGGCAAGAGGGGAGAGCGAATACAATTGCAGATGTCAGTAGTAACACATAATGTTGCAAGCCAGGATACAAGATGAAGATGGGAACAGCATGATTCAGGGCCACCATGAGTACAAGATGCAAAGAAAGTCCAGCATGAGAGTTGAGAAAGGGTGACGCACCATGAATCAATGAAGTCCACAAAAGTCAAATCCAGCATTGGCTACAAGACGGTGATGGTGAAACCAGAATGTATCAGGACAGACTCCTGCAGAAGTAGGCTGGGGGGGAGGAGCAAAGTAGAAGAATCAAGCAAAACAGGCCACACCTGTGTGCGGAAGGGGGGGCACACGGGAACATGATGGGGGATGAGAAGGGGTGGGGATGGCCTGTGGGGACAGAGGATGTAAACACCTGCACCTAAAATCACAATATACATGTTCTCCATATACATATATTTTATATATTTTATGGAAACAATACAAGAAGTGGACTTCAGACTGCCCAATAGCACTCCAGAACATTGTTGGTGCAGCTCCAGTGCCCAACGTGTCTAACATCCGTCAGGGGCTAGTTATCCAAACATAGACTTCTGCCTATGTTCTATGAACTGACCATGCCCAGGCTAATGTGAAGTCATTACTCACTGAACACAATTGTGCAATCGTAAGGACTGATTTGTCCCCAATGTGTGTGTGTCTATTTGCATGCAAGGTGTAGTGTGCGTGGGTGTGGGAGTTCCGCATGTGAATGTATGCATGCATACACTTGTGTGTATATTTTGGCTGCAGTGGTTATGTGCAATGCATGTTCTGGACTGGGGAGGAGGGTTCATGAATGTGCCAGGGTGAGTTGGAGTATAATAAGTATTAGTAGGGGCAAGGCTAGCATATATTAGCATAGCCAGCATGAACATGGTTTCGTACCGTGGCATTCCTGGCATTATAGACAATGCCAATATGAATGCATTAATACATAAACACACTGCCATTTGTTAGCACAGCCAGCATGGACATGCTTTCTAATAGTGGATTCACTGCAGTTATAGGCAAAGTCAACAGGGGTGTGTTCTTACTTGGGAATACTGGAATATATTGACATAACCAGTATGAAAATATCACCTTTTACAGTGACATTATTGGGATAATTGGGCAAAGCTAGCATGAGTATTGTTAAGTATTTCAATCAGGCGTTACACCCTGGTCTCAGCCTAGTATGCAGTGCCCAATCAAAATGCTTATTTTATTATATATATAGGTTCAATATTTTGAGTGATAAACCACTGATATCATACCCCTTTTCAAAAACCCCGGGTCACGATGGACCAGGAATCAGGCTGGTTGGTAAAGGTAATATTTATTTATTTATTTGACATTCAAATCAAACATGTACTTTTAATAGGGAGCAGCAATGACCAATGTGGTGACAATAACAGATAAGAAGGTATGTAATGCACTTGAATTCACTCTTTAGCAACACAGATGGAAAAAACCAATGAAAAGAACACGTTTAGCTTGTTTGGAAAGATAGCACTTAAGTCAGGATTTCCCCCTGCAATATTTCTATACCCAGAAATGAGCAATTCTAAATAGATATAAGGAAGTAGCAGGTAATCAGGAATAGAGATAAGAATCAGTATTCGAATCCAACCGTCCCTCCCCAAACAAGAGAGAAAAACGGATTTGAAACCCTACTGTTTAAAATGACATTTCGGAAATGGCCGAATAAAACATTGAAAATGTGCAAAAATCCCTACATCAGTACGAATTTCTATGGGAGCAACATTGAAAGATACTAGCAAGCATAAGCAATAGATTGAGAAAAAGTAAACAATTCGAACATGAATGGAAGGTTGAAAATAATTTAGAATAAAAATCACACGTGTAAAACTTTGCAAAACTGTTGATTCCAGCCTAAAATTAACCAAATAGTTTCTAATAATAAAAAAAGTTTTTGGAGTGCAGTTTTTGGGTTGGGCTGTTGCTATTGGTCTTAGGTATACTCCAGAGTTGAAATGAGGTCTCTAGCTATTAAACTGAGGGAGATATGCAATGTACAATGAGAGGTGTTTTTAGCAAAATCGGGTAGTGAAAACAGAAAAGAAACTCAGTTTGGACAAGAAAATATTTACTATAATTTTACTCTAGACTAGAGCATTCCGGCTAGAATAACGAAGAGGGACACAGTAAGCTCTGGAGTTGATTCATGACTTCAACCCCAGATACCCAGCGCCTGCCCTGGCGGAACCAGTCGAATCACTCGAAATAGGATTAATAATTTAGGATTTGCACAAGATAAAAATGACTAAAGAATATGGCGCTTAGCAAGATAAATCAAAGACAGGATTGCAATAAGGATTTTGACAATGTTACAAGTTATTAAGGTAAGGATGGGATGGTTTAGAGATTGGGATAGGACAAGGCAAGGCAAGGTATGCTATGGTTCTCTATGATTTCTATTAATACTTACAGTCCACATTAATTTAGGATTTTGGACTGTCAAGGGTTCTGGTCACCAAACGGATTGGTTCTAACACAAGACAGCTGGGCAAATCTGGTGGAACAGGATCACTGGGTGGTTCTGGTCACTGGTCTGCACTGGACTGATTACTGGATACTACAGATCAGCGGGATGACGAGTTTGGAGCAGGCATGCAACTAGTAGTAGCAAGCCAGACTGTATCAGGATACTTCCCTTGGGTTTTTGGGATTTTTAGAATTTGAGGCCTAACTGAAAAGGGGTTCAGCAATGCATAGGCCTTGGCTTTGCAATGAAAATCTGGAATCAGTTTCAAGCAGGATGAAGAAATCAAGAACAGGACACCATGCAGGAATTCAGGAAGAAAGTCAGGAATTAGGTTGTTTCTGTGTGCTGTTAGGTGCCCTTATTTATCATGCCAGATGACATCACTACAGTATATCGTAGGGGCAGGCTTACTACCTCCACCCATAATGCTAGGATTGGGCAAGGTACAAGTCTCCTCCTAGCTCTTTGCTGATTGGATCACAGAAAAAGGATGTCATGTATATGGGGTTATTTTTTCAATGTCTAGAAACCTCCCCTAGCTACTGGAACCAAAATCTAATGTTGCCACAAATACATATTTATGCAGTTACAACCTCTAAAAATCAGATACACAGGTTACATATTTTGTGTGTCATATTTCAAGCCAAACCCAAGTCTGTGGGACCTGGTTTTGCCTTTCTGCCACATTTTGGCAATTTTAACCATGAAAGATTTGGCCTAAAATGCCCCAATTTTGTACATAGATGTTCATTTAACCCTGGGATGTGTGTACAACATGTTATGTCCGCAACATCAATACTTTCCCCGTAATCGATCAATTTTTGTAACTTCTGTTCCTTATGCAGTAATGAGTTCTACCAAGTTTTCAAATAAAGAGCATAAAATTAGATTTAGAACTACCAACTTTTCATATTTTTCCTCATTCTTGCTACAAAGTTAAATGTCTTTAAAGTTCAGTTACAAAATGGGTTTTAAAACCAAATGCCACTTGATCAGTTTTTTTCCTTTCCCCCAACTGCAAGCAGCTGTCAATTCCTTTGAAGCAGGATGAGGGGTCTCTCTCTTGATTGAAGGTTTTATTGCCCCTCACAATTGACAGGTGAGAGTATCAGCCTGCTATTGTCCCAGCCTGGAGCAAAGACAAATGTCTGATGATCTGGGGAAGTCCCTTTGTCCTGATGCATTCAAAGTCTTCCAGTTAGCAATTAGCGCTTTCTGTGCCAGAAGTTTATGAGGTGTCACCCTTTCTCAGGGTTAGCAACTGGCAGAGCAAGTTTTTTTTTATATAGTTTGCCAATTTAGCCTGAGTTTTAGCTTTTATTTTCTCATTTTACATCTTGACTTAAACCTATGGAATCAAAACAGTTTATCGATGTACTTTTACCAGCAACAAATCCTTTTACATTTCTAAATAAGCAGGCCTTTACACAACAATTTACTTTTAAATAGGTGATTTTCTCTCTTCAGTCAGAAAAAGCAAATGTTACTATTTCTTGAAATTCGGTTTTCATCTCCAGCAAATACACACTTCCTGCAGCTATAATTCTTTTCTTGAGTGCTGGAGTTGTTTTGCAGCATGGATACATTTAACAGGCATTTATTTAGAGTCTTTCTCTGAACAGCTGATTCTTGATACTTTTGCAAAGAAAATAGATGTGTTTCCCTTGTAAAATGAAAAAAACGCCCCTGGTTGATTCTTCAAAGATACTTTTGACAGGAGCTGTCATTCAACTGAGGCCCGGTTCCTCTGAGACACAATGGATGATCCTGGGCATTGCAGGGCCTTTTTAATCACAGTGGTTCATGAGAAATTGATGAATTTAGTGCCAAGCAGCACTTTTAAGGTTGAAAGATGTAATTTTAAAGAGGCATTTTGGGTTTTCAGCAAAGTAATGCTGCCTCTTTCACTTCACTCCATGTTGCAGAGCACACTGGGACATTCCTGCAGTGAGTACTCTGTTCAATCCCACCTGAAATGTGTGTGGCAGAGTGGTGCAGCCATTTTCAGGTTGTTCCAAAAATGCAGTTTAGAGATCTTGGTGCGCACAGGGGTCAGCGCGGCCATTTAGCTGTTTATTGCATCACTGCAGCAAAGTGATGTATCATAACACAGCTGAGTGTGTCAAAATATCCCACAGTGTTTTTATATATGTGAATACTGGCATATATTAGCACAGACAGCATGGACATGCCTTCTTACAGTAGCTTTGCTGGCATTTTGGGGAAAGCCATCATGAGTGTGTTCTTACCAGGAAAACAGGTATATGTTGGCACAACTTTCATAGACATGTCTTTGTACAGTGCCATTAGCATTACAAGGAAAGCCAGCACGAGAGTGTCCTTGCACAGGAATTCCAAAATATATTGTCACAGCAAGCATGGTCTTGCCTTCTTGCAGTGGGATTATGGGCAAAGCTAACATTATTACGTTCTTACATGGGAATATTTAGCATGTGTTGGAACAGCAAGCATTAGCATGTTTTCTTAATGTTACAAATCAGGCCTTTTCTGGGCACAGACAGCATGAATAAGTCTTCTTATACCAGCAGAATATGTGCACATACTGTGGGCAAATGGAATCTTGAAAATGCCCTGGAAAAAGCCCCTATACACTGTTAGTGATCCAGTATCTATTGTATTTGGTAATGTTACCCTACAAAAACTGATCATAAATTTTACCGATTTCTACAAATTTCTTGCAAAAAAGTGTGCTGTACAATGCAACATTTTAGCCTAATATTTAAAAAAGATTCTCGGGGTCAGGGTGGGGGGTTGAAACCACTCCCAAACACCCTCGGTCACTTGCCCAAATTTGTGAGAAATATTTACGCCCCACCAATGAAAATCTTCATCATCTATCTGCCACTGTCTTTGTTCAGTAACATTTGAGTAGTGGTAGTTAAGGAAATAACTGTAATCCAGATTTCAGAAGCTTTCAATAAGGCACAACATAATCACTCAATCTATTAGTCAATTTAGAACAACATGATTTTCAACAGCAACAAGTGCATGCCGCAATACAAACTTGCAATATTATCAAAACAATAATATTATAAAAACAATATTCTGATCATGGGTGGTTTTGTACAAATAATGGTGGGTTACACCAATTGTAGGTTGCAGGGTTACCCAAATGCTACCACAATGCACCTAAAAGTATACAGGCACCCTTATTCAGTAGCTTTTGAACAGTGATTGGGAGTAGTTAAGCCAATAGCTGTATGTCAGATTTCAGAAGCCTGGAATAAGGCCCAACACAGTAACACAAGGAGCAAAACGTATGGCTGATACGTGGCCAGCATGCATTATCTTTCAGGTGACTTCGAACAATAGGAATCTCAACAGGAAAAAGAAAATGGGAGAATGCCAGCTCTCCTGATAAGCAAGGAGATAGTGATGGCTAGACATTGAAATTTTACAACAACAATTAGCACCCTCATCGGCTGCGTCAGCCAATTAGGTTGCTCCAAATTTGGGCTAAATCACACAATCAAATCCCAACCTGAGTGCTCGGTGCACCGTCTGTACATTTTGCGTTAGCACTCGCTCCTTCCCTCGCGTCTCCCGACCCCTCCTGCCACTTCCTGGCCCCTACTTACCTGATGCTCCTCGAGTTCCGGTGCCTCTGTGGCTCTCCTCACCTCCTGCCTGGCCCTGGCCACATTGAAAACTGAAGAGGGGCTGAGTACAGAGCCCCATCCTCTGTTTCCTTGGTGGCCATTTTGGGTGAAGAGTATTTGTGAGAAACAACAGGTTGTGTGCTCATCGCACCACACAACTTGGCCTCGGGCTGCAAATAGCAATGACCACTTGTTCTGGGTGCTGAACCGGACGGCAACGGCACAGGTGCCAGATGATAACTTGTGCCTCGGGCTGTTACCACCTAGTGTTTACTGCTTAATTATATTACAAAAGACTATTCTTTGTACTGGTGACTAAGCAGTACTCCTGGAGGATGCAAAAGAGCTGGGGACTCATTCCAGAAACATTGCACCTATGCGAGTGCAATTTGTACTGGTTTTAGCACAAGTGCACAAAGTGCCCTAGAGCACACACATATTCTTTCAATGTATTGTTCAATAGGGCAACATTTGCACTAGTGCTTATACCATTTGCCCAGGTGCAAACATATTGTGACAGAACGCATGATTTGTTGCAATGCAATGCTCTCCCTTGTTTCAATACCATGCAACATTGCACTTACACCAGCGCACTTTCTCTGTGATATGGCCCCAGATGTCATGGACACCGGACCATGATCATCTATTATGGATTGAGGATCACCAGTGGCGTGCACCATTGTTTTAGTTGTGTAAGGGGAAAACTGCAGTGGTATCCAGGAGGCTTTTATGGTGTCAAGGGAACACGCTCATTGGTGTTGATTTGTCTAATTGGGCCCGTTTTTAGATGCCCCTGGGCCAGTGGGATGTGGTTTATGTGTACAAAAATGTGATGAATGCACAGTGCTCAAATATGCAGTCACAAAGCTGATGGCTTTCATTGGATTTGTGCTGAAGATAACGAGGAGCATTTTGAATGCATGCCGTGTGTGAAGCATCCGACGACGCCTGGATTTAAATACTTTATACAGGAAGAAAAAAGAAACAATAAATGTATTTCCTTTTTTCGCTGTAAGCTTTTCTCCACACAACTGAAATGTGGGTAAGGAGATATCACTTGGGCAGGCAGGTATTATCTGAATTCGTTGTGAGCTTATAAAATTGTGATACTCACATTTATAATATTCTGACCATGTAATGCTCCGTTTTGTGAAGCACTTTAAAACACTCCACAGCACTTTGCATTTTAAGTCAGTATCCTGCTTCATCTGGAAAACTCTTAGCTCTCTGAGGAAACATCTGTAAAATGAATTTTGGTAAATTTACGAGAGGAACATTTGGGAAATGCTATTAAGAGATCTAGCGCCCAGCTAATTGTCACCAACCTTACTTAAATCTTCACCTTCATTCACTTCAGAGCCGTCACCCTCTAAGCCCATCCTACATTTTCCCTTTCAGCACACATGATAGGAACCCTATTGGTTTGAGATTGCTCTCCTGTTCTTGCTCATATCCCCACTACCCGGCAACCAGGGCATTGCAGGAAACACGGCACATACAGGTAGGGGATAACCTTTCTCTTTAGTTCTCAACATGGAACTGTTTCTCCCAATCCTCTTTTGTTAATTTCTTTTCTCCTCTCTCCTCCCTCTGAAGATCTCTCTTCTGCTTATGGTGTCCCTACAATGACACAACATCTTCCCATCTCTCCAGTTATAGGTCTCTTCCACCCATTGGCGTTGTCATCAAATCACTCTTCCTTATCGTACCTGAGATGTCTGCAGATTAAGAGTCACACTGAGTAACACTTCTTCCAGGCTATGCCTTTCCTCTCCTTCCTCCAACCCCTGCTGTTCTCCTTTGTATACTGTCACCTCTTCATTTGCTCTTCTGAACGGTCAAAAGTGTGACCCATTCCTTGTGACCTCTTTGTTGTCTAGGGCTACCGTGACCATGGAGCCTTTCTGTGCTGCAACATTAGCAGTGTCCTTCATGTATCGGGAGTCTGTCTTCCTCGTCTGTCTTTCATGAAACGAGTCCTTCATCTCCAACATCATAGTCCTTGGGAGATGCTTCCCTACATTGGTCTGTATACACCTTCGCAGCAACCATCCTTTTGTTGTCTCTCTCCCTGATTTCAGCCTCGCTCACATTTGTAGGTATAATACAACTTGGCATCCTTGCCTTGAGAGGCTTGGCTATCATGAGTTCAGCAGGCATGGCTCCTTTTGATTTGTGTGGCATCGCACTGTATTGTCTCTGCACCTTGCACAGTGCCTGTTGCAAGGCATGTTGCCGACTTCTGCTCTTGGGCCGTCCTTTTGATTGTCCCCATGAATCTCTCGGTCAGACTATTGGCCTGGGGCCACAACAGTGTTATCTTCTGGTGTTGAAAACCCAGATGCGCTTTCAACCTAGTGAAGTAGTGACCATGAAATGGTGGGCCATTATCTGATTTAATGACCTGTGGGACGCCCCATTCACAAATCACTTTGCCTATTGCTTGAGCTGTAGACTTGAAACTCGTTGATGATGTAATTCTGGTAATGGGGAACCTGGATTATTCATCTATGAAAACTAGCACATATGGCCCCTCTGGTGTCGGTCCATAAAAGTCAACTGCCACTGTGTGCCACACCGTGTCTGGTAGATCTCTTATTACTATTGGCACTGGTGTGTTATCTTTTGCTGCCATCTGGCACGCCTTGCAGTGTTCAACTACTGATTAGATTATTTCATCAATGTTTGGGAACCAGACATGATGGTGCAGCAACCGTTTCGTGTTTACCATTCCTCGGTGGGCGTCATGTGCCACCTCTCTGACAGTCTTTCGCAGTGCCCCTGGTATGACCAGTCACATCCCTCTCATAAGCAGCGAATCTGCCAAAACAGTTAGTTCAGTGTGAATGGTTGCCAACCTTTTCAGACGTAACCCCGGCCAGCCCTGTGATGTGTTGTTCATATCCTCTCCAGTGGACATCCTTTGTCAGCATGATTGTGGCTTGTAAGGAAGGTTCATTCCTAGATGCCATTGAAAAATCCTTCCCTGAAACAACCAGTGGTAGAATCTGTTCCACCAGTTAACTGATGTATGCCTCCCCTACTCGCTGTCTGCTGAGGTTGATTCGCCCACTGCGTTTCTCAATACGTAATCAGCTGGATTACGGTCTTCCCCTGGTCTATGTATGATGGGTTCCATGTAATAATGTCGCCACAAAAATATCGCCATACCAAAATATTGCTGAAAAATGGTCGTTTTTTGTGGCGACATTATTGCATGGAACATGCGAGGGATACCCCCGCAACCCGCAAATGTTTTTTTTTTAAAAACATTTTTTTTTGCCCCTGTCGCCATATATATGGTCACCCAAATAATATCGCCACGACATTTTCCCGGCGATATTATTTAGAGCGACCATATATGTGGCGATATTATTACCTGATACCGTATGATGGCATAGTCATTCACTACTGTTCTATGCAAGGAGGAATGCATGTGCAAGGGTTTCCAAACAAGGAGAGAAGAGCCTGGTGGTCTGTAACTAGTGTGAATAGCTTTCCAATGTGAAATTGGTTAAAGTGTTTGCATGCCTACACTGCCGCAATGCTTTCTTTTTCTGGCTGCGAATAGGCTACTTTGGTTTTGGAGAGTGCCCTGATAGCTTATTCCATGATGCATTGATCTTGTGCCTCTTATAGAGTGAATTGAGCCAGGATGGTGCCAAGCCCTACTGGGCTGGCATCCACAGTAACCTCTGTGTATTCCTTAGGGTGATAGTAGGTCAGGTGATGTGCATTCGCAAGGGCTAATTTGATGGCCTCAAATGCTAGTGGACGTGTACATGGCCACTGAAATGTGGCACCTACATTGGTAGTTATCCCAGTGGTTCTGTAGTTGTGCAAAAGTCTTCAATGTATCGTGCGCAATAACCCGTCATCCCCAAGAAGGATCAGAGGTCAGTCCTATCTGATGGTGTCTAAGTTTAATGGGTCTGGGATCATCCACCGTTTGGAATAAATGTGTCCAAAACAATTGAGGTCAGGCTTGTTAACCTCACACTTTTTCAGGTTGTGAGAAAGCCTTGCATTCATAAGCGCTTGACACAAGTGTGTCAGTGTTTGGTCATGTTCTGCTTGTCGTCACTGCAGTTAAAAGATTGATGAAATGGGGGCAGTATGCACTGAATGGTGTAATGAAAGATCTCTGCTGCAGATGATATCCCAAAGTTGAGTCCCTGGTATCAGTAGAGGCCCTTGTGGGTCGCAAATGTAGTGATAGACCTGGAGGACAGGTTAAGGAGGAGCTGGTGAGACCCCTATTTGAGGTCTAGCTTGGTGAACTTTGTTGCACTGTTCAACGAGATGATCATGTCATCAATGTTAGGGCCTAGATGGTGTTCATGTTCAGTGTCAGTGTTGGGAATTCGCCTGTCAATGCACAGCCTGATGTGACCCCCTTCTTCTTTCAGAAAGATCACCACTGGCGAGACTCGGGCATGCATCCCATTGCTCTCTCGATGATATCAGTCGCCAGAAACCCTATCAGTTCTTCAGAGACCAGGTGCTGCCGACCTTTCTAGGAGGCTGGAGTACTGGGCGGATGTTCTCATTAATATGCAAGATGATCAGAAGTCCCTTGTATGATCATAGTCCTATTACTAATTTCGGGAATAGTGCTTGGATGGTAGCTTTAGATATTGGTTCCTTATGTGTTGGCATAGAGTTCTGCACATCCATGTGACACGTTATTTCAATGCAGCCCAGTCGTTTGGCCATCTTGAAACAGAGTAGGCAGTGACTCTGTGCGGGCATTTGAAGGACATGAAACAATGCAGGAAGTTTAATGTCCCCAGTGAAATTCGACCAACAGGATGTACATCTTTCCAAGCCCTCTAATATCCTTCTTCTTGGGCCTCTTCAGTTACGAGGTGATGAATTATGTGTTTTCTCTGATCTGTGTCATAGGGCCATGGTGTCCGAAATGGAAGTCCATCCCTGCAAACAATTTGGAAATGTCCTAGTACCCCATATTTGCTGCTTTGTTGCGTCAGAGCCACACACGGGTTTCTGTGTGGGAATGGGAACCCACACCTATAGCAGAGACGTGGCACATGTTATATAGAAGGTCTTGTATTTGAGTTAGGACGTATGTGTATGGTATCAACACACCTTAATGAAACGGCAGGGCGTGGATGTGTTTGCTCACTTGTGTTTTGGGGAGCGGCTTACAGATTTCAGTAACATTGCTGCTAATGCTGCAGGTGTCTTTGAAGGCCTACATGACCACCACTTGAGATTCTACATGTTCATAGCCAAATTGCTATGTCAAGTATTTTGGCTAGCGGTAGCGCTTTCTTTAGGAGCTTCTTCCTGAATGCCGACAAGGTGCACACCTCAATGATGTATAGTCTGATCACCTCCTTGTCAGAAAAATTGCTGAATTGGCAGTATACCACTTGTTTCTATAGGCATAGAATGGTCCCATGTGTTAATTCCGCTGCAATAATATTGCGATGCAAAAATATTGCCATATTTTTGTGCCGAAATTGACACATGGACCCTGCGGGGGACACCCCCGCAACCCCTGCATCATTTTATAATGTGTGGGGACACCCCTGGAATCCCCGCTCCCACATAATATCCCCCCAAAAATATCGCCTATGGCGAACCAAACGGCCATATCTACGGCAATATTTTTGTTGGGGATATTATGTAGTGATACCCATAGGATCTACTCATCCATTGTCTCTTGGGCTCTCTGGCTGCACTGGTTGAATGTAAAATCGCCCAGTCTCTATTTCGCTGGGCCACAAACCTCTGGTTGAGTGCTGCAATCAATGTGGCATATTGTTGTTTGTCTGCATTTTAGAGGGTTTTGATGACAGTTTTTACGTCTCTTCCACCAGGTTGGGGAAGAAATCCACCATATCAGCAGCATTTATGTTTACCATAGCCTTTATAAAATCCTCAAAATCCTCCACCCATTATGACCACGCTGAACCTCTGTCAGCGTGCAGTGACAATTCAAAAGGTGAAGGTTTCCTCAAAAAGGATGTCTTGTTCGTATTGGGTGGAGGTAGTTGTATACCTTGTTCAGCCTGTATTGTAATAGATTTTTCTTTAAGTGTACTGGGACAAAGCGGAGTGCATCAGAGTACTAGGATAGTCATGAACCTTTGTGATAGGGAAGCCAGATGCCTGCAAGTAAGCAGAGTTGGATTAGATAGGAAGGACGACAGTTGTGGCGGGGGGCCATGGTAAATATGTAGCCTATGCTGTAAATGGCTGCGGAAGGACGCCAGTGTGGCCTGGTCAGTTGGAAGCCTGGATGCTGGGCAGGACGCACACCCATGCATTAATGTAATGCGGTCGGGTGTGTAGCCATAGCATGCTATGGTGGAGCAGGCAGCTTCTGTGCACTCTGTGAGGGTTCTTCGTTCCTCTCGACGCAACCGCTGTTGCGTGGGCAATTAACTGTATGGCTTCATACAGTGGACAATGGTACACGGGAGGAGTGCCAGGGCAGGCTGGGAGTATACGTCGGCTTGTTTTCCGCCTGTCTGCCAAGCTGTTGTGACTCGCTCGGGTGGCAGACCGGGGCGATGAAGGAAACATGGGACACACAGGTAGGGGACAACCTTACTCTTTATTTCTCTACATTGAACTGTTTCTCCCCAATCCTCTTTCGTCACTTCCTTTTCTCCTCCTCCCTCCTCCCTCTTAAGATCTCCCTTCTGCGTACAGTGTCCCTACAAGGACACAACATACACATTCCCAGTCATCTGGGGGAAGATAGTATAAAGAACAATAAAGATTGAATGAAGAACCATGTCTGTATCGCTGGGACTGCGAGATTCCCTGAACCTAAGGTTCTTCTCGAGCTTATGCATTTACAAAACCGGAAACAATAACCATCAACCAAGGCTTTGGATATTACCAACAGCAATCATGTGGTGACAGGTTCATGCACCCTCTGTCTTTGGTGGATACGTGGACTGCACTATTTTATTGCTAGTTCAGTGGTTCTACTTGAGTGAATATCATGTGTTAGAAAATGAGAAGGCAGGAGTGATCAGACAAACTGTATTCTTCCTAATTGCACTCTACTTTCTCCTGCATTCCATGTCCCTGTGAGCCCTCCCAGCACAGCCCGTTGGAGTGTGGGTGTGGGGAGGAGGGCTGCAGGCCAGTCTCTTGCAGAAATTCACTAGAGACATGCAATGTGTTGCCTATCTCTGCTGAGCAATGCAATGTGTTTTCTGGGGCAAATAATCTAGTGGGATATTTGTGTTGAGTGAGGTAGGGGTGCATTGTGGGTTCTGTACTTCTGTCGGGTCTTTTGCACTGAGCCAGGACGAAGGCATTCTAGCATATGTAGCACTGTTTAGCTATAGCACTGAGTGAAGGGGAATGCAATCCAGAAAATGTAACATCTAACACTCCAGCCCTAAGTGAGGAAGTCGACATCTGGGACAGATAGTCCCCTGGGGTCTCTGTTTAATTGAGGGTGAATGCATTTTGTTAAACAGTCAATGGTAGCATCAGTGTGCAGTTGGGCAATATGAATTATGGATTATTTAGTCATGTAGAGTCTACTGTATTGAGTGATGCAATGTCCATCTGTGACATGTAGTCCGGGGGTTCTTATGCATTGGACCGGAGTGCATTCTGCATCAGAGTGAATGTTGCACCAGCGAGTTTCAAAGATGTGCTCCCAGAATCTGTAATCAGATCGACGAGGGAGGTCCTTAACAATGAGTTAGGCAGAGTGCATTCTGAGATGTTTTCTACGGGATTCTCGATAGTAAATTTGGCACAGTGCATTCTGAGACATGTAGTCATGTGAGGGTCTTCCATATAGAGGATTATTGAGGCATATACCACGTTGAGGACATATGGCATAGGTGAAACAAAGTGCATTCTGGACATGTGGTGCTTTATGGTGCTCTGCAATGAGGAGGACAATGGAGAATTACTTTACATCCAGCCTGGAGTGTTCTCTGTACTGCGTTAGTCACAGGGGGTTCTGGGCCATGTGTCCTATGTGGGCAGCTGTACTGAGTGTGACTCTGCGTTGGTGTGTGTGGATGGGAGCATGTGTAATCAGGTAGGCAGATTACGTCCGGTCACACTGTTTAGCGCTCTGGGTCACAAAGTATTGTAGAGACCTTTTAATTGTGTGAGGTCTAATCTCACAGCACATCCTCTCTCGAGGTGGCATAAACTGGAGACTGGCTGGAGCCAGGTGAGAAATATCACTAAAGTCATCCACGTCTTCTCTCGGGATTCTGCATATTTGCACTGACACTGAAAGGATATCGCAGCCTGAGCTTGTTTCCAAGGTGTACCGCTTCCACACTTCAAGTATAAGTATTCCTCAAGATCCATCATTTACGTGATCGAAGCTGCGGTGCCTCCAGGGTATGTGTTGACTGTTGGCCAAGTTAAAACTAGCTTTATGCGAGAAAATGCTTTCTCGTGATTTCCTTCGAATTTTACCCCTCCTTCCTTGTGGAGGAAGTTGCTTTGCTGGAGATAAAACAGGAAAGGGTGTGACACATGCTCTTACATGCTCTCCTGCTCATGGGCAATACCATCATTTGAAGACAGGGTCAGACTGGGGCATACAATTGTCTCTCTCACCAACAAAAAAGTGTCCCACAGTTGCACATGGGAATTGATTCCTTTTGTGACCTTGATTTTAAAGAATATGTATTCAGCAACACTGGTCCAAACTACTAGCCGCATAGTAAAGTAAATCATCAAACTGGCTTACATTGGCCAAAAAACGGGCCCATTTTGACCCAGAAAACTGGCCAACACAAGCATTTTGCGTTTTTGGTTCGGCCGTGGGCCTATTGCCCTACAGGTCAGTCTGAGCCTGTTTGAAGAGCATGTGGAGGCAGCAGTGAAGGAAATGCTGAGGTGGGTGGGCATCAGCTATTGTTGGTGGGCCGCACACCAGGTTGTCAACGGGGTAAGAGGAGGAACAGAACACAGTGTCCAATGGTGAAGGCCCATCACCTATTGGTGCCATTGGTAAGCCTGCATCGAAGGATAATGGTGTGATTGCGTATTCCTGCATTTAGACACATGTTGCATACACAGGGAGGTCAGATGGATGTAGCTGTAGGGCAGATACATCCAGGATGTTTTGGAGAGGCACCTGGTCGAAACCTCTTACATGTATGCAATGGGAATAGAGACGGTCTGAAGGAGAAACTGTCCACTCTGGAAGATGTATACAACCTTTGTGGGGTCTGCCCAATTTGCGTAATGTCAAGGGTTTTGACCCATGTTGAATTATTAGACGGGGTAGATGTGGGGATGAGCTGTCGCCGCCCATCATTCTATCCCAGAACAAAACTAAATCAGTAGAGTGGGTGGATGTGGGGATGAGCTGTCGCCGCCCATCACTTCATCCCAGAACCAGAAAAACCGCACGGTTGTGCGCACACCAAAATAGTTGCCTAACCTGCCACCCACCAGTGCCAGCGTGATGGACCGGAAGCGCCAGGGGTGAAAGGTGGTGTCAAAGGAAAATAACAGGCCTGTTAGCTTAAAAGCGCTTTAAAATCACCTTTGTTTCCCTGAATTCAAGCTCAAAATGTCTATTTTAAACATCACAAGATATTCAAAAATCTCAATGAACACCAGCAGACATTTGGCAGAATGCATTGTTGTGTGCATGCAAAATCTGGGAAGATGAAGAGCCCAAAACAATGTTTATAACAAAACTGGCTGAGCTGTGGATGTCAGCAGCTTAATTGAAATTGGATTTAAAACCACTAATATCGAAATGTTTAAATTAAATGAGTGACCTACTTTTGAGTGTCACATAGTTTGCAACTGTTAAATGTCATGGTTGTGAACTTAGAATCAGCATTCTAGCTGCATGTGTAAAAATTGTAAGTTTGATTTAAAATGGGAACTAAAGTGACATTTAGCTGAATTCTGCCTGACAACTACCCCCGACAGGAGTTGAACTGGCTCAACAACTCTTCCCAGGCCTGGCTGCATCCTGCTGCCCCTGCCAAAAGGAGATGACACCTCTCTGATTGAATTAGGGGAGAAGCACCTGGGGACTGCAGGAAGTTGAACAAAGCCCTGTCCTGGACTCAGGCAAATGTTATATTGGGGGGGTCGTAAAGTGGCTTCCTCTTGGGAGAAACTGGGAGGGGCATTGCCTCTGCTAGCAAGCTGAGCTTGGGGGAAGTGGATAAACCAGTTATTCCACCATGTGATGTGGGAAGCCACACCCCTTTTTTGACCAGGGCATAATTTTAAAAAGATAGATAACTCATAGTGCGGACTGGTCAAAATGATATAAATAATATCATTATTCTTGGGATTTTTCCGTGCACATTTTAAAAGGCATTAGGACTCTGTACCATGTTCTGAGACAGAACCCCGCTATTTATTGATATTGCAGACACTGCGTTTAAGCTAGACAAGTGAAAATTTACTGGAATGTGTGTAGAAGCGGGGTGTACAGTTGTGTCAAATCTGGAAAGGTTTAAAGGTCGTTATCCGGATGAAAAGGGGCAGAATTCTGTCAAAAGTGGACACAACATCGTACAAAGACAGGGATCGGATGGTTTGGTACTACAGAAAATATGTTAACTGGACCTATAATATTAGAAAAATGGTACATAGATAAATGTGTGTTTGGATCAAATATATATTTGTGTGCAATTTGACAGGGGAAGGATCCTCGGACCATAAAACCTACAGCATCACTCTGACTCACATTTCCTTCCCCCAATCAAGGGAGAGAGGAGGAATTGGCCAATGATAAGTGAGAGGAGCAGGTTTAGTTATGAGCAACGCACACACCCACTTTCTAAAGACATAAAAAGTGCCACTGAAAGACAGGCAGGACATTCACTTTCCACTTTCTTGCGGGACGCTTTGTCGGGAGACTCCAGACTTCAAATCCATCAACCTCCAGAGACCAGAGATCCAGAGAGACCAGAGATCCAGAGAGACCAGAGATCCAGAGAGACCAGAACTGTGCAGTGCTGAGAGCAGAACCAGAGACCAGACCGCTGTGAAGAACTGCTAGCAGAAGTCCAGCCAATCCTGACCCGATCAGTGACGAAGCCATTCCTGTCCAAAAGATAGTGTGAGTACTCTAGGACTGTGCCAGACCAATCTCTTAGTTTAAAATAATATAATCCAAACTATTTTAACCTATTAGAACTGCCTCCTAGAATCATGTCATTCTGTCATCTTTGAAACTGAAAACTGTCACCTGTCATTTTGAACTTTTAAATTTCAAATCTGAAAAACAACCTTCACAAAATCGGCTGTATCTCAGAAACCGTTTGTGCTAGGAGCGAGTTTTAACTGTCATCTATGATTCTAAGCTTTGCAACGAGCCTAGAACTGACTTCCTACTCCTTATAGTGCCTCCGCAATCACGCTCGACGAATTTGCTGCGATTTGACATTTTGCACAATTTCAGCCACGTGTAAAAATCAGCAGCTCCTTGCTTTCCTTTGCTAAAATTCGTTTTAACCTGCTAGTTACTCATAAAGCATTGCTAAAGTGAGCCTGAACTAATATAAACTAGATATCACCCACCCTGAACCTCTAGAGGGAATTAAAAGCATTTTTAGCACATTTCTCACTTCATTGTCATCACATTCAAAGCATTTTGGGGCCTGTGTTTCAAACTTCTACCTGTTTTCCACTAAGCCTGCTGGGGGGAACTGAATTTCGTAGTGTATTTGATTGCATTCCTGAGAACTGTGTGCTCCTCCTTCCATTTCTTACATTGCATAGGGGGGGGATTGCCAGAGAAAAAGTGATTATATTATCTTTTGCTAAAATCATATCAAGTTATTTCTGTACTGCATTTCATTCCTCATTGCTTTTCCCTTGAAACCATAAAAGTATTTTTGCTGCCTTATCCATCCTATACCAACTCCTCATTGATTGTAAAGAGGTGTGCTAGTGTCAGATTACCCATTGTTGATCAACATTATATTCATAAGTGTGATATCAATTATTAATTTATTATAAAAGTGTGATATATATATATATATATTGTTTAATTTTTCAAATAAACCTTTTAAATTTGCAAAACAAATGGCTCAGTGGGGTCAGGGGGATTCTAAGAGAGGGGTGTTATACAAGGGTTCATCATCCAGATTATAACTTGCCATAAAAATATATAAATAAGGGCTTCCCTTGGGCATCCCAGACAAGGCACTGACTTAGTGGGATTGCTTGATTGGAGTCACTTACAGTAAAAGAGATGTCATTCTAGCCGCCCTTGTCTGTGAGAAAGGCCAGAAAATGTTCCAGGGGGAGGGTAGTACATGTATCCAGTGTGGGATACTGTTAACATTTTTGAAGGGGAATCTGTGCCATTGAGGGACCATAAACATGTTTAAGCGCTGTTTCTGTTCTGCGCTAGAGTCGTACTTCCATTATCCTCTGAGCCCTCCTGTTAGAGCTGGCACATATGTGTCTTTCTGTGGTCTATCAGGATGGGGCGCTGCCTTATTAGAGTGAACAGCAGTTGTTGCTTAAGAGACACCGAGAGCCATTGCTTGTCATCAGATACAATAGCCTCAGCAGTACCACCTAAAGCAGTGCAGCATGTCCTTTGGATTGTATGAAAGCAGGGTGGAAGTGTAGGTTTTTGACTGTCACCCAGAAACGTGCTGATGGCCACGCAGACGACTTAGTTAAAAAATACTTTAATGGTAATCAGCCCTTGCCAGGAGTCATAAGTCAATATCCGGTTCCCAGTCGAGTGCACAGATGCCACCCTCAAGATCTCCCCAACCCACTGGTTGGGCACGAGTCTAGTACTCAGCCATGAAATTGAGGGTAGGCAGGGAGGGTGTAGTCTGATTTCTTAACACACAGAAATGAGAGTACTCATGTCAGGCTTATCTCTGATAGTTTGGAGGAGCTGGAAGGTCAGTGAAGTTTCCAGGCGACCCATGGATGCTCGTTGGTGAGACAATTCCAAGATGCAACTGCAGTGTCCTTTGCTGTTTTGCGGTCGTTGGCCAAACCACGTAGGTCACCTACACATGTGCTTATGTCCCCATTGCCATTCAGGCTGCAGGAAAAGAACAGACAGTGTTCCATAACTACATGTATGCTGTGGCCAAACTGTGCCTTTAGTGGCCAATTATTTTGGTAAACGTTCTGGGAATCTCCAGCCTCGTCACCTATTGGTGTAATTGGTAAACTCTCACCTATTCTGCGCCTCTCCACCTCCAGACTGCTCAGTCAGATTGCCTGCTTCCTTTCAGCATCAAAATTGCCCCCCCCCCCATATAGCCACCAAATACCTGCTAAACATCTTCCATTGTGATCATGCTATCACTGCTTCCCATGTTGTTAGTAAGAAGGTATGGAGCAGTTGTATAGGTTATTTCATATCGGTGGCTCTGTTTTTTTTAAAATAACAGGCTAAAATAATGTACTAAAATAACAATTTAATTGAATTAGATAAAACAATTGAGTAAAAAAAAATGAGTTGACCCAATAATTTAAAACAAGTGGCTAAAGAAATTAGCTCAAATAATTTGTGGCGGCTCACAGTTGGCATCATTGGAGCCTGATCTGTGTTTCTGGAGGCCTTCTTCACAAGGGGTCTCTTCCCCTTCACTCCCCTCTTGATGACTGTTTCTTCTTTTTTTATTTTCTCTCCAGTACGTGGAGTCCAGCATTTATTCCCACTAATATATTACAGGGTAATCTGCTGCTGCTTCCTCACTCCTGGGTGTGATCTGAGGTGCCAAACGCCTCCCCTGTTCCTCCTCAATACCTCATGGCTATTGCTGAGTAAAGCTCCCCCTTCGGCAGCAGTTGGGGATTGCTGCTCCCCTCTGGCAACGGCTAGGGTACACCTGCACTTGCAGTCCTCACCGCCACCCAGGCAGTGTCCTCTCATCAGGGGTGGACTGGGAACTAAAAGAGGCCCAGGAAATAATTACTGAGGACCAAAAGAGGCCCTGGAAATAATGTTCAAAGTTGCCCCATATTTCCTATGAGAAAATATTGGAAAAACCACACAAAAGAGGACCAGGGTGCAGAGGCCCACCCGGGAAATCTCCAGAGTTCCCTATAGGCCAGTCCACCCCTGCCTCTCACCATCAATGTTGCATGTAAGAGGGCGGGAGCCGGCGGTAAGAGAAGGCGCTTCGTTGGGACCCGTACAGCGAATAACGGGGGAGAAAACCACTCGTAAGTGGCAGGAGTTTGCCACTGCTCTCGATTCCTTCACCCACTTCGCTCTGGCCTGCCAATCGTCGGGGTCGCAACCCAAGTCGTATCCAACACTTTCATGTTAGAATACCAGCCCGCGGTGTAGTTCACGTAGACAGCCCACCACCGTATTATTCATTAGGAAAAGTCTCTGCACCACCAACATGGGCTCATTATAAGAGCGCTTGCTGGTGTCACACCATGCTGAGAGTAGAGTGCTCGTCTCTGGGGGCTGACCTATGGAAGAGTGACACATATGCCATGCTGGTTCCTCTCAGCTTTATCTAGAGAGAAGGCCTCAAGCGTCCATGCAAACTAACTTTATTGTATTAATGCACACATTGCATGCTCATCATAGGCACACATTTTCTTTGTAAATTTAAAGATTACAGTCCATTGTAAATGCGGACAGCAAAACATGCATACATTAAGGGACCCTTCAATGTAAGGCACAAAATAAACCAGACGGTGACCTACTTTCTTTGTTTTGTCCATTGCCTTCAATATTGAAAGGTTGAGATCTTCCAAAGCAGCGAGTACATTTTCATACTCCCCCAAGTGTTGCGAAAAGTAGTCTGAAATGAAAAAAAATCATAACAGTCAGGGCCCTGGGGTCTAGTCTTGGGATACGTCAGAGACTGGTATTTCCATTATTAATGTACATACACTAGTTCATATGGGTCTCTCTGGAATTTTATAAAGCACTCCATTTCCAAAGGCTATAGCAAACGGGAACTTGTGAATTCAAGATAATGAAAGATTCAGTAACGTACAAAATAAAAATAACCCTGAAAATAGAGCAAATGCATCTAAAAGCTGGGCAAATGAACCTGCGGTGTGAATCGGTGACGTTCTTATAGCTTTTTCTATTATGTGACAGCCAGATGCAAAGGAACTCAGGAGCGCAGCAAACATTGAAAGAACACTTGATGAAATGCCAATAACATGGTGGCAGAAGGCATTGAAACATGTTTTGGCTTAATAACATAATTACACCCACTGCTTACACGCAAGCCTGGGTGAACGTTTTTGGGATATATCGATTCACCTAAATTATGGGTGTTTCCCAAAAAACGTTTAGAACTTCCAAGGAAAATCCTCTGGAGAGTTTAAGCTTAGCCAGGATTACAACATTTGTATTTTGTGTTTTTGAATTTATAGTGCGCACAGAACGGACCGAACCGTATAATGGCGCAGGATTACAAGATTAGGACCCTTCAAGGAAGGGTAGACTGCCACCATCCCCCACATGGCCCTACAACACGTGCCACTGCATTAATGACCACCCTCTGCAGATCAAAGGGGCATGTTCAAAGCTCCTTCTATTCTTCTCACGGTTATGCTGCAAATAAAAAAAGGCTTATATTTTAAATTATTTTTGCGATACTGGAGAAGGGAGGGAGATCGTGGGATAAAGTGGGCGAATAAGGGGGTTTGCACAACCCAAAGGTGACCTGCATATATTTTTGGGTCTCTAGAATCTTAACTTTGACCTCTGACCTACAATAGTGCCGGTCACTTTTAGGAAAGTTCGTACTGCCTTACTTAAAAGAAACTGATTTTGTAGAGTAACAGGAAATGTGTATAGATTCTGTACTGGTAGTTAGGGGTATGACAGAGCCGAGCGGGATACACAGCAGATAGACATGGGAGTAGGTTAAATATAGGTGCAGAAAGACTAGTTACAGTGTTGGGCCAACATAAATGCAACACCTTGTAACCACTTCTGAAATCCCTGGACGCGTAAGTTAAGTGACTAACAATTAACAGGGATCAACAGGTGGGCATTCCTCCAGGCCAAACTCTGCCAAAACAATAAAAGGTCAACGATCAGGATGGCTTTTCCTTGGGTCCCAAACAACAACAAAGCTGCTAATCTGGTTCTATGGGATATTTCCACATTTTGAAGGCGGACCACAAAAAAGACAAATTTATTTCGGCTGATTTTGTGGTGCCTTCAAAATGCTGAAAAATCAAATGATGTACTCCCCCCACATCCCTGGGAAGTAGAGGCATTGCTGTGGGGGGCTGAGGGGACTATAACCCTGGGTCATTTGGTTGTAGCCCCAGGTCAACTTCAACTACACTCTCTCCATCTCACCTCACATCATGGACCTTGCCAAGAAGGCTCACTTCCAGCTGCAACTCCTCAGAGGTATTCTCCCTTTTCTCACCTTCACCTAGAAGCTCACTGTCTCCAGAGCACTGGTTCTCTCCAGGCTGGACAACAGCAACAGCCGCTTTCTTAATCTGCCTAACTTTACTCTTTGCCCCCTGAAACTAATCCAGAACAGGACTGCAAGACTTATCCTTGGCCTCAAGCCCAGGGACCGCATCTCTGCAGTCCTTAAATCTCTTCACTGGTTCCCGGTGGCTGCAAGGATCAAGTTCAATACCCTTTGCATTGTCCACAATGCCTTCCAGGGCCAGGGGACGCACTATGTCCAACTCTCTCTGCCTAAATACCTTCTTTCTAGAGCCCTTCGCTCAGCTACCTTGAACTCTCTGAGGGTCAGAGGCTTCTCCAAGCTGAGAGTGGGGGGTAGATCTCTTTCCTCTGCAGGTGTCTCCCTCTGGAACATCCTCCCTGCCCCTCTCAAACTTGAGCCAGACCACCTGAAGTTACAGACGCTGCTCAAGACCTTCCTTTTCTCCTCTGACTTCCCTCTCCCTTGTCCTTGCTAACCTTCCTGTCTGCCTCCCCTGACTAGCTGCCGGGTACCCTCAGACTCTGACAGGGTACCAGGCCTCTCCATGACCAGTCTCCTGCACTGGCGAACAATGGGACTCCTGGCTTTTCCCTGATCTCTCCAGTTAATACAGACTTTATATATAGCGAATGATCAGGGGGAACCCGGTTAAACAAAAAGACACAAAAATGATGATTGGGACATAAACAGCACATGTTACATTTAATACCTGTTGATGGTTACCATAGTTAAGTGAACCCAAAACATTTGAAACAGAAAAACATACAGTGAAAACATACAATCACAGTAACACTTAGTATACATTCAGAATACAACGCATCTCATCAGTACATCCCCTTGTTGTTTTGAGGGGAATTGTATTGGTATTGGTTTAGACAACATAAACTTGGTGCCCAGTGTACATAATACACACTGCTCAATATAAAATGACGACATGACTGTGTTTCAGTCTTTTAGTCTATTCTGATTGCTGTGAGTAAAACGGCCTTCATCAGGATCTAGGCTCAGACGAGTTTTGTTGTGATGGTATTTGTGCATCAACCCAGGTAGCATATAAAATCATTATTCGATCCGCGCCTCAAGCTGCAGTAGTTACGGTCCAAACTAGGTGGATTGGGGAGTGGAGTACTATTCTCCTCGCTAGTGAGGAGTCTCACGCAAAATGTGTATTAATCAAGTGCCACAATGAGTCTGGTCCTGTTGCCGTCCCAGTACCCTCATCAATAAGCACACCTTAGTCCATGAATGAGTTTTCGTGACTGTGAACTCAGCGGGTCTAGGCTTGAGTGTTGTGCCAGAGTTGTCATGCACTGCCTCTGGGCTAGCTGTGCACTTAGGGGCTTTAACTGTTATCACCTATTGCCCACTACCTTCCATGCACTTACCCAGAGCCACACTGCCCTGGCTGCACTTAATCAGAGCCATGGTGCCCTAACTGCACTAAGCTCCTCTCTCGCATGCACTTCCCCCTCCCCAGTTTCCCTTGCACTTTTGTTGTCGCACTTGCACGATCAGAATGACACAAAGCCTAATAAGATTGTTTGCCCTGTCTTCCTTCTGTCTCCCCTTCCTTGTCTTGTGGTGCCTAGAAGCACTTGTGAACGAGTGTGTTATAAATACCAAATCATATCATAGAAGCTCAGGGGCTACAACCAAAACAGTCCCAACATTAGTGTAACCCAGTTCTTTTCCAGACCTAGCAACACCCCTGCTGGAAAGGCAATCCTGCCTACACCTCCACCCTCTCTCGTGCTGGTGAGAGTTCTAGGAAATTGGGGGGGAGGGTGATACCCCCTGAAACGTTCCCTTTCATCCCTTGCCACCCCAGTCCCAGCCCAACACATTCCCCCTAATCCTCTGCCACTCAGAAATGCAAAAAACTCTCTCTCTCTCTCTCTCTCTCTCTCTCTCTCTGGTTTACCTGGCTTACCTGTCCCACTAACTCCTCTGGAATCTTGAGGTTTCAGCCAAGCAGATGCCTGGACAAGCCCTCTGAAGTGTGGGTAAGTGTGTGCTGTACATCTATCAAATTAGATGTATTTGTGGGTGATAGGGGCTTCAGGGTCCAGTGTAGACAAGGTATGATAGATGTAATGCCAGTAGTTTCAGAGGTCTACCACCAGTGGTAACCAACCATTCAAAATGCCATGCACGATGTCCTAGGTGGCACACTTAGTCCAGGCACCAGTGCTCCGAAATGTTAGACACACACAACACAAAGGGAGCTTGTCTGCCAGCAGTTCTAGCTAGCATGTTCCATGCAAATGGGGCCCACATGCAGGTACAGACTCTGCCATGGCCACCTACTATGCCTACTATTCAGACGAGCTAACAAGGTGGAATAATTCCACGTTAAACTTATCTATGAATGCCCAACTGTGGTCTTTCATTTTGTTGTGGGGCATTTGTGAGGCTCATACCGTCCTCTGTGAGTAAAGGTCTCCCAGGACCACAACTTACGCCCCAGTCCAGTGTGGTCTGATGGGACCCTTGCATGGTGGGGAGTAAAACATACACATTTCACCCGCTATTTCACCTCCACTGACTTGGGAGGATAGCTCTGGGGCAACATGCTCTCCTTGGAACAAGACAACATGGAGCACCACAGGTTCGATCCCCGGGTCCGCGCTTAGAAACCTCGGGGTATTAAGCACGTTATAAATAACCTATCATGTCATATCATATTATCTTTGGAGAAATTGCTTTAATCTATCTGTCCTCCTATTTCCCTGGCGTTCAGCCTTCTCCTCTGCAAAGACAACGCAGTAGTTTACATAGATGAGGGCATATGTGCTGGGGCCCGAGACTGGAAAGATGTACTCTTGTTATAGCTGCATAATACCCAGTATCATGGAGGCAGCATCACAACATAGGCGGCTGTGGCGGCCATTAGGGGGTTTTGTGTGGGCCCTGCAGATGCCTGATGGCTCCTTCTCTTCTGGAAAGAAGGTGCTTATGCCTGACTTCCTTCTGGGGAAGGTAATGGGTGCATGGTGAAGATCTGATGCCAACCTTTCTCAATAAGAGGGACCATCGGTGCCCCTGTGCACCTTTTGCCCCACTGTGCTCCCAAAGGTGCGAAAACCACCATCCTTTCCATCCTTAATGCCTTGGGATAAAATTGTGGGTATCATCATAAATAATTGTTTCATTTTTTAGGTAAGCCTTAACATCCACCTCAGCTGTACTAATGTTTCAATATGTTTTCCATCTTTTAAAATCTATAATATTTGCTTTTAGGTTCGTGCAAGCAATGTTGTGTTCCAATACAATTCTATTACACATTTCAATAGAAGTTCCTAAGGATATGTGTCAGAGGTTTGAGTTTTCTGTATTGGCCACTGGGGACTGTGGCGTGCAGAGTGCAGGGCCACCCTAAATAGACTATTTAAAGCATTTGTGTTTGGGAGCAACTCTGGAACTGGTGGGGTCTTCTCGCTAACTCGGAGATGCTCTTTGGGGTCACAATTGCCCGATGCACATTTGTATAAGTATACATTATATTCAGTCTATCAATTACTTGCTTGTGTGCTTTCATTGGTTCATTTTTTCCATTTTCCGATGATGTTGGAGCTCCGCATCCATTATTGTGGATCAGATGGCATTTTACTGGGAACATGGCTGCTTAGACAGAATGTTGCCCATTCTCATTTCTGGTTGTCTATATCAAATGATAATGTATTCCTTTATGTATTTCAATGTATAGAATGCTGTTGTCAAAGTGCTGTACAAAATGCATAATCTGTTACAAGAGAATGGCAGTATTTACAAATGAGCACTGATGAGAAATACATATCATTCAAAATAAAGTGAGAAGTTTTTTAAGAGAAGAATGAAAGCTGCATAGCGTACAAGATCTACCAGAAAAAGGGAGAGCATTTCAGAGTGTGGGGCTAAGAGAGAAAAAGAACAAATACGAGGAACTCTCAGGAGAAATAAATAAAGGAGAAGAGCAAAGTGTCAGATAAGGAACATAGACTGACCCCAGAGCGGACGGGTGCAACACCATGTATACCTTTAAATACAACGCAGAGAAGACGAAACTGAAGATGGACTACAATGCCAAGCCAATGAAGTGCGAGTGAGGAAGGGGCACTATGGGGATATGCAGGAAGTACGCAGAGTACAGACAAATGCTCAAATATATGTCTTTCCTAGCTGCTTAAAAACGAAATATGGACCTTTCTGTAAAGTTCCTTGATGCCATTAGTCCGTAGTTACAGGTACATTAAATTGATTTACATGTAAAAAGATGGCAAAAGGCCCCAGTTATAGAAGCTGAGAAGCCTGAATACACCAGGCTTGATGTGGGACAATGCCTGTGCCAATAGAAATCTTGTTTAGGTCAGTGGCAGGGTGAAAAATGCAGCCAGGCAGGGATCCTCCAATTGTCAAAATAGAAAACAGTGCAAGCTGGGTGCCGAGCAGCATATCATGAATAATTGGTGATGTTCTAGCAAGGAGCTGGACTGGTTACTTTTTGTCTAATGGGCCGCGGGCAGCGCTGCCTACTGGGCACCGCAAGACAAAGGCATTCAGCTATTTCTCGGTCCATGCTGATTCTAAGGCATTGTCTCTGATTCCCTGTGTTGGTTGTGTGTTGAGCAACCTGGCATGCTTTTGCTTTTTCCAGATCTAAATTTGCAGTGTATTCATATAAGGATTCTATTTATTTTATTCCTTTTTTTGCAAAGCACCAATCACAACAAGTGTCGTTTCTTAGCGCCACAAGGGAACGGGGATCATATCATTCACAGGCTCAAGGAAGATTCAGATTGGTAAAGTGCAAAAGCAGAGGGTTGGGCAGAAGAGCTTAGTACAATAATGTGCATAAACAGAAAATAACAAGTGAACAAGCAAGTGGAAGAGCAAGGTAATTAAAACATCTGCTAAGCACATGTGGATAAGGATTCTCTTGACAGTCTGTACGGATTGGGGGGTCACTGTTTCATGTCCCATCTTTCCCTGACCTCTTTTTCCACTTCTGCTTCCCCTGTCCCATTTACTGTTTGGGATGGGTTGCTTGCCACCCCTCACTCCCATTGCAAGGGGGAAAAAACAACCATAAGCATGATTATTGAAAACAATAGAATAATTCTGCTGTGAAGGTACCCGTTCCCATCTGGACCTGGGTCCCGTTGCCTGCTTCAAGCAAGGTGCACAGAGAGAGCAAAACACAAAGTAGTTGCCTTTTATTTCAGCAAGTTCTGCACTCTTTTAGAAGTGCCAAACAAATCTGCATATGGTATGCTTCTCTTTGCATAGATGCTGATATTTTTAATTTATTTATTAATGTCCATGTTTTTACATGAAAACCATAGACACATAGATTAACAACATAAAAAAACAATAATATCAGGTGCATAGTGTGAAGCTGAGTGTTTTTGTGTACCAGGAAGATTGGCTGGAGCCTGCATTTTATTTCCTCCTGTGGAAAGATGCTGCACCTGAGAATCAGTTGGCCGTTTATGTTCCCAGTCCCACCTACATAAGCTCCTACCTGTGCGAAGCGCCGGCCCAAATTGTGGAACCCAGTGTTTTTGTGCACCAGGAACATTGGCTGGAGGCTGCAAATTATTTCCTCCTGTGGAACGATGGTGTGCCTGATAATCGGCTGGCCCTTTAAGCTCACAGCCCCACCTACATAATCTCAAGCCTGCTTGAAGTGTGGAGCCAAGTGTTTTTGTGTTTGTTGTTTGGAGTGTGGAGTGCAGAGTGAGGAAAAAGAGGAGATTAATGGTCTGGACCTCTCCTTTTAAGTTGATCCTTCTCCAAAGAACTTTTCGGTGTGTAACTATAAAGAGCCAATTAGAAAGCATTATGATTAAGCATTGAAGACTTGTCTCCCCCTCGAGACCGTCCTTATACAGAGACTAGCCTAAGTACCCGGCTTCACCCGGGATGTCCATTCTCAGATTATTAAATCTCTGATCCGTATGTCTGACTTCAATTTCTTCAGCAGTTTCATTGCTTTGTCTTTTAGTAGCATAAATTCTCAGATCATTAAGTCTTGCTTGAGTTTCTTCAGCAGTTTCATTCCTTCGTTGTTCAGCATCCCTTATTCTCTTAACAGCAAATCATGTTTCAGTTTCTCCAGCAGTTATGATCTTCCTTCTCCCGAATATTGATCATGTTTGAGCTTTCAATGTTTTGTTTTGATTCAGGTGGGATTAAATACTGCTCTCCTTTTTCGTGGCATTTCTGTAAAAATATATTTGTGGGATTAAAGCATTAATGAAAGGAGAGCATACAGAAGAAAGAAGTCTTTTTGTTAAACATGGAACTTGATTCATATCGACTGATTCAACTATGCCATATTCAAATTGTAGAACATTCCCATTTGTTGTAATGAGGGTGAAATACCTGTCCTTTACAAAATTTTGCAATAGAAATGAATCAGTTGTTGATCATGTTTCACCTTCAATGCACGATGATGAGCACTTTCCACAAATGACATGTAGATGGCGGTAGAACACCCCAAAATGTAAGGCCGAAAAACAAAGCCAAAAATACAAAAATATTAATTATCTCGGAAACGGGATGACCTATCGAGCCAGAAATAGTTGCATCAATTTGGCAATGAAATACATAATATTCCATGCAAACTTCATGACACCAGACCTCACCATTCACGAGGAGTTATGTCCCCAAGAACATCACATAAAAACCCACAGACCCACAAACAAACATGACTTTGTTTTATATATATAGATTGGGGAAGATTATTTTAGCTCAGCGCTGTCTTTCTGTGATGGTAAAATCCGTTTTGCAACAGTTCCTATGAATGAATCTGACCTCTTTGAATACTTTTTTTTAAACGCTTGCTTAAGCTTGCTTAAGTCCATGCGGGAAGTAAAGGCCTGATCGCGGCGGTGTGCTACATGCAGAGAAGACCTAGCTGTTATGGCTTTTCTCACAGTTTCTCCATGCTACTAAACTTTTGTCTGCGTACACTAAAATAATAAAGGGAGACAAGAGAACTACAAACACATAAAACAAGACATACTCTGGCTCCACAGGGAACCGAAGGCGGACATATATTGATTTTGAATTGACCACAGAAGGCTCCTCCTTGTACTGGAACTGTAACAGGCAAAGCTGACAAATTCAGAAAAAGGTGCCTCTGATGATTGGTGACTGCGGGCAAATGCCTTTGAGCTGATTGCCTTTACGGATGCTAGCCCCTACTTTCAACCGTTTACAGGTTTTTGTACTGCAGATCTACTAACTTGAGGCATACTGAATGTTTATTTTAGTGGAGATCAATTTATATCTGCATGATATAAAGAGCCTGGGCCACGTTTGCGGTGTTCCGGCTGTTTGTGTAATTCTTTATACAAAACTTGCATATTAATATTTTATACCGCAAAAGGGATAAACTCGAAAGGCATGCAGGGGACAAATGAGTAAAGTACTTAACACACAAAGGGGAGTCCCCTAAATGAACCTCTTCATTTGATGATTCAAAAGTCTGGACATCGACATCACTAAGACCAGGCCACAATCAATAGACTTAGAATTTAGTCGAAATGACAGCACACAAATGAATAAAAAAAGAAACATTATTTATTCAATAGGCCACATGTCCTACAACATAGAACATAAAATATATATTGGATCTGTTTTTAATTATACAGATAAGGCAAACAAATATATACATATAAAATGTATCAAAAATCATGAATTCACACTTGTAACCCAAACCTAACATTTCATGTTAACAAAAGGATTGCAATCCTAAACATTTATTCACATATGTTAACAGAATGTAAGAACACAAAAGAACAAATCCCATTTTGTGTGGGTAGGTGACAGTGAGATATTACAAAGACACGGAAGGTTGAAGAACTAGGTGAATCCAATTGTTTGAGGCACAGTCGTAATCCTGTACTGCTGACCCTATCTATCTAATGATTAACACAATCTGTATATGCCTAAGTATGCCTAAGTAATAGACAAGATGAAACACATAGAGAGAAATTAATGCAGCAAGAGATGAGAGTGGTTGCGAAAGGGACATATGGTACCCTCGAAGAACAATGGGGCACTAAATACTTAACAAAATAAAATCAAAATTGTGAACCTTTTTGCAGATAGAAACAGTATGTATTTTAACTGAAGTTCAGTTTTAGAGCTATTGTATAATTGCGAGGAACTGAGAGTCATTTCATCAAAAGACACTGTAGTAGTTGAAATAGCGGAATCGACCTAAGAGGAAAGTTGGGCTATGGTTGAGTTGGTATCACCAATAACAGTGGAACCTATCACCACACACTCCCAAGAACTGATTGACATAGGATATTTGATTGAATGAAAACAAGATACTACCGTAAGAGTGAAGACACAAAGTAAGGTAAAAAGAGAAGAAACATCACAAAGACTCAATACAAAGGACATCAAATTATTGGCAAATAAGATAATGGCTACAATATAAAAAAGATGAATGTGAATATTATGGAGACTGTGAAGAGGAAACTGAATTTGATCAAGTGGCCTGACAAAGAGGAAGAAAAAAAACCCTTGAGATTCATATCATGGAACACAAGAGGTTTCAGCTCCTTTACAGAAGGAGTTAGAGGTCAAGCATACATATCCGCAGCTAATATATATTTCCTTCAGGAAACATGGATGACTAAATCATACCAATTATATGGGTACCAAATACTGCAAAGAAAAGCTAAACAAAATCAGTTGGGAAAATCTATTGGAGGCCTACTTCTAGGTGCAAGAAACGATATTAAAATAAATGAATACGTGTTACCAATTAATCATGGTAATGTTTCCGCTGTAGTTGCCCTATTGAATATAGAAGGACAAATATAATGATGATGAATTTTAATGATGAATGTGTATAGCCCGCTGAACAATATGAAGAAAGAACACCTGATATCAACACTAAAAGAAGGTATAGCCAACTGGCTCTACAACAATGCAAAAGGACTCATTATGCCCCCGCTGCGAGAAAAGGTGGAGAGAATGGCACAAGAGAAATGATAAACAACAGGCAGGAAATATGTGCAATGGAGATTATGGTTGAAGAAATGAATGACCTAGAGGACGATTGATTAGCTATTTTTGCGTCATTGGATGACGATAACCTGATAACCCTCCCGGGAACAAAGGGCTTCCTTCCATATATGTGGACCAATGGGAAAAATAGCTCATGTATAGACTATGTGTTAGTCATTAGAAATTTGTTTGAAATAGTTCATAAAACGGACTTGAGCGATCATATGATTCTCGATTTCTCCATTAGAAGCAATAAAGACACTAACCAGAAGAAGATTGGAAAGACAAATTAGGTAAATTCTACAGGAAACTGTATTTTGTGGCTAGAAAAAAACTGTTTGATCTTTCAATGAAAGAATACTTCCTGATTATGGCACTAGGAATTTTGGTGATTTCAGTGATTTTAGCAAATATGAAGAATGGCTCAAAAAAGCGTTATAGTTGACGCTGATGGCTCCCAAAAGAGTGCATAAAGAAAATTAGATAGATAGAATTAACAATATGTATATAGCCAACAAAGAAAACTGCAAAAAAAGCAATTAAAGAAATTAGAAGTATGAAACAATGCAGATCAATCACACTGAATAAGATTACTACACTAAAAACCAGTATAAAATGTGGGTAAGAGCTCACAAGGGGTCTACTTATACTATACTATTGGAGTGTTGGGTAATGGAGACCCAAAAAGGTTTTCGGCAATTATTAAATGATACTCCAAACCTCGTATTTATAATAAAGAAGTCAAACGTATACCGGAAGACTCCTTGATGAGCTATATCAAAAAGCTATTCTGTGTTAAAAAAAAAACAAAAAAAAAAGCTATTCTGGTTAGATTCACAGAACTTAGATTTCTTTCCTGCCCTTGATGGTTTTTCAGGAACAAGACTTTGCCAAGATCTCGTCTGAGGGCATCATTGAAGCCATAGCTAGGAACAAAACATCTAGAGCACATCTAGAGCACATGGCCCTCACAAATTGGACAACATAGTGATCAAACAGGACCTGGAGAGATGGTCGATGGTCATAGCCGATTTATTTAAAAATATAAAGAAATCGGGAAAACCCCCAAACAGCTGATGGAAAAAAAAACATACTTCTCCCAATATTCAAAAAGGGCATTTGTGAGTCTCTGGAAAATTATAGCCTCCTGGCTATGGTGGGTGGTACGACAGACATCTTCTCCTCTTTTCTTCTTGTGGGAGTTAATTCCTGGATTAAAGCGAAAAACATCCTGAGTAAACAGCCTAATCGGTTGAGGGCAGGGATTGGCACTTCGGCCAATTTATGGACCATAATGTATCTAAACACATATTAAGGATGTGTTAGATACTAGAAATATTTTAGGAAATAGTATAGATGTTTCATGATGAATTTGGCTGAATTGTATTTTTTAGCACTCTCTGTTTAGATCGACTATTCAATGCAACGTAATGTATTATATGAAATGAATTGCTTTTGTTCTGTTTTGTCTTTCTATTGTGTTCCAAGGTTTAATTGTAACTATCAACACGTAAAATAAAAAAATAAAACATTCTAATAATATGCATAACATTACAACACAATATATAACAAAAATCCAAAAGACCTCTGATAAAACATACATGCAAACTTCATAAAAACACGCAAATATACATACAAACTACATAAATTATAAAGTCCCACATCAATACATTCTTAAAAGCCAAAACAATCAGATCTTATTAAGGATTTATTTTATATATCTAACAGTTGACAAGGGTATTTTCTGAAAATAGCTGAAAAAAACCAAATGTGCATTTGCTGCGCATTCGGCTTGCACCAAAAAAATCAGATCCCATAATGCCGAACATGGGGAGCAGGGGTTGCGGGGGAGCCCCTTGCTCCCCATGTTCGGCATTATGGGCTTCGTGGTGTGTGGCAATGTCCTCCGCTTCCTTGCCATTGGAAGCGGGGACAATAAAGAAAAAAACAGAAAAAACAGGGACTCTGCTGTGCCAGTGCCGACCCACGTTAGTGAGTCTGAACTGACGTTGCAGGGAGAGAGGGGAGTCGGCGGCACACTACTGTGTGTGCTGCCGAAAAGGTAAATAGGGGGCAGGGTAGGATATGTGGGATGTCGGGGCCAGTGATCTATGTGATCACTGCGCAGCAGGATTTTGCAATATGATATTTTCGGATTAGCAATTTACTACGTTGTGGTAATCACGTAGATCCGTTGCCAGGGTCATAGAGACATGTTTCCCTTCTAGAATATTTATATTATCTATATTTTATTTAGTGGGATACGTTGAGGGCAGAACAACAAAGGGTGTTTTAGCGTTTCCAAGAACCCATCATAGAAGCAGATAGGAGACATTTCAGGTGTTATCTTATGTTATTCTAGGTAAGCGAAGAATTGTGGTTACGGGGGAGCCTGTGGTATGTTGCATACTGATTATTTTGGTTGGGTTTACACATTGCAAATATTGCGATTAATTGCCAGTCTTGTTAGCAGTCCTCATTTTGGTGAGGTCATAGTAAGTACAGGTAAGAATGCGACTGTTTGTCTTCAAACATGCCAGGGCTGTTCAGAGACAGATGGGATCAGGGATCCCGAGACAGATTGCACAAGCTTCCTTCTGTTGGAGGAAATCCGGATCCGATCCATGAAAATGAACTCCTTCTGCCGCCAGTCCGGACCGGCGTGGGCTTCCCAGGAACACTTTACAAGCTGCCTGGAGCATGAATGTGCGACGAGAGGAAAAAGTGGAGAAGTCAGCTTTGCGTGGTTTTCCAACACATCAACACTCAAGTTAAAGAGGCTAAAAGTATTCAGGCAGGTGTACATAACAGATGCAGGCATTGCATTATATTGTAGAAGTCATTACATAGCACCTTTTCCAATTTGTATGGCCTCAAAGCGCTTTGTGGAAGGAACTTCCTATGGCGGGACCGAAGTCCAAGTAGTTAAAGTTCTAAAAGGAGTCTTAAGATGCCTGTTTGAGTTTGGCCAAGATTAGGATTTAGGAGGGCTGGCTAGGCAGCTGCGCTTTGACCCCTGAGGAAAGCCAACTGATATCAGGAGAGTGTGCTGAATCACGCACCTGTGCTCGTTTGCATTTATTCCCTCTTAAATGGACGGACATTTTCATTTCAATTGCTGCTCATCTCCCATCTTTTCTAAACCATACACTCCTGATTGAAATGTACCGAGTTTATTAGGCGCATTTGTATTCTAGAACCGCAGTAGTGAAGGGTAGGGAAATTCAATTTATGGTAAAAATAATTAACAATTCAACGAAGGTTAAGGTCTCACGGAGACAGCATGTAGCGTAAAGCATGAATAATGACGCTTCAGGGACAGGCTCGAGGCCTCGCTTGTCTGCAAGAGTCAGAGGAGGTATTGCACAGCTGCTCTCTACAGGCAGCAAGGGGCCTTTTCAATAGGCCTCTGTGCTCCTGGGGGCCAGATTACATCAATGGCTCTATGGCTGGCATATTCAGACATGTAAGGCAATTTTGCACTGATATTTGCACTGGTCTACTGGTGCACAGTGATTTTGTTTGCACCGTTCAATGCAAATGTAATGTTTGCACTGGTAATGTAGTGCCAATGTTGTTTCAAAACTTCCATGCACAGGTAAAAAAGTGTTCGGTGCTGGTGCAAGATTAACGGGCACTGGCTCTAGTGCAGTTCATGCATTCTGGCAGGAACGTTATTTTACCAAAATGCCAAGGGTAGCGGAAGTGACATCACACAACCCTTGACCTCTGATGACATCACGGGAAGTGATGCAATTTGACCACACCCCATAGTGGCATCATGGGAAGCAATGGACCATGACCTTTCACCACTTGACAAAATAGGAAGTGCCATCACATAGCATTGGTCCTAAGTACACTACGAAAAATATGGTTACGATATCACTGTAATGTGATGTACATTTCATACAAGAATGGATCACCATATGTATTGTTATTATCAGTGTGTATAGACCCATATTACCAAATTACTGTGAATACAAGCAAACGTCCAAGGCCAAATGACAATGATGTGTTATTATATAGCACTTCATCTTAAGCGCTTTATATAGAACAAATATACATAAAATATCACCCAACCTCTATTGGTACTCATTTATCGACCTAAGAAAGGTGAAAGGCTGAGTTGCCAGGATTCAAACCTGCACCCTGCAGATCACACACACATCACAGCAGCGAGCGTTCAACCCATTGAGCTATCATACTAGCTATAGCTATAGTAAAATGAGCAATTACATGTCTGAATGTTCTCAAAGTCAGAAATCAAATTACATTATGTAGAGGATACCATTAAACTGGCAACTGAGATTTAACAGCAGGCCAGTTCATCTGCAAGTCTGTTGCAAAGTTGCCCACATGTCAAGCCTGCATGGATCTACTTTTCAGGCTTCAGAGGTTGGCAACATACATCCTAATGGGAGGGTTCGTAACACAGTATTAAAGAATTTATATTAGTGCAGCGAATGCACCACACTCGCAGCATCCCGTACTGCAGGCATTCTTTACCTGATACATGCAAACAAACATCCTGAACAGCATGCCATGGAGATGGGAAAGATAGATACATTAAAACAAAGCATTAATTGTAGCACAATTAAATCAAGAGCCACTTTATGTGCTAAGGTCAAACATTTCTACACTGTACACAAGCTTTTAGGCACAAGGATTTTGTGAAGTAACCAAGGACACTGAGATGGATTGTCTTGTGATGATCTTAAGAGACAACGGCAAGAAAAACCATGCTAAAACTGCAACTTGCGAAAAGCAAAATACAATAGTCCGAAGTGGATTCTTATTCTACTCTAAATGCTGTTTGGAAGTTTTTGTCTGCATTGTGAATTTAAGGTGTTTTAGAACAGACTAAATCAGTGACTCGACCCCTCAAGTGTGCCTGAAATAAACCTTTAATGAGTATAGAAAAATAGAATTTCAGAAAGACAAATTATTTGTTATTCCTATTCTTTCTGATTTAGGGTCACTGCTCAAAGTGTTACACTTGTGGACCCCATGTTTATTTTAAGAGGCCTGAACAATGAAGCCAACCACTCCAGAAACAAAGAGCCACGTGGCGCTGGCCACAGACAAGGAGCTTCCATTTGTAAAATAAAACACAAAAAAAACTTTTCCCCCGTTTTTTTTAAAGTAGCAAGGGAGACCATAGGGGTAGCAGTTGCGCCCCCTTGCGACCCCCAAATTACATCCATGCATTCTGGCCTAAATGATTGGAAGCTGCACAAAGGCTACCTACGTCATTGTATCAGTCATTTTCCCTATATTGCTGCAGGCTACTGCAAAAAGAGTTTCTTCTTCGCCTGTCAGAGAGAAACTGGTCAACTATGAACAGTTGCCACAGAAGCAGATAGCCAGACAAACGATCAGCCAACAAGTAAGGGGTTGTGCCTCAACCCTCATCCCTACTGTAAAAATGCATATTGCAAGTGGTGATCTCATAAGGATCTTGTCAGTAACACTTGCATTCACAGTTTAAGAATAATTAACAACCAGTGGGGGGTAGGAGTTGGTGGCGGCCTCCCATCCAATCGTGAGGCTTGTAATAGGTCCTTTACCTCACTGTAAAGCCCTCGCTCTGGGCCTCCTCAGAAGTGAGAGGCCACCATTTCCCCGCTGGGATTCACATAAGTGCCCCTATGCATCCCTTATCCCCTTTCCCCTACCCCAAATTTCCACATCCATCACCCATCCTCACCCTTGGCCCACTTATCTTGCACTCCCTTGTCCCGGACCGGGAATACTGGACAGTAGCAATACATGTGAACCTCTACACATCAGGGAACACCTTTTGGACAAAACTGTTAGAGGTAGCAATGGTTCCTGCACAGACAGTGTAGAGAAGGAGCTAAGTACCCCCACCTCAATCACCTTTGCCAATTTTGCCTATACGTTGGGAACCAGAGTGTGAGACACGTGCGGTACCAGTGAAAATATTGAAAACTAACGTTCAACAAACTCGGTTACGAATAACGGAAGTCAACATCCAACAAATAAAATCAGCTTGGGAAGAAAAAGTAACAGCAAACCATCGCTCTAAATTAAGCGAGAAACCAAACTACCTTCCACTCCTTGCACCCTACCAAAAACCAATAGGTACTAGAAACCAAGCGGCCTCACAACCCAGCCATGCATACAACAAAGAGCTGGTAGAACAAAGGAAATTAGGCCGACGACTAAAAAGGAAGGCAAGGAAATCAAAAACAGAACAAGACTGGGCAAATTGGAAATGTGAAATAAAAAGATATACAACCTGGCGAAAACAATCTAAAGCAACACAATACCAGTTGGACGCAGAAGAAATTATGAGAAAATTAACAACCAATAAATCCAGTGACTTCTGGTCCCTAATCAAAGAGAGCAATTGCTCACCCAACCTAGCACCGACAAATGCAGTCTCAGAAGAAAAATGGATGGAGGACCTATCGAGTGAGTTTGACAAACCTCAGATATCGGTAGAGCCTCTGGAAACAACAAAAAACACAACATGGGTGACGACATCGAACGCAGAAGACATTGAAGCAAAAATAAGAAATCTCAAAACATCTAGAGCACCAGGTCCCGATGGACTAACAAACATAATGCTAAAGCAATTCCCGAAGGAATGGTCAGTACTAATTGGAAAGATATATAACATTTGTGAACAAACCCACGAAATTCCAGAGTCTTGGTCTAAAGCAATCATCGTCCCGATCTATAAAAAGGGCAGCCGGGAGGACCCCGTGAACTATAGACCGATTGCGTTGCTAGATATCCTAGGAAAGATCTTTTCCTCTCTTATCTTGGACCATCTGAGGATATGGGAAAAATCGGCAGAGTGCAAAGACATCTTGCAAACGGGCTTCCAGAAAAATGGAACAATAGCAATTAACATCTTGATAATAAACATCTTTAAAGCAAAAGTCAAAGAAGGGGCGCCAAAAATCTACTTAGCGTTTGTAGATCTGTCAAAAGCATTCAATAAAGTGGACAGAAACATGCTATGGAAAAAATTGGAAGCCTGGAAATGCCCCAGATCAGTGCTCAACCCACTAATCGCGCTTCACTCAAACACAACAGTTAGAGTAAAGCTAAACCAACAGGGAACCTTATCAGAAGAAATACAAGTTAAAAGGGGTGTAAAACAGGGTGGCCCGCTTGCACCCGCACTCTTTATCGACTTTCTGGGGGACCTGCAGTACTCAGAAAACAAGATCAGAACGTTTCCACCAAAATTAGGAAAAACTACAATTCCTCGCCTCCTATATGCAGACGACGTGATTCTGATCGATCAGACTAAAGTGGGTCTGCAGCGGAAATTGACAAACCTGACAAAATACTTAGAGGAAAATCACTTGGAGATAAACAAAAACAAAACAAAAATCATGACCCTTGAGAAACAACGGAAAAAAACCACAACAACGGAGTCATGGTTCTTAGACGACACAAAAATTGAAAAAGTAAACAACATCAGATACCTGGGATTTGAATTAGACAACACACCAACAGATAAAGCAATGCAAGTAGTACTCTGGGACAAAGCGAAGAGACTGACAGCGCAATTGAGAACATTGGATAAGAAATTTGGTAAATTTACGCTAACCCCGGCAATACATTTCTATAAAATGAAATTGGTGCCCTCGCTGACATGTGGAACGGAAGCATCACTCTGTATCCCGGAGAACATCTGGAACAAAATAGAAGGCATGGTTTGGAGAACCGTTCTGGGGCTTCCCAAATCAACTGCAATAACGGCTATCAGAAGGGAGCTTGGGTTGATATCCCTGGCCTCGATAGTCGACGTCAGCGCAATGAGATTATTCAGAAAAATCATCCTTGCCGATTCCCTGCCAATCTACGCAGTGATTAAAGAAGAACTTGAAAATGGAAACTGCATCTTATTCAAGAAGTGGGCAGAACTTAGAAAGGAAAGGTTGTCTGAAATATTGTGCACGGAAACAGACCTAAAAGAAAATCCAGATAAAATCAAACGGAAACTCGAAGAAAGGGATTGGATTAAAACAATAGAGGCAGCAACAGAAAATAAATTATTACAACATCTCCCACCCACGTTCAACAAACCAAAGGTACCAATGAAATACGTGAGCAAATTCCCGGACAAGAAAAAAAGATATTTGTTTATGAAAGCAAGACTAAATTTACTACAAACCAAACAAATACTCGCTACTCGAAACATGGTGGAAAACCAAGTATGTCGACTATGTAAAATCTCAGACACTGTGGAAACGATTAGACATTTAATTCTAAACTGTCCCTGCACGAAACAAAACAGAATCACCTACCTATCACCGCTGATCACGAATCATTGGATGATTCAAGAAGAAACTTTGTGGAACAGACTCATCGCCGGCAAAGCCACTCGGTGGACAATGGCCATGACAAATCTACTCGAAATGGCTTTCAAACAGATAAACGAGGCCCAGCCCACTGAACCTACTGCAGCGCACTAAGGCAAGTGGGCCTATAGTCAGACGACCTCGGAAGTCTCCTACAAGCACTCTAACAAGTCGGATCTGTGGAAAGCCATTCTCGATGAAACCTTTTTCGATGAAACCAAGAGTAACAAACTGCAGGACAACACTGTGCCACACTCTGACAAAATTACAGGTTTTTTTTTCCTGAATATAAGTCAAATAAATAAATAAAAAAAAATAAAAAATACTGATAAGGAGAATCCTGGAAGCAAGGTTCCCATTGAGAAAACCATACCTGCATAAGAGACAGTATGATGGCCATTTGAATGAAATCCCAGAAGAAACATGAAATATGAATAGCAAAGATGAATGGTGACATCACACAGAGCAAGAAACATGAAATATGAATAGCAAAGATGAATGGTGAGCATCACACAGAGTACTGACATACATAGAAGAGATGCAGAGACTAGAGAATGCAGATATTCTATAAGGCATCAAGAAAGTTTCGAAGATAAGTGACATCTTGGGATCAAGATGAAGAAACTTATGCTACAAAATGAATGAAGATATCAAGTCTTGTTACACGTGTACAGATGCAAAGAAACGCAAGCAGACAAAGTATTCTTGACGCTAGCTTATAGTGAATAGATTGCGACATGCACCAACATGTACATATATATATATATATTTAAGTCAGTAAAGAATTGATGTTTCCACTACGTGTCATAGCAGAGCTGGATTAAAGAAGGAAGGCCTTTTTTCCAGGTTGTCACAGTTAGATAACAAGTGAATTAAAAGTAGATCTCAGATATGTACGGCCGGATGAGTAAAAAAGCCAAGGCCATATCAGGCTGGAATGAGCAGACATTGGATACTAATCGTGTGAAAGAAGGAAGCTCCTGTTCAGGAGGCTTGGACAAAAACAAGAAAGACGTCAGAGGTCTATAAAAAATTGTATTTTAATACATGAGAAGCTCGAATTTGTGGTCTTCAGTCATGTGGAGGGATGAAGTTGGATGAGCATGATGGTCAACCCTACTCATAAGGGCAGAGCATTCCTTCACTCCCCTGATATCTCCAGAGGAAGAGAACACTCCCAAGGACAAGCTCAAAGCCTTAATTGACACCAGACCACTGAGGTGAAGATGGATCATTATGCTAATTGGTGGGGAGCTATGGTCAAAGACTAGCTCACCAGCACCTGGAGGATCAGCCTTTGTGCTGCTAGCATAGGTGGAAAAGTACTGACAGAGGTTAGAAGCCAACCAATGGTAGAGAACCACATGATTAAGGGTCCTATAGTTGTGTAGCCAATGGGAGGTTGTATATTTAGTGACGTTCATAGTGCCCTGTTTAAGGGGAGGGCTTAGTTGCCCCACCTGATGTTAGGAAACAAATCATTTTCTTCCAATGCCTTAGATGAGTATGGATTGTATACTTAGCTGTTCCTAAGGCCCTATCAAACTTGCCAGTAGGTCTCTCTAGTTTGCCACGGAGGGTGACGTTAGAAATATGTATGTTGACATCACCTATGATGATTATTTGTTATAAAAGCAAGCTTATTTTTAAGTGCATTGGGAGAGAACATACGCTGAGACGTCCGTTGTTCTCCCTGTTTTAGATAATTGATATTAAAACAGTTATCCTTTTGCCAACTACCTGAGTCATTTTGATTATTGTTTGAATAATTTCTGCATCCCCATCAATCTCAAGGGTATTGCTACATCATTTTAAAGGGCTGGGAGCTCCATTTCACGTGGTAGCTGATAGGATGGTTAGATACCCATTGAGATAAGTAAGCTTTGGGTTCCCGGAAATATCGCACAACCCCTGCCATTCAGCTGAAAGGACGTGAACCTCCCTGTAGATAGCGGATTAGAATAACGCGTCTTGTACAAGCTAGGTTAGATGGGTTCCTTGTTTTCAGACAGAAACCCCTACCAGCGTCTACAGGAAGCTGAGCGGACGGAAGCTCGGAGAGGCTACTGCAGAGGCATACGATCCCGAGAGTCGGAGGTTGAAAAATACAAATGGGGAGTAGAAACTGAGTGAGATGACAAAAGCGTGAAAGGGCAGTGGGTGAAGAGAATGATAAGGGGGAAATAAGTAACGGAGGGAGGCTGGGGGAAAGTAACTTGAGAAATGATGAGTGTTGAATATTGAGTAAAATTGACTAGGAGAGGCCAAGCAATTAAGAGGTATCGTAAGGAGAGACCACGATAAAGAGTTCACAATAGATACCTGCGTTTTAAAGAACGGAGCAGACGGAATCACACCTAGATCCCTATTTATGGGTGACGTAGGAGACAAACTTGTTTAAAGACTGTTTTAGGAGGTTGATTCACATCCCAGATCAGGGTATTTTTAGAGGGTAGAGCAGTCTTAGAGAGAAGACTGAGAGATATATGTGGCCGGTTCAGTGTGTCCGTTTGTCTGTTTTATGTGACTGTATATGGTGAAAAAACAATAGAGGTATTGATAGACGCGAAAAATAGAACAGGAGAATTGTGAATTAATTATTGATTTGTTGGTATTAATTGATGGTGTTTAGTGAAAACATAGATTAAGGTAAACATTGTGATATAGAGGGTTTGTAGCCTGCAATAATTGGTGAACGCTCATATTGTGTTATTTTTCTGAAACGCACTTTTGAATTTTGCAAACAGAAAAGGTGAGTATTAACAGTCAAGAGTGACATGTCAAAATGGAGGATACTACTCCGCTTTTACATCTCTGTAAGCAGATATCCAAGCACGCATCCAAGCTTAGACAGGACAGTACAGAGTGGGTTGAGGGTACCATAGACAAAATATTCATGCCATGGCCGCAAGAGGGATCACAATCGAAGGCAGTACTGCAGCATATGATGACATATTTACATGCTGCATATAAGGGAAAAAAGTTAGAAAAACGACTAGCAAGCTTAGAGCTCTGTAAAATGTATCAGGAGGAGAGGGAGAACCCATCTCCTGTAGATTGGATACTCAATGTATGCACAGAGGGGGGTGAGGAGCCTTCCGCTCCATCCGCCACACCTGAAGCAGATGGCAATAGTAAGAAAGATGACAGGCTGTACCCATTAAGGGAGCTCAAGGCAGAAACAGGGTACAGTAACCCGGCATATGAGTCGCCTGCACAAAGCAGCGACGAGGGCCCAGAGAAAAATACTGAGAGAGAAATAATCTCTAAGGTCCCGAGGGACAAGGAGAGACGCAATAAAGAGAAATGTGAACAACCAAGTACATCTCTTGATATAGGATAAGAAATAAAGAGATGGAAAGGAGAAAAAATTAAAACTGATGAGTTAGCGCCTATGCAGAACTAATGGATGGGTGGTCAGATTTTGCTCAAACTTGATGATAAGAGCATCGAGGACGTAAGGCAAAGGGAAGATCAAGATGAGCAAGACAAAAAGGATAGAGAAAGAGAGGAAAGATTGAAAGACGATGGGACAAAAATAAAGGATAGACAGATGGGAACAGTTGTATCAAGAGGAGAAACTAAGAAAGCAGGAAAGAGCAGAGGAACAGAGAAAATATGACAACAGACAAAGGGCAATCCAAGAGCAAGAAAGACTAGAAAGGAAAAGAAGGGAAGAGGAGGAACAGAAATTAAGGGATAAAAGAATGCAAAAACGAGGAGATAAAGAAGTACAAAAGGCAAATGAGAGGAGAGATATGAAAAGAAAAGAGGAAGATAGGGTAAGGGAGGAAGCAAGGAAGTGAAGAGAATTTGATGATGAGATAGAACGAAAGAGAAGACAGAGAGCACGCAATATTGATCATATGGAAATGGAAGTTGAATCCTAATCCAGCGGGGACATGGGAGGACTTAGAAGAGTTCGTCCCAGCACATGAGCCAATGGCAGGTCCGTCTAGACTAAGGGCCTCATTACACGGTAGGTGGTAAAAACGGCATTTACCGGCATGGCGCCATTAGCGTGTCCGCCCTCACAGGAGACCGCCAATAGCGTACCATTACGAGTAAGCGGACACGTGCATAGGCCATGCCGGTAAATGACCCTACCGCCATGCCGCAAAAGCACCTTACCGGGGCCGACCAAAGTGCTGATAGCACCTCCGCCCTCACTCTACATGCTATTAGCGGTCACCGCTATTAGCGGTCATCGCTATTAGCATCGACCGTTAAATTGCGGAACCGGAAATAGCGTCATCGCACCGGAACGGGAAAGAGCACGGCGGCCATCTTTAAAAACAAAATCCATTGCCATCCTCTGCCCCCTGGAGCATTTTGGAGTTGGGAGCTGTGTTAAATCATCCGTGACACCTGCATCATGCCCAAGGCCTTGAAGAAAACCTGTGACAGGCAGCGGAAGGAAAAATATACTAATGAGGAACTGGTCATGTTGACACAGACCCTTGCAGAGCATGCAGGGGTAGTCTTTGCCAAAGACATGCGCCGCGTTACCTTGCTGAAGAAGAAAGCCATCTGGGAGGAGGTGGCTGTCAAAGTCAGTGCCGTGGGCAGCAGCACGCGCACTGTGCGCGAATGCAGGAAGAGGTGGGACGACCTCAGGCTGCGGGTGAGGGGCATCCTGGCGGAGAACCACCGCATTGCCAGTGCCGGTGGAGATGGCTCCCCAATACGCCTGAAGGAATGGGAGGAGACATGCGCCAACATGATTGCCACCGAAAGCATCGAGGGAGTGGGCAGCATGGAGGTCGGCGTGGCTACCACTTCCGATGGAGGTAAGTGTACACATGACAGGATGCGGTGTGAATGTACAGTCACCCCCATATGTGAGCACAGACCCCACTCATGCATGGACACACATCCACACATGCATCCATCCATCACCATGTCAGTGTCAGACCCAAACACACACACACATGCACACATCACCAGAGACATGTCCCAAACTCAACCATGCATGGATGTGGCACTGAACTGGCACATCACCTGCATCCACAACTGCTAAGTCCCAATGGCCACAACTGCATCATTCCTGTAATTTACATTGAGTGTATTGAAACGCAACCAATGCCATCCCCCTTCTCGTCCCTGACTGGCTCACATACAGATGGGGAGGATGCCGCTGATGCATCAAAGGCACCACCTACATCCAAGAGGCCAAGGGCACAGGAGCCGGAGGATACCCCTGCAACATACAGGGGCAAGGGGGGAAGGCCACACCTGAAGAGTGGTAGCCTATGTCATAGTGCCACTGCCAGGGCAGCAGTAGCTGCACCACCAACTGTGGCCCCACCACCGGAGGCAAACCCACTGGCAACAATGCCAGACACCAAGGGCACACCATCAGCTGCGGCAAGCTCCGCTGGTGAGGCAGCCGCCACTGGCCCCCTATCCGATCCAGAGGACACCCTAGTCCAGCACATGGAGATGCACACCCCAAGCCCCCCCAGGAAGCCCAGAGGCAGTTGCATCCCAGACCCCTGGCTCTGATGGGACTTTCGAGGACACCAACCCTGCAATCATGTCACCCGTGCTACCATCACTTGTTGCATTGGAGCCATCTGAGGGCACGGCATCCAGTGCACGGTCACCCGGCACCGACCTCCAAATTTCCACCATCCTGCAGCGCCAACAGGAGTTGGCCAGCATGTCGCTGAGGCTGCCAATCTCAGTGAGAACATTGTCCAGACGGTGAGGCACTCCACTGAGCGCATGGACGCCAACACGGACAGGATATGCAATGAAATTGCAAGGCTTAGGGAGGTGCTTGTGCAGACACAATGGACCGCCACTTTCAGCAACAAGGCCAGTCTGCCCCATCCTCGTCTTCCGGGTCAACACAAACAAGCCCCCTCAGGCGCTTGATGCGAACCACCAGGCGCACGTCTGGCAACCCTCAAGATCCTTCCAAGGACAATGGAAATTAGGGGGTTGATGGGGATACCTCAGTGTGCATTGGCCATGGCAAAAATGGCAGAGACATGAGGGCCTGTTGTGGGGGGTGGTGGTAAGGGTGTTATGGGTCTGTTGTGGGTGGTGGTGGGAAGGGTGTTATGGGTCTGTTGTGGGGGGTGGTGGGAAGGGTGTTATGGGTCTGTTGTGGGGGGTGGTGGGAAGGGTGTTATGGGTCTGTTGTGGGGGGTGGTGGGAAGGGTGTTATGGGTCTGTTGGGGGGGTGGGAAGGGTGGTGGGATGTTGTGGGGCTTGCACTTCTTCACCTTTATGTTAGTCAATACACTGGTTTCTGATGAAAACACAGCCTTGGACATCTTCATTGTGTGTGTGTGTACTTCATTGGCGACAGGGTCCATTGCGTGCTCTAAGACATACACCAGTGCATTCCTCCCCAAATCCATGTGACAGTACGAAAACATGTTCCGCAGATTGATTGGCTGATCAGATGCTGTCTCACAGCACGTGCCTCCTGGCCATCCCCTCTTGCAACACCTGCATCCCCTTCACCTCCGTCCTCATCAACATCATCATCCTCATCATGTGCTTCTATTCCAACGTCAGGGGGCAGTGGGCCATTCCGTCTGTCACACATATTGTGCAGCATGACACATGCCATGGTGATCTTGGCCACCTTCTCATGTCCATACAGGAGAGCAGCACCAGAGCTGGTAATGCACATTCAACGTGACTTCAAAAGTCCAAAGGCCTGCTCGGTCACGATGCGGGTACGGGTATGTGCACGATTGATTACCTCCTCGTGCCAGTTCTGTGGTCTCCATACAGGTGTGAGGAGCCAGGTTTTCAGGGGATAGGCCGCATCACCTGTATGGGGGGATGAATGGGGTCCTGTTACTGTTCACCTCAAGGGCGGCCTGTTCACATCACACAAATTGACATAGCATTGTGATGCAAGTGCTAGAATGAGAGCATACATGCAGATGGTCTATGTGACAGCAACGTGCACGTGTGTGGCCGACCCTGCAAGTAGAAATGCCACAATAATGCCTACAACAGTAATGTTGACATGTCCTGGGTGTGGCCAGGTCTTAGGTGTCCCTGGCCCAGGCAAATTTTGTAGCACACTGCTTGTGTCCTGACATTCTGACACCAATGTTGCCATGCTGTGAAGCATCACTTCAGTGGTGCTATAGGTGTGTGGTTCAGTGCTATGTCTAGGGGTGTTCCCTTTGCATGCATTCAAGGGTACATTGCTGGATTGATGCTGTGATGCGCTGATTCTGTATTACCATCTTGACGCCATGTTGCTGATTTGTGTAATATGTGGCGTGGCATGATGTGCAATGGGGATGGATGTGTAATATTTTGCAGCCTGCATTGTTCTCATAGTCGTGCACCTTCAAATTGCATGTGGGGTCTTCTCAGGTACATCGTGGCCTTCCCTGAAGGACATTGGCGTATATCTGTATGTCCATTTTCCCTACGGACGCCAGTCAACACCCAGTTGGAGTATGTATCTCTCCCCCCCATTCACACCCAGTTGGAGTATGTATCTCCCCCCCCCCATTCACACCCAGTTGGAGTATGTATCTCTCCCATCCCATTCACACCCAGTTGGAGTATGTATCTCTCCCCCCCATTCACACTCAGTTGGAGTATGTATCTCTCCCCCCCCCATTCACACCCAGTTGGAGTATGTATCTCCCCCCCCATTCACACCCAGTTGGAGTATGTATCTCTCCCCCCCCAAATCACGCTGCCATGTGCTTGCCCTGCTACTCACCAAGTAGCCACGAACGTTGTCCGGTGTGTCGCTCCATGTAGCGTGGGATAGTTGAGTTCTGCAGAACCATGGAATCATGTGTTGATCCTGGGAATCTGGCACAGCAATGTGTGATTATCTTGTTGGCGTCACATACCATTTGGACATTGATAGAGTGGAATTGCTTCCTGTTTCGGTACACTACTTCATTGTGATGTGGGACCACCAATTCCGCATGGGTACAGTCGATGGCTCTGATGCAACTTGGAATGCCTGCCAGTGAATAGAAGCCAACTTTTGTGTTTGCAATCTCCTGGGCAGTCTGTGGCATGGATATGTGTTCAGGTGCATGCTTCAGGAGTGCATCGAGTACCTGGTTCAGCGTGCGTGAGAATACTGGTTGTGAGATGCCATGCATCTGTCCCACTGTAAGCTGATAGGTGCCTGTGGCCAGGAAGTGGAGCCCACTCACCACCTTCAGTAGCGGGGGGATGGCAGTTCTGATGTCTATGAGGCTCACAATGTCGGCGTGGATCATGTCCACGATGCTGGTGATGGTAGCCCTGTCCAGACGGTACAGGGTGTGTATCTACTCAGGGGTCAGGTTGAATGGACTGGCTCTGATCCTGGGTATTGGTGGGTGCCTCTGTGGTATGATTAGGTGCCGTTGTGGTGCCTGCTGTGCCTGTCTTGCCCTCCTCCTCCTCCTCCTCCTCCTGCGTCTCCTTTGTGCTGCCTGTTGTTGTAGCAGCTGCGCTGCAATGAGGTCCTCCAGGCCATGTAATGCTGCCAGTATTGGAACCATCTTGGTGTGGGGAGGGGTGTGGGAAGGGGTGTGGTGTGCTCCTTTTGAGCTGCAACAGTCTCCATTGCCTTCACCTGTGCTGATTTGGTCCACCTGTGGCAGGTGGGAACACTGCTCATTTCCCTTAACGGGTGGTCCGCGATGCCGGTATTTGCACCATGGCGGTAAGCGGTTTGGGGGAATTTACCATGCCGCTATTAGCATGTGCACTGGCCTTGTGATGCTGAGCTAATAGCGGCATGGCGTAATTAACGGGATGGAGGGTCGCGCGCACGCGGCCTGCCCGCTATTAGTGGCACCGTAATTAGCGGTGCCGCTAATAGCGGTGTGCCGGGTCGTGATCCACATGGGGATTTAACGTTACCGGTAATACATTACCGGTAACGTTAAATCCCTACCGCCATCCGTGTAATGAGATGAATTTGACTCTAGAAGTATTGGGGATGCAATCGATATAGTCTATCATGATATGAGGACTAAGTAAGTATTGTAGGGGAAGGGTAAAATGGATTGACTCAAGAGTACGCAGCTGTACGATGCAGAGGGAGCCTTATGTAGTGTTGAGCCAGAGAAGTTGTCTTTAGATAGACTGACTCTGAATAGAGATGATGAAGAGGTGAGAAGTCACATAAGTTGGGGATAGGATATGTCAGGTGAAGATAGAGAAAACTTCTGTGGGGAGAAGGAAGGTGCCGCATGTGGCCTTGAAGGATGTGTTTTTCAATAGGTAAGGAAGAAAGATGGTCGGATTTAGACCTCCCTATATCTCAGCGTCAGAATCATTGAAGCGGCTAAATCGACGTAAAGAGCGATCCCATGGCTAGACGGGGGACTCGCCACCACATGAAAGCAGGCTAAGGTCGCTGCCAGGTAGAAGGCGGAGAGGAACAATTTTTACTGCTATGGATAGTCAAATGATGGGTAATGAATGTGAGCTCAGGACTTCACAGTTTCCTTTATTTAGAGAAAGGAGGAGCTAGGCCACAGTATATACCTTGACCATAGATTAGAGAAGGATCATTCACAGTGCAGATCTATCGAGGTTGATTTCTGGCGCTGGTAAATGGGTACATGAGTTAGAGAAAATGACAGGAGCAGACACGTTAGCTATTGGGGACATTAAAAGTCTCCTGATTGACATCCTTGGGCAGAGGGCTGATGACGTTTGGCCAAAGAGCAGGGTATGCCAGTCTTACTATGATAAACATTGCTCATGTTGGAGCACCGTTCAATAACAGTAGGGTGATGATTTACAAAGTGCTTAGAGTGCTCTATCCTGAAATATCAGACATGTGAGCTATAATTATGCCAAGGGCTGCCAGAAGCAATACAGAAGCAGCTCAAGCAATTAGTGGGCATGAAAGTAAAGCTGTAGTCAGAAATGCAGCTCACCATTGTGCATTATTGCAGGCTTTTGCAAGAAAAAAATTGAAAGAAAGACGATGTTAGGAAAGACGAAAAGGCAAAATAGTGCAGGAAAAGACTATCCAAGTACACCAGTGAAGGGGCAATGTTGATGAGTGGAGACGGTTGGGTTCACAGCAAGCAGCGAATATACTGCAGGTGAATAACCAAAGGCAGTTCGATTAAGGTAATAATGGATTTGCACCACGGGGAAGGGAAGGCTTTCGAAGTAAGGAGGGTTCCAAAACACGCAGAGCAATAATCAAGGCATACAGGAGGGGCAAATTAGAAGACCACCTCCTATATGCTGGACATGTGGTATGACAGGGCACCTTTTTCTCGCACATGTAGAAGTCAAGGAGTCATACAAAATGGGTAATTCTCAAGAGCGGGGATTACAAACCTGCCTTTGGATTTGCAGCAGAATGGAGATGGATTTGCACAGAATCAAACGGTGCAGCAGACACAAGCGCCAAGAGTGCAGCAAGACTTTCAAAACACAGCAGGCAACAATGAACTTGCCACAAGGGCAGTCACAGCAGAGCACAAATACGGGACAATTAATGACTCCTAGAATAGGGGGTGTTATTGTTGATGGAGGGAATTATTTTAAAGGTACGGGGATGAAAATGTACCCACAATAGGACAGCTCACTGAGAGACTTGATGTGTTTGATAATATTGATGACACCCAATCCTCTAGAGGAACCGAGGGTTGACGTTAAATATAAGAGGCAAATCTTTTTCTTTTTAAATAGACACGGGTGCAATACGCTCATGCATACGAGAGGGGACATTTTTTCATGTCTGGAAATGCCATGAGTACTTAAGGGTTCACAAGAGCTACAAGTAGAGTTCTTGCTTATTGACACATTGCCAGTTTCTATAGGAGAGTGTGACATGTCTGTGCCATTATTTTATTTAAGGCAGACATCTGTCCGCATATTGGGTCGAGATTTTAATGACCAAGTTGAATTTGACAACTTTGTTCACTGATGAAGGCATAGTGTGTTCAACACTAGGAATGCATTATTTAAACGTGAATACATTTATTATGGAATTTACAGAAGAGGTAGCTATACGAGGAGTGCCATTAGAACCAGAGGTTTATATTATGGGGCAGAAGTCCTTTGTATAGTATAGTGAGATTTTAGAACCAGTGATGAGATATCACCTCCCTTGTGAGCAAAATGTTGGCAGCTGGCGCGTTCGCCATTGAGAAGGCTGCCAGTATAGTAATGGGGTTTTCCATGACGTTATTTGTTAAACATGCATTTTTTGCCATTTTGGAAAAACCCTAAAGGCATGTTACATCTCAAAGGGGCTTCTGCCTATGAGGTAGTCATATCGAATTTGACGATTAAAATAGTCAGATGCAGAATAGTGAATCATGGCATGTTTGTAATGAAATCACTGGCAGAGGGTGAGCATGCACATGAATTGCTCGAACTATGAGGGGTTCTATGATGAGCTCCCGAGGGTGGAGGAAAGTGTGTTGGCAACTGGGGAGATTCTCTTTTATTGAAGGTTCTTCGAGAATCAATGACAAATGATGGGCAGAGATATACAGATGCCGCTGTGTTGAAGCACACAGCCATTGGTGAAATTGGAGTTTTGATAAGTGCACGATTACTGCCTCACCTTTTGGCACATGGTGCAGAATTAGTGGCACTGATTATCACGCTCGAAAGACACGCAGACCAGGAAGTACAGTGACTCTGCCTATGTGACATCAACTGTGCACGCAGGGCTAGCACGCTGGAAAAGGAGGGGCTACCTCAGAGCGAATGGTACGCCAGTGTAACACGCAGTTTATGGGGCAGACTCATTAGAGCACTACAAATCCAAGTGGCCATCACAGTTGTAGAAATGTGCAGTTCACACTAAAAAGGCAGATTTGATCTCAATTGGAAATTAAAAAGACAGATAAAGAAGCGAGATGTGTTGTATATAGATAGAAGTTCTTTGACATGCCTGATGTGAATGAAAGCATGGTGGTGATGATAAGTGTGTTTAACTATTATAGTAATTTATTTAGAATTTAATTGGGAGAGATTCAAGTGAAAGCGCCTAAAGACGAAAAAGACTTGTGAACGCAGAGAGGGTGTTCTTTAAACTCCTCTGAAGCATTGTGGCGACAAGACAGCACTGATAAACCGGTGATGCCTGTAGCCTTATTAACGGTGGTGCTGGAACAGCTACACTACCCTGCGCAAGTTATTAGAGAGAACGATTGGTTTGTTCCAAAATTTGTAGAACACGCTGCATTTTATGTAGTAAAGTATATCGTATGTCAAAAAGTTTACTGCTGGGCACACATTGTGCACAATTAGGAGGAGTTATTCCCAGACCTAGTGGACCCTTTTAGCATTTGCATATTGAATAGATCGACATGCTGCAAGCATATAATGTATGTAGATATATGACTGTAGTGGTATGTCCTTTTTCAAGGCAGATTGAAGCTGGTCCTTGCACACAATGCAGCGCTTAATTAAATATTGAGAGACATAATCCAAGTGAACGGATATTCTGAGAGAACACTAAGAACTGAATGGGACTCAAGGTTGAAGGTCCAAAAGTCTATTGATTGAGGAACTTCGTTTCATGCTGAAGGAGAGTCTTCATGTCGTCTGGTCAAAGGCCAATTCGTGGTATCCACTGGGAATTTGTGTACATCATAGTATGAGCTAGCTGAAGCTGATCTCCACAAGTAGTCCATGATGTTGCCCGATTAAAGATTGTTTTTCCATCCTTAAAAGTAAAATGGGCAGCATCAGTTGCAGCTTTGTTATGGCAGACCATGGGAGACGTCCATGATGTGCAAAATGTTATTGCTGCAAGTGGTCCTACCTTTGCATCATCTACACTTGTATTGTGTTCATAGTGGTATTACTCTCACTTACAGTACGCACGGCTAACTATGTAGAGACACATGAAGTAAAGATTCCTGTGTATCCTCCTGTACAAGAGAAGGGTACTACTTAGGCAGCTGAGACCCTCTGTAGTTATCCCTACTTTAGAGATACACATGAGAGCACCTAGTCCTGTGATAAATGAACCTGAGTTACCTTTTGGAGAGAGGTGACGTATGGCGGTTATGGCAATTTTATATGGCCATCATTTGCTGCTGCTAGAAAAAGGCAATTGGACAGGAAAAGGCTTCTGAAGCTTTCTCCTACACAGGTAGCACATGTAAAACACCCAGTCCACTGACAAATGTGTCTTTAATTGGTCTAGTAAAGAAGAACTGTGCTGACATGTTACATGAGATGGTTAAAGAAGTTAGTAAGAAAAGAACCAGGCCTAAGAGAAGTGCTAAGGAGGATGATTATGAGCTAAATGATTATCTGAACAGTACAGCACATTTGGGGAATAACATTTGGTATCAGCATTAAAGGAAGTAGGAAGATGGACCTTGCAGGAGGAATGCTTGGTGTGTGCACTCCTGCCTTATAGCATGGGAAAGTCTAAGATCTTCATCGCTATTGAAATAGACGTCCAAACAGCACATTGTCTTTCTCACATAGCACTCTGCCATACAAGAGGCCAGTTCATGGGCCAAGATGCCTATCTCAAATGGGCAACTGAATGGACAGGTCCAGATGAAGATGATTATATCCAGGATACGAAGACAAGGGATAAGGCACAAACTAAGAATCTTGTGATCAGATACTGAAGAGGGAAAATGGGTCAATCCCTTCCCCCACCACACAAACCATGGCCGCCTAGGACGTTACGACCCAAGCAACCCCCGCAAGTGGAATTCGTCCCATTCACTGCCGCACCAGACGTCAAGATCCACTGTGGCCACACCCCAGGCAGCCAGGAACCTGCCCGTCCATCAACCCACGTGCTGGAACCTCAGGTGAAGCTGACACCGGCAGTATGGATCAGCTCGACTAGACAACAAGCACAAAGACCGCCATCGTTAGAGAGGCCATGACGACATAGCCAAAGGACAGGAACACACGTGCCACCATGGACATGGATCAGACACATGCCAAACCACATGAAGAAAATACACAGTGCTATGACGCAGAGGACCGTGCACACCCACAGATATGCATCTTTGTTATTTTCCACATAGGCCACCTACAGCACCGCAGAAATGCAAGATGACAGAAGAGCTTGTGTACATGCTTGCAGACGCTTTCTTACCACTAACACCATGAAGACGCCACCCTGCATATGGACTGAATGCATATGAACCTCTGTCGCCCCTCGCAACCCCCATATTATGGACTATGTACCGCCACCCATAAGCCAGGCCAAGGTAGGACGCAAACCCAAAGTCCTTGGGCTGGAGCAGCACAGACACAGCGAAAATCACGCAGAACAAGCTCCATCAAGAGCCCGCAGCCAAGGCCACAATGTTTCAATTTACTTGCCGCGCTCCCCAAACCAAGGCTACACCTTTCACCGCTAAGCGCTCTTCAGAGCCGAAATACAAATCAAATGCTCATAATTCTGCTCCAGCCATGGTCTCACAACACGTGACCAGGACGGCCTGATACAATGTTACCCCCTCCCCGGGGTAACAATAAGCGACACGTCACATGATGGGGTGTCATTTGCTAACTGCAGACACGCACTATGGCAGGCCCTGAGGGTACAGTACCCAGACACTTCAGACATAGGAGCAATAACCTCACGCAAAAAGCGTGAGAATGAAGACCCTGTTGATTACATCCAGGAAATTCAGGAGAAGTGGCGTCTGGAAATGTGGGAACCGTGGGACAAAACACTAGCAATTTTTTTATCACATATTGATCCAAGGCCTCCCAGAACAAGTGCAGAGATAATTAAAGAAATTAATGGGAATGGAAGCAAAGGCATGGCCAGAGATACATTTAACTATAGTGCACCATTGCAGAATGTGGTAAGAAAAGATGCAACAAAAAGATGAAGATAGGAAGGCAGAGGAAGCGAAATTGGTCCAAAAGAAACTATCAAAATATGCCATGGAAGTAGCACTGATAACAGGCCTCACCCAGGTCACTGTAGCACAGGACACCACACAACAACAGACAGCATTACTACAGCAAGCGCAAATGACGACACAGCAGATGCCACCACCCCCGCCATACACAGCACAGGTGAGAGGTGGTTACACACAAATGGGGAATGGATACACAAACAACTACAGGGGGAGGGGCGGGCAAATGAGAGGGAGAGGAGTTGGCCCAGCAGCACAACAAAAACGGGGAGGGTTCCGAGGGTACTACCAATATGGACAGCAGGGATACCTAAACAACAATGGCGGATACCCATGGCAAGCACGAGAGCCACCAACATACTGGATTTGTGGGTTGGTAGGACACATGTCACGCACATGTAGAATGAGACCGGCACAAGCAGCCTGGAGAGAGCAAGGGCAGCAGGGGTACAATGGGGGGGCAACAATTTTTCCAACCACAACAGCCGTAGCAGGAAACAATAGCACCACCACAACAGCAAGCACCACTACAGCCCCAGCAACAACTACAAACGTACACACCAAAACAGCAAGCACCACTACAGCCCCAGCAACAACTACAAACGTACACGCCACAACAACAGGCACAACAGCAGGCGGTCACAACTCAACAACAACAGGTCCAAACAGGTCCAACAGTGCAGCAACTTACACAAATACAGGACAACACAATATCGACAATAGACACACCCATACAACAGACACAGCTGGGGAGGGTGACCATATTGGGCCAAACCCAAACACAGGGAGCGGACAGTCACTATACCCACAATAGGACAGCCCACAGATGTCTTTGATGTGTCCCATCCTATCGGTAACACCCAACCCTGCGGAGGAACCATGCATACAGGTGGCGATAGGTGACAAAAGATTTTCCTTGCTAGTAGACACAGGGGCAACCAGGTCCTGTATAAGGAAGGGGAAGTTCAACTTGTCAGGCAAAGCTATGCACACTCAAGGATTTTCTGGGGCTCGAGGGTTGGTTTCCTTCACTGATAACATCATCTTATCTGTTGGAGATCACAACATGTCTCTACCATTGCTGTACTCAAAGCAATCACCAGTAAACATACTAGGGAGAGACATCATGAGCAGACTGAACATGACCATCTCCTTTACTGACAAATGAATAGTGTGCTCTACACCAGGCATTAACATGCTCACAGCGCGCCACATCCTGCAGGCTTATTGTGGCAAAACAGTGGCAAGGGCAGAACCACTAGATGGGGACCTCTTCCAATATGGAACAGACATGGCTACCAGGAATAGAGGGCAAGGTGTGGAGGAGACCACCAGCTTACCTTTTCAGGCCAGAAACACCGACAAATGAGAAGGAAGGGGCCATAATATCAGTGAGCATTGAGAGTATTGTGGCAGCTACAGACTACATTGCAGTTCACGCCCAGGATAGGGAGGGGAAAGCATGGAGAGCAGTAATAGCATTAGCAGAAGGATGCAGACTACACAGGTATCAGATGAGGAGATTTTCTCAGACGAAAAAGGAAATGGGGAGATGGTGTTCGAGATGAGCGTCTGCATTTGGTTGAGAGTGACATACAAAGAGGTAGCACAAAAAATGGCAATGGCACTAGAAGCACCCACCACCACAGAAATACCCTTTTATGAGGAGGACCTAGCAGCAGTACCAGCCTCTTTATGGACCACCAGTCCGTATGAAGTAGACTGTATAAAAAGCATTGGAGGAGTACAAATAAAATTAAAGAAAGGTGCAATGCTGCCTAGGGTGAAGCAGTACCCACTTTCCAAAGAAGCTGATGAAGGGATCTATGAAACAATAACTGCTCTAGTAAATAGAGGAATATTAGTACCATAAGAATCCCCCTGCAACACTGCAGTGTATCCTGTGCTTAAGGAGAAGGGAGGGTCTTGGCTTTTCATCCAAGATCTAAGACCCCTTAACCACATTGTAGAAGCAGAATGCCCCATAGCGGCTAACCCAGCCACTATACTGTTTTGGAATACCAGCAGAGGCATCCCGGTTCACCGTGATTGACCTCGAAAACGCCTTCTTCTCAATACCACTACACCCTGATTCACAAGATTTAACGTTTCACATACCGCAGCATAACATGGAAACACACAAGACTACCACAAGGGTACTGCGAGTCACCATCCATCTTTAACAGAGTGATACAAATGGATCTGGGAAACATAGACATGGAAAGTACAGTGCTGCAATATGTAGATGACATTATCATCTGCAGCACCACAGAGGAAAAGTTCAGAAGGGACTCTGTAAAAATGCTCACAGTACTGGCTGAGAAAGGATACAAAGTAGACAAGGAAACATTGCAGTACTGTCAGGAACAAGTGCTCTACATAGGGCAGAACATTTCACAGAAAGGAAGAAACATTGCACCACAAAGAGCACAAGCCATAATGAACACACCACAGCCACAGACAGTGAGAGATCTGCAGCAATTTTTGGGCATATGCAACTATTGCAGGGCATGGGTTTTTGATTACAGCTCATACATAGGACCACTGCCTGAGGCCCTCAGAGAAGCACAGAGGGGGGAAAGGAAGTTGGGATGGACAAGAGAAATGACAGAGGCATTCAATGAGCTAAAATATGCCATCTCAACTGCACCAGTACTAGCCACCCCCAACTATGAAGAACATTTTTACATATTCTGACATTGTGATAAAGCAGTAATGAAAGCAGTACTGACACAAAAAACAAGCATGGGACACAAACCAGTGGCATTTTACAGTGGACATTTGGATCCGGTAATGATAGGCCACTTCCCGTGCTCAATAATAATGGTGTGCCCCACCACACTGTATGTGGTACACGCTCTCTTTGCAATATTGAACAAAACAAAGTTCACATTGACCAATCAAAGAGCAACAGGTTATGAAATTATACTGTCCAGGCCTGAATTGAAAATAGTGAGGTGCAGTAACGTCAACCCAGCACGGTTCATAGCAGAAGTAGTCGAAGATGGCAACTACACACATGACTGCACACATGCAATTGAAATGTACTCAAGCACCAGGAAAGTTGAGGAAAATGCCCTAGAGGGAGGAGAGATAAAGTACATAGATGGGTCTTCAACAATTGACCAGAGTGATGGGGTGAGAACAGGCGCAGCAGTGGTATGATTGAGGGACGATTGGACGTACGTTCTAGTGAGGTGCGTCCAATTACCACAACACTATTCAGCACATGCAGCAGAGCTAGTAGCACTGATCTTAGCCCTCCAAGAGAGCAATGACAAGAGAGTAACAATATACTCTGACAGTGCATATGTTACATCGACAGTACACTCAGGATTAATAAAATGGCAACGAAGAGGGTTCAGAACAGAAGAGCAGACGGCACTCCGGTGTAACATGCTCCCCTACTTTCTGAATTAATTGATGTAACTGAGTACCCTAAAGAAATAGCTCTGGTGAAATGTCAGGCCCACCTGAATGGAGACAATCCAATATCAAGAGGTAACGAAGCAGCAGATGCACATACTAAATATACTGTGTATTTTGGCGAGACATGGACCCTCCCAGAAAAACAAAAAGATAAAGGGGGGGCAAGACAGATGCTGATGAAGGATGGGTTCACACACATCCCAGAAACACAAATAATGGAGCTTCAGGCAGCAGCACCAATGGCAGAAAAGGAACTATGGGTCAAAAGAGGATGCACAATGTCCCCCACAGATGCATTATGGCGACAGAATAATACAGGCAAAGTAGTGATGCCCCTGGCCCTATTGAAAACAGCCCTGGCCCAACTACACCATCCCCGAAACACAGGAAAAGAAGTGATTGCAGCACAAATAAAAGAATCATGGTTCTGTCCCGAGCTAAACTCGCACGTTGAAAATTTCATTAGCAATTGCCTCACATTCCAGCAATTCACGGCCAGTCACACGCTGCAAGTGATCGAAGGTACTATACCCCCGCCTGAAGGACCCTTCCAGCACCTACACATTGACTACGTTGACATGATCAATGTATGCCAAGGCTACAGATACATGATTGTAGTAGTATGCCCATTTGCCAGATGGATCGAGGCCAGTCCCTGCTCCCATGCAGACGCCTTCAGAGCAGCAACATTTCTGGTAAGGGAGGTGTTCCCTAGGTGGGAAGTATGTGAAGTGCTGCGGTCAGACAATGGCCCACACTTTGCCAACGAAATGTTCCAGCACGTAACTGCTGTCTTGGGAATAAAGCATAAGTTTGCATGCGCGTACCACCCACAAGCAAATGGCATCTGCGAACACCACAATGGCCTCCTAAAAGAAGAGATAGCAAAAATTCAGCAAACAACCAAAAAGAGTTGGCTTTACTGCTTCTCCTTGGCCTTGTTTGAATTGAGGAATAGGCCAAGGTCGGATCACCACCTCACACCACACAAGGTGGTGACCGGACGTCAAATGCACCTTACAGTCACACCACCATCAAGAGCAACAACCGATTGCCATGCTACAAAAAATGTCTTTGGTGAAGAAATGCACGAGTATGTCTCTTCCCTGGTTACTAGTGTTGCTTTTATCTCTCAACAGATTCAACGGACACAGGGCGGATCAAAGAATAATCAACAAGGAGAAACAACAAACGAGGAACAGGAACCAACTGCACAGTGGACAGTGAAAGAGGGGGACCGGGTCCTCCTCAAAATCTTTAATCGAAAGTGGAACAGCCCTAGGTTCACAGGGCCCCACGTGGTGGACAAAATAGTTCCTAGAGCTATAAAAGTTAAGGGAAAAAACGTGTGGACACACATCCACAACATCAAGCCCTACAAAGTACAGACCCTCCCTCACATCAACAAAGGGGCCAACTCTTCAGCAACGACAACTGGCAACAACGATGACACAGCACACACACCAACCTCCCCAAAGGACATAAATGACCAACCGCCATAGCCCACCCTATGATCACGAGATCCCAGACAAATAAATAACCCCCCCACCAACCACCATTAAGCAAAGATTGCCCAAGCAAATTGAAATTTACACAACACTATGTAAACACATGCATATTCTCTTCTCTTTTTGTCTCGCACACACAGGTATTGCGCATTGTTAATGTGTATGTAATAAAAAGAAACAAAGTATAATTGATAAAAAAATACATCACTACCCAGGGGTCAATGCTGCCCGCAGATGATAAGACCCCAGAAGCATTTTCACACCAGTTTGTATACATTATAAAAATACCAAAACACACAAAAAGAAGGAGAATACGCATATATTATAGCACGTTCCTTTTGATAATTGCACAATCATTTCCACACCTCCACACAGCACTATCCGCCCTACAAGACAGAACAGTAAGGCAAGTGTGGGAACAGCTTTTCACCTGGGCATTGAACGATATTTTGGTAAGCAGGGCTTGAATAAAAATACTAACAACAATAATGCATATTTTGAGAAATGTCAGGCGCGCACCTATATCATCTAAAGAAAATAGCTGCAGGACCGCAGCAAAGGTAAGAGTTATGCCAGTGGTAATAGCAACTGTAATGAAAATGGTAGGGATATTTTTCACCACTGGTCTGATTACTGCCGATGTCTGGCAGGCCTACTACGCTTTTTGTGCGATGGCACCTCCCCCTACTAACATTTCCCCTACCATGGCTGCAAAGAGTGCGGCGTCAGGTGGTACAAGTAGTGCGGGACCCAACGTAAAAAGAGATAAATGTAGCGTTTCTATTGATATACATGGGGTGGACACATACCTTAGAGAAGCTGCACATGTCTCTAACAACATGTGGTACAAACACATGTCCAAAATTGGTAAGGATACGACTAAGGGCAACTGCTATGTATGCTCGTTAATTCCATACACCATGAGCGCCTCAAGAACGTTTGTGGAAACTGAAGTACGTGCAACAACGGCTGAGTGCGTGTTATATCTAGCCTTGTTCCAAACACGTGGACGATTCCAACGGAAAAGAGCAATGCTGAGGTGGAGATCCAGACCAACATACCCATATGAAGATAACTTCATCAAAACGCTACCAATGTTTGACGAATCGTGGCAGCAGTCGGGCCCGACAAAGGACAAACCGAAGAAGTGACCTTGGACTACCTACCATGTGAATGGTACGCAAAGGAAACTGCAGGTGAACCAGGATGCTGGGAGCGGCCACTAATATTGATATATGGCAAGGTATACACAAAGGATGGATGGGTGGATGGAGTTGTAGGAAGTAAAATGAAAACATTGGCAAAATCACCAGTAATGACAGTACAACCGGAAAACGACAAGTTCTTAAAGGAATGGACAAAGAGTGCAGCACTAGTGACATGGTTAGATAAAGAAGAAGAACCCATAACAATACTCCCGCTCACGGCACCAACACTATGTTACCAGCATGATGGAGAAGTTGATATTGGAACAACTAACGGCTGCAAGAAAATTATAGATTCCTGAGGGGGGTACGGGAACAGCAGTAGTGATGGACCACTGTTGGGCCTGCGGAGCAAAGGCATACAGCAGTTTACCGCCATTATGGAATGGAGTATGCACTATGGTACACATCAACGTACCATCCCTGGTAGTACCACAAAAACACGTCAACATGGAGAACTTCCCGAAAATGGACGAAGGGAACAAAAGGAAGAAAAGGTCAGTGAAGAAGGGAGAAAGCAAGCCACAGAACGACACGAAGAACCTATCAAGAGTAAAAAGACAAGGAGAACCACTGACAGGAAACTACCTATGGGGAAGATCAGAAACAGCTCTGAGTGACATTCCACGTGCACACAGACCATTTAGCAGAGCAGCAATGTTCTTTTCATCCATCATACATCCAGGGGTACAGGCATATGCAAATTCGAAGTGGCTGAACATTACAAGGTGGGAATTAATGATGACAATAAATTCAACTGTCAATGGATTCAACGCGATAAAAGAAGAACTGAGGGCGATAAGGATGGTGGCCCTACAGAACAGATATGTGCTAGACCTCCTGACATCGATGGAAGGAGGTGTTTGCGCAAAAATTGGAAGCTCATGTTGCACGTTCATTCCTGCCAATGACAAGGACAACGGCACAATTTCTGAGGCAGTATCACAGCTGGCCAAGATGCATGCCAAAATAGAAGAAGAAGCAAAGGGAGTAAAGAAGGACGGGAGCTGGTTCTCTTACATCTGGTCCTGGATGCTGTCTTGGCTCTCAGATGGTCTTAAGATTGTGACAGGGTGCACTATTTTAGGAATAGCCATCCTGATGGGGATAAAGGTATGGAAGAAGAGATCAACGCGTACTGCTGAGGAGCTGATAGGCATGCACATCCTAATGCCAGCTGTAGACGACGAACACACAGACATCATTATCAAGGAACATGAAAGGTTGCGCCAGCAGATAGCAGAAGCAGACTTGTATCCACCATCAATAAAGGTCGAGAACCCAAGGAACCCGAAGAGCTATGTTGGAAAGTGGGTTTACTGCAAACCGGGCGGCGGATGTGTTTACATGTACTGGTCATTTGAAGATCATGTGAATCAGTACGGACACTTGGCAGGAATAACAAAGGTATGGCGGACACGCGGAGACAAGAGAGTGGATCATTTTGTGGTCGACAAGTCGTCCAGAGGGGGCACTGAAGAGGGAAAATGGGTCAATCCCTTACCCCACCATACAAACCATGGCCATCTAGGACGTCACGACCCGAGCACCCTCCGCAAGTGGAATTCGTCCCATTCACTGCTGCACCAGACGTCAAGATCCACTGTGGTCACACTCCACACAGCCAGGGAACTGTAACGCTCACCTGGTTCCCACGGAGGCGCGGGCGTGGTCTGGACGGCAGTGGCCTCTTCGAAGGAGATGTTCAGCACCCTGAAGATGGAGTGGGCTGGGTTCCCAAATCCGGCTTGTCTGGCTCAGATGAATACCCTTCTGTGAGCGAAAAGGAAGGGTTAATACTCTGCGGGTTTTGTGTTGATCTCCCGTTCCCCTTCTCACCCTCCTTGCAACCCTTCTGTAATTCCCTGTGGAGACTCACCTTAGGGATTGAAAAGGCAAGCTCTCCATCCTGCTTCTGATGCAGGGGCGCGTTGGGATCCAGTTACGTCACTGGATAGTAAGTTCGAGTTCGCTTGTCTGTTCCGGTAAGTACCGTAAATGTTTACGGCAAGCTTGAGTCTAAACTGTTCCTCTTCTCTTTTGCAGGTAATGGAAGACTCCGGGCTGAGGGCGGTTTCCGTCGAAAACCTGATTTCAGGTGAGGTTTGGTGTAGGCCCACTACTGTCTTTTCCTGTCTCTTTTTCCTTAGGGGCCGGAGTTTGAGAATGCCGAAGAAATGGAGCCGGTACGAAGCAGAAGCTGAGTCCGACCTGTAAGCTGGTAAGTTTAAAATAGTTTGTTTGCTACGGTTCTTGCATTCACTAATGTGATGTTTGCTTTTTCCCCATAGGGGCTGGGGTGCTGAAATGCCCAAGGAATGGCATCGACCCGAAGGTAAGAAGAATTCGCTTGGCCGGTAAGTGCTTCTTGGTTATTTTCCCCTTCTCACCTTGCTTTCTTCTCTTCGTCTCCCTGTAGGTGCTGGAATGCTGCAGGAGATCCGGATGGGCGTCGCAGAGCCGAAGGCGCCACGTGCAGGTAAGAGAAGAGCGCCAAGATGTATGCGACGCGATGAGTATTTAAAATGATGTCTTTTTGCAGGAACGTTGGCACGCTGAATCCGGAATGCAGCTTTAACAGGTAAGGTTTGTTTTCACCTGTTTCTTCTTCCCTTTTCTATCCTTAGGTGTTTCCAGGATGCTGGCAGGCGTGGTCGAGGACTGGAGCAAGAGCAGGCACAGTGAGCATCCAGCTGCAATGAGCAGAACAACGCGAAGCGTGGTTTGCTGTCTGGGCGTGGCTTAAATAGCCTTTCAAGTAGTCCCAGGTATGTATCCTTCCACTGAAGGTATGTATCCTGCCACCAGCCACACCCGTGTGGTTAAGTAGTTCCTTTTTCATCTGGAAGTTGTAGAATGATCTGCCAGGTAAGGAAATTGCAGCATGGTCTGCCAGGTAAGTTTGCACCAAACACTATTCCTTCCATATCTTGTATGAGCCTGGCACCGATGGTGCCAGGACTGTTATCCCTTATGAGCCTGACGCCAACGGCGCCAGGACTGAGTCCAAAGAGCCCCTATCTGGGGTGACTGGGACTTCCCTAGTATACATGTTGCCTGCCTCTGAGGGTGCCGGGCCCTGTCTGGCCCCTTGGAGGTAGGCATCATGACAGTACCTCCCCCCAAGGCCCCTCCCAAGGACGTACTGTCCAGAGGCTTTGGTTTGTGTGGAAACTTACGATGAAATTTTTGAATTAGACGAGGTGCATGTATATGATCGCTTGGTTCCCAAGATCTCTCCTGAGGTCCATATCCTTTCCAATCAATTAGGTAAAAAACCTTTGACTTGGACATCTTAGAATCTAATATGTCTTTAACTTCGAATTCCAGTTCCCCATCTACTGGGATTGGTTCTGGTGGCTTGAGTAGCCTGGTTCCGGGTTGTAGAGGTTTCAACAGTGATACGTGGAAAACCGGATGGATTCGCATGTTGGGGGGCATATCGAGTTTGAAGGCTACCGGGTTGATTACAGCCTTGATTGGATAAGGCCCCATATATCTTGGGTTAAAAGTTCGCGGGCCTTTAAGTGGTAGATGTCTAGTCGCCAGCCACACTTGATCTCCAACTTGGTAAGGAGGTACTTCGCTCCGATATAAGTCAGCATTTTCCTTATATTTGTCCTTGGCCTGCTGTAAATGAGTCTTGGCTTCTTTGAAGGCTCGGGTTATGGTGGCATGTAAGTTATACACGGCAGGAATTTCAAGGCCTTGAGGTGGTTCAAGATCCGAAGTTCTGGGATGGTGGCCAAATAAGGTATAAAAAGGAGTCTGGCCAATTCCTGAATGCACAGAATTATTGTACGCATATTCAGCAATCCATAAAATGTCTTTCCAATTATATTCTGATTGATGCAACATGCACCGTAAGTACTGTTCCAATGTCTGGTTTGTTCTCTCGGTTTGGCCGTCGGTCTGAGGATGGTGGCTGGTAGATAAACGCACATCAACTTGTGCCATTTGGCAACATCTCTTCCAGAACCGAGAAATAAACTGGCTTCCCCGATCAGAGATTAATATGGATGGAAAACCATGTAGACGAACGACGTTCTCAAGAAATTCCTTGGCTAGGGTGGAGGCTGAAGGCAGCCCTTTCAAGGGAATAAAATGGGCCATCTTGGAGAAGAGGTCTACAATTACCAGTATAGTATTAAATCCTTGACAAGGAGGTAGGTGTAACGCTCACCTGATTCTCGCAGAGGCGCCGGTCTTGACTGGGCGACTACCGTATCTTCAAAGGTGATGTGTAGCACCCGGTTGGCTCTTTGGGCTGGACCTCTGTGCACTGTATGCCTGACGTGTAGAGTAAGATGTCTGCAGATAGAAAATATGGGGTTAATGAACTGGGGTTATTGGGGTGTCCCTATCTCTTTCCTCTTCTCCTCTCCTGTAGACCCCCAAAGGTTAACGCTCTCACCTTAGGTAAGTGAATGCCGAGCTCTCCATCTGCCTCGGGGCAGGGTGCTGTAACCAGTTTCTTCACTGGATAGGTAGCGCAGGCCTCTTGACTTCAGAGGACTGCTGTCCGTCGTTTACTGCACGAACGGTAAGTTTCGAGTCATTCAAATGTCTTTAAAGTCTTTAGTAATGATGTCTCTTGTTTTGCAGGGTTCCGGCGATGGCGGATGACGGGCTGAAGTGAGTTGAAGATGGAGCCCGTGTGATGAATAGAAGCGCCTGGAAGCACGTAAGTAGGCGCTTGTTGCCTGCTTCACTATGCGCTCTAACTGTCTTTTTATTTTGCAGGTACGAGTTCGGAGCGGCTGCAGGGTGCCGGAATACCCACTGGATTAGATGTGGAAAGGAGTAATGGCACATGAGTATTAAAGTTCCCCAATGTCTTTAAACGCACCTTGTTTTGTCTTTCAGATGCGGGATGCAGCGCCGAAGGCCTCCGGAGCGTGTGAAGAGTTGGTAAACTTTTGTCTTTCAGATGCCGGAATGCAGTGTGAAGACCTCCGGAGCGCACGAAGAGTAGGTAAGCCTTTGCCTTTCAGATGCCGGAATGCTAACCTGTTCTTTCTTGTCTTTATAGGTGTTGCTGAAGACTGGATTCAGGATGGTAAGCCTTTGCCTTTCAGATGCCGGAATGCTAACCTGTTCTTTCTTGTCTTTATAGGTGTTGCTGAAGACTGGATTCAGGATGGTAAGCCTTTTTCCTTAGGCCCAGGACCGGATGCAGAAGACACGATGAGCGTTCTGCTGCAGAGGTTGCAGAATAACGCAAAGCAAGATTCATCCACCGGGTGTGGTTTAAATAGCCTCCTGTAGTGCTTAGGTGTCTCCTTCCACAGCCACGCCTAAGTAAGAAAAGAGTTCCTGGTAAGAAAAGAGTTCCTGCCTTCCAGAAGAGTTCCAGTGTTCTGAATCTAGGGAGTGGCTCCAGCCCCACCCAACAGGAAAAGTAGTTCCAAACAGAAGAGGATCAGAGGCTCAACTGGCAGGCAAGTAAGCAGCATGGTCTGCTGAAGGTAAGTCCACCCAAGCATTATGAGCCCGGCGCTTCCAGCGCTGGGACTGGGCATATTTATGAGCCTGGTGCCACTGGCGCCAGAACTGGGCGCAAAAGGTCCCAATTGGGACTGGTTGGCACTCGGAACCTGGGTTATGGATCTGCTTCCAAGGGAGTTGGGAAAACCCTGACCTTTTGGAAGCAGAGATCATGACAGTAGGTCAGTTATAAAATCCAGCGATAGAGTGTGCCAAGGTGCCGGTGGGATGTCCAGAGGTCGTAACGGACCGGCTGGTTTTTGCTTTTGACTCTTATTTTGGGCGCACACTGCGCATGTCTTCACGAAAGATTTTATATCCTTTCGCCAGGAGGGCCACCAGAAATGCCTTTTAATTTTTTCTTCAGTCTTAGCGATGCCCGGGTGTCCTTCCATTAGTGTCTCACGATGATGGGCAATAACGAGATCTTGCAAATCCTTTTGAGGCAAGAACAGTCGCCCCTGGAAATAAGGTAAATCGTTATTAATTGAAAATCTGGGATCTTTCAGGCTCCATTTTTGCAAGGCTGCAGCGTCGAAAAGCAATTTAACTCTAGTTTGAATATCCTCTAGAGTTTGTGAGGAGATCACCCCCAAAATTCTCTCTTCGGGAATAATCGGAACTGGATCTAGAGTTGGGGTAGAATGGCGCATTCCTATTCCAGATAGTGCGTCCGCCTTGCCATTCTTGCAGCCGGGGCAATAGGTGATCACAAAGTCAAATTCTGCAAAGAACAGGGCCCAACGGAGTTGGCGTGAGGATTGAGCTTTGGCCGTTTTTAAGTATTGCAAATTCCTGTGGTCTGTAATTACGGTAACAGTATGTCTTGCGCCGAGAATGTAATGACGCCAAGCCTTGAAAGCTGACTTGATAGCTAATAGTTCTTTATCTGTGATTGTGTAGTGAACTTCTGGAACTGAGAATTTTCTGGACCAAAAGGCCACAGGATGCAGTTGGTTCGAGACTGGGTCCCTCTGTGATAGAACCGCTCCCATGGCTAAACTAGATGCGTCAGTTTCCACAACGTAAGGGAGATCTGGACGGGGATGTTTTAACACAGGTGCAGAGGTGAATTTAATTTTTAGTTCCTGAAATGCTTGTTCTGCTTCCGTAGTCCATTTGAAACATTTGTTTTTCCGTAAGAGGGCTGTGATTGGTTGAACCACTCGAGAAAACTCCGGGATAAACCTTCGATAGAAATTGGCAAAACCAAGCATGCTCTGAACCCCTTTCACAGAACTAGGAGATGGCCATTTGAGGATCGCGTCCACTTTCCGTGAGACCATTCGAACTCCCTTTGGCGTTAGGACGAAACCAAGAAACTCAACCTTCGTGACGTGAAAAATGCACTTTTCGAGCTTTCCAAATAGTTTGTGCTGGCGTAGTTTCTCCAGGACGGCCTTAACATGTTTTCGGTGATCAGATTCCGAGGAAGAGTACACTAGGATGTCGTCAATATATATGATGACACAAACATCTATAAGTTCTCGAAAGATGTCATTCATAAAATACTGGAAGGCAGCAGGTGCGTTGCACAACAGTCCTGATACTCAAGTGGTAGTTGTGCTGACACAGAGGTTACTGAGGCTAGACCTACTTGTGGATTTCCGGAATAACAAGTTTGTCTGCAGTTAGGAAAAGTGATACTCTTTGCTCGCCAGTCAATTAGAGGATTATGTGCTTCTAACCAAGGGATCCCCAAGATTACCTGAAATTGTGGAGCCTTGATTACGTCGAACACTATGGTTTCCCTATGACCATCTTGGCCAACCAGTGTCATTTCTGTGGTAGAATGTGCTACCGGCCCAGAGGCAATTTCGGTCCCATCAACTGTGGTAATGACATCTTTGGTGATTTTTGGTCAGAGAGGGAGACCAATCCTGGAAGCCAATTCAAGATCAACATAGTTCCCAATAGCCCCACTGTCGAGATATGCCTTTATGCCATGTAATCGTTGAGGCTGCTTTGGATCCACGAGGGTCATTGGCATGATGAAATGCGAGGTCAAAGAGTTTGTCTTCACGCTCGGCAAGCAGACCTCTACGCTTGTCGGGCTTGATCGTTTCCCGAATCAGATTTTGGAAGGTTTTGGTCTGTGGCTCCAACCACCTTCTTGGGTGGTTTTACCGGGCAATTTCGTAGAAAGTATCCAGACCCTCCGCAATAGAGACATAACTGGTTTTGCCGTCTTCTTTCTCGTTCTTTCTGCGTTAGGGGTCCTTTTACTCCCCCAATTTGCATTGGCTCCGAAGTGTCGGTACTCTTGGGGTTTGCGTGGGTTTTTACCAAAGCCCGAGTTTCAAATCGAGTCCGATCAGTCTTTCTATTCTGGAGTCTATGATCAAGTTGGATCACTAAATCAATGTATTCCTCACAGAGTTGGGGTGGATTCACAATTTGAGCCAGAACATCTTTTAGCTCTCCACGAAGTCCTCGATGAAACAAGGTGATTCTTTTATTCTCAGGCCACCCAGTTTCCACGATCAGTCTGTTAAATGTGGCGATATAAGATAGGAGGTCTCGGTTCCCTTGACGCAAAGACAGAAGTTCGTTATCCAAGGCCTCACCCTGGGCGTGCTGGGCAAATCTCTCCATACTAGCCTGGAAGCGTTGAAAGTCACGAAGGATAGGATTGTCTTGATTTACCAACGGAATAGACCAATCGGCTGCACAGCTGCTGAGATACGATAAAACAAAAGCCACCCTAGTTTGGTCATTAGGGAAGGCCCCAGGTCTACATAAAAAGTGTAAACGACATTGGTTCATGAAAACAGCGTATTTCTTGGGGTCCCCCGCAAAACGTTCCGGTGGGGCCAAAGGCATGTTTCCCGGCAGGTTAATTTGCACCGGGTTAGTGGAAGCCATAGGAGTGGACTCTCTCCCGGAAGCAGGTAATGGCGTTTGTCCAGCCTGATTCTGCAAAAGCTGTTTAGTCAGGTCATCGGTTCGTTCTTTGGACAAGATCAGTTCTCTTCGAAGAACGTTGGTTTCTTGGCGGGCGGCGTGAACTTCCGCCCGTAATTCCCCCAATAGTTGGGCCAGTTGGTCTGTTTCGGAAGTCTTCATGGCGCCTGGGTGGGTAATTGTGGGTAGGCTTTGCGTTCTGTAACGCTCACCTGGTTCCCACGGATGCGCGGGCGTGGTCTGGACTGCAGTGGCCTCTTCGAAGGAGATGTTCAGCACCCTGAAGATAGAGTGGGCTGGGTTCCCAAATCTTGCTTGTCTGGCTCGGATGAATACCCTTCTGTGAGCGAAAAGGAAGGGTTAATACTCTGCGGGTTTTGTGTTGATCTCCCGTTCCCCTTCTCACCCTCCTTGCAACCCTTCTGTAATTCCCTGTGGAGACTCATCTTAGGGATTGAAAAGGCGAGCTCTCCATCCTGCTTCTGATGCAGGGGCGCGTTGGGATCCAGTTACGTCACTGGATAGTAAGTTCGAGTTCGCTTGTCTGTTCCGGTAAGTACTGTAAATGTTTATGGCAAGCTTGAGTCTAAACTGTTCCTCTTCTCTTTTGCAGGTAATGGAAGACTCCGGGCTGAGGGCGGTTTCCGTCGAAAACCTGATTTCAGGTGAGGTTTGGTGTAGGTCCACTACTGTCTTTTCCTGTCTCTTTTTCCTTAGGGGCCGGAGTTCAAGAATGCCGAAGAAATGGAGCCGGCACGAAGCAGAAGCTGAGTCCGACCTGTAAGCTGGTAAGTTTAAATAGTTCGTTTGCTACGGTTCTTGCATTCACTAATGTGATGTTTGCTTTTTCCCCATAGGGGCCGGGGTGCTGAAATGCCCAAGGAATGGCATCGACCCGAAGGTAAGAAGAATTAGCTTGGCGGGTAAGTGCTTCTTGGTTATTTTCCCCTTCTCACCTTGCTTTCTTCTCTTCGTCTCCCTGTAGGTGCTGGAATGCTGCAGGAGATCTGGATGGGCGTCGCAGAGCCGAAGGCGCCACGTGCAGGTAAGAGAAGAGCGCTGAGATGTATGAGTATTTAAAATTATGTCTTTTTGCAGGAACGTTGGCGCGCTGAATCCGGAATGCAGCTTTAACAGGTAAGGTTTGTTTTGACCTGTTTCTTCTTCCCTTTTCTATCCTTAGGTGTTTCCAGAATGCTGGCAGGCATGGTCGAGGACTGGAGCAGGAGCAGGCACGGTGAGCGTCCAGCTGCAATGAGCAGAACAACGCGAAGCGTGGTTTGCTGTCTGGGCGTGGCTTAAATAGCCTTTCAAGTAGTCCCAGGTATGTATCCTTCCACTGAAGGTATGTATCCTGCCACCAGCCACACCCGTGTGGTTAAGTAGTTCCTTTTTCATCTGGAAGTTGTAGAATGATCTGCCAGGTAAGGAAATTGCAGCATGGTCTGCCAGGTAAGTTTGCACCAAACACTATTCCTTCCATATCTTGTATGAGCCTGGCGCCGATGGTGCCAGGACCGTTATCCCTTATGAGCGTGATGCCAACGGCGCCAGGACTGAGTCCAAAGAGCCCCTATCTGGGGTGACTGGGACTTCCCTAGTATACATGTTGCCTGCCTCTGAGGGTGCCGGGCCCTGTCTGGCCCCTTGGAGGTAGGCATCATGACAGGAACCTGCCCGTCCATCAACCCACGTGCTGGAATCTCAGGTGGAGCTGACACCGGCAGTATGGATCAACTCGACTAGACAACAACCACAAAGACCGCCATCGTTAGAGAAGCCATGATGACATAGCCAAAGGACAGGAACACACGTCCCACCATGCACATGGATCAGACACACACCAAACCACATGAAGAACATATACAGTGCTATGATGTAGAGGACCGTGTACACCCACAAACATGCATCATTGTTATTTTCCACATAGGCCACCTACAGCACCACAGAAATGCAAGATGCCAGAAGAGCTAATATACATACTTGCAGATGCTTTCTCGCCACTAACACCATGAAGACGCCACCCTGCATATGGACTATATGCATATGAACCTCTGTCGCCCCTCGCGACCCCCATATTATGGACTATGCACCGCCACCCATAAGCCAGGTCAAGGTAGGCCGCAAAGCCAGAATCCCCAGGCCGGAGCAGCACAGCCACAGCGAAAAGGTGCTGATCGCACAGAACGAGCTACAACAAGAGGCCGCAGCCAAGGCCACAATGTTGTAATTTATATGCCGCGCTCCCCAAACCAAGGCTACACCTGTCACCGCTAAGCGCTTTTCAGAGCCCAAATACAAATCAAATGCTCATAATTCTGCTCCAGCCATGGTCTCACAACACGTGACCAGGATGGCCTGATATGATGCCAAGCCCCGAGGGACAGAGAAGCTCTGGGGTCTCACGTTTGGGACCCAGACTGCAACATTGAAGTAACAAATTGGACACCGACAGCGATGGGAAACACCTGCATGCCAGCTAATGGCAGACCTGTCCATTGTCCACCACTGACACATAGTCGCACTTTGTTCCCAGTATCAGGTACCCCACGAGCTGGGAACAGCGGTGGTCCCAGGTTTGGGGGCTCGCGAGTGAACCATTCAGAATATGAGGGGCTCATCACTGACGCCATTATAGTTAGCCAATCACCAAGTGTCCCCTTGTAACAATTCTGTTGTAGCAATTGTTAGGGATGGCCCAAGCGTACCACCTGACCCTTCCTCAACCACTAACATCCTTTCCTATAGGTACCTATACGGACCTTACCACTCTGGGAGCCAACCCGAGATGGCGTTAGGTTTCGGGGCTAGTTTTCCCAGGTGACGCACGTAGCCGCGTCATACAGCTAGAAAAAGGGCCTGCAAGCCCACTGATAATGAGAAGTCTCCTGGATACATATGTTCTGAGAGTTCATCCCTGCCTGTTTTTGTAATAAACAGCAGTACACCCCTTGCTCTTGTGTGTGTCTCACACTCCTTTTTGGGACGAGGGAGGAGTTGGGGCCTCCCCTACCCTGGAGGTCCACGGACAGCCCTGCCGGCCCCCAGGAAATTACCCCGACAATACGAATAGCCTGGAGTGAAAGGAGCTGAAATCAGACGGGAAGTGAACAAAAGACTTGAGAGTCCAGGAAAATCTGCAGAAGAAATTTGTAGATGGAAGAACAGAGGCCAGATGCAGATTTGGGAATCAGTGTTATCAGCAGATGGCTGGGAAGAAACAGTGATTATATGCAGAGCCTGGGTGATCATTGGTTGTTACCAGCCAGTCGTTGACATTCTACAGAATGGATGTAAGCCATTATGGCCGAGACTTGCTAAACTAGTGTCCTGGGTCGAGATAGAGGAGGGCCCTTGCAGATAGTGCCTTTGGAGAGTGCAAAGTTGTGCTTCAGAAACAATGGCACAAGAAAATTTGGAGAGAATCAGAACGGTGGTTGTATCTTTGACATACTAGGAATGAAACTGGGAACAGCAGTGATCATGGAACATTATTGGGCTTGTGGATCCAGAGCCTATATGAAGCTACCCAAAGATTGGGGAGGACGATGCTCACTGGTGAATGTTCATGTTCCAGCATTAGTGATTCCCAAAAGTGATTTGAATCTTGACAGTTTCCCAAAAGCAGATGCTCACCTGAGAAAGAAGAGATCTGTGGAACTGATAAAGCGAATGAAGAGGGAGAACTATTTCTCTGCAAAATCAATAGAAGCATCTGACTCCATCCTGTATGAGCACTGAGTGTTTAGCCAGACTTCGTCAGTATTCACGTTGATCTTTATTCCGAGTATCCAGGTTGGAGCAAATACCAAATGGCTGCATATTACCAGATGGGAATTGCTTCAGACGATCAACACAACCATAAAGGGATTCAATGCAATCAGAGAGGAGATGAAAGGCTTACGCCTGATGACTGTTCAGAATAGATATGTCCTAGACATAATCACAGCAATGGATGGAGGTGTTTGTGCAAAAATTGGAGAATCATGTTGGACATTTATACCTTCTCACGATGACGAGAATGGCACCTTGACAGAGGCCATAGAGATGCTAACGGAGCTACACATCCAGATGATAGACGAAGTAGAAGACATTGCTGATGACAGTTGGTTTGGATCACTCTTTTCTTGGGTTCCACAATGGATGGCAGACATGTTCAAGTTCCTTGGAGCCCTGATCATGTTTGTGTTGCTTGGATTCTGTGTGATCAAGATAATAATCACAAAATGCAAGAAGACAGCAAAGAAAGCCATAGGGATGAAGATAATGATCGATGTTGAATCAGGATGGAAGGCCAGAGATCTGAAAGATGAAGAAATCAGAGACTTTGTGAAGGCCAGTATCAATGCACCTGAGGGAACTAAATTCCTGTATCCAAAGAACCATAAGAAGTATGTGGGAAGATGGATCTACTGTAGTCCAAGTGGACAGTGCATGCTCATGACTTGGAACAAGGATAAGCATGTGAAATCAGCTGGATGCCTGAAGGGAGTCATAAAGATATGGCTCCCAAAGAAACATTTCTAGATGTCTAGATGTGAAGAATGATGGGAGATTGGTCGATGAATCGGCAAGAGGCGGGAGTGTAGAGAAGGAGCTAAGTACCCCCACCTCAATCATCTCCCCCATCTTGCCTATATGTTGGGAACCAGAGTGTGAGACACGTGCGTTACCAGTGAAAATACTGATACCAAGAAGAGTCCTGGAAGCAAGGTTCCCATTGAGAAAACTATACCTGCATACAAGACAGTATGATGGCCAGTTGAATGAAATCCCGGAAGAAACAGGACAAATGAATGGCGAAGATGAATGCTGATGTCACACAGAGCAGAACTGACCTATATTGAAGAGATGCAGAGACTAGAGAGTGCAGATATTCTATAAGGCATCACGAAAGTATTGAAGATAAGTGACATTTTGGGATCAAGATGAAGAAACTTATGCTAAAAAACGAATGAAGATATCAAGTCTTGTTACACGTGTACAGATGCAAAGAAACGCAAGCAGTTGAAGTATTCTTGAGGCTAGCTTACAGTGAACAGACTGCAGCATGCGCCAACAAGTACATTACACAGCCCACGGTAGTGGCTATGTAGTTATGGTTAAGTTGCTAATCCCATAGGAAGAGCACTTTTTGGGCGGCTTATAACTTTGCTCCCCCTGGACGAATCCTCACCAAACATTGCAAAAGAAGTATATGGCCCACTCTGAATGTACTCTGGTGAGGTTTGGTACAGGGGGGCAAAGTTATAGGGGGTCCCAACATTTATTTTTTTCCCATAGACATAATGGGAAAAAACGTTGCGCACGCCTACAGATCAAACCGCTGGACGGATTAACACCAAATTTATGTCAGTAGCCGCGGCTTAGTCCCAAAAGCGTGCTTTTTTAATTTGGTGTAAATCTGTCCAGTAGTTTCTTTTTTAAATGGCCAAAACATAAGGCAAAATAATTAGTGTTATCTAGGTCCACTTTGCGGACACCCTTCCCTGTTCGCTCCATGGACACGACACCGATTGGTTAGTCGGCGTGCGTCATGTCTGTGGCTGGAGTGAGGGGAGAGGTGCGTCATATTGTTTCGATGCGCCCGCCATCTTGGATCCACTGACAGCGTGGCGGCGAACAGAGGCCAAATGCAATTTTGGGGAGTGTGTTGGTGTGCAGAAGTGCTTGAGGAGAGTTGGGGAGTAAGAGATGGGTCAAATACTGTATTTGTTTAGGTGTCAGGTGCCCCTGATGTGTTCGCCATGTCCGCGGTCATCCTGGCTGTCCGCGGACATAATAAATGCACTACTAGCTATTTTACTTTAGTATGATGTTGGTTTTGGGTTGTTAGTAGAGGAGTGATTGTAATTAACATCCCCTATAAGCAGCCCACATACCACAGTCAAAATGTTTGGTAGTATAGGTGTGTTATGCTGCAGTGGTTGTGGCCAGGGCCTAGAGTCTTGGGTGCAAGGCCGAAGGCCATAGGTATTGCTTATTGCAGAATATTGGTGCAGTTAGATACCTGTTGGTGTATTCTAACTGTGTATTTCTTGGTACATTTTAGTGGTACTTATTTATCTGTTTGCTTGTTGCAGAATCTTGGGGCAGTTAGATACATGTTGGTGTACTCTAACTGTGCACAGTTTTGAAGTTGAAGTTTTGCTTATGTTTATACAAAGATAAAACATTACATTTTTGTTTTAAGAATATTAAGTAAGGGTTTACAAGATTTGCTGGCAATCTCTGCTTTAGAGTAATGGTACTATCATTACAATCAAACCTTCCACAATTATTTTTTATATATGCAGTGTAGTGACCTGCATTGGTTGTGGCTCCTGTGTTGTAGATTATACCTATTGTTGTGAAGGTTTTCTTACCAAGTGATACTTGACCATGTGTGAATCCAGTCAGCTTACAGTTGTTTTTGGTACCATCTGCATTGTAACATAAAAGCATTACTATTACGTATTTGCTATGTGTCTGTATTTGTAAGGTGGAGCGATTATCTGAATTGCAGGTAGTACATAATCTACCATGGTTTGCATTTTGTACACGTTGCTGAAATGGAATGGATTCACAGTTAGGTATGGATACATACACGAAGCGTTCATTAGGGACTTGTTCCTGTGCCACATGGTTGCAGAGAGTGCATGTATGTTTCCACATGTATCAAATCTGGAAGATTGCATTTATAGGTATGTTTTTGTTTTCCAGTACTTGTAGTAAGTACATTCTTGTGGATCTTCTTGTGAGTTTATAGTGAATTTGAAAATTCAGCACAGTAGTCCAATTCTTGTCTTATTCCATGAACACTGTAAGTGTTGTCAGGATTGTTGGTTGCATTTCTATGAAGGACTAACATTTGCAAACACAATTGGTCTGTACTGTGTAAGTAAATGTTCTCAATAATTGGTGGCAATTGGAATGGAATATGTATTGCTACATTTGAGTAGCAATTTACAGCAGTTATATTTGAAAATGTGAATGAACCTGACAGTTCTGTGTCGAAGTCATGTGTTCAGAGTGTGTGTTGCTTCTTTGAAGAAGTAGTTGAGTTACTTTGACCATTAGATTCTTCTTTGGTTGTGGTACTTGATGAAGTATTAGTTTCTTTTTTTTTTCTTTGGAGGAATTGCAGTGATATCCTGTATCATTTCAGTTTAAAGTATTTTCTTTTATAACGTTTTGCTTGTTGTGGAACAGGATAGGTTTTTAGATGGGGGATGTGGAGAGAACACAATCTATTGTATTCTAGAATGCAAGGAATATCTGCATGTACTTTACTTGCATAAAAGTTGACTAGAAATAGCCTGTCAAGTATACGTAAGCGTGATAGTGCTACATAGCCCATGCCTTCTTTAAAGACTGTGATACCAATATCTATTAATGCTTCACCTAGGGTAAGACCTTGTGATTTGTGAATGGTAACTGCGTATGCTAGACTTAGTGAAAATTGTTGGAGGAATTGCAGTGATATCCTGTATCATTTCAGTTTAAAGTATTTTCTTTTATAACGTTTTGCTTGTTGTGGAACAGGATAGGTTTTTAGATGGGGGATGTGGAGAGAACACAATCTATTGTATTCTAGAATGCAAGGAATATCTGCATGTACTTTACTTGCATAAAAGTTGATTAGAAATAGCCTGTCAAGTATACGTAAGCGTGATAGTGCTACATAGCCCATGCCTTCTTTAAAGACTGTGATACCAATATCTATTAATGCTTCATCTAGGGTAAGACCTTGTGATTTGTGAATGGTAACTGCGTATGCTAGACTTAGTGAAAATTGTTCTCTGCGTACATACATGTCGTTGAAAAGAAGGAAGCGTGCTGTTGAGCGTCCTATCCTTTTAACTTATGATAGATTGTCAAAGAGAATATTGACAAATTCAATGTTGTTGTCACTTGGGTATATTTGAAATGCTACAACTGTGCCAAGTGCTCTATTAACTAGTCCTTGCTCCACGTCAAGGTTATGTTTAAGCATTACTCTACAGTTTAAAGATAATTTTAAAATTTTCTCCAAACCAGCTGTGTTGGAGATAGAGTTGTCTACGGTATTTAGTCTTGTTGTGGCTTGTTGACACATGGGTAGTGTCATACCATGTACGCCCAGGTTATCTGTGTAGCAAATTTCAATTATTGATTGCATTTCTTTTTTCAACATTGTTTCATTGAATTTTGAACAGCTTGCAAGAGTTGGCATCACGGACATACAATTGACATTTTTGTGTGCTAATTGTTCCATGACATCAGTGGCACATGAGTTATGGCCATAGAGTGCATGGATGTGCCTGGTTTTTAATATTGCTTGTGCTTCTTGATATAGTACACCAACTCTAATACTTTTAAAAATGTTAGCGTATGTGAGGTCTGCAGACTGGCATATGTTTTCTGTTAATTCTCTGTATTGGAAATGTTGCCAAAGGTTGACATTTCCTATGCTGCCAAGAGTTTTACAGCACAGTTTGTGCCCTAAGGTTTTAAAAATAGGTTCAGCTTTCACTGGTGTCAATTGAAGAAGATCTCCTAAAAATATTAGGTGTTTTCCTCCAAAGAGTCCTTCGTAGTCTGTTTTGAGGACCTCTTGTAATCTGAGGTGAATCAAAGCCAACATTAGGTTGGAGACCATGCTCACCTAATCTATTAGCAGCATTTTCATTTGTTCGAAAACTCTGCGTAGTGCCATTGCAGCTTCTGTGGAAAGTTTGTAATAGTCTAATTTGTTTTGATGTTCTACTGGAAGGAGTAGTAATCGGTGTAAAGTGACACCGCCTATGTTGTAGGCAGCTAAACCTGTGGGGGCAGTTACAACAGCTAACAGTTTGTTGTGCGTCAATTGTTGAAGGAACTTGCTGATGGTTTTGATTAAGAATGTTTTGCCTGAACCAGCTTCACCACTCACATATAGCAGTATCGGTTTGTAGTCTTGGCAAGTACAGTTTTTATTTTCATGTTCCACAACATGTTCAATTTGTTTTGTTATTTCTTGGAAAATGCTACACTGCTCATTGTTCAGTTGTGATTTCAGTACAGGGCAGTGTTCTGTAGCTTGTTCATACTGACACATGGTGTTTTCTACTTCTATCATGGCTAATCCTGCCTCATTTGCTATTAGTGGCTGTCCAAGTGATTCTTGGCTTCCTGTCACAGAAGGTTGACTACTGTCGGGAGTGTCCTCTTGTAGTTGGGCCTGGAGTTCTTTTTCGTGTTGCTGTTCATTGTGCAACATTGTTTGGTACTGTGTAAAGTCTGTTATAGTGCTTTCATTTGCTTTGAAAGCATCTTCATAGGAGTCATATGTATCCAGTAACTCTTCCTCTTTTCTCCATGGTATAAAAAGTTGTAGCAGGGACATGTAATCCAGTTCTTTATGTTGATGAGTTTTTAATGACAATTTGATATAATTAATTAAGCTGCGTTTGGTAAGTTTCACTAAGCTGACTTCACAATTTACAACTCTGTATCTACCTTTCTTTTCATCTGGTTTAACATTATTTTTGTATGTGAAGTTTTGTGCTACGTGGTAGAGACACATGGTTTCCAAAGTGGCACTCCTGTTTGGGTAGTATGCGTCTAGTAATTCTTTTTCAAAATGTCTTGGTTGTTGGGATCATTTTTGGCTATTGTTTCTATGTCCTCATATGATCTGAGAACTCGTTTTCTAGATTTAGCAGGACCAAGACTTAGTCATATTATATTGTCAGATTTTCCATACAAGGCAGTACCGGGTAAACGGTCTGCAGCTTCATAGCAGCCACATTCTCTATGAGAGAGCATTTTTATGCCTAAACTGTACAATTTCTATGATAGTGTTTTGTCAGATGTTATGGCATCCCAGAGGTCCTGAAGCTCTGTTTTCTCTGCTTTGGTTAAGTAGGCTGTGACATATCATGCAACTGCAGTGGAATTGTCTGCAATGTACTGCACATCTATGTTTGCATTCCATAGGAGGGCAATGATTGCATTTTAATCATTGATGTATTTTGATTCTTCTGTTCTTTTTATGTAATATGTGTTCTTAGGTGATTTACCTTTGATACTATGGGCCTCATTACTCGGAAGGCGGTAAACCATGGTGCTATGAGCACCATGGTTGCCACCGGTACCATACCGGTACCACCATGGAGAAAAGGGGAATTACCACCCCATTCAAAGGTTAGCGGAGCAGTAATTCCCCCTTTCTCCATGGCCCTTCCCCATTCCCATTTTTGACCCATAGGTACCATAATTAGCACCAAGATCCCTTTGCGGTACCCAACTTTAATGGCTGGTCTACACCAGGCGTTAAGGTCGGGTCCCGCAAAGGGACCTCGTAGTAAGGCGGTAGGGGTTAACGGTCACCGGTACCCTTACCAGTGACCGTTAACCCTTACCGCCTTCCGTGTAATGAGGCCCTATGTCTGACTGAAGACATGAAGTTGTTTACATGACCTATTGCTGAAACTAGTCTAGGAAAACCAAAGCGGCTTTTGGTGTAGTATTTCCCTTTTTTTAAAATATTTGCGACAACAATGTTTCCCACATTCGTGTCTTTGAAATTGTAAAATTTGTGCATGAAGGTCCCTATGTGTTGTTTGTGAAGGGATTTCACAAGTGACATATTTTTGGATGTACTGCAAAACAGTGGCATCACTGTCCTGACCAAATTTAGGAGCATTGTTAATCTATAATAGCATGTGGATGTGTGGTGCTCCTCTGGCTTGTTATTCTTTTCTCCAAAAGAAGTGTTGAACTTCTCTGAGGGGAGGAACAGTCTTATTACAAATAAAGTGTAGCATAACAATGAAGCGATGGTGGAAATATCTTGACACATTTATAGGATCTAGAGAGCAGAGTTCTCCTGGTGTTTTTATATCTATGTTTCTTTTATTCCTGTTTGCTATGCGTAGGAAATCGTGTAAATTTTCCCATGCATATTTTGCACAACTTAATGTAACAAACCAAGTCGGTGGGCCAAGGTTTCTTATCATACACCGTACATCTCTGTGACATCAAAACCAGTATTCTTTTGTACCACGCATGTTTGTTAAATGATTTGTAATACTTGGACTGTAAAATCTCATATTTTTCTTGAACTTTTTGTAATAATTGCATAGCTGACATATTTTGAAAATGGGTACCTGATTTTAATGTGTGTGCAACATTGTAGCACAGAGTTGCTAGTTCACTTTCAAAGAGAAGGTGGTATTCCACGTTTTGTCTGAATCTGGGGTCATCAGACTACATTCGTAGAGAGCGATATTCTGATGCTGTCATCTGTGTGGGTCTATCATCGTACCTTCCTCCTTTTCCAGTACGAAAGAGTAGAGGAAAGGCCTGTGATTCTATATTTTTTTCCCATATGCTGATTGGAGATCCTTTGGCTTTTCACATTTGGTATGTTTCCAGTGCATCATCTATAGTGTCTTTAGAGTGTAAAGGATGATTTGTATAATGGTCTAAAATATTGGATTCTGTAGCAGGATTTAGAAGTTGAAATTGACCAGTCTCTGGTGACTCTTGAATTATTTCAATGGTATCTCTCAGGTTTTCTTCAATATTAATTTCTTTGTAGTATTCATTGTTGTTTTTTAGATAACTTTATTTAAATCCACAAGGTGTTGCCAAATTATTTTGACTTTTGTAGGTACGCCATTTACTAAGACAATTAAAGATTGATCTATTGGCCGTTGCACTCCTAGAGTTTGTACATTTTCTTTGAGATCTAATGGTTAATAAACTACTTTGCCACAAATGCCTTTCACTAATTAAGAGGGAGGTAATTTTGCTGTTTTTGGTTGGAGGTGTATTATTGCTTGAAATGGGTGCACTGTTTGAATTATGATGCTCTCATATAAATTTAGTTGTTACAGGGAATTTGGTAGTGCGAATAATTCCAGGATATTTGTGATAGCACGTGAAGGTGTTTGGTTTTTGTCAAGTTTTGCAGTGCAGTAATTGCAAAGTATCAAGGGTTCAGTAATGTCGTATTTGTTTTCTGCTATAAGGTAGAGAGCTAATTGGAACCATTTGGAATCTTCATTGTCTTCTATTTTGTACGTTATGTCTACAGTTTTTGTGTTACTTTTATAGGAAGTCCTGCGGCAACACACACACACATGGTTTGGTACTTCAGCGGAGGTACTTTGAAACTTTAGTATTTCATTTTTGTATGTGTTTAATAGAAGGTTGATATTTGTACAGTAGTTGCTAGTTTGTTGTGCATCTATTGAATTTTGTAAGTGGCTTCCAATTCCAAAATGTTTTCTCTGGATATGCTCTATTTCTTTGAGTAGTTATTTGGCTGTACCATGTAGAAGATTGTTATTTAAATTGGCTAGTGCTAAATCAGGACTTTTAGCATAGTAGAGTTTTTGGACCAGATTTCATATAGTTGAATGATGTGTTAATATCATTTTGATATGTGGAAAGGTGCTTTTGAAATTAGGTCCTGAAATACAGGCTAATGAATGTCCTTGTAATCCTGTGTATTTGACAATGGACAGGCATCCATATTTTGTAGTAGTTTCATTTTCAATTTGTATTTGCTTTTTACATACTGATTGAGGAACTGGCGTAAAGATTTGAAAGATTTTTTGGAAATGTTACACATTGATGTGCACGGCCATTTGTAGACTGGATGTTTTGGCTCAGTAGAATGAGTAGGTGATACTGAGTTTTCTGGGGATATTTTTGTGAGTAGAGTTTCTTGTTCCATAATGGTGTTTTTCATATCCTCGTCCACTGCTATGTATGGCAATTGGGTTTGTTTGCTTTTGTTTACATGGTTCTTCATTGAAATATGGTTCTGTGGTCGTGGTGTGACTCCATTCACCTCCACAGATGTTTAAGAAGCTATTTTTGTTGATATTCCGTTTATTGAGAAGTATTTTTTGTATTTTAGTAGTTAGTTATGTTAGAGCTTTCATCCTGTTTAAAACTAAAATAAATAACTGCCTTTTGAGAAGGATTGCACTGTCTCTGAGAGCTTCTAGGATTAATTTTCTACGGTAGGTTTTAAAGGTTGTGCATGATTTCTCTCCTGTTTTTAAAAGGTTCTGAAGGACTCTGTGGCAGAACATTATTTGTAAAATATTTTTCTTGGTATGCTTACTTGCCACTACATCAAGATGTATAGGTGCAGCGTTAGCAGTAGTGGTAGCTGAAGTATTGTTAATCACTTTCTTTTTCGTTTTACATTTTGATAGACGAGGGAAAGTTTCTGTACTGGAAGCTTGTTTTGTTTCGCTAAATGACTATTAGCTGTTTTGTTTGAACTTTTTGTACACAATCGGCTAGAGGTAGATGCTTATTTTGGACACTTATTTTGATTTGCTCTACTTCTGCGTTGCTTTCTATGGAGTTGCTTTTTGGTAGGCATTCTTTGGGGTCTGTTGGAGAAAAAAAGAAAGTGTGGGTTTGGCTGTTGTGCGGTGTATGCATGCTTTGTGCATGAGTGTCTGAGTATGATGGTAAGTATGATTGTGGAGGTGTCTGATTGTGCAATGGGGAGCTACATCAAGTTGGGAAGGCTATTCTTGTATTTGTGTGTTACTATACTGGGCTTCAGATGACAATATAAAGGGGCTGATTCATGGAATTATTTGCGCCAAACAACAGGGATATGTGCGCCATTCTGCCCGCAAATCCCTGTTTAACAAATGGGGATTTGCGGGCAGAATGGCGCACAAATCCCTGTTTTTCGGCGCAAAAATTCCACGAATCAGCCCCAAAGTATGCAACTGGTAAGGGGAAGCACTAATACTACATCTAATGGTAAAGGGTTAATATACTTGTTTCTTCTACAATACTAAAATGCTAGTGTGTTTGAGTAACAGTTAGAACATTATGTTAGTTTTGTACTTACTTTTTTGTATGGAAAGAGTAGGTTTCTTTTAAGTCCTTGTTCATACTTCAGATGCTGCTGCTTTTCAGGAGAGTGGTCTTCCCTGCAATTGTAAAAGAAAGAAGTTAGTGAATATGTGTGTTTATAGCACTTTTGTTAATGTGGACATTGTTTTTTTTTTTAATAGTAGTGTTTTCTTACAACTGAGCATAGTATGCACATGCACTTTCCTTTGCCTATGTGCATCCTGTATATTTTATTTAGAATCTGTTAGTTGAATATGTTTTACAAATGAGTATAATAGCAAACGTATAGAGCACACTTGTTTTTTTAATTTTATGTTAATGGATGTTAAGAGATAGAAGAAATAATCAGATGCATTTTTTGCTATTTTTACAGTGTAAATGGCAGAGATTGTACAGAAAAGCATACAATGTATGCCTTTGTGAAGGTGTGGGAAATAAAGCAGAAGGATGTCATATAGAGGCAGTGGTGTTGTTTGATCTGGGAGCCTTTTTAATGATATTGTCTGTGTGTGTGCTTGAATGAAGATGCATGTACTCATCCTGGCTGATTGTAATTTTATAACACACTGGGCAGTCTTTCATAATTATACTGTTATTTCTCCCATTTTATAATATGAAACAGTATTTTTTTTTTAGATAGGTGTGTGTGTAAATAAAAATGTGGAGAGCTGAAAGGTTTGCAATTGACACTTCATCATACCAGATGTGAGAAATGACAGTAAATTCATTTTACAGTTTATACAGGGTAAGTGACAGTTACTCTGTTCATATTTTTATTTATTTTATTTAACATTTTTAAAGCGCTTACACAACCCACGGGCATTGAGGCGCTGTTACAGGAATTGTTGGTTTTTTAGTTGTGTAATAATTTTGTCTTAGTTGCATATTTTTAACGCGCTTAAACACCCAGAGTTTTCTAAGCGCTGACCTGGGGATCGAACCTGTGTTGCTTCGTGTTGTCTTGCTTCCAAGGCACACACGTTGCCGTTGAGCTATGCTCCCGGGATGTATGGTATTCCTAGAAGAGGTGTACATGTACTGTGTAGAAAATATTCATACCTGTAGTCTATGTTCATGCATGTGGATGGTTTATAGTCATAATGTCGAAAAAAAAATGTCGACAGACAAAAATGTCGAAAAAAAATGTCGAAAATAATAATGTCGACATCCTATACTTATAATGTAAAAAGTCATTTTTTCGAAAAAAAAATGTCGACATTTTTTTTTGACATTATGACTATAAACCCTTAAAACTATCAACACCTCACCCAACACCCCCCTGCCACCCCCCCCCCCCACACCCCCAACCACCCTTTCACCCCTCACACTCAACACATACCATTTATTTATTTATTTATTTATTAAATAAATAAATAAACTAAAAAAGGATCATTTACTATGGGGGGGTCCCCCCCCAACCCCCCCTCACCCAACACCCCCCTGCCACACCCCCCAACCACCCTTTCACCCCTCATACTCAACACATACCAATTATTTATTTATTTATTTATTTATTTATTCAATAATTAAATAAATAAAAATTGTATTTGCTATGGGGGGGTCCCCCCCCAACTCCCCCTTCACCCAACACCCCCCTGCCACCCCCCCACACCCCTCATACTCACCACATCATATATATATTTATTTATTTATTTATGCATGCACTAAGTTAAATTTCGAAAAAATATCGAATAATGTCGACATTTTTGTTTGTCGACATTATTGTTTTTCGACATTAATTTGTCGACATTTTGACTGTCGACATTATTGATGTCGACATTATGACTGCACACCCATGTGGATGTACATGAATCTGCAAGTAGAAATATTGGGTAGTTTTATAGTAGTTGTTGCTGTAGGTCCTTTACAGTCACAGCTGAATAGTACTGAGAGTGATCAATAGTACATCTAAAGTGCTGATCTGTGATGACAGAGTTGGATGTAGAGTTCTTGGATGTGATTGGTAGATGATTGTGTGACTGCTTAACAGTAGCCAATGAGGAAATGGTGCAGAGTGTGCAGTGGCAAGGGTAGAAGGGCTGCCCCAGTGTTACTTACACGCTCCGCGGACAGCGTTGCTGTTCACAGACAGGACATGCCACATCCGGGGTTTCCGAGCATGAAGTGGGAGTGTATTTTGAGGATTAGCCAATCAGGTGTTGAGGTTATGCTTCGTATTGAGAGAGGCTGTGTGTAGTGAAGATGGCAGAGGTGCAGAAAGTTAGGGTGTTGGTGGTTGGAGTTATGTTTGTAAATGGTTTGGAGCAGTATGCTAAATCTAGGAATGTGGCTAACCATTTTGACACAAAAGGAGTGGATGTGGTGTGGAGAACTGTGCCTGCTTTGAATTTGCAGGCAATTCTAGTAGTTTGTCAGAATATGGCTAGGTTTCATAGTCCACATGTAGTTGTCCTACACTGTGGCGCTGTGCATTTGGGCTATGTCAGTGCCCCTACTTTGTTGCAAAATCTGCAAAACTTTGTTCAGGCATTCATGAAAGTTCTTCTAAATTCCAAGGTTATTTTTTCTGCTTTGTTACCTAGAGCAGTATGGGACAATAGTTATGTTTTTTGTCGTCAGCAAAATGTTGCTAGGTGCTTAGTCAACCGAGGCATGTTTAGTTTTATGACTAGATCTGGCATGTTGTTTTGCAACAATGACAACATTGACTCTGGTAATGTTGATTACTTTAAGGAAGATGGCATGTCTTTATCTTTTTTGGGAAATGCCATGCTGTTTTGGAAACTAAGGGTTGCTTTGGAGAAGCAAATGTGAAGATTTCTGGAGGAAAATAAGGAAAAAAGCACAAAAAATACAAAATAAAAGGTGTTTCTGAAACATCTGCAAACACCCCCCCCCCAAATAAAGGCTCTTTTCAGAGCTAACCTCAAAGGGGAAATGGCCACGCTATTTAAAGTTTCATTCCCCACGCGCAGATTTTTTGATTTGTCCACGGACAGCACAGACAACACGTATTACATGCAGGGATTTTGGGGTTCAGAGGCATGCAAATGAGACTCAGCAGAGCAAGTGATTGGTCAATAAGGTTTACTGGGTGTGTTGTGTAAGGAGAGAGTTTGTCAGTAGGTGTTTTTCCGGAGAGAAGAGCAGGTAGCTATGTCTTTGTGATTCAGAAAGCAGATTGTTTGGATTTTGGGAGATTCGTGGATAAATTGGTTGGCGGTGCATGCATATTGCTGTGGAGTGGCTGCACATCTTGGATTCTCTCATGTGGAAGTGCACTGGCATGGAGTGCGTGGAATGAAGTGGTTGGATTTGGTACCTCTCTGTGCTTATTTGGTGACACAGCGTCATCCAGACATTATTATTATTATTCATTGTGGAGGGAACAGTTTAGGACATGTGTCTGGAATCTATTTGCAATTTGCAATGAAAGAAGGACTTGGGAAAGTCATGGACATGTATCCAAACTCCAGAGTAATTTTTTCCCGTATTGCGCAGGGACAAATGTGGATGCGTTCTTTTTCATTTGGTCCACAAATGGAGAAAGCAAGGCGCAATGTTAACAAGGCTGTTTGTGCATTTTTGAGAGATGTTGGTATGTCCTCTTTTCATAATGAAAACATTATGTTTTGTAGCACACACATTTTTCGCAGAGATTGAGTACATTTTACTTATTCCGGCAATCAGATTTTTCTGCGAAATATACAAAATGCATTGCAACCTTTTTTGGAATTACAGCAATCCATTTTGCAGTAGGTGTTGACCATTTCAAGTTTTTGAAACACAAAGCCACCAGTTCCTGCTATAGAAAAATGAAATGGTTCTGATAGGGCACCGCCCACCCCCCCAAAATAAATGTCCGTGGACTGTCCGCGGAACTCTAAAAAAGCACACAGCCCTGCACTATTTATTTGTCACTTCTACTTTTCAACTGTGAAAGGCAGCTCTTGGTTTTTGTTGCTTTATATTATTTTTTTGGTTTTTTAAACATGACACACAAGGAAAGGAGAGGAAAGGAGGGTAAGGAAGGGACACCAACCATGGGGATAAGAAAGGGCAGGTGGATAGAGGAAGATCTAGGGTGGGCCTTATTCAGGTGGTCGCAGACCTTCTCATGCTCCTTGACTGCAGTCTCAAAGCAGTCTGAAAGGTCTCCCCCCTGCAGATTACTGCATCGCAGTACATGCACAATATGGTTACCCTCGAAAGGTAAGGGTCAACAGCATCATGAATGGCCTGTGAGCCAGCTGGAGGGATGCACTGTCCCACAGGAGTGTCTTTTGTGGTGACAGGAGCGGGAACAGAGGATGCTGCAGAGAAACTCAACCTAATATGTTTATTGCAAGGTACAACCTCACGAATAGCCCCACCGTGGAATGACTTCAGGTGTCACTTCATTGATGTAGTACGAAAGCTATAAGAACCAGGCTTGCCACGACTCAGCACCATGCGGCACTGAGTGCAGGTCACCTTGTTCACATGAGCTTTTGACTTTCCATCAACGGTGGTAAATAACCACCACACCCAAGACTCACGATGAGTGCTAGTAGTAGGGACTTCGACTACCTCATCCTCTTCATCCTCTTCATCCCTCTCCTCTGCATCCTCACGTCTGTTCCCCTCCGCAGGCCCTCGGGGACGTGGTGGTGGCGGAAGGGGGCAGAGGTGCTGATGCAGAGGCAGTAGCAGCAGAAGCAATTTGGGATGCCATCCAGTAGCAGCAGAAGCAATGTGGGATGCCATCTGGAAGGTTAATAACCAGGAACTAGGAACCAGGAACCAAGAACAGCAACCTGCACAATTGTCCTTTTGTAAATCTTGGAAATCCAAAAGCAGAATGAGGATCAGCTCTGGGGTGTGGCCTGGGTGTTAATCTTAGCACAGTGGTAGCGCGGGTTATGGTTGCTTAACTTACCATAACTGGCGAATTTCAAGGGTTTTCCGGTTTTACTTGTAACCAAAACGTCCCTTTAACAAAGTTTTTTTCACTGAATTTCATAGGTTTTTAGTAGCGCAACTTAACCATAACGTCCCTTTAACAAAGTTTTATTCACTGAATATATATATATATATTGGAGTCAGTACAGTAAATCATGGATGTTTCCACTACGTGTCATAGCAGAGCCGGGCTAAAGAAGGAAGGCCTCTTTTTCCAGTATGTCACAGTTAGAAAACAAGTACATTAAAAGTAGATCTCGGAAAGGTGAGGCTGGATGAGCCAAGATGCCATGGCCATATCAGGCTGGAATGAGCACACCTTGGATCCAAATCATGTGAAAGAACGAAGCTCCTGTTCAGGAGGCTTGGACAAAAACAAGAAAGACATCAGAGGTCAATAAAGAAAATAGTATTTTAATACACAAGAAGCTCGAATGTGTCTTCTTCAGTCACCTAGAGGGATGAAGTTGGACGAGCATGATGGTCACACCTACGCATGAGGGCAGAGCGTGCCTTCACTCCCCTGAATTCTCCAGAGCAGGAGAACAATCCCAAGGACAAAGTCAAAGCCCTAATTGACAGCAGAACAGAGGTGATGATGGATGATTATTCTATTTGGTGGGAAGCTATGGTAGGTGGAAAAGTACTGACGGCGGTTAGCAGCCAACCAATGGTAGAGTACCGCATGATTAAGGGTCCTATAGTTGTGTAGCCAATGGGGTGTTGTGTATTTAGTGACGTTCATAGTGACCTATTTAAGGGGAGGGCTTAGTTGCCCCACCTGATGTTAAGAAATAAATCATTTTCTTCCACTGCCTTAGATGAGTATGGATCATATACTTAGATGTTCTTTAAGGCCCTACCACACTTGCCACTAGGTTTCTGTAGTTTGCCACGTAGGATGACGTTAGTAATACGTGGGTTGACATCACCTACGATGATTTTTTGTGATGAAAACAAGCTTTTTTTAATTGCATTGAGCAAGAACTTATGCTGAGACGTCCGTTGTAATCCATGTTTTAGATAATTGCAATTAAAACAGTTATCCTTTTTCCAACTACCTGAGTCATTTTGATTATTGATGTTTGAATAATTTCTGCATCCCATTCCATATCAAGGGTATTTCTACCACATTTTAAAGGGCTGTGAGCTCCAGTTCAACAGTCTGTAATTTGAGGGCAATATTGTACCACAAAATGCTATTTGAACATTGGCCATAACAGGTCATAGAAAGCTGCAACAGTAATTGCTATTCCTCTTCTTTCTCATAAGTAGAGGTTTAGATTCTTTTTTTTTATTTACTTGATTGAACTGCTTAACAGTTTTTACAAGATGAAACATAAAAGTCCTTCTGTGCAATATGAACAAAATATTTTTGTTAAGGTTTAGACCATAGCCCGAGGCGAAGAAGATCCCAATAATAAAAGAAAAAGAAAAAAAAGTTTGAAGGGAAAAATGTTAATTTCATTCCAGTTGATACCACTGTCACAGTAAACTCTATGCGCAGCGTTCCTCAAATTTCCTGTTTTAGCCAGGAATATGTTTTGGAAGAAAGATGCCACAGCTACGGCACATGAGGTTTTTTCTCCAGACATTAAATAGTTCCACAAGGTCTCTTCATCGAGGACTCACTGACTGATGAAGAGTTGTCCCAAGTATGTGGTTCCCTTTTCACTTAGGCCTTGGCATGTCAGTAGAATGTGCCTTAATGTTTCCACCTGATCTTGGTTGTTACATTATCGACATCTGTTTAGCATTGTCTTTCCTCTAATAGCAATTATTTCGTTCATTGCCATTAGGTTGAGACAAGCTCTCAGGTAGGTTGTTCTGTGGTACCGACTAGGGAATTGTTCCATGTATTCAGGCAGTTGATTCAGTCTCTTTAGGTTTGCTGGCCAGTCAGATGTCAGTTTGTAAGTCCTTGCTATGTCGTTAGTGTTGGCCCAATCTTCTTCTTCCAATTTTTTTTTATTATTGTTGGATTTGATACAAGGTCGTCCTCAGAACAGCTAATCTGGGCAAGGGCTGATGTATTTCGATTTGACCAGGCCTTCAGCCTCCAGTCATTTCCATTTTTTAGTTCACTGTTAATGATATCAAATATCTTTGTTCTGCTTGGGAGGAGTAGCTTCCTGTATAGCATCAAGGTGTTCCATACCACCACTGCTTTTAATGCATACAAAGATAATTCTCGGCGGATCAAGGCTATAGGTGTTGAAGTTGGAAGCCCGAATACACAACGCCAAAAATAGCCTTCCAATTTGGGCCATATCTTTTCTGGCATGAACAGCATTGCTTCAACTCCATACATTGGGGAAGGAATAACTTTGGCTTTGTAAAAGTCGATGACTGGGATGCTAGTGAAGCAACCAAACTTTTTGTCCACTGTTCTTGTTTGTGCAGCCAGTTTCTTTATATTCTCAAAGAGTGCTGTTTGCATTGGAGATTCAATAATGCTATTGTTTAAGGTGATGTCAAGATATTTGAAATCTTTAACATGTTCTATCAAGGACCCATGTAGGAGAAGTTGTAGTCTCTCGGTTCTCTTTGTCATTTTTTCTAGGGTCATGAATTTAGTTTTTTCCGTATTAATTTCCAAGTTATTGTTTTTAATGTAATTTGCAAGACTATCACCATCTGATTGACCAGGATCAAATCGTCTGCGTACAGGAGTCTTGACATTTTCACGCCTCCTATGGTTGGAGGTGAAAGATCGAACGCTCTTCCCATGGTGTTGAAAATCAACCATGTACGCATTAAATACGGCTGGAGCCAATGGACAGCCCTGCTTTACTCCTCTTGATGTTTCTATTTCAGCCATAGAGATCCGAAGTGATCCAATCTCACTCTCATCGAGGTTTCGGTGTATAAGGCTTGAATTGGTTCCAACATTCCAGGCGGGCATTTCTGGATGTGTAATTTCTGCCATAGAGATTCACGATTGACCTGGTCAAGTGCCGGAACCAGGTCAATAAAAGCCAGATGGATCCTTGGCTTCCCCTCCATGACCTTCCCTTTCAGGACACTTATGAGTAAGATATTGGCTGACGTGCCCATGTCTTTCACAAAACCGATTTGGAGGGAGTCAGCACAACCAACCCTTTTCACCCATGACTGAAAGCAGTCGAGGATTAATGAATCGAAGGTTTTTCCTATGACATCCAGCAATGTTATTGGGGGGTAGTTTTTAGGATTGTCTTTCATTCCCTTTTTGAAAATCGGAACTACTGTGGAATGTCTCCAGGAATCTGGGATTGATTTGGTATTTTTGCATCTATGTGGATCATCGCTGATAAAGTGTGCCCATTCAATTGGGTGTTGTTTGAGATCAGCCGTGGTAATCCCTCCTGGGCCAGGGGCCCGCAAATTGTTTAGTTTGATAATTTTAGCATATATTGATTCTTTGTCAGTAGAGGTTTAGATGCTATTAAAGACACTTAAGTGAGTATTTTGCTTTATCTGCTTTATCTACTCATCCAGCAGTAAAGAAAACAACACTTTGAAAAACTGTTTTAGGCACAGCATTGACAGTTTTGAAGACAAAACCTAAAATGGGGGGCTACCAATCAACCAGGGGCATGACCCGCCCTCCCCCAGCTCAACCAATCACAAAGACAAACGACATTAAAGCCCCTATAATCAGTCTCTCTACCTCACCTTTAGCGATTGTAAAGCACTTGAAAGCGTCTTGCCAAACAGGATCATGAAGACAAAATATTTCAACACCTAGTACGAGGATCAAGAAGGATTATTCAACCTCTGTCACCTCGTCATCCTACTTTAAATGAGTTATCAGGAAAAGCAAACAAGATGGGTGGTGGGTACAAATGATATTACGACCTGTACGCGACATTCTTTAAAAACATAGCACTTCATGATGGTTCTAGAATGGTGAGGAGGAGGCGACGTTGAAGAGAGAGAGAAGGGATGAGGAGGATGGTGGGACTTGTGGAGAAATATTTTTATTGCCATCATCAATAAACAGATTGCCCAACTTGATCGATTGAACAATTTTCATTAGCACACCCTACTTACATGATCCCTGAAAATACATGTTAATTTAACATAATGAGATATGTTTGCCACCAGAAACTAACAAATATTCTAAAAGGAAAACATTTGCGTTATCATAATAGCTGAGAGCTGTCATGAAACACTATGAACAGATGGAACAGATGAAGTGGATAGAATAGATGGAACAAAGGAACAGAATGGAACAGAGGAACTGGATGGAACAGATAAAGTGGATGGAACGTATGGATGGGATGGAACGATGGGGGGGATGGAACAGGTGAAGTGGATGGAACGGATGAAGTGGATGGAACGGGTGAAGTGGACGGAACGGGTGAAGGGGATGGAACCGATGGAGGCGACGGAACGGATGGAGGGGACAGAACGGATGGAGGGGACAGAACGGATGGAGGGGACGGAACGGATGGAGGGATGGAACAGATGAACAGAATGGAACGGATGAACAGAATGGAACGGATGAACAGAACAAAGCAGATGAAGTGGATGGAACAGATGGAGGGGATAGAATGGATGAAGTAGATGGATAGAATGAAGTAGATGGAACCAACAGAATGGATGAAGCGAATTGAACGGCTGGAGTAGTTGGAAAGGATGGAGCAGATGGAATGAATCGAATGGACGGAACAGATGAAGTGTATTGAACCGATGAACTGGATGGAATAGACGAAGAAAATGGAACCAATGAAGTGGATGGAACAAACGGAGTGGATGGAACGGACAGAGTGGTTGGAACGGACTGAGTGGATGGAACGGATGGTGTGGATGCAACCGATAGAGTGGATGGAGCTGCTGGAGTGGATGGAACGGTTGGAGCGGATGGAACTGCTGGAGTGGATGGAACGGTTGGAATGGGTGGATTGGTTGGAATGGATGGAACGGATGGAGTAGATGGAACGGATGGAGGGGATGGAATGGATAGAGGGGATGGAACGGAGGAACAGAATGGAATGGATGAACAGAATGGAACGGATGAACAGAATGAAGCAGATGAAGTGGATGGAACGCATGGAGGGGTTGTAACGGATTAAGTAGATGGATAGGATGAAGTAGATGGAACCGACAGAATGGATGAAGCAAATTGAATGTATGGAGTAGTTGGAAAGGATGGAGTAGATGGAATGAATAAAATGGACAGAACGGATGAAGTGAATTAAAAGGATGGAATAGATGGAATAAATGAAGAGAATGGAACCTACGAACTGGATGGAATGGATGGAGTGGATGGAACGGACGGAGTGGATGGAACCATTGGAGTGGATGGAACTGTTGGAGTGGATGGAACTGTTGGAGTGAATGGAACGGTTTGGAGTGGATGTGAACGGTTGGAGTGGATGTGAATGGTTGGAGTGGGTGTGAATGGTTGGAGTGGATGGAAGGGATGCAGTGGATGGAACTGTTGCAGTGGATGGAACGGTTGGAGTGGAGGGAATGTTTGGAGTGGATGTGAACGGTTGGAGTGGATATGAACGGTTGGACTGGATGTGAATGGTTCGAGTGGATGTGAACAGTCGGAGTGGATGGAATGGATGGAATGGACAGTCGCATGCGCTTTACTGATAACTTTACTCACACTACTACGCTTACCCTCTCCTATACACCATCACTCAACTAGAACACAGCTATACTATGACACATTCGGCCTAGCTGTTCTCATACTAACATGACCCCACGAACACCTCATCATCCTAATAAAACACAGCTAGCTAAGCACATTCCGGCTAGCTTAGGCGTCTCCTCAGGCCTAACGCAGCCAGAAAGCAGTCTGAGTGTCCACCCTCCAGACCAAACACATCCAACTGATTTCCTCACACCACACCTACCTCTAAGAAGCAGCTATCACGCAACAACCACACCAGCTGCACACATATCGGGTGCACCCATGCACCATACAACACTCTCTCTCTACTGACTCCAACTGCGGTTCCCGAGGGCGTTCAACCTACCAGCGCTTTCAGATCATACCAATGATACATAAGGCACTATATAAATGCTAAGTAACAAAACATAACATAACATAACATAATCAATTACTATTATTATTGAAAAATCAGCTACTGGAAGTATTCAAACTATATCATAACAAAATAATACATAAAGACATTTCGACAGCTTATATGCTATTATATGTGGGAAAGAAAACACAAAACAGCTGTGAAAAGGTCCAATGAAAAGAAAGTTAACATGCCTCAGGGAAATGTTTTAGTTTAAAGCAAAGCATTGGCACGTGATATTAAAGACAGAGGTTATTGAGGAAAAAGAATGAAAACAATATCACCCTCCCATAGAGAAGGGAAATCGCTTCCACAAGAATATTTATCTATTTATTGATGATTTATAAAGCGCCACCTGCAAAAGTACTTTGTGGGTCCCAAGAAGGGGATTGGGGTGTGGAGGAGAACCAAGACAAAGACTAACAAGAAGCCCTCTTCTTGTTGTAGAATGGCAGGAAGGGTGTTCGACAAGCAAGTGCCTCCCACATCGATTGAGCGATGATCCAAGTATTGTTTCTGAATGTAGAGGACAGTAGATTATTTGCAGTCGAGAAAATTTGAATTCTTGAAGGGTAGAATCTTTTGAAGTGAGCAGCTACTTATGTTGGTGTCTTCCTGTACTTCAGAATTTATCTGCCATCGTGTGCATGTTCCTTGCATCAAGATGAAACCCCAAAAGGACTGCTTTTCCTTAAACATGAAAACCAGAGCAGGGAAATGCCCTATTCTTTATCAAGAAAAATTGTCATTATATCGTGGTAAGTTACGTTCTTGTTTTTCAAAAATGACCTATGACAAGTAGGAGAAGTAGGGGCAGAGTGGTCATTTATGCATTTGTTAACCCCCTGAAAATCCTAAGGAGTTAGAAAACATAGCTTACATTATATTTCTCTACTTGAAGATCCTTCCTGTTAGTATGTATTTGCTAAGAGAATGGGAGAGTGGGGTGGGTAGGAATTTACTTAGGGCCTTTGATGTGAATGGACTTTGGAGTATTACAGCGAGGGATGCTGGAAGACTAACTTGGGTCTGAATGAAGCCATGAATTGGCAGACCAAAACAAAAACTTGGAGGCAGTATACTCAGAGATATGGCGAGGCCAGATAACATTTATCCACCCCAAACAAAAGAGTACTGATGGGAACCTGGAAGTGGAGATTATGGTGATCAAACCTCTGAAAGTGGATACCCAGTGGGACATAGGGTCAACAAAATAATTGTATCCAGAGAAATAGCAATAAAGATAAAACGTTTCGTGAGTAATGCAATTTGTGACATGGGCAAACACTGTAATGAAGATGTATTCAACTGAGCAGGCAGCATTTATCAATATGAACAAACTGATCTATGAATGTAAAATCAATTACTTGAAACTGCATTGATGTCACTAACATCCTACCAAAGAATGAACATCAACTGTGCTGTAATGAAGGAGGGAAACTTGCTTAAAAGATGCATTTTTCTAAATACTCTCAAAGTCAGAATCTCTATGGAACCACAGAGGGTTGAAGTCGAATGAAATGAAAAATGAAGTGTTAAATGAACAACAGTCTGTTATTGGTTGCAGAAGAAGAAGATAGGTTGAACATTTAAACAGAGAAGGCCGTTTGTTTGTAAATGTGTCCAAGGACAAAAGCGGTTAGAACGTACGCTCGTCAAAGGAAGGATAGTGCAAAAAACAAACAAGTCATGTATTAGTTGCGAGAATATTCTCACTGCTACTCAGGAAATAATGATTTAGAAAACATTTAGGTTATAATGTGGTTGGATGTATTTAGAAACGATTGTTTGTAGAATCGGGCATTCATCACGCAACATTACCCATATGGATGGCCGGGGGTTGGGTCGCAAACATGTCACATTAGAAGTGAATTAGCTTTTTAGTTAAGAAATGAGACCCTCATTTCCTGGACTTAAGGATGCCTATGGAAGATGTATACTATGCTAATGAACTACAGAAATTGACTACAAGAGATGGATCTTTTGGTGGTTACAGCTCCCAGGATACAAGGCTTCATCGCTGCAGTGTTACAGGGTGAGAAGAGATGCTGATGCAATGCAGTCTAAAATCCAAGTCTGCTGCCTGTCCTCAACATTTCAACAAGTAGACTGGGCATTCTGTTGGTAACACACGCCTCACGAGTCCCCTGCACTATTCTATCATCCTGCTAAAGGTGAGTTCAAGAAGCAATGAGGAGGGCCGACATTAGCAGATATAATTCTGTCTGAGGTGTTCGTAGTCAGGGCTGTCACAGGGTGAGGTGAGACCCGGGGCAAAACATTTGGTGAGGCCCCTTCATTTTTTGCACTTGGCCAGTGGCACCGTTAGAGAAATGAGTTTATTTATGGAAGAACTCGAATATGGTTTATTTTTATGATTGCAAATCAACTAAAGCAAAGCCATGTTTCTAAGCGGAAGAAAGGTTTATTCCAGACTTGGTTTCATATCATAAACATTAAATATAGATTTGCATGCATTTTAGTTTTAAAAGGGACTTTCTGAAGTAACTTGAGTTACAACTCTATATATGTATAAAAAATTGAATATATGAACACATGCCACTCAGCTTTCACCCCAAATTCCACTTTCAAACTTTCTTCTCTGTAAATGAAGAAATAATTCTTTTGTAGTCAATTTTGGAAGCCAGTGCATTTTCAATTGACAAAATAGCTAGGCTATTTAATCTATATTGGCCCATTGTTGACTGTAGGTAGTTCTTGATTAATGACAGTTTGCTAAAGGAAGGTTCCTCTGTAGCAACACTAACTTGGATTGTTCGAAAAATCCGAAGTCCTATACACACCTGTGGAAATACATTTTCCATGTTTTCCTTGTATATTGTGTTCATTACATGAAGAGGATCAGGTTCTGTACAATCTTTGAGGTTGAGAAGTATGTTCCCCACACTGCACAGATAGTTAAGTTCATCTATGAGCTTTTCAGAAAAATCTTCCTTAAAGAATTCTAGCAAATTGGTGGCTTTGCTTTGAATAGATTCTGGATCCATTTGGTCGAAGTTCCACAGTACACAAAATTTGTTATAAATCTGTTCTGCTGACTTTGAGCGCTTGCTCATTTCTTCAACCAAATTATTAACCACTCTGTATAACACATTTCTGCAGAAAGTGGTTTCTTCAAGTGTTTCAAGTCTGTCTCCAGTCGGTAATGGCTCTTCTGGTGTTTCATCAAACATTGTTTTCCGTCTCTTTATCCATCGAGCTGGAAATTCTGGTGGGATGGTTACATTTGTTGCAATTAATGTTGCTTCATGCAGTATTTTCGGCCATGAATCATGAAGAATTCTAAGATCAGACACAAGTTGTTTACCTAGCTACACTGACTTGGAAAAGGAGAGCTGCTTTTGCTGTAACACTCTTTTCACATGATCAATAGACAGAAGAATTTTAAACCATATGCAGGACATCAAGATTGAAGGAAATGAAGAAAAGCAAAGCTGCAGCAATTTTGCATCAGCTTTTGCATCTTGTGTTAAATTGATTTCTGCCTGAACTCTTTCAAGTGCTTTAATAACAGATGGCACATGTTTGGTGACTGGTTTTACAGCATCAAGTGTTTCACTCCACTTAGTTTGAGACTGTGACTTGAAGGTAGTCTTAATTTCTTCATGAACAATTTTCCAGCTGAAAAGTGTATATAACTTTTGGATGCTTCCAAAATATGTCACACATTCAGAACATATTTCGACAGCATGTACTCCACAGAGGTTCAGACAATGCCCTGCACAAGAATAGAAAAGTGCACATTTTTTTTTACTAAGAATTTCAGCCTGAACTCCTCTGTAAATTCCAGCCATGTTTGACCCATTGTCATACCCCTGTGCTCTACAGTCTGCAAGACTAACTTTGTGTTTCTCTAAAACAGAGCACAAGAATGAAGCAATCTCAACACCGGTCTTCTTTTCATTCTCCAGAAACTCAATGAATCTTTCTTCAATTGTCCAACTTTTTATGGGAATGTCAAATCCTGTATATCTCAAAATTACAGTTGTTTGCTCCATATGGTTTATGTCTGGAGTAGCTTCACAGATCAATGCATAATACTTTGCTTTTGTTACTCTTTTTATGATTTCTCTGCTGACTTGTTCACTGAACAGTGATAAAAATTAATTTTGAGAAGTGCCTGAAAGATAATGTACAGTCTTTTCTCCAGCTGCCTGAGACTGCTGATTTTTTTTTAAATTGTCTCCTAATGAATTGTCATACTTGCCCAAAAGTTCCAGAAGACCAAGAAAGTTTCTGTTTTCCGGACTACCAATTAAAGAACTACTAGCTCTAAATGACAGGTTCTTGCGTGCTAAAAAGAGAGTCACATTAAGGTTACGTTTCAGCAATCCTTTCCATTTCTGGACCTCAGCAACCATTGCAATTTGCATAGTAGCATCAATGCCTTTTCCCTTTGAACTGCTCGGTCTATTTTGCCACTGTAGGCATGAAAAAAAATGAGGTTTGCTTTGCTCATGTAGATCTATTTTTTTATAAGCACTAAATCTGTGAACCATGTATCCATTTGGAAGACACAAGCTTGATCTTTGTGCAGGATGTTCGTTAGAAAACAAGCAACATGGAAAACAAAATAAAGCTTGTTTCCTCTCACTCCAGCATCGATAGTTTCGAAAACATTGTTCACCATTGGGGAGAACACTGAAGAGTACAGTTTTAGGAAACCTTCTACTATCACCATCTCTTGGGAGACCACTAGCCTTAATCACTGGTGGTACTTCTGTAATGAGAAGGTCAATTTCACTTTGTGTAAATATCTCTCTCCATGTTCCTGGTTCAGAAGAAATGTTTGTGGCTGTTTGTCTTAATTGTACAGCAGCAACCGCTATGTTAAGACATTCTTCTGTACCACTGTCAAGGTGTAATTGAGGATGAGGTTGAAATTTCTGATGATTGGGCCAATGGAAGGCGATTGGTTGAACATGTAGGTTCCTGATCTTCAACTGCAGGTTCTTTTACGCTGTCCTGTTAGATCCTCTCTTCCTCATGTGATTGAACAGCTTCTGGTATCTGCTCCTCTGCTTGGGAGATAGGTGCCTTCTTTGCAGTCTTTGTGATAGAAACATTCAAGTAAAGTCCTTCTTCCTTCTGTTGGGGCCTTTTCACTTTGCAATTTCCTTTGTCTTTTCACAGACCCACTTTCATGCTTTCTTCCGATATCACGCATACAACCCATGTCCTCCCTGGCAAATAATTCTACATAAAAGGCAAATGGAAATAGATCTTTAAAAGTAAAATATTCATCCATCCTTGGAGAAAGTACATTTTTTGTCATAGGTACATTGCAGTATTGGGTATTGGCTAAGCAACATTTCTGAAACAATTTCTAAGCACTGAAAAAGTAAAAGTAGGTATTATTGAATGGTACTTCATTTATCAACCTCAGAAAGATGAAGGGCTGATTAGCCCAGCCAACATTTGAACTTGAAAAGTACAGGTATGCCGAAAAATTTGCATTACTTTTAGTTATTGAGTAGTAATAAAAACTAATTGCGAAGAGAGAGCACTGCATTGCACCTCTCTGGGCTGGGCCAGTTTGATTAGTTACTTTACTATGCGGCTAGTAGTTGTGGCCATTGTGGATACATATTGTTTAAATTGCATAATTTGCATCATATTTGATCAAAATACTTCCCCATGAGTATTATTCAAACAGTCTGTCACAAAAGGAATGAACTGCCATTTGTGACTATGGCCACTTTTTCAATGGTGCCCAAGACAATTATTTGCCCCAGTCCTACCCTTGTGACGGCTATGCCGGGGAGACAGGTATACCGTGTCCCCCTTCTTCAATGTTCCTCCTCCAATTTGTTGAATGTTGCACATTGCTTTTAAAAATGCTACATAGGCAGCCACTGCACAATCTCCAGGTTTGCCATAGCGATGTGTATGGCAGGTTACCCAATCCCTATGCTTTCCTCCAGTGCCTCCATTCCAAACATTGCTCCAAAAGACAGAGAAAACCTCTTCAAGCCAATGTAATTTAGTATGAATTGGGTTAACACAGCCATGTTCATTCAGGCCTGTAATACGTCTAGCAGGTGAGTTGTGAAAAGGTTGCATTTGGGAGAGACTTGAAAAGGGGAGCCCTAAATACAGAGCATTGTCATAGACAAGACACACGTGTCACAGCAAAGCATTTGGCACTGTTGAAAGAAGTGAATTCATTATCTTCAAGTGCTTATTAGAAATAAATATCTATATCAACTAAACCTGTGAAGATGTGCTCAGTTGCTTAAATTGTCCACATCCTGATTTCACCCTTTATCCAAAGTGTGATTCACTTCAGAGCTTATGTTACTATATCATGCTGTTATTTAAATAAAGCCTGTCTATAGAGTTGCTCCATATATAACAATAGTGCAATTTAGGTATTTTGTACCACAAAGTTATTTGCCACTTGGCTTACTTATGGCAAACGTATTCCAAAGTCGCTTCCATGGTGCCTCCAAGTATCAAAGGCTGATGATGCTCCTTGCCATATCCTTTTCTGTGAAGTCACTTCTGTTGGTGCAATCCATATGGAAATTAGGAGGTTTGCATGTATTTTGCCCAAGAACGCCTGGCCTGGAGATGAGTTTCCTGCACCTGCAATGATTCTGCAGTCTTATTTTTGTTGTTGTGTTCAAATGCCATCTGCCACTAATGTCACCAAAAAAGTAGATTTGGGGAGGGTTTGGCGGTTTGTGGGCGCGAATGAGACCATATGGAAATGGGCGCACTGCATTTGGAGGGAAAGTAGCAGGACTTTTTTTCTGGCTCGCCCCCCTCCCCCAGCCCTCTCTGCATACCCCTGTTTACAGTATGTTGCGCTTCCATTTTTACCATGAGCGCGCGTGACCTGACAAGCTAACATACCCGTTGTTGGACTGATTTATTTTAAAATTAAAAAACAGGCATTGATCCATTTACTTGCTTGGAAAATCCCCATGTTATAAAAAGTAAAATAGTAGCAATAATAATAGAATATTTTGGGCGGTTTGTTTATACATAAAAAGAATAAAATAACAATTTTCCTTGAAAAACTCCCAAATTGCAAATTGGGAAGATCCGTACTGATGTCTATTATGATTGTAATGGGATATCTGGAAGAGAACGCTGCTATTGAATGTTTGAGATACTATGGGAATTTTCATTAGGAGAGTAAACATTTCTGAAGAAAATAGGTCATCTTTAATCCCTTTTTCTCACACAAGACATCTCCTTTTATAAACATTGTGGTTATTGATTGCCTCTCCTCACCCCTGTTGCATTGCCCCGAATGCTGCATCCTTCTATCTCTTTCATAGTCTCTGGTCTTTCTACAGCGGTGGGTTTGTGTAGTATTGTTCTAGTTCAGTTATTTTTGCATGTGTATATATATTATTTTAGAAACTTGATAGGACATTACTTTGTTTTGGACTGTTTAATATTGCTATTTGTGTTGCTACGGTTTCACTTCTACACCCATCTTGAGAATATAGCCTACCCTCGGCCTACGTTACCTCAAAAGGCAAAGGAGGTATATCTCTTCACTGTGCCCGTTTCACCTTTATAATTGGGATCACTCTTGTTTTGTAGAAACGTGAGGGCTAAGTTATACGCGGTTTACCCACTACTCACCCTTACGCTCCTGCTGGGCAGAAGTTTGTCACCCCAACTCTTACTGAGCATCTTTGAAAGTAATTACGTAATTTGACCCAGGGTGAATGGTAAGCAAAGAAATCTTTAATATGAGTCATTAGATGGATTGATTATTTAAGCTGGTCACAATGGCCCTTGATATATAACGTGAAGAATCCCTTTTATTGGGATCTTTAGTCGCCCACCATGGATATTTTTAATTTACCAGATGAGTTCTATCTATAAATGTCTTGTTACAAAGAAACAGACGTGCATAATATAATTAATCTGTAAAGAGGTCCTATCCTCCCATAGAGCATGGCCACACTGAGACATATGGGCAGGAATCATAAAGAGAAAAAACAATGAAGTGTTTGAAGGTGCTGTAATAACAGGAACAGGGGAAAGACCCAGCTGGGCAGGATAAAAAAGCCCCTGCAGGCATCTCATGAGCATCTTAAGGAAAAGGGGAGAGAGGGGGCCGGGGGGAGGAACATTTCTCCGTACATGATGTATTGCCACATGAAACATCTTGTAAGCATATGGAGTGCTTCATAAGAAAAAAAACGGGGCCATATAAAGCAGATCAGGGGAAATCCCAAAACATCTGAACTGTACTCAGTTGCGTACTATGAAAATGTAATCCTGCAGAAGGCGTGATTTACATATACCCAGGGCATGGGCACCATTTGGGATCTCCAGGGGTACCAGTAACCCTGGCATCCTCTTTGGAATCCCTGGTGCTCATGTAATGACTCTTGGCTCACAGAACTCAGAAACAGCTTCAAGGAATGAAAGGAATCACTACTCTCTAAGTGCCAGGCTAACTTTCTTTACTTCAAGCTAAATTATCTGAGCTCCTAGCTTTGTATTTTAAAGCCATGCACCGCTCATCCAACCTCTGGGTGTTCAGGCTCCACATCTCATTTACTAACATGCTGCTGGAAACGAGCTTTAAAACTCCAATTTCGTTTCCCCATGAGATCCTAGGAAACACCCGTAGACCAAGCACTCACCTTTGGAAACAAATAGAACCATTGAAAGCACATGCTCGCAAGGCAGGGAGATCTATATCTTTAAAAGAACTCTGCCCCGCAATGCGAGCTTCTCTGTCTATTGGCAAATACCTCTGGCAGTTCTTTGAAAGCTGTAAGTAAGGATTTTGACAGTTGGATTGGGAAATGTTTAGGAAAAATTTGCTAGCATTACAGTCCTAAAACGGCTATTCAAAAATAAGCTGTGCTTGTGGAACTGGACTAATAATTATGAACATTTACATAGTTTAAGTTCATATAAGGAAGTGGCATGTATCTCATATACATACCTCAAGGTGCAAACATATATTAGATGTTGCCCGAGCCCAGCTATGAGAATGTTTATATTTAGGCTAAGGACCAACCAGCTACCTACACTGTTAAAGGTTGGAACCTACTCTAACATTCCTCACAAAGAATGAACATGCCGGATCTGTAAAAGTGAGAGTATTTTAGAAACTGCAAGACACTTGCTTACGGAGTGTATGGGTCTAGCACCTGCAATTGTACAGATATTTGGGTGCTATGTGCATAACCTTGAGTATATACAAACAGATCATTTTTGGTCATACTTGTTAAATACGGAATGCCAAAGGTTACACTTTGCGTTATACTGTTTGTGGAACATTATCCAGAAATTACTGCTGAGTACAATGACCCTGGGTAATGCTGGGTGTGAATGACAGCAGCTTGAGGAGGGACATACAATTAATCAGGAGTGCCTCGATACAGGAGATTTTAAATATGTAAACTGTGGTTTTTACACAGTTCTACGATTGTATTATTTATTATATTAAGATTATCAAGATTGGTGGGAATGTTAATGGTTAATGAATCCTATTAATCTTGGATGTGAGTATTTGGGTGTATTTTAATGAAATGTAGTGCGGACAGTTAATTAATTGATTTGGTTTATTTGACGTGGATGTGATTATTAGCTAAGTTGAGCCTGTAAAACTAGACATTAAGGTATTGTAATGACATTTATAATGACATTTGTAATTGAGTATTGTGATATTGTCAGATTAACTATTAATGTTTTGGTACATGTACATGTATTTTAATTGTATTTAATTGTATTGATAATTGATATTTGTAAAAGTTTTATTACTGTATACAAATAAATAAATAAATAGCCAAAAGATAAGAGATAGAGCAGCTGCTCTGCCAATTTCTGTGAATGTCTGCTTTTGATAATATGCATGTCCACTCATAGCCTGTGCTGTTATCCCTGCGCCTTCTCGTATGGGCACATTTACTAAGTAGCATTCACTTCTAAATAGTAAATTAAAAGGAAAACATGAGAACGACGGCCGCCACATCCCATTTAAAAATAAAAAAGATGGCTCAAAGTGGATCCACAAATAATAGCATTTAAACTTCACGTTTTCTGCATACAATGCCGTGGCCTGTGAAAGAGCCTGAGAAGCTTTGTGGGTGGCTGTGCCCGGTGGATGAGCAGGAGAACTCCAGTGTATAGCAGCGCTCCATGGGTTATCCCGAGGACCTTAGTGGCTGAATGTGCCCTGTCGAAGAGCTTGACAACCTTAGTGGATGGCTGAGCTATGAAAGAGCCTGACAAATCTAATGGGTGGCTGCACCCTGTGGGAGAACCTGAGCACCTTAGAAGGTGGCTCTGCCCAGTCAAAGAACCCAGGCACGTGTGACGTGTGGGAGAAAATCAGAACTTTTGACAAGTAGCTTGATCATGAGAAAATACATGTTTTTAAACAATATGATATGCGCTATTGTCAATGGCATGTTTATGACAGCAACTGGTTAGAGCCTCTCAGTCACAGACACTACTGCAGATATCTGTTTCCCAACAACATGCACCACAAAACAACCCTGCTCCACTTTTCAATGTCTGACATGTGCCAGGTATCAAATCATCATGATCACCTGACCTTATGTATTGGCTATGGGTAGGTGTTGTTCCAATGTCTTCTGCAAGTAAGTGACTTCAATTGTCAATTGTTCAACATGTGGCACTGCGATGCTTCTTCTGCGGTTAGAGACACTAGCCCCGGCTGACTAAAAACGTCCCCAGACTGCACATTGGCAGAGGGCAGCTTAGAAATTCTGCAGCAAATTGAACTAGTGCTACTGGCCAGACATACCATTTGCTGTACCAATACTGTACTGGGCAATCATCCCTTCCCATCGGTGTGGTGTCTAGTGGAAAGGCATCCCGCATTTGTGCATCTGATGGCCTGCTGTCTGTTCCTGTTGATTGATTGATTTGGCATTTATAATGCGCCTATACACAAGTGCTTCAATGACCAATCTGTATTCACGTTGCCTGAGTCACTGAAGGGGAAGTCTCTCAGATTCTCCTCCCCGCGGGCAGCACTGGCAATGCTCACAAAGCTTTCAACAAGTGTCAGTGATGTATTACCCATTGATGCCATCATTTGTGAGATTGACATACCTGGTGTACTTTCAGCTGGGGGGTGTGCTTCCTGATCCCTGTGCTCTTTATCCAGTTGATTTTGCAAGTTCTTCTGCAAAGCATCCCTGCACTTTTGCACAGTGTCTCCTCTTTGTGATGATGCTGTGAGTGCTACTCCCTTGGGATATGAGGTTGAAAAGTGACCACTTTCATTATGAAACTTGTGTCAACAAAGAAAGCTTGTAGCTACTCAATGTTACTTTTAAACCCAACTACCTGTGCATTGCCATGCAATGTTGGATACAGGTCCCTCAACAGCTATACTGCACTGGCTTCTCACACCAATTATGCAACGCCAAAATAGGACCCATACCTATTACCATTGAGGCACACTCATTTTGACGCAACGCGACACAAGGCTCATCTGAGCAATAGACATGGCGTCCACGCCCGTGCAGCCACCACTCAAGGTGACAATGCCCTGCACCTTCACTCGAATCTCCCACGCTAGGCACCCAGCGCAGCAGCACAGAAACCAGCAGTTCCTGCACCACTGCTGAGGACCCATACACAGGGAGAGGCTCCACCCTTCATAATCTCAGGGAGGCAACAAGACCACAGATCCGAGGACCACATATCCTTAGCAAGGGGCTTCTAGGAGCAAACACCCCAGCCACCCCCAACCACAAAGCCAGGCACCCCCCACCAGCCAGGCACGGGACACCACCACACTCCCCAGAACAAGCACAGTACCACAACAAGAACCATGCTGACCAACAACCAAGTCCTCTGTATACACTCTAAGAGGGACCCTCCCTTTTTCTCCTACAGGGCCCAAACAGAGCCACTGTATACACAGAACCAAGAGTATAAAACAAGAACCCCATAGGGGGCGCCGGACCGATCAAACATAGGTAAGCATCACTTAGACCCTATAATTGGACACCCATTTAACAATAGATCTCAAGCTAACCTTGCCTCTTCCCTCTTCTATACCCGCAAACTAATGGGTACAACATGATTAATTGCAATTATAAATGAATTTTGCTAAAATTAACTTATTGTAACTTGTGCAAATACCTAAACCAATTGACCAACACCACTCAATCACTCCTCACCATGCACTGTGCACAACTGTAATGTATACCATGTCACGATTATACACCAACACCACTCACTGTCACCAAATATGATTTTGGATTGTATCAGATTGAGAAAGACCTTCAGGTCGAAACACGTGTCGGCTGACCACATGGGACATCAAGAATCCCACCCCCACCATGTGTGGGTATAACCCAAGGAAATAAACAAACCTGCTACAAAGCAGCACCTTAGAAAACACAAACCTGTGTGGAAAATAATTGTTTTCATATATTCATTAAGACAAGGTATCCAGGTCATTTCAACTTTCTACCAAACAAAGGAGGTGTGGGCTACACCTCAACCACAACCTGTGACCTTGCCGCAACAACAGAAACTAAGGAATCTCATTATCAGAGCTCAGCGAAGTTGGTTCCATTCTAGTGCCCACCAAACCACCCTCCCCCTTTCTCACTTGCCATGGCACAGGCCCACACCATGTTGATCAGTTTTAGGCAGGTACACCTGAGGAAGAAGCTCACTCAGGAATGCCTTGTGATGGCTAACCCACTTGAATAACTCCTCACAAATTCATAGCATGGAGCGGACATTAGTCGAAGCTGATGCTGACACAGTGTCAGAAATACTGTGAGTGTTACAATATTCTGTTATGACACTGTTATGACATTGCACTGCTCTCATAGCTTGTCCAGCATGTGCAAGTTAGAGTTCCAACAGGTGGCCACTGAGATCTTCACGACATGCAATGGCCTCATGTGATGCGCCTGCCAATGCTACGGTACAGTTTTGGCATGGTAAACCCAGCTCAATTGGGAGCTGATCCTCCAGCCCACAGCAACCATTTCTTTCACAGTTTTGTGACCACTGATACCTCATGTGACCGGGAGATGAAGGACATGCACAAAGCAGGGGATGTGTTTTATCTTGCTAATTCATAAGGCAGCAAGGATATTTGATCCATTGTCTACTGCAACAAAGTCCAAATGCAAACTACAATGACCTTGCATCCACCTGCTTCACTTTCTCCAAGATGTCACCTCTCCTGTGGTTTCGACTCTAAAACCTTTGCATGTACAAGATTGCCCATTGCTGAATTGCATATGCCTGCTGCCATTTTGAATTACTCAGTGAGCCCTCTTGGCTATTAGAGGAAAGAAAGGCCACACAGTGTGCTCTGACGGCCATGTAGACAAAGCTCTGACCACTGGTCAACAAGTCCATGGGACAATTTGCCCCATTGACTGTTGTAATATCCCCTCCCACCTCCCCCCACCCCCGACTGTAGCAATAACCTCATTGTACATTTATGGTACTACTTTGTGAGAGAAACAACATTGCCATGGAAATTCCCAGGGGTACACAAAAGAGTAGGGCAATTGATCTAGTTTCAACATGATAGCCAGGGTAGCACAGAGGAGGCACCTTCTCTAATGAGACTTGGGATATTTTTATTTGGCCACGCTCAAATGCTTCCATAACACTGCCTCTGATGAAATGGAGTATCACTGCTATGCACTGTTGCAGTACAGGCACAGATGTGCTTTTTTCAGGGGTAATTGTGTGGACTAGTGGAGCTAAGGTACTTGTGGAATGGTATGGGGAGGGCTGCACCTCAGATCATTTGACTTCTTGTGTCTGTGCATGGTGCTGCAGCATATGGGACTGCATTACTGTGGTGCCCAACTTGGTTCCTGACTTCCCTTGGCACACTCTTTTCCGGAAAAGTGTGCAAGTGGCCAGATTTGTTTACTCTTTATTCTCTGTGAAGTACCGTCACAAAGTTTACTTTCATAGTGAGCTAGCACACAGGCTGAGTACATGTGCGTGCAATGATGCTGGTGGTTTGGCTCTGGTGGTGTTCTGGGTGCCATGTAATTATGTAATTGGCTTTTTGATCTGTGACAATTATGCTGTTTCTCAGGAGACTGTACAGAGGTGGGGGGCTCTTCTATTAATGTTATAGCCTCTGAACATGTGATGCCAGTCTCCTATTCCGCCTCACTATTGCAAGCTTCGAACAGCAATACTTGTTACCATCTAGACTCTAATGAATCATATTCTTTTTCTTAATCATCATCAAGCTCATCATCATCATTACTGTCGGACCTATCAGTGGATGGTGGAGTTCATTTTAGTGAGCCGCGTCATTCAGCAGCAGCGATTCATTACGCGTAGACATACACGTAGGTGGGTCCCCACCACTGAATTTTGGTCATTCGTGTGGTGGAGTGCAAAAGTGCAGGAAAAAAAGGCGGTGTACAAGTGGGTATGCTACCTTTTTCCCTGCAATTTTGCACTCCGTCGTGCAAATTGAGTAAACGATGCCTGCCATGTACGCATGGCAGGCAGCATTTACAATGGATCCCTATGGGGTCCCCCTGCTTTTTGTTGGTGCATGAAGCCAGCGGACCCCATACGGATCCAGAGCATTTGCACCAGCAAGAAAATCCATGCCGGTGCAAATGGGAACATTTGTATGGCAGAGCGGAAGGGAGCGGAGGAGGTAAGTGCAGGATAATAGGGCCTGATGTGAATGCATGGTGTAAAAGCCTGACGCAAGGCTACTACCGATCCATTTACGTTATCCACATTGAAAATGAGCCCCATTGTGTTGTTCTTCCCTGATCACCCCCTTATGCCCCTGAGAAAGTGGGCAGAACCGAATGTGTAACCTTCCCTCTCAGTCTGAGTGGATGTGCATCAGTGTGATGCAATATTCATGCATTTACTTGTACTGTTGCATGTAACTCTGAGTGACTTGTGATGAAGGTGTAGAATGTGAGTTGGACGATACCTTCTACTGCCCACATGCAATCTTGGAGTCCCCAGTGCACACAGTAAGTGCTGCTGCAGGAATGAAAAGACCACTAGCAGCACATCTCCCCCTGCCTCTGGCTTGCTTTGGCACTGACGTTGTACCAAACATATCCAAATGTGGGTCCCCCAAATCCCAAATCAATGCCGCTCCTTACCAGTGAAATCAGGTCAGTGTGACTCTCCCACAAGCAGCCCTCAGACATTCCTGGATGCTCCCACTCCTCCTTCCACATGTCACCCTATGGAATGTGTCTCATTCACACACTTCAAGAGCTGGATAATGAGTGCTATGCCACATTCCTCCTTGGGTCTCTGCTGCTCCCTCTCAGAAAAATCAGGTGGGCATTCCTCTTCCACAAGCTGCCGCCAGTGATGCCCCCCTCTTCCTGTTCCTAATACTAGGTGTTACCAGACGGCATGTGTCTCGTCCCCTTACTTCAGGCGATGGACCAAAATCTAAGTGGATAGTGCTTTGTTGCATACTGCATGAGTGTTTGTGGTCTGGATACTGACTGTCTGTGGGAGTTGTGCCATATGCCTCTAATGAGGGGCATGTTTATTCTATAAACCATTACGCTTGAATGAGTGACATATTTATTCTGTAAACCATTACTTCCTGAGTAGGGAAAAGAATACAAAGGGGCTATGTCTGCTGGAGAGAGCAGGTTACTAATTTGAGTTATTCAGGTGCGTGTGCCAGATAACATGTGTCAGTTACATCAGACAATTTCAAGAACATTTATGTTACAGCTGGGAAGTTGACTATGTTCATGTCATGTTTGCTTTTGCTTGCCCTCGTGTCCATGCGTTTGTATATTCATTTGGAAAAGTATCCCAATATGTTCCATCTGGCTTGCTAAGTGTTGTTCATGTTGTCATGCTCATCTTGTTTCATGTTATATGTTTGGTCTTCTAAGTTATGTGTTCTCAATAGGTAGAAAGGGTACATGTTATTTGCAAAGAGCCTTAGGTACAGGGGGTGAGGAGCTCAGTAGGGGTCAGGCAGGAGTATGGTTACAGGAGTGTGTCAGTTTATTGATGAATGTATATGTATTTTTCCCTCTCAAAACATGTTTTCCCTACACCTCTTTCCGGTTTTCCTAACTTCCCCCACCCTATCCACAACCTCTCCCTAATCCTTCTTCCACCCATTGGCTGCCACATGGCTACCTGTGGTCTTGACATTGAGGTGCCCGTGCCAACCACAGTGGGAGGGCCAAATCTATTTGGCTTCTGTGGTTCGGGGGAGAGTGTCAATACTCTCTCCATGTGTAGGTTTGACAATCTCCCACAAGGTGGTCTCAGGGGTTCCTAGCTCCTCTTGCTCCTCCTAGGACATGTCAAATGAAGGCACATGTCACATCCCCTCACTTCAATGTATGGGCACTCACTGGTGTTCATCTGCCCATGATTCTCTGCTGCATGCCTCTCCCACAAGCTGCCCTCTGGGGTTCCAGCTCACCTGCTCTTCATCTCAGGTGGCACCTGTGTCGTCCGCTCACTTCAAGAGACTGGCGATGACTGGTATATCATCCACCTCCTTGAATATCTGCTGCTCCCTTCCAGCAAATTAACTGTAGCATTCATCTCCCACAAGCTGCCCTCTGGGACTTTTTGCACCACCTGCTCTTCCTCCGAGGTTTCAAATAATGACATGTGTTGCATCGGCTCACTTCTATAGATGGGCTCTGACTGATGAGTCACCTGGCGTCCCAACTCTCCCCAAAGCTTCCCTTAGGCATTCTCGGCTCCTCCACCTTCTCCTCCCAGGTGTAACCCAATGTTACATGTCTTTTCCACTCATTTCTAGATACAGACACTCACTGTTGTGTCAAGGGCCTTGGCACATCTCTGCTGTACCCTCATAGCAAATTCAGACAAACATGCCTCTCCCACAAGCTACCCTGAAGGATTCCAGGCTCTTCCCAGGTTTCACCCAATGCCATGTGACTCATCCACTCACTTCATGAGAATGACGCTGACTGGTGTGTCACCCAATATCATGCCTTGACTGTTGGTCCAACGGAAGTGCTGCTGACCCACCACCACCTCCACTGGGTCACCTGTAGCCCTAGTGATATCAGACGCAGGGGCCCAGTGAAGGGAAAAGTGTTGTGTGTTATGTTGTTCCTCCTGACTCTCCTCAGTGTTGTGATCATGCCACAGGTCCTTATTCTGTACTGTTGTGTTAAGTATCACCAGTCCCTGCAAGAATAAAGTGCACCCAGATTACTTATCACCCTCCTAATATCTCTTTCCTTACTCCAGTTTACTAAGAATCTTAATATCTAAGGGGCTCACCTAGATCCATATGGAGACTCCACCAGCTGTGCTATACCAGTTGCAGCACTGGTTTAGGCTGAAGAGGCCTGCTACTTCAGGCTGGCAGAAAGGGTTGCTGAGTACAGTTCCTTTACTGTGTGAATGAGTGATGCTGAATGCTCCAGTTACTTTGTAGAGGAGCAGGTAGGCGCTACCCTGCCAGTCCCTGCCCCCTCGTCACCGTCATATTGGAACATTCAGAGAAGAGCTATAGATGGGACATCCTTACTGTTCCTATACCGCATCGAGTGCATGAGAGGCGTTTTGCACTTAGACAGCCATACAGAATGTACCCTCGTACTGAAGGTGTGGAAGGATGTCGCATGGTAGAGTGACCTTTCATCACAATGGCTCCAACGCCATTTCATTAATATGAATGATTTCAGAGCATCGGGATTTGCATCTACTACTTTTATTGACCCTCAAATCGGGATTTGCATCTACTACTTTTATTGACCCTCATGTCTCAAAACCATTTCGATACTGGTGGTTGTCTGGTAAAGGACGTTTCTTAAAAAAACAGGATGATATAACTAATCATCGAGTTTGTTTGCTTAAAACAAGGATAAAGTCACTTTTCCTGCACTGGAGGTGCTAAAAAACCTATCTGATAATAGGTTATGGTCTTGCATATCAAGATATCCCCTCCTTGTTTTTGGAGATATCACAATGTGTCGCAGTGAAACCGCAACATATCAGGTCGACCGGTTTCGATGGTTATATGTGGATAGAGACCATCTTCTTCAGGACGTGAGGTTGCTCTTCTTGAAGTGACATCGTCACTCGCTGTCTCTCTCAATAGGACAGCAAGCGTAGCCTGGGAAGGCTACACAGAGTCCTGCAATAGGAGACATAAAAACAGTGCACGAGAGGTCATAAGTAACCTCTAGTGACTCTGTTGTGTTGCAATATTTAGCAAAAACATGCACGATCATGTCTCTGTGGCTATTTTGCAAGGCATAGGTGCTGCGTGTACTTCGAAGCACAGCCACCTATCTGTGGCTCTTACAAATACCAGTGAAACCGGATTTCCAAAACGAAAAGCCAAGTGCTGGGAAAGCGAGTGAAAAGCCGGTATGTGTAGAGGAGCAAACCGTGAACGGGTGCGGATAACAACATGCACTGTCTCAAGCAGGTGCATGTGAAAGAACTAAACAAAGTGAGCAGGGAAGGAGACAAAATCCTACCTTATGTGGACTCTCAGCATGACAAAGCGGTGTCAAAGCCGCTAAAAAACCCCAGCGGGTTGTTTGGAGGAAGAGCCGGGGTGTTGCTTCTACAAATAAGCAGACCACGGCTCATATTAGGCGAGAACCCCACAAGTGCACGTTGTACTAATTACATAAATAAAAAAGGAAATGAAAAGAATTCTAGATCAAAAAGAGAGTTTACGGCTGAAGCCGTACCGAAGCTCTGCAAGCCGGGGAGACAAACATCCGCTTCGTAGAGCCGGAAGCTAACTGTACGCCTCTTCCGCATGTGACGTATGCGGAAGAGGCGCGATTGGTTGTCCGGCATCCAATGGGATCTCCGGACTAAGGGGAGTGTCCATGTATGCATCACCACGGGTGTGTGCTGAGAAAGACTCGGGGGAACCGGCTCTTTAGTAATCTCCCAGGGAAACCGGCAACAGTGTGAGAATAAACGCTGAGCCGGAGGCGAACAGGCAATAGATGCAACAGAAAAAAGGGGGAATACATTGGGAAAAGTGTCCATGTGACGCCGGACATTGGTGCAGAATATGCTTCCAAAGAGATGGGATCAGCCTCACAGGACATCGAGCTGAGCAAGTGTGTGTGAATGAAAACACAAAAGTAACTGACACAAACGCGAATCGATATTTTCAACAATGCATTTGATGTTCAGTGGACTACAGGTGGAGAGTTAGTAGTTAGTAAGAAGGAGTGGCATCTTTTTCCAGAAATGAATAGATATGCAAATCAATCAACTAGAACATAGTGTCTCTATAACAAACTCAAGTAACTATATACCTGGCTCTCACAACAACAAGTTTTGCAACCAGACAAATATAGCAATCGCGAATCACTGTATATCAAAAACAGCCCCTGACGAATCCCAAAGTCATTGTATATAAAGATGGCGGCTGGCAGTATACAAAAGCATAAAACAGAATTGCAGATGGCAGTTCAAGGACAACTAAGATGTTTACATGAGCCAATGATTTAGTGCTGTAAAACTGCAAGTTCCTGCCATTGCATAGCTTCGTTGAGGCATCGGTTGCATGTTTGTAGGCGAAAAATCCACTTCTGTTCTTGTGTGAACAGTATGCCATGGTAATTGCCACCCCTCTTGGGCCATTTACATTTCTCAAGAACGGTCCACTTGAAAGAGTCAGCTGTATGGCCTTCTGCCAAAAAATGAGGGACCATCGGTGCTGTGATTTTTTTAGTTCTGATGCACGATTTGTGTTCTATCATGCGCTTTCTTACTTCGCGTGCTGTCATTCCGACATATCTTAAGTTGCACGGACATGTTCGTGAAAGTTTTTTGCACCCACGGAGTAGTCCAGTCTATGTCAATAGAAGTACTACGTGCAGTTGTGAGCACATAGAGCATTGTCCACATGGGCAATGCCCTGTGAGCAGAGCCTGATTCCATAGAACATTCTGCATTGCTCATTCTGTTGTGACTCCTGGACAGATGGAGTTAACAAGAGTGTCTCTCAGATTACGTCTTCTTTTCAGTGCAAAGCGTGGAGGTGCCAAGCTTGATGACCCTGTGTTCAGAATAGGCCATATAGATTTGATCCCTTTCTTGAGTTTGTTGAATACTGGTGAATAGCTAAATACTGCTGTAATTGTATTGACTTCTGTGGGCTTGTGATGTTGTTCCAGGGTGCAGGCACGTGGTATGTGTTTGGCCCTTCTGTAAGTATCATTTACAATTCTCTTAGGATACCCTCGTGATACGAGTTGATTTTTTAGGGTTTTGGCCTGGTTGGTATAGTCCTCCGTTCTGCTGCAGAGACGCCTATATCGCAAAAACTGTCCAAAAGGCAAATTATCCTTCAGTGATTGTGGGTGGTAGCTGGAATAGGTGAGATCTACAAAATTTTACTCACGTAAAAGTCTACCCATATGTTACGGAAGAGTATTTTACTGATGAGGCAAGACAAGCAAGACGTGATGCAACACAACTACGGTTCCAGAATGTACAAAGAGGCCAAAATAGATCATGGTCCAATTCTAGTACAAATTCCAGTAACAGCTCTAGGAGTTATGGCCGACAAGGTCAAAGAGTCCAATTCAATACACCAATATAGCACAATAACTCTGCGGTTCCTTTTTTAGGCCAACGCGGCAGAGGTCAACGCAGGCCCAGGTGGCAAACATTGCAACAACCAACGGTGGTCACGCGCAGCAGAGGTCAAGCGATGATGCCTCTAATACCTTAATTGTTAACCAATCCAATCATCAACTGACCAAATCAGAAGATGAAGTGCTACGAAAGGGTCTCTCATTTGTACCAACAGCACGATATGACCCCTTCCAAATCCGCATCGAATGCTCTCAGATGATGAGAAAAATACGGCTACAACATTTTTTCGAAGACAAGACCAATGTACAAAAAGATGCTACTGGCCTTAGACCACCATCACAATTCTGCGTACCCTCAAGTGCCTACACGGCCGAGTCCATCACATTTGGACAAGCCTTGATGAAAAAATTGACAGAAATAGAAACAAACATCCCCTTTGTACATAACAACTGTACCAAAGACCAATTGGAAGCAATCACATCATTGGCAAAAAATGAGAGCATAACAATAAAACCGGCTGACAAGGGAGGCGCCATTGTGATCCAAAACACTGATGACTACATCAGGATGGTTGAAGCACTAATAAATGACAGCTCCAGCTATACTCTCATCCGGAGTAATCCAACAACGTCTATACAGGCCCTAATAGCACCATTGATAGAGGAAGGGGAAGCTGAAGGTTTTTTGAGTCTGAGGGAAGCATCTTTCCTAATGCCTAAATACCCAAGGACACCAGCGCTATATGCCTTACCTAATATACACAAAGGCATTCTACCTACACCAGGTCGTCCAATTGTCTTCGGCATACAATCCATCTTAGAACCGCTCAGCCAATATGTAGATTTTGTCATCAAAAACAAAATTCCTAAAATGACATCATATGTGAAGGACTCAACAGCTATGCTCATTCTTTTGGACTCTCTACTGTATAACCCCGAACTAGACTGGTTACTAACCATTGACATCGAATCCCTTTATACCAGAATTCCACAACAAGAAACCTTGGAAATGCTGAAAAATCTTTTGGACTCAGGAATAGATCTTCACGGAGTACCATCAAATTTCATCTTATCTCTGGCTGAGATAGCTCTAACTAAGAACTTCTTTTTATTCAATGACCAATTTTTTCAACAAATCTCAGGCACTGCTATGGGTGCAACCTTTGCACCCAGTTTGGCCAACCTGTATGTCAATTCCTTTGAATTCAGACACATTTATCCAGCTACCAATCCGTTCCAAGCTAAATTGTTAACTTGGCGTCGTTATATCGACGACATTTTCGTCATCTTCAGAGGCACTGCGGAAGACGTCAAGACATTCCATAATTGGCTTAACAGACAGAATGTCCACCTTCGATTCACGATGGAACAAGACAGGACACACACACATTTCTTGGATCTTTCCATTACAGCCTCAGAAGGAGGTTTCATTTCAAAAGTGTATCGCAAAGAGACAGACAAAAATGCCCTTCTCACCTATTCCAGCTACCACCCACAATCACTGAAGGATAATTTGCCTTTTGGACAGTTTTTGCGATATAGACCTCTCTGCAGAAGAACGGAGGACTATATAAACCAGGCCAAAACCCTAAAAAATCAACTCGTATCACGAGGGTATCCTAAGAGAATTGTAAATGATACTTACAGAAGGGCCAACCACATACCACGTGCCTGCACTCTGGAACAACATCACAAGCCTACAGAAGTCAATACAATTACAGCAGTATTTAGCTATTCACCAGTATTCAACAAACTCAAGAAAGGGATCAAATCTATATGGCCTATTCTGAACGCAGGGTCATCAAGCTTGGCACCTCCACGCTTTGCACTGAAAAGAAGACGTAATCTGAGAGACACTCTTGTTAACTCCATCTGTCCAGGAGTCAAAACAGAACGAGCAAAGCAGAATGTTCTATGGAATCAGGCTCTGCCCACAGGGCATAGCCCATGTGGACAATGCTCTATGTGCTCACAAATTGCACATAGTACTTCTATTGACCTAGGCTGGACTACTCCGTGGGTGCAAAAAACTTTCACGAACTGCAACACAAAAGGAGTAGTGTACATGATTACATGTCTGTGAAACTTAAGATATGTCGGAATGACAGCACGCGAAGTAAGAAAGCGCATGATAGAACACAAATCGTGCATCAGAACTAAAAAAATCACAGCACCGATGGTCCCTCATTTTTTGGCAGAAGGCCATACAGCTGACTCTTTCAAGGGGACCGTTCTTGAGAAATGTAAATGGCCCAACAGGGGTGGCAATTACCATGCCATACTGTTCACACAAGAACAGAAGTGGATTTTTCGCCTACAAACATGCAACCGAGGACTCAACAAAGCTATGCAATGGCAGGAACTTGCAGTTTTACAGCACTAAATGATTGGCTCATGTAAACATCTTAGTTGTCCTTGAACTGCCGTCTGCCATTCTGTTTTATGCTTTTGTATACTGCCAGCCGCCATCTTTATATACAATGACTTTGGGATTCGTCAGGGGCTGTTTTTGATATACAGTGATTCGCGATTGCTATATTTGTCTGGTTGCAAAACTTGTTGTTGTGTGAGCCAGGTATATAGTTACTTGAGTTTGTTTAGAGACACTATGTTCTAGTTGATTGATTTGCATATATATTCATTTCTGGAAATAGATGCCACTCCTTCTAACTAACTACTAACTCTCCACCTGTAGTCCACTGAACATCACATGCATTGTTGAAAATATCGATTCCCGTTTGTGTTAGTTACTTTTGTGTTTTCATTCACACACACTTGCTCAGCTCGATGTCCTGTGAGGCTGATCCCATCTCTTTGGAAGAATATTCTGCACCAATGTACGGCGTCACACGGACACTTTTCCCAATGTATTCCCCCTTTTTTCTGTTGCCTCTATTGCCTGTTCGCCTCCGGCTCAGCGTTTATTCTCACACTGTTGCCGGTTTGCCTGGTAGATTACTAAGGAGCCGGTTCCCCCGAGCCTTTCTCAGTACACACTTGTGGTGATGCATATATGGACACTCCCCTTAGTCCGGAGATCCCATTGGATGCCGGACAACCAATTGCGCCTCTTCCACATAAGTCACATGCGGAAGAGGCGTACAGTTAGCTTCCGGCTCTCCGAAGCGGATGTTCGTCTCCCCGGCTTGCAGAGCTTCAGTACGGCTTCACCCGGTAAGCTCTCTTTTTGATCTAGAATTCTTTTCATTTCCTTTTTTATTTATGTAATTAGTACAACGTGCACTTGTGGGGTTCTCGCCTAATATGAGCCGTTGTCTGCTTATTTGTAGAAGCAACACCCCGGCTCTTCCTCCAAACAACGCACTGGGGTTTTGTAGCGGCTTTGATACCGCTTTGTCATTCTGAGAGTCCACATAAGGTAGTATTTTATCTCCTTCCCTGCTCACTTTGTTTAGTTCTTTCACATGCACCTGCTTGGGACAGTGCATGTTGTTATCCGCACCCGTTCACGGTTTGCTCCTCTACACATATCAGCTTTTCACTCGCTTTCCCAGCACTTGGCTTTTCGTTTTGGAAATCAGGTTTCACTGGTATTTATAAGAGCCACAGATAGGTGGCTGTGCTTCGAAGTACACGCAGCACCTATGCCTTGCAAAATAGCCACAGAGACATGAACGTGCATGTTTTTGCTAAATATTGCAACACAACAGAGTCACTAGAGGTTACTTATGCCCTCTCGTGCACTGTTTTTATGTCTCCTATTGCAGGACTCTGTGTAGCCTTCCCAGGCTACGCTTGCTGTCCTATTGAGAGAGACAGCGAGTGACAATGTCACTTCAAGAAGAGCAACCTCACGTCCTGAAGAAGATGGTCTCTATCCACATATAACCATCGAAACCGGTTGACCTGATATGTTGCGGTTTCACTGCGACACATTGTGATATCTCCAAAAACAAGGAGGGGATATCTTGATATGCAAGACCATAACCTATTATCAGATAGGTTTTTTAGCACCTCCAGTGCAGGAAAAGTGACTTTATCCTTGTTTTAAGCAAACAAACTCGGTGATTAGTTATATCACCCTGTTTTTTTAAGAAACGTCCTTTACCAGACAACCACCAGTATGGAAATGGTTTTGAGACATGAGGGTCAATAAAAGTAGTAGATGTAGATCCTGATGCTCTGAAATCATTCATACTAATGAAATGGCGTTGGAGCCATTGTGATGAGAGATTTTTTCCCTCTCTAAGCAATTGAACATCTGAAAGGTGGCTGGCTGTTGGCAAAACCTTTCTCGATCTAGCGTCCACCTTGTTGTGGGACTCCTTCAATCTAATCATTTACTCAGGGCAACCCTGCCTTGTTAGTTATTTGCTTCCCCATAGAACTGTCATTTGTATACCAGTATGCCCCACGGTTAGGGATGACAATGACTGTTTTTTTGGTCCTCAGTGGCCTGAATTTGCCCTGAAGTTTATCTCTGCATGGTAGACTGTTACATGGAAGGATCCTGCCTGCCAAGACGTCAGCATGCATCTGTGAATATCGTGAATGAATGTTAAATGAAATCTGTCAAGGACAAAGTGAGGTCATAAAGCAGACATGTGAGACTATGCTGAAATGATATAAAAAAACTAAGTACTGAAATAACTGAAGCACTAAGAGTAATATTAACCTGAAGTTAAAATGATCATGAATCTAAAAGAAAATGAAGAAACCTACTGACCAATAACTGTAAATACGCACTAACTCAAGGTAGTAAGAAAATGTATAGAAGCTTGCTATAGAGGAATATATAACATGGCAAGGACGGCCATATTAGTAAAATGAACAATGGTTCACATTGAAAGTAACAAAGCTACCTCAGAAACAGGCTGATGTTTTAAGAATCAGAAAGCATGAAAAGACAGTCCCGGGAAGCAGACCCAACAAGACTCAAGGTTGGCCCAGAGTGAAGATTCTATTTTCAGAGGATAAGCACAGACCACAAAGGGAGTACATGGATATGCTGATGATGAAGGAAGACAAACACATCTATGAGAGCCAAACTGCTGCTCAATCAAAAGTGTATAATGTTCATATGAGATAGAATGAGCAAGTCTCTATATGCCAAAAGGAGCAACAGCACCTTGCATAATTGAATCAAAAAGCAGTAAACAGAATGCTGAAATGAATACATTTGTGGTCGACTCACACGTGACCCAGGAGTCGAAATCAAAGACTATTCGTGGTCGACTCACACGTGACCCAGGAGTCGCAATCAAAGACTATTCATTAGAGCTTTAAGCTAAAATAGTGGTGTGCTCGTACTCCCTTGAATGTTCCAGAACAGTGATCAGCAACAAGGTCAACTACAGATGGAAGAATTTGGCTGATGGCCTACTGATGACAGATGTTGGTCTAATTGGGAAAATGGGGAGAAGTCTGTGGGAGTCAAGCACCTACGTTTCATTTCACGTAGGTGCTGCTAAGGAGCCGAAAGTCCAATGTTGAGATAGTATGCCAACCAGTCAGTGGGGTTGGGGAGACAACCTAACCTACAACGTTGCAAGAGCTAATCCCCTCATGTTGTGTCCATCATAATCAGTACTGTCTGCATTTAGAGGTAGTTCAAGGTGTGCCCTACAGACAAGGGGTAGCCAATGACTTATGCACTAATGCCTATATGTTCCATCAGAAGATATGTTTCCTTAATCAATCCCTCCCTTCGATAAGTTTTGTATTTTGCCATGTAGGATGAGATCACAGATGACGTATATCGGGGTATAAGACCTCAATGTAATCAAGTTACTTTGTCAGTGTGCAAGCATCAGTCCGATGTCTGCTAGTTAACCCTACTTTATTGAACTGATAATAAAGTAGCATTTCACCATATTCTTTGAGTTGGTCCGGTTATTTGGTCTAAGATCTATTATTGTAATTCCATGTAGCACAAGAGACGCTTCAAGGTGCTAGAGCACATTTGGTAGCTATGCGGATGGTTACGGTCTAGTCAACCTAGGCCAGATCCAGACCCCTGGTCAATTTTCTATTTTCGCAATTAGCCAGATGACCACAGAGTTTCCTGTGGAAAGCGGCACGCAGAGTCAAGTGTGAAAACAATTTGGTCGGCAGTTCCCTCTTTGATGAAATTCCTGTCCAGCCCCTGCAGGTGCCAAACAGATGAATGGCAAACTGGTCGATGCCGGAGGACTCAAACTGAGTCACAGATGTAAGTAGAACAAAGAAAGTGGCAAAATAAGGTGGACCGTGTGTGTTATAAGTAAATAGATGTAAAAAGTAACAGGATTTTTGGGGGAAATTACAAAGTGAAAGAGATACCTTGATTCCTGATCCCAAGAAGGAGGAGGTGTATGCACTAAGTTATTTAACATTCATGAGGCAACGCCCATAGAAGAGAGTGTTTCAAACACCGGAACAGAGTGAAATAGAGAAGGGATACCTTTACTAAGAGAGTAAAAAATGGCATATGGAGTAGAAATATTTTTTAAAGTGCACATGTGTGGGGTTATAAAACTGTTAATATACATTTTTTGTTGTGCATACATTGATGAATATAAAACAATAGTAAAAAATTAAAGAGATTACTGAAAATGTTTACAAAGAGACTGACGTCAATCAGGAAGGGAGAATCAAAGGAAAATCATATGAAATAAAGGAGAGACTCTTAAAATACTAATAATATAAGAACAATATAAAACAAATTAGTAGAACATGTAAAGGAAGGAGGAAACAAAATATTACTGCATTGATTTTGAAAATAAAATAAAAATATATATATAATATATAAATAAAGCAAGCAGTTAAAATATATTTCGATTGAGATAATAAATAACGATTGATGGTGCCAGTGCCAATCGACCGGTGTGGTATATTTGATCAAATAAAGAATTGAATAAAACAAAGGGTAAGTAACCGATCTGTCATCATGGGGGATACACCCCTTTAATATATATGTAGGACACTTCCTAGATACACAGTGAAAATAAGGAAATATCATTCGGAATAGGTTCAAGGCATGAGCAATAAGACACTCATGCCGTGGCCTCAAGAAGGTTTGTTGTCAAAAGACGTATTGTGGCATATAACGGCATATTTGCATGCCACATGTAAGGGGAAAAAGCTGCACAAAAGATTAGCCATTTTAGAACTTTGTAAAATGTTCTACACTGTACAGAAGCTTTTAGGCCCAAGGATTTTGTCAAGTGACCGAGGACACCGAGATGGAATGTCTTGTGATGATAGTAACAGAGACAGCGGCAGAAAACAAAAACATGCTATTACTGCAACGTGCGAAAAGCAAAATACGTAGTCCGAAATTGATGCTTATTCTACTCTAAAAGTGGTCGTTTATCACTAATACAACAGCACAGCTGGGGGTGGCGGGACAATACGTGCCCAAAGTCTTATTACCTCCGCTCTCAGGGCCAGGCTCCTAGAATCTCTCTGTCTCCGCTGCCGGGCTGTGGCAGCTGTGGGTGGCTGTGGGGGGTCAGGCCGGCCTGGCTGCTGGGATTGCTGGCTGCCTGTGTGCCCTGGGCCTCTTGGCTGGCCTCAGCCTGGCTGCTGCACTGCTGGCTGGCTGCTGCTGTGGTCCTCCCTCCTCGTGTCTGTGCGCGGGCAGCAGCTCTCTCTCTGTGGTTGGCCAAAATCATGCCCCAGAAGCAGGGTCAAAGGCCCAAATATCCTCAGTCAGTCATGTGGTGTGACATGAGTCGTGGCGGCATGGAGTCTGTGTTGGCGGCTGCTGCACCTGCATTTTCATTGGCCCAATGGCCAGCCTGTTGTTCTGGTGGCCCCCAGGCACAAGAAGTCTCACACAGTGCATATTGAAAATCAGCCTCCCGCTAATCCATTCACGCTTGTTGTGTCGTCTGTAGGGGCGGTGAGTAGATTATCTATGCTCTGTTAATGGCAGCGATGTACGTATCCAAATGTTCAACTTCTCAGTGGCACCTCATGGATTGGTCCAGGTTGGATTATAAGCAAACACTCTGCACCCATATCCTATGTTAATGTTCACACCAGAAGCATGTGGTAGATTCTTGGGCACATGGGAACACTGTTAGTACTACTCCAACATCTTTGCCTCACATTATCTTGCCTTGACATTGTCACCTCCAGAACTATGGGTTAGTTCCCTCCTTCTGGACTCACTCCTACCACTTTTGACTATCACTGTTCATTCTGCTTGTTTCTCCCATGTTGTCATTCTGATGCGCAGTGCTTCTTAAAACCCTTTGCTAACATCTGAATCGCTGATTGGAAAGTCAAATCTTGCTGTTTTTGCTTTTTGCTAGAAAGTCAAATCTTGCTGTTTTTGCTTTTTGCTAGAAAGTCGGATCTTGCTGTTTTTGCTTTTTGCTAGAAAGTAAAATATAGCTGTTTTTGCTTTTTGCTAGAAAGTAAAATCTAGCTGTTTTTGTTTTTTGCTAGAAAGTCAAAGCTTGCTGTTTTTGCTTTTTGCTAGAAAGTCAGAGCTTGCGGCCCATTGCTAAATTCTCTGGATTTTGCTTGTATACTGTTGTTTCTTTGTAACTTGCCAGCCCAGTGACCTCACCACTCTCGTTTGTCCCACACCTACCTGCCTTAGCCCCCCCCCAGCTTCTCCATCCTCTCCTCGCTTCCTCCCCATGGTGCTTTTGGTTTCTCCTATTTTTTCCAACTGCTTCTCCATTGACCATACTTCTCTTCTCACTAAGTTTGGCAGGAAGAAGTTAAAAAATGATATCTTGGCCTCTAACCCTGGTCTTCCTGTCGCCGAAACCTACTCCAATGCTTCCTCCAGACAGACCCTCACCGACATCCCCTTTGTTGTTCCTTTGCCAGATCTATGGACTCTTCATATGATCTCTGTGCTCTGTCCTATCTCCTCCTCTCCCATTAATGGTGTCTCTCGCTGGGAAGTTCTCATGGCTTTTCTTCGACTCCTGTAAAGTCATCATAAATGTCTACCATAATGGCACTGTCATGGCCCAAGGCTCTCAGGCCAATCTCCTCCTCTTTGATAGGCGCTTCCCTCGCCTCATCAATTTCCTCTCATCTCCTGCTGTCCCCTCTTCTCCCCCATTGGCTACCTTGCCCTCTCTCTCCTCCTTCTATGCACCTCCTAGGGCTCTTTCTCCTCTGCTGGGCATACCTCTGATCTGTACCCCTCCCTGGAAGATCTTTAAGGCTGGCAACCTTCTTAATTTTGCCACTCACAACTCTCGCTCTGCTGTCAAACACTCCTCTGACATCTGCCACCTCCTTGAAGAGCTCGACCTTGCTGTCCTTGGTTTTACTGTGACATGGTTCACGGCCATCTCTGTTATGAGCTTTGACACTCTCCTCCCGGTCTGGTGCGGGGTAGCCCTGATCTTTCCTAAGTGGATTCTGGCCTCTATCATTCCCACTCAGACCTACTCCTCTTTTGAATGCCTTGTCTGTAGGCTCTCTCTCTCCTACCCATTCTCTTACTGTGGCTACCATCTACTGGCCTCCTCGTCAAATCACCTCATTTCTCTCTGAGTGGGCGGACCTCTCCTCCTCCCTCCTGGCCTCTACCACTGAACTCCTCCGCCTCGGAAACCTCAATATCCATTTGGACTCTCATTGTTCCTCCTCTGCACTCTCCTGTGACCTCTGCGACTCCCTCTCCCTGTCCATCCTCCTCTCTGGCCCCAATCGCTCTGCAGGGCACACACTCAATGTCTTCATCACCTCTGACCTCCCCCTCTCAATCCCTCTGACCACTGCTCTCTCCCGGGGCAATCATTCCCCCCTCTCCTCTTATCTCTCCCTCTCTTCCCCCCACGCCAAGCCTACCCCATCATTGCCACCTACCTTCTCGGACATCTGGCCAATGAAACGTGTGTCAGTTGAGGCTTTTGCTGCCACCTTCTCCCCCCCCCCTTCCACCTCTGGCTGTCTCACATCCTGACACAGTCCTGTCTCTGCTCTACTCAATTTCTGATACTCTTGATGCTCTTGCCCCTGTCATGAGTATCCATTTGAAGTCCAAAGCCAAGTGCAATTCCTGGTATGATCTGACCTAGCTACACCTAAATGTAACTGTAGGGCAGCTGAGAGGAAATGGATGGCTTCTTGTTCATCCTCTGACAAACTGGCCTGTTGCCTGCTTCAAAGGCAATACTGACTCTCTGTCCTCACCAAGAAGAGAGTCCACAGTCTTACCCGTGTCTCTGCGGCATCGAACAACTCAGTCGAACTCTTTGAAATCTGCAAGGAGCTGGCCAAACCTGCTGCAGTCTCTACCCCTCCTGTTGCCTCCCAGGCTCTTTGCAATGCCCTTGTCTCTCACTTTATCTGAAAAACCCAGGACATCCTGTCCTCCCTCTCCTCCCCTTCCCCTCCTTTCTCCTCTCCATCTGTGCTTGCTGACTCTCCTTCAGCCACCCCTTCCCTCCTTCTCGTCCTTTCCTCTTTTCTCCCCTGATGAGGTCGCCAGACAAGTCCAATCTATGAAAGCCTTGTCAAAACAGGTTCATCCCCGTTTCTCTAAAACCATCAATTACCACATTGACACCTTCGCTCCGGCCCTTGCTGATTTTTGCAACCACTCCTTTGCCTCAGTATTCTTTCCCTCCCCTCTGACGCACTCCCTTGTGCATCCTCTTCTCAAAAAACCCACAGCTGATCCTTCTTGTCTGGCTAATAATCACCCAATATCCAGTACTGGGTCTGGGCAAACTCCTGGAAAAGCTGCCCATCTCTCAGGTTAACCTTCATTCCGATTCTGTTGGCTGTCTCCATGACCACCAGTCTGGCTTCAGAGCTTCCAAAAGCACGGAAACTGCTCTCCTGAACATCTGTGAAGATCTGCTCTCCAACCTTGACTCTAACATTCCCTCTGTCCTCATCCTACTCAATCTCTCTTCTGCCTTTGACACGGTCACCCATACGATCCTGTTCAACCGTCTCTGTGATAACCTGGGTATCACTGATCAGGCTCTGGCCTGGCTGACCTCTTTCCTCCCTGATCGACCCTCCCAGTTCTAACTTGGGTCCTTCCTATCATCTATCTCCCTCTCTCTCTGTGGTGTTCCCCAGGGGTTTAACCTCTCGCCCTGGATTTTCAACCAATACCTGGCAACTCTCGCCCACTGCATGGCCATTTCCTGCTCAAATTTCCAGTGCTACGCTGATGACACTGAACTCATTTTCAGGCTGCCCTCAGCCACCTACTCTCCCTCTCTCATCTCTGATTGCCTAACTGCCATTCAAGATTGGTGTGCCACCAATGATCTTTGTCTGAATGCCAGCAAGATGGAGATCCTCCTCATCGGCACACCTTTAGCTTCCTTTCCCCTCACTCTCTGGACGGCCTCCCTTGGCCCTCCACCTACTCCCATCTGTGAGGCTAAGAACCTCAGGTCATCTTTGACTCCACACTTTCCTTCTCCGCCCACATCTCTGATGTCTCTAAAGAGTTAAACTTCCTACTGCACCTCCTCAGAGGTACTCTGCCTTTCCTCTCCTTCCTCCAGAAGCTCACTGTCTCTACAGCTCTGGTTGTCTCTAGGCTGGACTACTGCAACAGCCTCCTTCTAAATCTACCTTCCTCTACTGCCCGCCCTCTGCAACTAATCCAGAACAGGACTGCAAGACTTGTCCTTGGCCTGAAGCCCTGGATCGTATATCTCCAGCTCTGATATCTCTCCATTGGTTCCCAGTGGATTCAATGATTACATTCAAAACCCTCTGCATTGTCCAAAAGGCTTTCTGGGGCCTGGGTCCAAAATACCTTCAGCTATCCCTCTGCAAATACCTCCCCTCTTGAGCTCTTCACTCCTCTACCTCTATCTCCCTCAGGGTCAGTCGTTTTTGAAAGAAACGAGCTGGGGATACATCTCTGTCTTCGGCCTGGGCCTCCTTCTGGAACAGCCTCCCTGCCACTATAAAACTTGAGGAGAACCATCTCCGGTTCCGGAAGCACTTCAAGACCTTCCTCTTTGCTTCTGCCTTCGCCACCCCCCTTCTTCCCCTGCTGATCTGTTTTCTCTTGGCACCGTGCACCTGGCTACCCTCTGTCCTCTGGGCCCAGGTACCTGCTCACCCTCCCGCACTGCCTCCGGGCCACCCATTGCACTTGGGTCTGTATCTGTACCCATACAGTCCCCCCCTTTTCTTTTCTTCCTGCACTCATCAGACCTACCCTGTCTGCTGACTTAAACCCATCACTTGCCACTTGCTGGCTGCACTACCACTGTTTGTTGCACTTTCCACTTCTTCTCCTTTCCATGTACTTTTCCCCTCCCCCTTTCCCATGCACTTGCAGGTTCTCAATGTCACTGGGCCTAGTAAGATCATTGTTTTGTTCTCTCCTGTTCCCCTCCCTTGCCTTGTCGTGCTCAGAAACACTTGTGTACGAGCGCGATAGAAATAAATAGCCTGATTCATGGAATTATTTGCATGAAAAACGCAGATTTGCGTGCCTTTCTGCCCGAAAATCCCTGTTTTAAGTATGGGGATTTTCGGGCAGAAAGGCGCGCAAATCTGGGTTTTTCATGCAAATAATTCCATGAATCAGGCAGAAAATGTCAATTCAATTCAAAAACATTGATGAAATACATAGAAGCTGTGTTTCATTGGAATGTTGGGCAGTTTTAAGTAAATTGCGTGATTTACTGTATCTGCAATAAAGCCAGCGTCAAAGGAGGCGCGTTGTGCCTCATTATGCCCATTTACAAACTCTTCTAAAATGGGTTGAACAGGGTGAGGGCAATTCATACCTGTTTGTGTGGCATTATGTTTTGTTGCAGTGCCTTATGTTTTATTACGCAGTTGTGTGTAATGTATTTTATGTAATGTGGCATGATAATATGTGGTGGACTATTATGGTGTGTATTATGTTTATTGTGCTATGCGGTATTTTTGTATGTTATTTTCTTTTGTGTTATGTGGCGTTGTGTGATGTGTTCTGTAGAGTTATGCTACAGATGTTAGTTTACTTAGTTTGCACACTGGCCGGCCGCCTGGAGTGGCGGCACAGTGACAGCCGTCGGCCCGGCCGTGGCCCCCACCCCTTAACTTTGCATTCTGCAACAGCATGTGAATGAAGCATGCATCATAATTTATGATGCACACATCATGCATGCAAATCAATCATCAAAGCAAGGTGACATGTGTTACCTTGCTTTGATGAATGATGCCGTTGCAGGTGCTTTTTTTTGTTTCAACATTTTTTTGTTTGTTTGTTTTTTCAAAATAGCCCAGGCATTGGCAGAAACCGCCCCCCAGGGACTACACATGATTTCGGCCCGGCCACGGGCTGATTGGCAGATGGGCCAATCCGATTCTGTTGCCCACCAATTTACTGCCCATGGCCATGCTAATCCCTATGGCCCTTCCCACCCAGTTCCATCCCCTCCCCGCCCAAAACACGTCCTCGTTGGAACTCGCTCAGCTTGCTTTATTCAAGCCTTAACATCAAACTTTGCACTCGAAGTGCATGCCGTTTTTTTCTTCTTCTAAGAGTTAATGGCTTAACTGGAGGTGTAATCGCACCACTGATGTATTGTATTGTGTTGGGTTATTTATATAGCGCTCTTTCCCCATTTGTATGGCCTCAATGCGCTTTGTGGTTGGAACGCCCTCACTGACCGTGGTCAATGTTTTGGAAGTTCTAAGAGTTTTAGTTTAGGAGATGCATGTGTGCATTTTCGCCGGACTAGGATTTAGGTGGCTGGCTAGGCTCCACTAAGCAGCCCAAAAAGGCAAGGCACGTGGGTAGGCACTTTTGGTGGTTTGCGATAGAATATTATTGTTGAGAGAGTCGATGTGTGGCCAGCTATACCAAATTTCTTTTTGTTTGTAGTCGCTGTATGCTAGTGGCAGAGGTGTTGACGTACGTCAGGTGTTTCAGTGTGGATGGCTATGTGTGCTGCTAGACAGAATGAGCATAGCCATAGCAGCATTCTACAGTGCATGGACTTTTGGGCATGCTTGCGGCCTGTATACACAGACGTGGTGTGAGGTATGCATACTGTAGGCTTCCAAGTGTTCGGCTGGAGCGATCTTGGTCCAATGCGGACGGCGTAGTCTCATTATTCGTGGTCTCTCTGGTGCGAGGATCTGAGCGGTGACGGCAGGTGAGTTTATTGCGGTGTGCCACAGTGAAAGCTGCTGGCTTCCCTGGTGTATTTGTTAGGTAAGGAATGTTGTTGTGAAACCTGTTGTTTGTTTGTACTGTAAAACCTTACAGTAGGTTTTACAGTATAAAGGCAGACATTGGGGGATACATTTAGATTTGAGGACCCTGTATAATGGGTTTCACAATATAATTTGGGTAAGGGAGAACACAGCTAGATTTGAGAGTCTTGTGTAGTGGGAGAGGGTCTGGGTTTCACAATACAATTTGGGTACGGGAGAGACACACCGACATTTGAGAGTCCTGTATGGTGGGAGAGAGGCCTAGGTTTCACAGTGCAGAAAGATTACACAATATAATAGGCAGATAAGGGTGGATGGGTGGTCCTAAATTTGAGAACCATGTATAGTGGGAGAGAGGCCTAGCTTTCACAAAACTATTTGGGTACGGGGGAAACACACCTACAATTGAGAGTCCTATATAGTGGAAACCATGTAATAAAAATGTCCTAAGCAGATCTGCATTCAGCCACTCGATTTATGAGAACTATGCGTGTCCTTCACTGAATTCCTGTTAAAAACAAGCATTGGCAAAGCCAACAGAAAAGCAATAATCTGCTCTGATCATGTGAAGTACAGTTTAGCAAAGTACGTTTAGCTCATGGTATGTATAAACTAGTAGAAACCAGGCAAACTATCTAAATCAGTGCGCTTATGCTCCTTGCATTAAACAAAACAATGCATTTTGGAACTGTTCGTCAAACTAATTTATTTTAATGTAAGTCTAGCAGATGCTTCCCAAGGCAGTGGGGAGACATGAAGGAATGGCAGATAAATTAGAGATATTTCATAGTAACCGTTCTTAAAATACTCTTAGGATGTTACCCGTAGACAGATAGATTAACCAACGTGCTCATTATCGCATCTCTAGGACACTGCCTAACACTGACGTTTTTAAAGGAAGCGGAGCAGGTTTTGACATGTTGTGGGAGGATTTTGCGATGTGAGGGTGAACAGTACAATCTTTGTAGGGAGAACATCAAGAATAATTGGTGAAGTTCTAACAAGGTGGCAGAAAACCCCCTTTGTTCTCTCTGGATGATTTTTGCAGGCAAAACTGCAAAGACTGGGCTTGGACGAGGAGTTAATTGATAGATAATCTACTCAAATGAAACGCTCTAACATAACTGCTTGGACCGCTATTTCGTAATTGCACCTAAAGGCATTCATATGCCGGATTTTATGCAAACCACAGTCTTGTAGGTAGCCGTTCTCGTAACTGAGATGCATTGTATTTGACCTCTACAGTTCTCATTTACTATTTCAAAATATCTTTTTCCAATATAGCAGCCAAAAGTGGTGATACTATTTTCCTACAGCATATGCAAAGTTCTGACAAGGGCTGTGTTGGCACTAATCTACGAAATGTATACTGACTGCCCTGGTGACAGATTTTCATCTGCTAGTGGCACCTCCCAGGTTGTTTTTAAATTTCAGGGGCTCAGACAACTGGATTAAGCATGAAATCCAAAGCTGCTAATCCGCCTCACTTATAAAAAACCCTCTGTGACTTCAAAGGTGGTGTTAGTAGCTTTTAACCCAATGGGCCTGTCTGCAAGCCCACAGGGTACATAACCTAATCACGAACTTCCACATATAATACACCTATGTATACTTTCTGCTCTGCATCCGTTATTTGGCATGCCAGAAGCTGTTAGGCTGCATAACAACCTAATATGGAAGTAAGCACTGCAGCGGAAAAGCGCGCCAGAAGTCTAAAAGCAGCCGTGGTGTAACTATCCTGTAATATGGCTTTCACCCATGTCGTGGGGGGGGGGGGTGGACATGGCCTGTAACAGACCGCCAGCCCAAACCGAGGTACGCCGTTGTGAACCGAGGGCCTCGACGAGGGTTGTGGGGGGTTAAAGGTAACGTCCGGCCCCCACAGTGGGGATGAAAGCCATTTGCACCCCAGGGCTCATCCGCGGTGCAAATGTTTTATTTTTTTCCTCGGGAGATTGACTATGCAAGCGACGCCAAATTCCAGAGGGAAAAACAAATAAAAAGATGGCCTTTTCCATTTCTAGGGCGGTGGCCGGGAGACGGGATGAGAGCCGGGTCCGGAGCACAAAGATCCTGTCCAGCAGGTAAGTGGGAATGGTGGGACATGGTGGGGAAGAGGTATGGTTTGTTTTAAGGGGGTGGGGAGGAAACAAGGAGAGACTCCATATTGCCTCCCCACATGATTTTAAAAAAAAATCGCCACACGGTAAAGTGTCTGGAAACAGTTGGTGGAGAATATGTATTATCGCTCGCTGTTCCAGCCACCTGCTTGGCTCAGCGCCCTTCCCCACGTGCGAATACGCCTTTTGCCTTTTGGATAAGACCCAAACATAATGTAAAGCTGGCAGGAAGTCTAATAGGCATCCAGTCATTTTAACGAAAACAATTACAAAGGTATTTTTCAGAGAATCAATTACATCAAAAAAAAAAATATATATATATATGGGGGATTAAGATAGTGGTTAAAACGGGAGGGGAGGGGATTGGAGTGAGGTTATAAGTGTAGGGAAACTGGGGGATTGGGAGACCCACAAAAAAAAACATTCAGTATTTTTTTGTTGTAAATGTTTCTCTCAACAATACCTCTTTGTAATTTGTTAAGGAAAAATCACATAGGACCCGTCTAATACTGCTGGCATAAAAGATACTATGAAGGGAAAGTATAATTTTGTCTTTAAAGGCTACTAAACCCCAGACTGTGCTTCAGGAGAACAGTGATTATTTTAACTTAGAAGTGGCATTGGCAAACTGTTTTCGTTGACATAACTGCTACACATTGGGTACATTCTTCATCTTGACTACCTCTGGAAGTATGTTGTCAAAGGATTGTAGCATACATAGACACAAAATTATGTTAAGAACATGGGCAATATCAGTGTATCTGTGTACAAGGTGGCAGGGCTACAGCCTCTTCTAATTTGGAGGTTGAGCCAAAGTAAATCTACAAGTACATCCTATTAAAAGGTGGATAAAGGGTACGTGGAAAAATTAAGTTATTTGCTAAAACTGACATTGCTGTCAAAACATGTGTATCTCCACATACATTTGGCTACCTAATTTGGCTTAATGTAAAGAAATGACAAGACCATCTGTTGGACGTTTCTTCTCTTTGAAGTAGACCAAAGAGGGCGGCTGGTGCAAGAGTTACCTTTTGCACCCTAATGGGGGTCATCATGCATCATCTAAGAGGGGAGAGCTCATCTCCTTTGGGTGTAGCTGTGAACCACTTACTTTAAAGGGGCCTGCAATACAAAAGCAGAATCAACAGAAAGGGCTGTGGCAGGGATCTGCACTAAAACCAACACAATATTCCAGAGAATTTAAAGTTTTATTGAGGGATTCAACATTGGAGGACAAAATATCTTACATGGAAGGTAGGTTCAGGATGGCCAACATACAAATGTTCGGCCCCAGCAAGGCCCAACGTGTTACTAACCTCTAGATGGGAGGAGTTTCATGTATTTTCTTCAGGTTCTTGTTTCAATGCCCTGTTAATCAACGTAGGTCGGGTTTCATGGTTCCTGCACCCTTCTTCTTTCTCTCAGTCTGAAGCGTCACGGTTCCAGCACCCTTGTTGCTTTCCTTCTCAGTCACATGCTTCAGAGATTCCTGCATACTTCTCTTTCTTCTCAATCCCTTGGTTTTCAGGTTTTCCCACATTCCCTTTCCCCTGTGTGCTAGTTTCTCAGGTTTACGGGTTTCCCGCACCCTATTTACCCTTTACCAGTCTCTCAGGCTTGAGGGTTTCCCACACCATCTTTTGTCTTTGATGGTCTGTTGTGCTTAAGCTACTGGCTTTGTCTTGAGGAAGCAACTAATCTCATAGACGATGCATTGCTGTCTTTAAATTCCACCTAATCTAGATTAGCTTCCAAAGGAGCATTAGATAAAGTTGAGGAGCCTGGATTAACCTGTTTTTTGTCACGGAAGGCTCCCTGATTTCCTAAAGCATGAGCGTCTCCCCTTCTAAATGACTCTCCAATGATGATCCAATCCCTCCTTGACACTGCACCATTCTCTCATACCTCCTGTCACAGTGGGTCCAGCTATTCCTGGTTGGGATCTTTCCCCTACAGCATGCCCTGGGTAAAACTGGCCTCCTTAAACCTTCCTAGACTTTCTATGTGCTCTCGCTGATTTTCTGTAACCTCCTCCTGATCTCTGCTGGTCTTCTCCTTCTCGCATCTCGCCACATCCTCTGGATGTTTCCCAACCTCTGTTTCGTCTTCCGTGATCAACTCCTCCCGAACTGCACCTTCCTCATCTTCGTTTCATTCAGCCACCTCCTCCACTTTATCACAACCTCCTGCCCTTTTTTCTTTGACCATCTCTTGTTCGCTTGCTCCAACTTTCTTCTTGTATGTTCCACACGCAACCTCCTGAAGTTCACAAACCCCAATTAAATGTTTCCTTCCACTTCCTTCAAATGCTAATATCTCTCCTCCTTTAGTCCTCCTTCGAGTTCTGATGTTAATATATCCCCTTAACCCTTTCCTCCTCTGCCCTATGATGTTGAAGTTCCACTGTTCACTTTCTTAAGATTTTTTATATCTTTCCTCGGTATTCCTCTTTCCACCTCCTTTTCATGCGTATGTCTTTCCTCCTTAATGAGTCCTTCCACTTCCTTCTGATGTTGCTATCATTCATCCTTAATCTTTACTTCCACCTCCTTTCCCCCCTCTAACCTCCAACCTTTCTTCACTTTCTAAACTCCTCCTGCTCTCCTTTCTCCTTCAAGGATCTTTCTTCTGTCCAACTATCCCAAACATATTTCCTGTTGCTACTTCTCTGAACACTGACACTGTCAGGCTAAGCGCAGGGCTTACATACTCTTGTAGGCCCTCGGCCTTGGCTGGACACTCAGTAGGAGTCTATACCCAGGATGCCAAATTTGTGAGGAATTGGGATTGGTTGTGTGTAATGAGTTCACTTGGCTTCACCAAGTGCCTGGAAAGGCAGATCAAGCCTTTAAGTGGATTGTCCATCATCTTGGATATCACAACAATTTGTCACGCGTCCCCTCCGGTGGCGCTTGTGGAATAGATGGAGGATGCACCTCCATTGAATTGCACACCACGTGTTACTACCAACGTGCTTACCAGTCTAGTTTATTTCAACATGGCCGCTGCCGGGGGAATTTGAGTTAGCGAGTCTGCACCCGGCGGTCGGCGCGTTGCAACCCTATAGCTTTTCTATTGTCTTTGGGTAAGGTGCTAGTATTCTGCTTTCACTCGACACCAAGCTTTTTTTCTTTCTCTTCTGTCTTGCTGACCACCACCCCTTTGCCGTTGCCGCACGGCACATTTGGTACTCTCTGGCTCTCAGTGGTTCTCTCATTCTGTCTCCTTTTTCCCCTCTAGGCTTCTCTGGTTGCTCCGGCGACAAGCGCCGCTGCTCTCTGGGTTTGAGCCCTTACAGGCGCTTCTGTTGTGAACGCAGCAGCTCCCCCTCTGCTTCCTTTTTCTCCTTCGCTGCTCCGGTTCTCTCCTGCTTTTCACAGCCTGGTCTCTCTCTGCGTTCTAGGGCTCATGTTTGCCCTCTCACTCCTGTTGATGACTTTCCATTTTGACTAACAGAGGATTGCTTACTCGATTGCCCTCTCCGGGTTTTCTGCCTGTCAGATTTTTAAATGAGAATAAAAGGCAAGCACTCAGCATAAGAGGTCAAACGGAGAACTTTTTTTTTTAAACAGAACACAAACTTTTAACTGGAGCCAAGGCACTCTGTAATCTTTTCAGTCTCTGGCTTTTCTCATTTGCCCAAATTATATTTCTTTATTTTCTTTCACCATCTGCATTAGAAATAGTCTTTCATCCTGTCATTTAAAATGACTCGTTGAATATTCTTTACAGTCCCAATTTATGTTGAAGATTTCTATGTCACGTCCAGTAACTCCTTATAAGTTATTTTTTCTTTTATTTTCTCTCCTCTTTCCTCTTTATACTCTACTTGTTGCTTTTTTTGTCTGTAAAGTTTATTTGGAGCTTATTTTAAAACTCTCACATCTCCTCCCATAGGAACATTCATGCCGGTTTCCTTTCCTCTTTTGTTTTCCCTCTCTAATAGATTAAAAGGGTAATTCATAGAATTTCGCAAAAAAGTGGCGCATGCGGCTGGCGCACAGTGTGCGCGTGCGAATGTCTGCGCCAGCCGCGTGCGCTAAAATCGATTTCCGCGCACAGCGTATTCATGGATTTTAGCCTCCAAAACCATCCGTGGCGCAGAGTGGCGCAGCGACCCTGCAGCAGCGCCAGTTACGCCCCCAAGAACGCCCTTGCGCAAGGAAAAGCCATCAAGATTCCCAATTCAGCGCAAAGGGCTGCGCTAACCCTGGACCAGTTTAGAGGGCTGCCAAACAGCAAACACCAAGCGGGGAACGTGTATTATTGGGTGCGTGTGAAGTTTCACACGCGAAAGGGCCTGTGCGAGTGGGGTACGTGTATTACTGGGGTTCACGGGAAGTTTCACACGCGATTTCAGCAGTGTACGTTTATTACGGGGTTCGCGGGAACTTTCACACGCGAAAGGGCCTGTGCGAATGGGGTACGTGTATTACGGGGGTGCGTGGGAAGTTTCACACGTGATTGGGCTAGGTTCGTGTAGCTCAGGGGAGCACAGGAAGTTTCACACGCGATTGGGCCTGGGTACGTGTATTACGGGGGTGCGCGGGAAGTTTCACACACGATTGGCCTGGGTACGTTGTTTTGCAGGGGTGCGTGGGAAGTTTCACACGCGAATGAGTAGGGTACGTGTATTTCAGGGGTGTGCGGGAAGTTTCACATGCGATTGGCCTGGGTACGTGTATTTCAGGGGTGCGCGGGAAGTTTCACACACGATTGGCCTGTGTACGTGTATTTCAGGGGTGCGCGGGAAGTTTCACACGCGATTGGCCTAGGTACGTGTATTTCAGGGGTGCGCAGGAAGTTTCACATGCGATTGGAGTAGGGTACGTGTATATCAGGGGTGTGCGGGAAGTTTCACACGGGATTGGCCTGGGTACGTGTATTTCAGGGGTGCGCGGGAAGTTTCACTCGCGCTTGGAGTAGGGTACATGTATTTCAGGGGTGCGTGGGAAGTTTCACACGCGATTTCAGCAGGGTACGTTTATTACGGGGTTCGCGGGAACTTTCACACGTGAAAGGGCCTGTGCGAGTGGGGTACGTGTATTACGGGGGTGCGCAGGAAGTTTCACATGCGAATGGCCTGGGTACATGTATTTCAGGGGTACGTGGGAAGTTTCACACGCTATTGGCCTGTGTACGTGTATTTGAGGGATGCGCGAGAAGTTTCACACGCGATTGGGCCTGGGTACATGTATTTCAGGGGTGCGCGGGAAGTTTCACACGTGGTTGGCCTGGGTACGTGTATTTCAGGGGTGCGCGGGAAGTTTCACACGCGATTGGAGTAGGGTATGTGTATTTCAGGGGTGCGCGGGAAGTTTCGCACGCGATTGGCCTGGGTACGTGTATTTCAGGGGTGCGCGGTAAGTTTCACACGCGATTGGCCTGTGTACGTGTATTTCAGGGGTGCGCGGGAAGTTTCACATGCGATTGGGCCTGGGTACGTGTATTTCAGGAGTGCGCGGGAAGTTTCACACGCGATTGGCCTGGGTACGTGTATTTCAGGGGTGCACAGGAAGTTTCACACGAGATTGGAGTAGGGTATGTGTATTTCAGGGATGGGTGGGAAGTTTCACACGCGATTGGCCTGGCTACCTGTATTTCAGGGGTGCACGGGAAGTTTCACATGCGATTGGCCTGGGTACGTGTATTTCAGGGGTGCGCGGGAAGCTTCACTCGCGATTGGAGTAGGCTACGTTTATTACGGGGTTAGCGGGAACTTTCACACGTGAAAGGGCCTGTGCGAGTGGGGTACGTGTATTACGGGGGTGCGCGGGAATTTTCACACGCAATTGGGCTGTGTACGTGTATTTCAGGGGTGAGTGGGAAGTTTCACACGCGATTGGAGTAGGGTACGTGTATTTCAGGGGTGCGTGGGAAGTTTCACACACGATTGGCCTGGGTGCGTGTATTTCAGGGATGCGCAGGAAGTTTCACATGTGATTGGCCTGTGTACGTGTATTTCAGGGGTGCGTGGGAATTTTCACACGCGATTGGGCCTGGGAAGGTGTATTTCAGGGGTGCGTGGGAAGTTTCACACGCGATTGTCCTGGGTACGTGTATTTCAGGGGTGCGCGGGAAGCTTCACATGCGATTGGCCTGGGTATGTGTATTTCAGGGGTGCGCGGGAAGTTTCACTCGCGGTTGGAGAAGGGTACGTGTAGCTCAGGGGTGCGCGTGAAGTTTCACACGCGAATGGCCTGGGTACGTGTATTTCAGGGGTGTGCGGGAAGTTTCACACGCGATTGGCCTGTGTACGTGTATTTCAGGGGTGCGCGGGAAGATTCACACGCGATTTGCCTGTGTACGTGTATTTCAGGGGTGCGCAGGAAGTTTCACTCGCGATTGGAGTAGGGTACGTGTTTTTCAGGGGTGCGTGGGAAGTTTCACACGCGATTTCAGCAGGGTACGTTTATTACGGGGTTCGCGGGAACTTTCACACGGGAAAGGGCCTGTGAGAGTGGGGTACGTGTATTACGGGGGTGCGCAGGAAGTTTCACATGCGAATGGCCTGGGTACATGTATTTCAGGGGTGCGTGGGAAGTTTCACACGCGATTGGCCTGTGTACGTGTATTTGAGGGATGCGCGAGAAGTTTCACACGCGATTGGGCCTGGGTACATGTATTTCAGGGGTGCGCGGGAAGTTTCACACGCGATTGGCCTGGGTACGTGTATTTCAGGGGTGCGCGGGAAGTTTCACACGCAATTGGAGTAGGGTATGTGTATTTCAGGGGTGTGCGGGAAGTTTCACACACGATTGGCCTGGGTACGTGTATTTCAGGGGTGCGCGGTAAGTTTCACACGCGATTGGCCTGTGTATGTGTATTTCAGGGGTGCGCGGGAAGTTTCACATGCGATTGGGCCTGGGTACTTGTATTTCAGGAGTGCGCGGGAAGTTTCACACGCGATTGGCCTGGGTACGTGTATTTCAGGGGTGCACGGGAAGTTTCACATGAGATTGGAGTAGGGTACGTGTATTTCAGGGGTGCGTGGGAAGTTTCACAAGCGATTGGCCTGGGTACCTGTATTTGAGGGGTGCACAGGAAGTTTCACATGCGATTGGCCTGGGTACGTGTATTTCAGGTGTGCGCGGGAAGTTTCACTCGCGATTGGAGTAGGCTACATTTATTACGGGGTTCGCGGGAACTTTCACACGTGAAAGGGCCTGTGCGAGTGGGGTACGTGTATTACGGGGGTGCGCGGGAAGTTTCACACGTGATTGGGCTGGGTTCGTGTAGCTCAGTGGTGCGTGGGAAGTTTCACATGCGAATGGCCTGGGAACGTGTATTTCAGGGGTGCGCGGGAAGTTTCACACGCGATTGGCCTGTGTACGTGTATTTTAGGGGTGCGTGGGAAGTTTCACACGCGATTGGGCCTGGGTACGTGTATTTCAGGGGTGCGCGGGAAGTTTCACACGCGATTGGCCTGGGTACGTGTATTTCAGGGGTGCGCGGGAAGTTTCACACGCGATTGGGGTTCGCGGGAACTTTCACACGTGAAAGGGTCTGTGCGAGTGGGGTACGTGTATTACGGGGGAGCGCGGGAAGTTTCACACGTGATTGGGCTGGGTTCGTGTAGCTCAGTGGTGCGTTGGAAGTTTCACACGCGAATGGCCTTGGTACGTGTATTTCAGGGGTGCGCGGGAAGTTTCACACGCGATTGGCCTGTGTATGTGTATTTCAGGGGTGCGTGGGAAGTTTCACACGCGATTGGGCCTGGGTACGTGTATTTCAGGGGTGCGCGGGAAGTTTCACACGCGATTGGCCTGGGTACGTGTATTTCAGGGGTGCGCGGGAAGTTTCACACGCCATTGGCCTGGGTACGTGTATTTCAGGGGTGCGCGGTAAGTTTCACACGCGATTGGCCTGTGTACGTGTATTTCAGGGGTGCGCGGGAAGTTTCACATGCGATTGGGCCTGGGTACGTGTATTTCAGGAGTGCGCGGGAAGTTTCACACGCGATTGGCCTGGGTACGTGTATTTCAGGGGTGCGTGGGAAGTTTCACACGCGATTGGCCTGGGTACCTGTATTTTAGGGGTGCACGGGAAGTTTCACATGCGATTGGCCTGGGTACGTGTATTTCAGGGGTGCGTGGGAAGTTTCACTCGCGATTGGAGTAGGCTACGTTTATTACGGGGTTCGCGGGAACTTTCACACGTGAAAGGGCCTGTGCGAGTGGGGTACGTGTATTAAGGGGGTGCGCGGGAAGTTTCACACGCGATTGGGCTGGGTTCGTGTAGCTCAGGGGTGCGCGGGAAGTTTCACACGCGAATGGCCTGGGTACGTGTATTTCAGGGGTGCGCGGGTAGTTTCACACGCGATTGGCCTGTGTACGTGTATTTCAGGGGTGCGTGGGAAGTTTTACACGCGATTGGGCCTGGGTACATGTATTTCAGGGGTGCGCGGGAAGTTTCACATGCGATTGGCCTGGCTACGTGTATTTCAGGGGTGCGCGGGAAGTTTCACACACGATTGGAGTAGGGTACGTGTATTTCAGGGGGGCGTGGGAAGTTTCACACACGATTGGCCTGGGTACGTGTATTTCAGGGATGCACGGGAAGTTTCACATGTGATTGGCCTGTGTACGTGTATTTCAGGGGTGCATGGGAATTTTCACACTCGATTGGGCCTGGGTAGGTGTATTTCAGGGGTGTGCGGGAAGTTTCACACGCGATTGGCCTGGGTACGTCTATTTCAGGGGTGCGCAGGAAGTTTCACACGCGATTGGAGTAGGGTATGTGTATTTCAGGGGTGCGTGGGAAGTTTTCCACGCGATTGGCCTGGGTACGTGTATTTCAGGGGTGCGCGGGAAGTTTCACATGCGATTGGCCTGGGTATGTGTATTTCAGGGGTGCGCGGGAAGTTTCACTCGCGATTGGAGAAGGGTACGTGTAGCTCAGGGGTGCGCGGGAAGTTTCACACGCGAATGGCCTGGGTACGTGTATTTCAGGGGTGTGCGGGAAGTTTCACACGCGATTGGCCTGTGTACGTGTATTTCAGGGGTGTGCGGGAAGATTCACACGCGATTGGCCTGTGTACGTGTATTTCAGGGGCGCGCGGGAAGTTTCACACGCGATTGGCCTGGGTACGTGTATTTCAGGGGTGCGCGGGAAGTTTCTGTCATGCCTGAGCCATGGGCCCACACATTGGTAACCAGCATGGACTATTTGTTATTCATTTATCTTCAGAATACTTTTGGAACAACCCCTATTCACACTTTGGTACTTAATTCCCATTTGCGTGACTTTGGTGCCTTCTTATATAACTCAAATAACTACATGTACCACAATGCACCTTGCTACAGCTATCAATTCCTGGCCATTCCCATTCGTCAGCATTGGAACCACAATCCCCAGAAGCCCTAGGGATCAGTGCTGCTTCCACCATCTCAGGACCAGAGAGGGAGGAGGCAGATTGTATTCAGGTGTGCTGCTCCAGGTGCTGCCAATTAGCCTGCCTCAGTACAGGGCAGGGCGGTATTTAAGCAGCTGCCTGCAGGAGCTCAGTCTCTTGCATAAAGAGTCCTCCCAGCCCCTTTTTACCTTTTGTCTCGAATTTGTATGCTGTTCTTGCTGCTGCATGTTCCTGCTTTTGTTCCAGTGCTCTTTCTGGACTTCCTGCCTTGCAGCCTGCTACACCCTGCTGCCTACAGCCCTAGCCTTTTGGGCTCCCTGCCTCACAGCCATGCTCCGCTGGGCTCCTGCCTTGCAGCCTGCTACACCCTGCTGCCTACAGCCTTAGCCTTTTGGGCTCCCTGCCTCACAGCCCTGCTCCTCTGGGCTTCCTGCCTTGCAGCCTGCTACACCCTGCTGCCTACAGCCCTAGCCTTTTGGGCTCCCTGCCTCACAGCCCTGCTCCTCTGTGCTTCCTGCCTTGCAGCCTGCTACACCCTGCTGCCTACAGCCCTAGCCTTTTGGGTTCCCTGCCTCACAGCCCTGCTCCTCTGGGCTTCCTGCCTTGCAACCTGTTACACTCTGCTGCCTACAGCCATAGCCTTCCGGGCTCCCTGCCTCGCTGCTCTGCTCCTCTGAGCTCGCTCCTTGCTGCTCTGCTCCGCTGGGCTCCCTGCCTTGCAGCCTTCTACTCTCTTCTGCTTTCAGCCCTGACCCTCGGGTCTCTCTGCCTCTACGCCCTGTTCCTTTAGGTTCGCTCTTTGCTGCCCTACTCCTCTAGGCTCTCTGTCTGCCGCCTCCTACAGCTCTCAGTCCTGCTCCTCTGGACTCTGCCTAGCAGCCTACCACAGTCCTCTGCAATCCACTACAGTTTTTCTGTACCTTGTACCATTTGGTACTGCAGCCTTGCTTCCTTGTTTGCAGCCCCCCTCTTTCCTGGCTGCTGCTCCATTGCTCTCCTCCTTGTTTGCAACCCCTTGTTCTTGATCCCTGTCCTTCTCTTCCATGACTCCTCTGTCCTCCCCTTTAGTTTACCCATTTCCATTGAACTGTTTCTTCCTTCATTCCCTTCTCCTAGATTTCTCTTAAACTTCATTGTCCCTGGTTATTTCTGTTCTTGTCTCTCTTGTGTCTTATGTTGATCCTTTGTACAGAGCTTGACTGTTGGTTTCTGGCAGGCAACCTCTGCCCCTTCCCTTGTCGCGTCTTCTGTTTAACAGACATCCACAGCTGTTGTTCCAAGCCATGAGCAGACAGAGTGGGCCTCTGTAATAGTAATCCGTGCAGAAGGCTGGAGTTTCCAAAGGTCCGTGGAACACTCTTTTTCCATATCTGCATACACCCCAAGAGAGAATCCAGTTTGTTTGTATCTTTGTATTTCCTGCCCCTTTCTGTTCACAACTACAGTTCCCTACTTTTCTTTCTTGATGAGGTTCCTGCTGTGTGTGTACTTCTCTGTCACCTTACATCAACACAGCCACCCAAACCCTACCTGGGGGCCCTGTGCCACTCTTGACAGAGTGCCATCCTTGACAGTTTCACACGCGATTGGCCTGTGTACGTGTATTTCAGGGGTGCGCTGGAAGTTTCACATGCGATTGGCCTGGGTACGTGTATTTCAGGGGTGCGCGGGAAGTTTCACACGCGATTGGCCTGTGTACATGTATTTCAGAGGTGTGCGGGAAGTTTCACACGTGATTGGGCCTGGGTACGTGTATTTCAGGGGTGCCCGGGAAGTTTCACACACGATTGGCCTAGGTATGTGTATTTCAGGGGTGCGCAGGAAGTTTCACACGCAATTGGAGTAGGGTACGTGTATTTCATGGGTGCGCGGGAAGTTTCACACGCGATTGGCCTGTGTACGTGTATTTCAGTGGTGCGCGGGTGAAGTTTCACATGCGATTGGCCTGGGTACGTGTATTTCAGGGGTGCGTGGGAAGTTTCACTCGCGATTGGAGTAGGGTACGTGTATTTCAGGGGTGCGCGGGAAGTTTCACATGCGATTGGCCTGGGTACGTGTATTTCAGGGGTGCGCGGGAAGTTTCACACGCGATTGGCCTGGGTACGTGTATTTCAGGGGTGCGCGGGAAGTTTCACACGCGTTTGGAGTAGGGTACGTCTATTACCGGGCTGCGCATGAAGTTTCACATGTGATTTTGCTGTCAGAGCGGGGAACGCGTATTTTGGAGGTGCGCGGGGAGTCCTACATGTGAATTGGCAGTGTGGGTCCTCCCAGGTGTCCCCTCTACCCCCTCCATGGCACCTGCAGGCAGCCCTCACCACAGGGGACTACCCCACACCCTTGGTCATGTCCCGCAGGCAGCACATCCACCATGGGCATGCCCCCCTGCCAAGCCACATGTCACGTTGCAATATGATCACCAACTCAAGTCTCCCAGCAACCCCACCCCCCAGCAGTACAGGGCACCTGCCAGCAGGCCCCCACACATGCCCCACTCATATCCCCTTGCACCCCCACCCCCCAGCAGTGCAGGGCACCTGCCAGCAGGCCCCCACTCATGTCCCACTCATGTCCCCTTGCACCCCCACCCCCCAGCAGTGCAGGGCACCTGCCAGCAGGCCCCCACACATGTCCCACTCATGTCCCCTTGCACCCCCACCCCCCAGCAGTGCAGGGCACCTGCCAGCAGGCCGCCACTCATGCCCCACTCATGTCCCCTTGCACCCCTACCCCCCAGCAGTACAGGGCACCTGCCAGCAGGCCCCCACTCATATCCCACTCATGTCCCCTTGCACCCCCACTCCCCAGCAGTGCAGGGCACCTGCCAGCAGGCCCCCACTCATGTCCCACTCATGTCCCCTTGCACCCCCACCCCCAGCAGTGCAGGGCACCTGCCAGCAGGCCCCCACTCATGTCCCCTTGCACCCTCACCCCCCAGCAGTGCAGGGCACCTGCCAGCAGGCCCCCACTCATGTCCCACTCATGTCCCCTTGCACCCCCACTCCCCAGCAGTGCAGGGCACCTGCCAGCAGGCCCCCACTCATGTCCCACTCATGTCCCCTTGCACCCCCACCCCCCAACATTGCAGGGCACCTGCCAGCAGTCCCCCACTCATGTCCCCTTGCACCCCCACCCCCCAGCAGTGCAGGGCACCTGCCAGCAGGCCCCCACACATGTCCCACTCATGTCCCCTTGCACCCCCACCCCCGAGCAGTGCAGGGCACCTGCCAGCAGGCCCCCACTCATGTCCCACTGCCTCCAGGTCATGACAATCCTCAATCATGGCCCTTATGGCCAGCCTCCCCAGCCCAAAGACCCAACCGAGTATTGCATCCACCCACATAGAAAAGGCAATTACATGATACAACCCCAATGGCAAGTATGTAAATGAGCACATGTCCGTCACACACATACAATGGTTACAAGTGAATGTGAAAACCCATATCATGACATGCATGAAACCAATGAGATAATACCACACATCGAAGTATGAAAAAAAAAATGTATTAAAAGCAACATGAATTTAAATTAAATCAAACAAACAACAATGGGAATAAAAAAAGAAAAGCTGCATGTCCGTAAAATAAGGAAAAACAAGAAATCATAATCCAACGGAAAGGTGTCCAAAGTCACAGTCCAACAAAGCAAATCCAAGAGAAAAACATTGCTCCATGGGGAAATCCAAAAATAAGAGATGAATCCAATAGTGAACTATATACAGATGAACAATCCAGGGTCCTTGATCCCAACTGAAGAAGTGAAACCTATCAAAAATAATACCTAATGAAAAACTATATACAGAAACGTGGTGCATTGTCCAAGCGCAACCAAAATAAAGAAAAAACCAAAGGAAACCTAACACTATCTAACTATTTACAAGGGCAGCGGGCTAGTCCGACGGCTCACTTTTGGTGTCCCGGGCCAGGGCATCATCGAACTTCTGCTCAATGTCCCGGAGGCGGTCCTCTTCCAAGGCCCGAGGGTTCGCAGGGACGATGACATGTTCTCCTCCAACTCCCTGCGGATTGCCTCGAGGCACTCGGCCCGCCTCAGGGCCCTCCGCATGGAGTTCTCCGCCCTGATCATCGTGAGCCATGCCTCTTCTGCCGGCTGCCGCTCCGCATCTATGGCATGGCCTAACCGCTGCCACACGGAAGACACTTCCCGTCCTGGGTCCTCCTGCCCTCTGGCCGATGCCTGCCCCTCCGATGACGAAGGCCCCGAGCCATCATGGCTCCCACCTTGTTGCTGCTGTTGCTGTGCCTCTGCCCGTGCCTGGCTCTTGCTGCCTGCACATCCTCCTCCGGCTGGGGTGCAGTTGTTGAGGTGGCCACCCCTGCTGGACGTCCGACTCCCGACTGTGGCAGGGATGTGTCCTCCACTAGCCTGGCCGCAGGGTCAGAGGCAGCTCCACAGGGCACCCAGGTGACACATGGGTGGGAAGATGGCACAGAGTACGACTGGCGCATAGGGGGTTCAGTTGAGGAGGGGGTCGGAACAAGGCCCAGCAAACGGCGGAATCCTGCCCTGGTGACCTGTCCCAGTAGGTCGACGTGGTCAACGAGCCATTCGAGACGACATGCAGTCTCCCCATGAAAAGATTGCATTTTGCCTTGCATGGCCCGTTGACGCAACGCCACACCACCCAGGACAGGCTCAACCCCGTCCCGGATAGCCACGTCCACAGGCAGAGGAAGGCCAGTTGTCGTAAGCTCATCCCCTGCCTGAAAATGGGTCTGGACGTAGGTATCCCTGCTGGTGCAAGATGATACAGTGACGGGATCGGGGACAGGATTACACATAGACACCTCCGCGGCAGCCTGTGCTGCCTCCTGTCCCTGCTCCTGCACTGCACCACTAGCACCAGTGGAATCCCCACCTCCAGACCCGTCTCTGTCCCTTGCACGGCCTCCTCCTCCACCAAACCCCCCACCAACCTGGAAGACTCTGTGCCATCTTCCTCCGTCGGGCCCTGTGGGGTCTCAGCTGCCCCTTCTGCTGCCGAGGAGTCCAACTCCGACCTCCGCCTCTTGGACCTCCCCTCGGCAGCTGCGGCCTGGGATGCGGCACCAGACTCCTCACTCCCAGATGAGATAACAACCTGGGAGGGGAGCCGGGCCTTGCGTCTCCGGCTGGTGGTGCGATCCCTGCCGCTGTGCTCCACAGCACCCTCTCCGCCCTCTTCATCAGTCAACGCTGCAGACAGGGAGAGATAGGACACAGGCATCAGGGCACTGTACAATGGACTCATACACACATGACAGTTGCACACAAGTGTCAGTGTCAAACTTCAGACATGGCATCACAATCCCCAACACACATGTCATTTCAAATCACACACATGAGCTATTCCACAGCCATATCGCAACAGCCAGCACCATCCATACACATACAACAGAATGAGCAGGCAAAGGTGAGCCAGACATCACATGAGACACAGGGAGTGCACTAGACATGCACACACGCCACCACACTTACATGCATGTGTACACCTCCGCCAAGTGTTGCAGTGATGAGATCGGCATCCATGTCACATCTGGCAATCAGTCTTCTACATATCAGTCTCACATGCATCCATGTTGCATGACAGTTGCACACTTGTCAGATACACATACATGCACATGTACACAGTGCAGATACATGCAGCTGGAACCAACATCCATGTGTGACACCACAACCTTGACAACTGACATACACAGTCATTCAAACATGTGTGCTCACACATCTGCATTTGGCCTGCATGCTTACCCACAAATACACCATCCATGTGTCTCACACATGAAAGGACTTGCATGTATCAGCCTCACGGCCCTGTACATACCCATCCATACATGGCCCTACAAAACCACATGTGCAACCTGCACACTACTGGCACACCACCACACGCACAGCTTCCAATCAGTATGCATGTACACTTACCGCTCGACTCTAGACGGGTCTGCCTCTCAAGGACCTGGACGTGGAGCGCTGGGCTTACGCGATCCAGGACCCCCATTTGGTCTTCCGACAGTTGGCCCTGGCGCCCCTTAGCATTCGCTGCCTTCAAGAGGTGCCGGGCCTTGTTGAGGGTCCTGGACCTGAAGTCCTCTCAGCACTTCTTGACATGATGCAATTCACGGACTGCCACCCCCTCTGCATGGATGGCAGTCACGATGTCCGTCCAGATCCTGGTCCGTCCTTCCTTGTCGGCGCGCGACCTTCCGAAGAGGGCATCATACTGGCCCAGGACTTGCTCCACCAGGACACCAACTTCGGTGGCAGTGAAGCTGGTGGCCCTCTGCCTCTCTGGCTGGGGGTTGCCAGTGCCACCAGATGGTGTAGTGCTGGACATGGCAACCCCAGAGGCAGGAGTGGGTGGGCAACTGGGTCCTGGGGCTGGGCTGTGGAGCGATGGAACCCCAGTCGGGAGTCTTTGGTTCCAGCAGGGGTGGTCACAGCAACAGCACCCCTGGCTGACGTGCAGGCAGCAAATGGCAGGGTACGTGAGCTGCAGGCAATCAGGCAGCAGCAGATGGCAGGTGGGAGCCTGCTCAGGGCTCTGGGGGGCAGTAATTTGGCCTTCTGGGCAGGAGCGTGGTCTTCCGTGTGTGAACGCGTGGCCAGCTTGATACGGAGTGATTTGGCACGTGAAAATCTTGTACGTCAGCGTGTAATTCGAGGAAAGGCCCTTAGCGCGTAAGCACGTCAGCACACGTATGCAATTTCATTAGACCAAAGTCCCTTAGCGTGTAAGCGCGTCTGTGACGTGACGCACGCAGGTGTTTCCCTCATAGCACGTGATGACAGAGCACACGTGGAAAAGCTGCACGTCCGAGTGTCAGCGCGTGTAATTGGAGGAAAGGGCGCGGCCACGTGTAAGTGACGTGTACGTGTGGGCCGGTTTAAAAGGTATGTGTAGGACGCCATTTCGTTGTACGTGCTTTTTGTGGAGAGCGAATGGGTGGATTCTGTACTTCTTGTCGGTTCACACGCGATTACTTCACAGTGTTTCAAGTTCGTACTCCCTGTTACCTCTGACAGCTTTCATTTTTGTACTTTTTTTGGGCCTGTTTCCTCAAACAGTGTTCACTTCTCCTTTTGTCCTGTCTCCTCAGACAGTGTACAATTCTTCTTTTGGCGGCGGTGTTGCCAACGCGCACACGCGCATATTTTTCACGTTCTTTTCCAGGCAGACGGTGAGTTCTGCACGTATTTAGCAACTGTGCTTGCCCCGTGTGTCGCGTACCCCTTCAGAGGTCATTGTAGGCTGCGTGTATTACGCGTATGCTTATTGTTGTGTTTCTGGGTGCCACATGGTAGTGCGGGTTCATTTTTCCACGCACGTGGTCTACGAGGGGTTGCATGCACGTTTATTTTTGTTTTTGGGCTGCCTGTGTGTTGCGTGACCCGTTATCTTCCCCCAGGGGTCACAGACAGCCTTGTTAGAGCACTAGGGTACGAATTCCATCTAGTACCCTACCCCTTTGACCCCCAATTGCCCAGGACAATAGTTTACTGCTCCTCCCATACACAAAACAACATCAGTGCCATGGTTGGGAGGCGACCAAGCGGTAAGGGAGGCAAAGGTGGCCGACCTTCAAAAGGTGGACGTGGTGGGCGCGGTAGGGGACGTGGCCAGGATTTGCAGGGTGCCCCTATACCCCCATGTGTGGAGGACCAATCAGGGACACCCATGCCCCCCCCATGGTTGAGGGAAACGTGGCTGAGACCATCCCAGCTCAGCCCCTGTTGGACCAGCCCATTGTGGCACCTGACCTGGCACAGGATGACTCCCTGGCTGACTTCCAGGTCAGCAAGTCTAGGCCACGTGTGACAGTGCAAGTTGTCACCAAGGCACGTGGATCTGGGGCAGCTATGTCATCTGCTGCCCCAAGTATGCAGGGTGGTGAGGCTGCAGGGGCAGCCGCAGCTCCATCTGCCCCAGCCCTGACTCTCCCAGCCAGGACAGTGTCGGTCCTGGTCCATCATACTGATGTTCCCCCTGCCAACATCACACTTCAGACAATGCCTGCACCAATTCCTATGGTCAGTGTGCATTCGCACACTCCTACTACCCAGTCCACCGGTGATTCTGCCCCTACTGACCAGAGCGGCATTAGCCACTCTGGCTCCGCTCCACCTTCTAAAAAGAGGAAGAAGGGTGCTGTGGCACGACAGGCTGAGACCCCAGGCACGGCTACACACTCCGGTACCTCAAGGAAGCCTTGCTTCAATGATTCGGAACTTAATGCACCTGTGAGCTATATGTTGCAACATAGCCACGAAATGGTGGTGACTGCAGGGTCCAAGACCCCACCTGGTCAACGTAAGGCACACTGGCAGACCATCGCCAACCACATAAGTGCCCTTGGATTTGTGAGGCGCTCAGCTGATGATTGCTACAAGCGGTGGAACGGCCTGAAACGCAGAGCAAAGGAAAAGCTGGCCTCAAGTCATGCCGCTACTCTGGTGACTGGCGGTGGGTCTCCACAAGAGGACAACAAGGTCTCCACAAGAGGACAACAAACTCACTGAACATGAGTCTGTTGCTGGGACCTTCGTCACAGAGGAACAGATCCGAGGTGTGGGAGAACTACCCGATTATGACACATTGTCCGGTGAGTGCCCAATGCTGTGTGTGTAATGCATATGTATGTTGTTTGGGTGACGCGTTCTGATTGAGTGCCAGGTGAGGGTGTGTGTGACTGAGTAGTATGGGTCACCCATGTGCTTCATCCAAAACATTCTGCGGCCTTGAATTTGGGTGTGACACTATCCCTTCTGGCCACAGTAGTAATTTAGCGCAACATTACGGCAGTTGCCCTTGAGGTGGCATCATGCAACAACATTGTATTTTTCATTGTTCTTTCAGGCTGATTGTTTAAATTCTCTCACTTTTGCAACACATTCCTCAGCCCTATTGTGACATATGTGACATGCTTCTGTCATTGAAGAACCCCACATTGGCCCACATGTGTGACCTTGATAGTTGAATGATTTGACCATTCATGCTGAATGAGTATTGTCCTGATCACATGATGTTTTTGGGCCTGTTTGAATGTAGAACATGCTAGTTGTTTCCTGTCATGTTCAAGTGCACAACCATTGATGTGTACATGGCCCTGCAATCACTGTATTTTTGTACACTGGATGTGTTGCAGTGTGTGGCACATGGCATATCTTTTCAAACGATGTGGCATTTTTCATCTCTTCATTTCCATCTCACATGGATGGGTGACAGTACTCATTCACTGACATATGGATGTACTTGTGGAATGTACCATGGCTATGGTACATGCCATCTGTGTGATGGCATGTGTCATTTATGTGTATAGGACATGCCACTCACAGGCCAATGTGTGATGGCAGTGCTACCCAGCATGCAGCAAATGTGTTGCTCTTGCATCTTGGTGTCATCAGTGTCTGCCTTTTGCCTCCCCTTCCAACTCTGTGACAGTGCATGCATGGGAGGGTTATAGTCATGTGGGACATGTGTAAATCATGTACTGGTTCTGTAGCTTGTCAGGCCTATTTGTGTCCTATGGTGCTAATGCCTCTTTCCATTTTTTGTCTTTCATGTTTTTGCAGGGGATGACGCACTTGATGCTGGCGAGGTTGAGGAGATGGTGCAGACCCAGGATGAACCTGAGGCAAAACCGGCCACCGTTGGGGGACGTGGTGTGGTGGTGGGTGAGAAACCACTCTTGCTGCAGACGATTCTGTCAAGGGGTGTCTCTGGGTGCACCTCCCCAGACCTCTATTCAGGTGTTGATTTGGATGATGAGACCTATGTGGCGTCGCAGGTAAGTGTTTCTGGAAGGGGTTCTGTTCTGTCCAACCCACCTGCACCAGGGGTAGAACCCTCTATGGGGATGTCAGTGTTGGTTAGTCAGCCTTTGGCGGTTACGGGTGCAGGGTCACACTCCACAACATCTGATCCTGTTCCTGGGCCAGCAGATCAGAGGGGGAATGCAGTCCTGCAGCCTCAGGCAGTGCCGACACAGCAAGTCGCAGATCGCCTTGCCCCAAACAGGTGTGGTGCCCGCCGACGCGGTGGCCGTATGCCACCAGGCAATACCGCATGGGAACAATCCATTTACGGTATGGCAACCCAACAGGCAGCATCAGTTGAGATGATGGCTCAAGCAATGGAGAGGGTGGCCACTTCCATTGTCCCCCCTGAAAGGCAGATGGAGCTACTACAGCAGGCAACAGACTTCATTTGCCAATTAAACAGGGAGGACATGTTGGCGTCCAACAGGGACAGACGGGCGGCACTGGAGACTCTATGCCAATCGATATCAATAGAGTCCCAGGGCCACAGGGAAGCCCTGAGGGTAGAACTCCATCACCTCAGGGAGACTCTTGTTGACCTTGAGACTTCCACTAACTTGAGGACAGAACAGCAGCTGGAGCGGCTCACACGTTCGCTCTCAGCTGAGATGCAGGCAACTCGGGAGGAGATCCGGGCATCACGTCAGGTGCTGCATGGGGATCTCCGCACTATAATCCTCCAGAACGAGACCTTCCACACCCACATGCTTGCTGCCATGGAGGACCAATCCAGGGCTTTGCGTGGGCTGCCTCCCATAGCACCACCACCTCCTGTGGCAGCAGCAGAGGGTAATGAGAGTGACAGCAGCAGTTCTCCCACATTGGCATAGCCGTGCAGGCCATGAGCCCATGGAGGTTTTTTTTTTTCCAACATCCACACAGGCGGCTGTTGGTGCGCACCCTGTCCTCGGACCTCCTGGGTGGCTTGTTTCACCCCCCAGCCGCCACATGGCCATTTTAGATTTTTGCTTTTTTGCTTTTTGATTTTTTATTATTTTATAACTGTTTGTTGCCTTGTGTGGCTCCCGTGGGCATCCACTGTATTCCGGCTGGGCACATGCAGGCTTGTCCTGAGTTTGGGTTCGATGCTTGGGTTCGTGAGACACACACCCCTCCTGCTTCCCGTTTCCATGGGCTTGCAAAGGGTGTGACCAAGTGACAGTGATGTACACAGTGATGTTGGGCTCCCATGAGCTGTGTGGGCAGTCTGTAGTCAATACTGTGTAGACATTCCTTGTGTATATTGTTGTTGTATTGTACACTGCATGTTGGAATTATGTATGCTTCTGCTTCCATGTTTCCCTCTGAATTTGCAGGTTCATTTCTCATGTCTTCACAAGGCCGTCTACTTTGGAGATGGAGTTCATGTTGTATGCAGTACACAGACAAGTTTTGAAGCCTGCAAGACTACATTTGGAAGGGGGTGATGTGGTGGTATATTCAGGTTGTAAGACTACGACTACTTTAACTTAGTACTGTCATGTTTTAGTTATGTTTGAGCTTGTGTAGCTGCATTGTATTGTTGGTAAGTATTTGGTCATGTGTGTTGTTAGTTCAACATTACTGGGAGCATATTGTGTGTGGCCAGTTTCCATTAGGGACACTGTACTTTGTGACATTTGTGTCAGGTTTTCGGGATTGCTTTGTTTGCTCTCACATAGCATGACATGCCATGGTGTGTTGGGTGGTGGTGCTGGGGAGGGGTTGGGTGACATGGCACTGTTCTCATGTTGTATTTTGCAAGGGGGTAATGCATTTAGCAGCATATGTGTCTTTTGATGACACAGCATTGGTGGTGTTTCTGTAGGTAGGGATGCACACATTGTGACACTTCCAGGTGACCAATCTCAGGCTGGTATGGTTGTGACAGTTCACTGTCCCTTGTGTCATCATCGATTGTCAGCTGGTATGTGGCAGGGCTGTGTGCACTCCACAGGGGTGTGATTCTAAGTGAAGTAATTAGCCACCAGCTGCGTTCGGGCTGCCTCACCCCGTGCCCTTTCCCCTGCCATGCGCAGCGGACGTGCATGTGGTTGGACAAGTGGGGGCACCACCATGTCTACCGGCAGGCCCTGGCGTGTTGCAACATTGTGCAGGACACATGCTGCCACTATGATCCTGCACACTACTGGGGGAGCGTATAACAGCTGCCCGCCAGAACGGTCAAGGGAGCGAAAGCGTGACTTGAGCACTCCGAATGTGCGCTCCACTATGCCCTGGGTTGCAATATGGGCTGTGTTGTATCTTACCTCGGGTGGCGTGGTGGGGTTCCGAATTGGCGTCATCATGTGGGTGCTCAGAGGGTAGGCACTGTCCCCTGGAGAGGTGGTGATGGGTATCATAAGTAGGGTTGTGACATCACTCAGTATCTGGCATGCATGCATGTGCTGTGGCATTTATACTCACAGAGCAGCCATGTATCGCCATGCCGCCCAGCTTCTAGGTACAGGTTTAGGGTTGACATTCTGTAAATGAAACTGTCGTGGGTGGACCCTGGATAGTTGGCATATACTGAGGTGATGATTCCCTTGGCATCACATACTACCTGGACGTTGATGGAATGCCAGTGCTTGCGGTTTCTATAGATGTGCTCTGATGCCCTGGGGGGGACATAGAGCCAAATGGGTGCAATCAATGGCACCTAGGACTTTGGGGAATTGTGCCACCCTGTAGAAATCCTGGACGGCAGCCTGCCTTTCTACAGGTGTTCTGGGCAGGTATATGTGCCTGTGGCTGATGGGCGTGCAGTCATGATGGCCAAGACCTGGTGTAGGCAGGGTGACTGCACGGCCTGTGACACCCCCCCCCCCACTATGGCACTTGTCCGCTGAAATGATCCGGTGGCCAAAAAGTGCAGTACATTGAGGACCTTCTCCAGGGGGCTGAGTGCTTGGGAGCAGAGGGTGGGTGATGTGAGGTTATCCTCCCACTCACTGACCAGGTTGAGTATTATGTGAGGTGGAAACCTGTACCTCCCATACACCTGGTCATCAGGCATGGCAAAAAGGCTGGTTCTGGGTGTGAAAATTCTGGGCCTGACTATCCTCCTCCTCCTCCTGCGGTATCCCACGACCACTTCTGCTAGGAACGGTATGTTCATCCTGGCGTCTGAGCTTGCTTGTTGTTTGCGCGCACTTTTATGCTGCGCGGGTCCACGTACGCCTGCTTCCTGCTGGCGTACGTGTTTCCGGATTAGCGTATCTTTTTTGGCACGTGTGTGTGGGCATTCCGCGCATTTGCCTCCTGTACTTCCCCGCCCACCCCAGTCATACACGTACCCCGCTCGCCCAGGCCCAATCGTGTGTAAAACTTACTGCGAGCCCCTGAAGTACACGTACCCCGCTCGCCCAGGCACAATCGCGTGTAAAACTTCCTGCAAGCTCCTGAAGTACACGTACCCCGCTCGCCCAGGCACAATCGTGTGTAAAACTTCCCGTGAGCCCCTGAAGTACACAAACCCTGCTCGCCCAGGCACAATCGCGTGTGAAACTTCCCGCGAGCCCCTGAAGTACACATACCCTGCTCGCCCAGGCACAATCACGTGTGAAACTTCCTGCGCACCCCCGAAATACACGCTATTTTTGACACAGCGGGTGTCCATGTTTATCGCGTATCCCTTTGCACGTCATTTGTCATAGAGGGCCACAGTATGGGACATTCATCAGAGCTGTATATACAGGCTTTTTCTTAGCGCAGGAACGCTACCGCCTACCTTCGTGTGGCGGTCATGTGTTGATGTACTTAGTTGACTTTTGGTTTGTGTCATGAGATCGCCATTTCACTGCTGGGGGGTGGGGGTGCAAGGGGACATGAGTGGGGGCCTGCTGGCAGGTGCCCTGCACTGCTGGGGGGGTGGGGGTGCAAGGGGACTTGAGTGGGGGCTTGCTGGCAGGTACCCCTCAGCGCTGGGGGCTGAGGGTGCAAAGGGGACATGAGTGGGGGCCTGCTGGCAGGTGCTCTGTACTGCTGGGGGGTGGGTGTGCAAGACGAAATGAGTGGGGGCCTGCTGACAGGTGCCCCTCAGTGTTGGGGGGTGGGTGTGCAAGTGGATATGAATGGGGGCCTGCTGGCAGGTGCCCTGCACTGCTGGGGGGGTGGGTGTGCAAGGGGACATGAGTGGGGGCCTGCTGGCAGGTGCCCCTCAGTGCTGGGGGTGGGTGTGCAAGGGGACATGGGTGGGGGCCTGCTGGCAGGTGCCTGCACTGCCGGGGGGTGGGTGTGCAAGGGGACATGAGTGGGGGCCTGCTGGCAGGTGCCCCTCAGTGCTGGGGGGTGGATGTGCAAGGGGACATGAGTGGGGGCCTGCTGGCAGGGACCCCTCAGTGCTGGGGGGTGGGTGTGCAAGGGGACATGAGTAGGGGCCTGCTGGCAGGTGCCCTGCACTGCTGGGGGGTGGGGGTGCAAGGGGACTTGAATGGGGGCTTGCTGGCAGGTGCCCTGCACTGCTGGGGGGTGGGGGTGCAAGGGGACATGAGTGGGGGCCTGTTGGCAGGTGCCCTGCACTGCTGGGGGGTGGGTGTGCAAGGGGACATGAGTGGCGGCCTGCTGGCAGGTGCCCCTCAGTGCTGGGGGTTGGGGGTGCAAGGGGACATGAGTGGGACATGAGTGGGGGCCTGCTGGCAGGTGCCCCTCAGTGCTGGGGGGTGGGGGTGCAAGGGAACATGAGTGGGGGCCTGCTGGCAGGTGCCCATCAGTGCTGGTGGCTGGGGGTGCAAGGGGACATGAGTGGGACATGAGTGGGGGCCTGCTGGCAGGTGCCCTGCATTGCTGGGGGGTGGGTGTGCAAGGGGACATGAGTGGGGGCCTGCTGGCAGGTGCCCCTCAGTGTTGGGGGGTGGGTGTGCAAGGGGACATGAGTGGGGGCCTGCTGGCAGGTACCCCTCAGTGCTGGGGGTTGGGGGTGCAAGGGGACATGAGTGGGGGCCTGCTGGCAGGTGCCCCTCAGTGCTGGGGGGTGGGGGTGCAAGGGGACATGAGTGGGGGCCTGCTGGCAGGTGCCCCTCAGTGCTGGTGGCTGGGGCTGCAAGGGGACATGAGTGGGACATGAGTGGGGGCCTGCTGGCAGGTGCCCTAGACTGCTGGGGGTGGGGGTGCAAGGGGACATGAGTGAGGGCCTGTTGGCAGGTGCCCCTCAGTGCTGGGGGGTGGGGGTGCAAGGGGACATGAGTGGGGGCCTGTTGGCAGGTGCCCCTCAGTGCTGGGGGGTGGGGGTGCAAGGGGACATGAGTGGGGGCCTGCTGGCAGGTGCCCCTCAGTGCTGGGGGGTGGGGGTGCAAGGGGACATGAGTGGGACATGAGTGGGTCCTGCTGGCAGGTGCCCTGCACTGCTGGGGGGTGGAGGTGCAAGGGGACATGAGTGGGGGCCTGTTGGCAGGTGCCCCTCAGTGCTGGGGGGAGGGGGTGCAAGGGGACATGAGTGGTGGCCTGTTGGCAGGTGCCCCTCAGTGCTGGGGGGTGGGGGTGCAAGGGGACATGAGTGGGGGCCTGCTGGCAGGTGCCCCTCAATGCTGGGGGGGTGGGGGTGCAAGGGGACATGAGTGGGACATGAGTGGGGGCCTGCTGGCAGGTGCCCTGCACTGCTGGGGGGTGGGGTGCAAGGGGACATGAGTGGGACATGAGTGGGGGCCTGCTGGCAGGTGCCCTGCACTGCTGGGGGGTGGGGGTGCAAGGGGACATGAGTGGGGGCCTGCCGGCAGGTGCCCTGCACTGCTGGGGTGTGGGGGTGCAAGAGGACATGAGTGGGGGCCTGCTGGAAGGTTCCCTGCACTGCTGGGGGGTGGGGGTGCAAGGGGACATGAGTGGGGGCCTTCTGGCAGGTGCCCCTCAGTGCTGGGGGGTGGGGGTGCAAGGGGACATGAGTGGGGGCCTGCTGGCAGGTGCCCCTCAGTGCTGGGGGTGGCGGTGCAAGGGGACATGAGTGGGGGCCTGCTGGCAAGTGCCCCTCAGTGCTGGGGGGTGGGGGTGCAAGGGGACATGAGTGGGGGCCTGCTGGCAGGTGCCCTGCACTGCTGGGGGGTGGGGGTGCAAGGGGACATGAGTGGGGGCCTGCTGGCAGGTGCCCTGCACTGCTGGGGGGAGGGTGTGCAAGGGGACATGAGTGGGGGCTCGCTGGCAGGTGCCCCTCAGTGCTGGGGGTGGGTGTGCAAGGGGACATGAGTGGGGGCCTGCTGGCAGGTGCCCCTCAGTGCTGGGGGTTGGGGGTGCAAGGGGACATGAGTGGGGGCCTGCTGGCAGGTGCCCCTCAGTGCTGGGGGGTGTGGGTGGAAGGGGACATGAGTGTGGGCCTGCTGGCAGGTGCCCCTCAGTGCTGGTGGCTGGGGGTGCAAGGGGACATGAGTGGGACATGAGTGGGGGCCTGCTGGCAGGTGCCCTATACTGCTGGGGGATGGGTGTGCAAGGGGACATGAGTGGGGGCCTGTTGGCAGGTGCCCCTCAGTGCTGGGGGGTGGGGGTGCAAGGGGACATGAGTGGGGGCCTGTTGGCAGGTGCCCCTCAGTGCTGGGGGGTGGGGGTGCAAGGGGGCATGAGTGGGGGCCTGCTGGCAGGTGCCCCTCAGTGCTGGGGGTGGGGGTGCAAGGGGACATGAGTGGGACATGAGTGGGGGCCTGCTGGCAGGTGCCCTGCACTGCTGAGGAGTGGGGGTGCAAGGGGACATGAGTGGGACATGAGTGGGGGCCTGCTGGCAGGTGCCCTATACTGCTGGGGGGTAGGGGTGCAAGGGGACATGAGTGGGGGCCTGTTGGCAGGTGCCCCTCAGTGCTGGGGGTGGGGGTGCAAGGGGACATGAGTGGGGGCCTGCTGGCAGGTGCCCCTCAGTGCCTGGGGGTGGGGGTGCAAGGGGACATGAGTGGGACATGAGTGGGGGTCTGCTGGCAGGTGCCCTGCACTGCTGGGGGGTGGGGGTGCAAGGGGACATGAGTGGGGGCCTGTTGGCAGGTGCCCCTCAGTGCTGGGGGAAGGGGGTGCAAGGGGACATGAGTGGTGGCCTGTTGGCAGGTACCCCTCAGTGCTGGGGAGTGGGGGTGCAAGGGGACATGAGTGGGGGCCTGCTGGCAAGTGCCCCTCAATGCTGGGGGGTGGGGGTGCAAGGGGACATGAGTGGGACATGAGTGGGGGCCTGCTGGCAGGTGCCCTGCACTGCTGAGGGGTGGGGGTGCAAGGGGACATGAGTGGGACATGAGTGGGGGCCTGCTGGCAGGTGCCCTATACTGCTGGGGGGTGGGGGTGCAAGGGGACATGAGTGGGGGCCTGTTGGCAGGTGCCCCTCAGTGCTGGGGGGTGGGGGTGCAAGGGGACATGAGTGGGGGCCTGCTGGCAGGTGCCCCTCAGTGCTGGGGGTGCGGGTGCAAGGGGACATGAGTGGGGGCCTGCTGGCAGGTGCCCCTCAGTGCTGGGGGGTGGCGGTGCAAGGGGACATGAGTGGGACATGAGTGGGGGCCTGCTGGCAGGTGCCCTGCACTGCTGGGGGGTGGGGGTGCAAGGGGACATGAGTGGGGGCCTGTTGGCAGGTGCCCCTCAGTGCTGGGGGAAGGGGGTGCAAGGGGACATGAGTGGTGGCCTGTTGGCAGGTACCCCTCAGTGCTGGGGGGTGGGGGTGCAAGGGGACATGAGTGGGGGCCTGCTGGCAGGTGCCCCTCAATGCTGGGGGGGTGGGGGTGCAAGGGGACATGAGTGGGACATGAGTGGGGGCCTGCTGGCAGGTGCGCTGCACTGCTGAGGGGTGGGGGTGCAAGGGGACATGAGTGGGACATGAGTGGGGGCCTGCTGGCAGATGCCCTGCACTGCTGGGGGGTGGGGGTGCAAGGGGACATGAGTGGGGGCCTGCCGGCAGGTGCCCTGCACTGCTGGGGGGTTGTGGTGCAAGGGGACATGAGTGGGGGCCTGCTGGCAGGTGCCCTGCACTGCTGGGGGGTGGGGGTGCAAGAGGACATGAGTGGGGGCCTTCTGGCAGGTGCCCCTCAGTGCTGGGGGGTGGGGGTGCAAGGGGACATGAGTGGGGGCCTGCTGGCAGGTGCCCCTCAGTGCTGGGGGTGGGGGTGAAAGGGGACATGAGTGGGGGCCTGCTGGCAGGTGCCCCTCAGTGCTGGGGGGTGGGGTTGCAAGGGGACATGAGTGGAACATGAGTGGGGCCCTGCTGGCAGGTGCGCTGTACTGCTGGGGGGTGGGGGTGCAGGGGGACATGAGTGGGGGCCTGTTGGCAGGTGCCCCTCAGTGCTGGGGGGTGGGGGTGCAAGGGGACATGAGTGGGGGCCTGTTGGCAGGTGCCCCTCAGTGCTGGGGGGTGGGGGTACAAGGGGACATGAGTGGGGGCCTTCTGGCAGTTGCCCCTCAGTGCTGGGGGGTGGGGGTGCACGGGGACATGAGTGGGGGCCTGCTGGCAGGTGCCCTGCACTGCTGGGGGTGGGGGTGCAAGGGGCCATGAGTGGGACATGAGTGGGGGCCTGATGGCAGGTGCCCCTCAGTGCTGGGGTGTGGGGGTGGAAGGGGACATGAGTGGAGGCCTGCTGGCAGGTGCCCTGCACTGCTGGGGGGTGGGGGTGCAAGGGGACATGAGTGGGGGCCTGCTGGCAGGTGCCCTGCACTGCTGGAGGGTGGGTGTGCAAGGGGACATGAGTGGGGGCCTGCTGGCAGGTGCCCCTCAGTGCTGGGGGGTGGGTGAGCAAGGGGACATGAGTGGGGGCCTGCTGGCAGGTGCCTCTCAGTACTGGGGGTGGGGGTGCAAGGGGACATGAGTGGGACATGAGTGGGGGCCTGCTGGCAGGTGCCCTGCACTGCTGGGGGGTGGGGGTGCAAGGGGACATGAGTGGGGGCATGTTGGCAGGTGCCTCTCAGTGCCGGGGGGTGGGGGTGCAAGGGGATATGAGTGGGGGCCTATTGGCAGGTGCCCCTCAGTCCTGGGGTGTGGGTGTGCAAGGGGACATGAGTGGGACATGAGTGGGGGCCTGCTGGCAGGTGCCCTGCACTGCTGGGGGGTGGGGGTGGAGGAGGTCATGCGTTGGTGATCAGTAGTGCAAGGTGACATGTGGCTTGGCTGGGGGGCATGCCCATGATGGATGGGCTGCCTGCGGGACATGACCAGGGGTGCAGGGTAGTCCCCTGTGGTGTGGGCTGCCTGCAGGGGCCGTGGAGGGTGTAGAGGGAACACCTGGGAGGACCCACACTGCCAATTCACATGTAGGACTCCCCTGCACCCCAGATACACACATACCCCACTCACACATGGCCTGTCGCGTGTGAAACTTCCCGCGCACCCCTGAAATACACATACCCCGCTTGCCACAAGGCCAATCGCGTGTGAAACTTCCCGCGCACCCCAGATTTACACGTATTCAGGCCAATCGCATGTGAAACTTCACGCGAACCCCAGGAATACATGCACCCCACTCGCACAGGGCCTATCGCGTGTGAAACTTCCCACAACCCCAGATTTACACGCACCCCGCTCGCCCAAGGCCAATCGCGTGTGAAACTTCTGGCGCACCCCCGAAATACACGCACACACTATTTTTGACACAGCGGGTGTTCCGGTTTGTCGCGTACCCCTTTGCACGTCATTTGTCCTAGAGGGCCACAGTATGGGACAATCATCAGAGCTGTATATACATGCTTTTTGTTAGCGCTCATTTTGGCGCACATTTGTTTCATGCGCAGGGACGCTACTGCATGCCTTTGTGTGGCGTACGTGTTTAGGCCTGTGCGCGTCTTCGCCGGTGCGCTGGTTTGCCCTATTCGATTCCATTAATATGTGTTGTAGGCGAGCGTGTGGGCGTTCCGCGCACTTGCCTCCTGTACTTCCCCCGTGACGCCCACATTTTCACACGTTGCTCCCCATTCCGCGTGTCACGCCTACTTTTGTTATGTGCGCCGCACTATGTGCGCTTTTGCTGTGGCCGTAGCCGTAGATGACCTGTGCGCCGGCGTGCGCCACGCAGATTTTCAGTGCACATCCCAGATTTTACTCACGCATGGACTTCCATGAATCGATGTGTGTGGGTTTTGCTTCGATTTTCGCACTTGCACTGCGATTTGCACGGTTTTGCACGCTTGCGCGGGAATTTTCAGCGTACATTAATTCCATGAATCGGCCTGTAAATGTCAGACTGGGTACCTATTTTCCTCTTGAGGGCCGCTAGAGGTCCTTGCAGCTCTCCTGCTGAAATCTGCTTCACCGGCAGAGGTCCTTGCTTCAATGGACTCTATGCGGTCGCGGAAAAGAGATCACCTGATTTGGGATCAGCTGTTACCTCTGCTCAGCTCTGCCCCTTTCATCGTCTTCGCTTCCCTCTCGCTCTTATCTCCTAACAGCCGGGGCGAACAGCTGATCAGACAGCTTCCCCAGTGCGGCCTGGCCTTCAACGTAGTCAAGTTAATAAGTATAGCAACGTATTAATGCAGGATAGCGTTGCACTTTCCTTCCGCCGGTGCTCACCTCGTCTCAATGTTGCTTACTCTAAACTGCGACGTTATCCACTTTCTTAACATGTTTCTTAATTGAATTAACTTCTAACATTTTCCATTAAATTCGTATTTTCTTCCAGGACACCTCTCAGTATACCCAAGCATACGGTTCTCTCCTTCTTCTTCCTCTGTAACCTAGCAACCACCAGACCAGCTTAGATAAAAGGACCTACAGGAGCAAACTCTTCTCCCACTCGCCAGGTGAGGTGTCCTTCATCATTTTTGTGATCTTCCCTCATTCTCTCATCCCCTTTATTTACTGATGATGCTGTGACACCTGATGTTATCAGATAACGACCCCCTGGCTTTACACCATGGAATTAACCCTTCATGGAATTAGCCCTTTCACACTGCCGTAATGAGGAGGTTCACCATTTGGAACTGAGCCTAACTTTCGGATCTTTCTTTAAATGCAGAATTTACTCTCCTGCACCAGTTCTTCAGGACTGGCCATCGGACCTTATTGTGGGAAAAAGATACATGCAAGCCTACTTCTCACCACGTCAACTGACAGGGTTTTTCTGCCTCAAGAGTCTGTTTCCCCTTTGTGGCTTCTTCGGAGAAGGGGCCACCAGCACGCCAATTCCAGTAGGCAGGCTTAGTGGCTTCCCTCCGAGGGAGACCTTTCCTCTACCACAAGAAAAGGAACTCCCGGAGGAGAGGAAGAGGAAAGGAGAAGCAGACGAGTTCCAGTGAAACAGATGAGGACAAAGAAGTGTTGTCAGATTTGAGTGACGAACCCCGTGAAATTGACGCAATCTTTTGCCGGTCTTGGAGAGAGCCACAAGTTATGTTCTATGCTGTTGCAGTGAGTCCGCGTTTATAGAATGATAATAAGCATAGAGTACTTGTTTTAAACTCTCCTGTCCACTAGTAATTGCTCTGTTCGGGAAGGAAGAGCTGCTGGCACTGTTCATGGCATCTGCAGCATGCATGGTCACCTGTGACTTTGCTGTATTGGCCGCATAGGAGTTTTTCACAAACACTTTCGATCTGCACACGCCTGAGAGTCCCTGGAGAGCCTGCAATGTCTGCGAAATCATCAGCGTGGGATAGAGATTCTTTGCCCCAGATACCATATGTTGCTTGGAGATCCCTGTGATTCACCATTCCTTAAAGGGAAAGTGTCGCCAAAACCGTTCTTCATAAAAAAGGTAGGTTAATTGGTGTTAGGGGTACAGGTATTCAGGCAATAAGTGGCTGTTGATTTTTCATGACCCAGGTCTCCTGCCTAATGGAAGGGAACAAGTGAGGGTGAACAGTGTATCCTCCAAATACTGCCCCCATGCCCATCACACTCTGACTTAAGGAAGTACCCAGCCACTTTTCTATCCAACTAGATGCCCTTATAATCAGGTGGGGGACATTGTCTAAGGGAAGATCACTAGAGATTCTCTTTGATGTATAGAAGACAGGAGTGAGGTGTATAAGGTAGATACATGAGTACAGGAGTCAAATACTCTCTACACTACCCTGCCTCACTGTACCAACCACTTAGGTTCTGTATTCCACATTCTGTCGTCAACATTCCACTCATGCTCGTATCAAACACTTCCTGATTCAGAAATATTTCTATTAAAGCAAATTAGAGGATGCCTGTTATCTGCTCCGATTTGCACCACCAACCTTACCCCATGATTCACAAGGCCTAAAACAGCATCATCTTTGGAGATGTACACGTTTGGAGATGCCTGGAGCATCTCCCATATGCACTTGAGTAAATCTTTATAAATCATAGTTGCATGTGAGAATTTGAAGTATGCTCCAGCATCTGTAAATGTTGTCTATTTTAATAATTTTCCAAAGCTAATAAGGTAGCAGGTGCTTTCAGGCTTCTGTATGATATAACATGTTTCTGTAAGTGATCTTCTTGTAGTTATCCAACAAAATAATAATATACTATCAAAAAGTATTCTGCACGATTTTTGTAGATAGACATGATAACACTCTCATACATTTTTTTAATCAATGATCGTGCAGGTCGCTGCTCCGAGTCGCTTATTGCTTGATGTGATTTGCACTCTGAAGTAAACTTCACTGAGAATCGGTGCGTGGGGCTGGCTTACAAACCCCGGACCAGACATGGAAAGAATGCGAGAATTAGGGTGCTGCTGCATATTGGGACATATTGTGCGTTCTCCCCACCTGTTGTTGCGCGCTCTCCCCACCAGTCACCTCACCCTGGCACGGTGCTGTGTGTTCCAGTGCATTGCAGTGCAAATATCATGGAAACAGTGCATCATAGGGCTTTGAAACGTGGTTTTGGGGTTTTGTTTCTTGTGTCAACACGTTTAAAATTAGTTTTGCCTGGTCCTTCACATCAACGCTTTGCCGATTTTAGGCAACCGTGTTAAGTTTGGAGGTGATGAAATACTGGGAAAGGAATGGGGTGTGCAAATGTCATGTATCCAGTAGACAGACATAATAATTGTTGAAAATCAGTGATCCTGTATGTCTCTGTTCCGAGTCACTTACATGTTTTTGTGCTTTGCACTCTGCTCTGAGAATGGGCATGTGTGGCTGACTTACATACCCTGGAGCAGATGCGGAGGGTAGGCGAGAGTTGGTGTGCTGCAGCATATAGAGACATTGTGTGCGTTTACCCCACCTGTTGCCTTACCCTGGTGTAGTGCTGTGTATTGCGTTGCAAATATCTTGTAAACGGTGCGTCCTAACGTGGTTCTTAAGGTCCCCGAGATTTGTTTCTTCTGTCAACATGCTTAAAATTAGCTTAGCCCAGTGCTTCTACGACCATATTGATGTTTTGCCAATTTTGTATGTTGCAGTGCAAATATCTAGAAAAGTGTGTTTTAAGGCTTTCAAATGTAATTTTGTAGACCTTTAAGTATTGTTACCAGCATCGGTATGCTGAAAATGAGCTTTATTCAGTCTTTCTACGACTACATTGATGATTTGACGATTCAGTGTGTTGCAGGACAAATATCCCAGAAACGGTGCATCCTAGTGCCTTGAAATGTGGTTTGTGAAGACCTCAAGTTTTGTTCCTCGCATCTATACGCTTAAAATCACGCCCACCTTGATGTTTTGCTGCTTCCAAGCAATCGTTTCATATGGGGTGGGACTGATCTCTGGGGGCCGGGGTGGTGTGTCCACATGTAATGTAGCCATTGACGTGCAGATTGCACTCACAGGTAACTATGCACAATTTGAGGCAGATTTGTGATACAGTGTGAAATTGTGTAAGGAACAAACAAACAGCTTTTCCGTTTTATATAGATAGATAGATAGATAGATAGATAGATAGATAGATAGATAGATAGATAGATAGAAGATTAACAAAAGAGAGGCCATTGGTTAAGTAGACATGGGCCTCATTCCGAGTTTGGAGGCAGCCATGGCGCTATTAGCGCCATGGCTGCCTCCAAAACCGGGTCCGGTCTGGTGGAATAGGGACTTACCGGGACATTCCGACCTAGGCGGAACGGTAAATCCCCATTCCAATTGCCATTCCCCACTCCCATTTGAGCCCCCATAGGGCCCAATGGGAAGGGGGAAGGCGCTAATAACGGACCAAACGTCCTTTACCGGTGACCGTTAACCCTTACCGCCCAACTCAGAATGAGGCCCATGGTGGGATTTCCCATACGATGCAACAACATATTGTTGGTGCAAATGTGTTAAGTGCTGAGTCACAAAGGCAAGTACCTAATTTATGCTGTCTATAAGTTAACCCTAAGTGCGGTCGTAGGTATAAAAAAAAAATGTCTAATATATGGGCAACAAAGGGAAGTCATGAATTACAAATCAATTGGTCATAATCACAATGAAAACCCAACCACAACTGAAATGTGGGTTTGCATGCGCTTACTGTATGCAATGCGTATATTACTCAAACACAGTAAAGCACTCAATGCATACTTTTAAATAACATTTTCTTTCATTACGTCATTTCATAGGATTGCAAACATTGAAAATGTTCAGTTAATATTTGGGTACAATTATGCAAAAAGCCCAAAAGGCAAGATAGGGTCAGATGAAGCAATTAAAATGTGAATGCCAATCGGATCAATTGCAGTATGGTGCAAAGAGTATAGCTAGATATGTCATTAAACACTCTTCTGACAGTTCCGAGAATCCATTCAAAGGACTCCACATTCTCGAAAAACTTTGCAGCCGCCCAGAGATTATTGAATCTGACTTTTGAGATTTCATTTTTTGAGAACTTTCCTAAGACACTTATCAGCTGCTTGTAATGTTGCAAGATGTGTACATTTGGTATAGAATTACAGTTTGCAAATAAAGACAATTTCATGAAATGGGATGTGCTATGAGTCCAAAAACAACAGCTTTAAAATAAAATACGTTCAACATCGCTAGAGAGAGAATCTGAAAATGTGGAACAGTTTTTGCCCAACTTTTGACATGAGACAAACATATGTTTGTTCTTGGAGTCAGATTAATGTCATGTACGACAAAAGACCAGGGACGCCAAATTCCACTTGTTGAGTCTTAAAAGCTGTATAAGAGAGCCTGAATAGTAATTTGTGGCAAGGTTGTAGTTTGTTCTCCAGAATGCAAAGGCGATCACCCAATCTGTTTGCTGACAATGAAGAGCCCTTAGTTACCACTTGACTTGAGTCTTGCATGTATTGCTTGGCTGTACTACAAGCGCTGTCAGTAGTGAGATTACTGACACTCCCAGCTCAGTTTTTTTAGATTTGTATGGCATTGCAGACCTGGTCATCCCAGCAGGTGAAAATGCTACCATGAATGCTGGGATAGAAATTCATCTCCCCACTTGTGCGTATGCTAGAATAGCCTTCAGAAGCAGGGCTTACTTTATTCAACTCTGTAGATATAAAGTAAGGAGTGATAGATTCAAAAAAAGGGGTTATAATGCTAGCCAACCATGGCTTACAAGTGGGGGATGCTACTGCACAACTCATCTGTGAGCTCATCACTTACTCAGTTCAAAAGGTCCCTACTCTAGATGACATGTGAGGCAGAGGAGGAGTTTGGTCATAATCAACCGAACCTGGTCCTCTTGATGGAAAATAATCTTCTGATTTTTGACATTCTATCTCCTAGATTCGCTAGTGCAGAGAAGAATGACCCTGTCCCGCGAAACACCTTTAGGAAAGTTATCTCCAAGGTCACAAGGAAAGACCATCACAGGCCTTACTTTAAAGAGAAACATGGCTTATATACTGGGTCCAACCAAACCCAAAAGTGATGGTAGGGATTGCTGCCTACCACTGTTCCCCACAACCTTTCATAAAGTGGTCATGGAAAGCTCTGAAGCACATTTGGCTGCAGGTCATTAGAGAACTACAACAACTCAGCACTAACAATTGGACGCCCTGAAGAAGGTGCCTTGTACTTTGCAAGTACTCTAAAGCACCGAAACGTGCACACACTAATCAACTCACAGATGAAGACTATGGATAGTATATGTACCTTTTCTTCACCCATTAGTGTGTAAAACAAATGTCTGTTTAAACATGTTTGCTAAAAACCTAGAGATATCCTTTGAGTCCAATGACCTAGATTTCAGAAAGTTCCTTTTGAGCACCGAAGTTGGAAGAATTGTTAAATAACACTCTGCTCAAGAAACCAACCTTGTGAGGAAACCGCGCCTCAGAACTCATGTGACATTTCATTTATGTTCCGTAATTGCTCTGTCTGACTGTATTTCACTAAAAATATGGTGTAGGAACTGTTTAGGCAGAATTCATGCTTATTCCTTTCCAAGAAAAAAGTGTTTGGCACTAGGAATTTAAAGTGCAACACGGATATATTTTGCTTCACTTTGGTTATACACTGTCTATATGTGTCACTGTAAACTGATTGTTACACACCTGTATCACATAAATTGTTTCTTACTATATAAATTGTTTTCATTTCAAGATATTCTGGTTGTATACGGTCATTCTTCTTTAGTTCAGCCGCCACAGGGCCCGAAATAAGAAGGCATATGCAGAAACTATGGAAGTAGTTATAGACCACAACCAATGAAGGGAAATGTGAAGTAGTTCCTCAGTAGTCCCCTTGCCCAACATTCAGTGACGATTCAGACATAGACAAGGCAGAAACAAGTTTATGCCCCCACTAGTCTAAGGAGGGATATACAGAATTTGCAAAATGGGACAGGGGACACCTTTTTTCTTGTTGGCACAACTCAGCACCATGTCTGATCATTGTCCTATTGGCCAGGGTATACCATCATATAAAACATGAATAGAAGCCTATTGTTAAGACACAGATTTATGACACAGATTTCAGATTCACAGGATATACTTTACAAGGTATTGGATTCTTCGAAAAGGATACAAACTTGTAGCAAAGGATACACTTGCCGTCTTTTCCCAACTGGGTGAAGAGCGAAGTGGAACGTAGTGCAGTCAATAAAAACCTTCTAACTAATGCCACTCTTTGACCGGATTTAGTCAGCAGTCAGAGAGAGTTATTAGAGGGAAGGGCGAGAGTGAACCAAGTAGCACCAGGCTGCAGATGAGACAAGAAAACTATCAGAATGGTATTTTGAAAGAGAGGTAATGAATAAAACCTAACTATTATGCGCTAACCTGAAATGAGCCAACTGGAAGTCTCGGGGAAGTTTGATGAAGTCCAAAGAAGTTTGCGGGAGTCCAGAGATGAGAAGGGAATCCAGGAAAACAACGACAGGAAGGGTAAGTGAGGAGACTAACCCGTACGAAACGAGGGTCGCACTAGATCCGAGTTGGTGCACCCCGGAAAGCGTCCAAAGTTCAGTGCACTTGGAGCAATTGGGTCCTTGATCCAAACTGAAGAATCCTATGAAGTTGAAATCGTGGGAGAGGCCCAGTGAGAATCCATGAGACTCGGAGAGGAAGGATTAATAGAAACCGCCTAGATGAAACGGCAGACTGGAGGCTCTGCGGGGAGCGGGAGGTAAGTGTGAGTCCGATGTGGAATGCGGTAGACTGGAGGCTCCGCCGGGAGCGGGAGATTGTTGAGAGTCCGTGTAGAACACGGCAGACTGGAGGATCCGCAGGGAGCGGAAGGTTGACGAGAGTCCGTGGGTGGAACCAAGGCAGGAATGGAAGCTCCGCAGGGAGCAAAAAGTTAGATTGGGCCGCGCAGGCAACCGGATAGAAACTCTGTACGGAACAGAGCGGAATATCAGGGCGAGATGGAAGATTTGCTGGAAACAATCACCCTGATGACGAAGGAGCAGCAGGAGCGTCTGCTCATAACAGCAGGGGAAGTCTCCGGAACTTTAGAGTACGTAAACGCAATCAGAAGCGTCTGTGCTCGGAACTCGCACAGCTAAATAGAGTCAGCTGACAAATCGCCTGACCAACGTGATGACGAAGCATTGGTCATGTGACCTGGGCTAGAAACCAGGAAGTGAAAATTGGTAAACAGTATGATAGCAACCGCTGATTTTAACGGCGCCTTCCAGATAGTTTCCACAACGTGTAGAACGGTCTAACCGTTCTGAAGGCCACAGGCGCCGGTAAGCGGGAGCGGGTTGGAGTATGAAGCAATCCATATGATGCAGGCATGACACCTATGACATCTCTCAGTAGACTTCCCACCACTCTGTCCCAAGAGCCCCATTGCAAATTATTTTCATCATAGAGGTGCCCTTTTCCTACATTATAATGGACAGGGTGGCCCTTTGAAGCCTTTGAAACAGGGTAGCAATTGTATCCTTTTTATCCTCGACTATGCCACACAATACCTTGAAGCATGTGAAATAACACCATGCAGTGGATTTTAAAACATGTGTTGCCGTTCTTTACTTCCAAAGTGATTTTGACAGAACAGGGATTCAACTTCATTTTAAAAGTGATGGGATAACTAGAAAATGGGTATATAAATGATTCGGCCTCCATATATCATCCTCAAAAGGATGGCCTCATAGAGAAGTTTAACAAGACCTTGAAAAACACCCTGTAAAAAATTGTGAGAGAAGATGGAAAGAGCCAGGAGGTGCTGAATCCCAGTCTCTTTTCCCATTAAGAAATATGCTGCAGATATCCACTGGGACCCCCTCTGCCCGCCATTTGAATTAGTATATGGAGGGTAACCAAGGGATGTCTTTAATATGTCTAAAGAGCAATAGGAGAATCAAAAGCATCAGGGTGAGTTTCTGGCCCAGTTAACTCAAAACACCAGAGCACTTATGGCATTTATGAGGGACCTAATGAATTTCCATTTTTCACAGATACACTACAAACAACAAGCCTTGTATAATATAAAGGCCTGACTCCAGAAATGGAAGGTAGGATATAACGCTCAAGTCTTCATCCCCTATTCTATTAATAACTTACCTGCAACGTGACGCAGACCCTATACCATCACAGAAGTGATTACAGGCCTTAATTACTGGGTTCAAATTAACTTCTCTGTTCATTTCCACATGTCATATCACAATTCTCCTTAGGAAAATCTACAAGCAAAAAGCTTCAACACCAACTACGTTCAAAGGAAACCTGCCAATGCAAGGCTCCAAATTCAATGTATACCAAAAGCATATATCAATGAAAGAGTAAAATGCAATACTGAAAACCCAATGCCAAATGCATGAATTATCTATCATAAGAATAAAAGACCAGCATGATAGCATCATAAAATAAAATGCAAAAATGGAAACACATTGTCCAATGCATTAATCAGGAATGACCGGCACAGTTTGACAAGTTATTCCGCAGAAAACAAGGTGCTGACTTCTAAATGTAGCATAGCGTCCCCTGTGATCTGACTGTCTTGACAGCTCCTCAGCTTGCCCCATCTGATTAGCAAGCCAGCCCCGCAATGCACCTTGGCAGTTCATGTAAGACCCAGATGGAAAACCCCTCATTATTGACTTACGTGTCACTTGATGGCCAGTGAGTCAGTCAATGCACAACTATGGTACCTGGCAATAAACCTTGCCTCATGTTTAATGATGTATGTAAACAACCTACAAAGACACCTCCCCATCAGCACAAAGCTAAAATAATGATCCCTTAGAGTCTAGTGTCATATCAGTGGTCCGCAGGGTGACTTATTTGTCTGGATTCTGGTTATCAGTCCCTTGAACAAAGCCTCAGGGACATGATGCCCTTAATGGCATCATTGCTATATCAAATCAAATTGCAGCTTGGCGCTCTGAACATCCGCATCAGCAAGCTATCACTGCTAAGCATGACCGGCATCGTGCTGTGCTAGGTGAAAAGTGAAGGTCTTGCTCACTGCCTAGCTACATCAGAAACTTGCTGTTTCTTCGCTTCTGTTTATGCAGGGAATACAAATGAATTTGCTTGCATTTATTGCTGGCTTAATGTGTAAGTAATAGGATTCTATGCAGAAGTAAATATGTATGCATGCATGTATTACTGAGTAAGCCATCAAACATCAATGTGCTTTTCTATAATAAATTGTTACATAATTTCATTAAACTAAAAGTAACTTAAAAGCACATACCTCACATGAGGCTGCTTTGCATTAATTGATAATTAATTAATTAATGCAGGCATCTAGAGCTGAGCGCTTCTACTGACGGACCTTGTTTGATTTAAGCTAGGTTACATATATGAGGGGCATTCTAGCATTTAAGGGTATCTCATATGCAGCTTTTCTAACCCATCGGGGGCAGAATGTGCCCCTAGACATATCAAAAGGAGCAGATGTTCCATATTACCCTTTTGAAAGAATAAAAGGACTTTAATGTCCCAGCACAGACCATGACTGCTCTCATTCGGGTAAGTGATAACTCTGGATGGACTTGTCCCTGAAATCCTTAGTGGCCAGCATAAAGCAGATCAGATTTGCTAGACCAATTACCTGATGTTTTTTTGAGGATCCAGGCAAAAAGGAATTTATCTTTAATAACATTTCTGTTCCTTCCAGACAATCAGTCTGCCTGAAACCTTACAGTGTACCTGAAGCCATAAAGGAAATAATTGGAGAAGAGGTCTGAAATACATTAAAAGTCAAAGAGCCCTCAGAGGACCATGGGTCATCGTCTTTAGTACTTGTTAAGGAGCAAGATGATAGTTGAAGATTTTTTTATTCACCAAAAGCTTTTGGAAAGGGCAGGAAAGACCAAATATATCTCCACAGTATATTGAACAAAAGGTTCCATTTGCTCACAGCGTTGGAAGAAAGAAGACTTTGCCACCCCGGATGGATCATACCAATTAACTATGCTACTGTTCAGTTTACGCAGGGTGCCCACCACTTCCCAGAGGCTTGTGGACTTTCTATTATTACTGTAGAACTCATCTGTTGCTATCTTTATTATAGTATCATCTATAGTTTTACCTAGGCTGAGAATATGTTCTTTCTTTACAAAATATCATGAGCCTTTATTGCATCGGGATTAACAGCAAACCCTGCTAAGTGTCATCTGGCCAAGAATGCCGTCACATATTTGGACTTCTCTGTGGGCAACAGCCTCATCCGTCCCGAAGAAAAGAAGGTTGGGGTTATAAAGAACAACCCAGTGCCACACACCAAGAAAGACACACAACCCCTGTTAGGGCTATTTGTCTACTGCTGATGCTTCATCCTGGTATTTTCTACTCTTGCTGCAGTGTGAACAGAACATTTTTGTAAAAAAATGTCCCAACATCCTAAAATGGGATACGGAATATCAACAATCTTTTGACAAACTTAAAGGTTTGCATTTTAATTCCTTGCTACTCAAGATGCCGAATGTTTCAAAGCCATTCATATTTCAATAGATGTATGTAAAGCTGCTTTAGTGGTTGTACTTTCTCAGGTACATGACGACAAGGAGCATTCTATATTATACATGATCAGGAAGTTGTTCCCTCACGAAGACTCTATGCGTCTATGCAGTTGTAGGTGTTATCTATAAAATGGACCATACCTTTCTGCAAGTATTACTTAAAGTGCCAAAGATTTTCATCTATAATGGACACTGCCCCTTGTGTGGCGAGTCCACCAAAAAGACTGCAATGCCAGAGTCATGAAATCTTTCCTGCATTGCAGCTGTACCACTTGGAAGTAATTAGGCCATGCACAATCTTAAACATACCACTAGTCTTGCTGGTCGAGTTTCTTAAATTTCATACTCAGACTAATAGAAATACACTCACTCCATTTGTACTGGTGACAAACTAAAATGTACAAGTGTTTTTTTCTGAAATGGTGCATGTCACCATAAGCACACTTCATTTTTGGCACAATGTTGCAGACCAGAGGCCAGTCACACACAGTGAAAATTTTCTTTGCCATTTTCTGCAAACTAAGTTTTACCTGCATTAAATGTCAAATAAACTTTGTTTTATTGTTGTTGGTTAATTATAACATTTAACAAAATAACATTACTTAAAATACATAATACACGCACATTATTACAACAGTAAACGTGTTTACAATTATCCAGGTAAATAGTACATTCATCAAACATTTAAACTCTACTATAAAAACTTTCCAGAGTTTATAAAACATAGACAAAAATGTATATGTTCCTTAAAAATTAAAATGTAGATCCTGACCTCAATTTTGATTGACTTAAGAAAGCCAGTGACAGCAATCACAGCAGATGTAGTATGACCATTTAAGCAATACTTCCAGAAACATTCCAAATCTATATATGACATTGAGCAGAAACAATGTCTAAAATATCTCAGCCTATTTACGCAAAGATCACAACACTTTAAAAACAGATGTTCAAGCGTTTAATTTAATTAGGGGTTTGACAAAACCTAAAAAGAGCTTTCTACGTATCCAGTCTCTTATATCTCACCAAGATTTCATTGGTTAACTTTAAATTCCACCAGAATCTTAAAAATTCACTTCTAATCCATCTGGGTAGCCTGCTAAGCAGGAAGAAAGTATTCCCAATTTCTTATGAGCCTCATATACATGGTGCAAAGAAGAATAACTATAAATTCCCCCACAGTCTTAATCCAGTTCCATTCCCCTGAAAGACATTTGATAATACCCGGTGTCTCTGCCAAGCGAGGTTGAACAAGCCAAGAAGCCATGGTCATGTTCGGCTGAGAAGAACAGAAATTAGTCACAATCTTGTGAAGGAATTAACCTCCTGTTCAGAAGCTTGAAGATAACAAAGAAGACGTCATAGGCTCATTGCAAAATAGTCCTTTTTAATACACTAAAAGCTCAATTTCCTGGTCTCTAGTCACGTAGGTAGAAGGACGAGAATGATGTTCACACCAATGCATGAAGGCAGAGCGCGCATCTACTCCCCTGTATATTCCAGAGCAAAGAAACACTCCCAAGGACAAGTTCAAAGGCTCTAATTGACAACCGACCACTGAGGTGATGATGGATGATGTTCTTATTGGTGGGAAGGGGATGTTTAAGAAAGACTAACTCACCAGCAACTGGCAGTCTGGCCTGCGCGCGGCTAGCATGGGTTGAAGGATGCTGACGGAGGTTAGAAGCTAACCAATGATAGAGGATTGCATGATTGGGGGTCCTATAGTTATGTCGTGGATTTAGTGACGTTCATAGTGACCTGTTTTTAGGGAAGGGCTTAGTTGCCCCATCTGATGTTAAGAAACCTATCGTCTTTCTCACGCCCATTAGACGAGTATGGATTGCATACTTAGATGTTCCCTTAGACCCTATTACTCTCTTCAGTAGGTTTTTGTAGTTTGCCACATAGGATGACGTTAGTAATAAGCAGCTTGTACGTCACCTATGACAGGATTTTCGTATAAAGGTTTGCTTTTTATGAAGTTCGTTGAGAGACCTTACTATGATACATCCGATGACGTTCATTGTACTCCCTGTTTTAGATAATTGATATTAAAACAGTTATCTTTTTGCCAATTTTCGGAGTCGTTTCGTTTATTGATGTTTGAGTAACCTCTGCATCCCTCTCAAATGTATTGTTGACCCGTATTAAAGGGCTGGAAGTTCTCCAGTTCACGTGGTAGCAGAGAGAGGATGGTTAGATTTCCATGGAGATAAGTAAGCTTTGTGGCCCCCAGCAATATTGAACGACCTCTGCCATTCGACTGGAGGATGTGAAGCTCCCTGTGGATAGCGGTTAGAATAGGTTAAGGCTTGTACAAGCTTGGGTGTGACGGGTTCCCCGGTTTCCACGATAACCCCTGCTGACATCTACAGGAAGCTAAACAGGCAGAAGGTTGGAGAGGCTACAGAAGGAAGAGTTGCCATCCCGAAGGTCGGAAGCTGAACGTACGAATGGTGAGAACAAACTGAGCAAGATGGAGCGTCGAGTAATTTTGAGAAGGTTGACTTGAGACGATGAGCGTCAAGCAACGGACCCTGTGAGACGAGGAGCGTCACAGTGGGAGATGCCCAATTTCCTGAGTTTTAAAGAACATCAGCAGGATCTATTCTCTAGAGCCCTATTTTGTTTGACATAGGAGACAAACTTGTTTTAAAGAACAGTTTAAAGAGGAAAGATCACACTCAACCGGAGTATTTATTAGAGGTATAAAGAGGATGGGGGTCATTACGAGTTTGGAGGTAGCCATGGTGCTATTAGCGCCATGGCTGCCTCCAAACCCGGTTCCGGGTCTGGTCTCACTGAATGGGGACTTACCTGGACATTCTGACCTATGCGGACCAGGTAAGTCCCCATCCAGTAAACCATTCCCCATTCCCATTTCAGCCCCTATAGGGCTGAAATGGAAATGGGGAAGGCGCTAATAATGGGCCGGCAAATTGCGGGCCTGTTATTAGCTCCAGGGTCCCTTAACGGGTCCCGCAAAAAACGGCTGGTCAGACCAGTCGTTCCTGCTGGGACCCGCTAAGGGACCTCGGAATAGGGCGGTAAGGGTTTACCGGCACCGGCATCCTTACCGGTGCCCGTAAACCCTTACTGCCAAACTCGGAATGACCCCCGATGAGTCTTGAAATAAAGACTGATATATGTGACCGGTCAAGTATGTCTCTTTGTCTATTTGTTTTATGTGAATATGTAAATGGTGAAAAATCAATGGCGATATTGATAGATAAGGAAATTAGAACATGAGAAAGTGAATTAAAACTGTTCATTTATGATATTGTATTGATGGTGCGTAGTGGCAACATAGAGTAAAAAGAGAAAATGTGATGTAGAAAGGATTGGAGCATCCTATGGTTGGTGCAAGCTTATATTAGGTTATTTTTTGAAAAAACTGTATTATTTTTATAAAATTGAAAAGTGTACAAATGAGTATTGACTGTCAGGAATGACGAGTCAACATGGGGAGCATTACTCAGTTTATATATTGCTGCAACCATACACTCAAGTTAAAATAGTGTAATGGAAAAGGGGTAAAGGGACCACAGACAGAATGATCATGTTGTGATCATAAGAGGGATCGAAAGGTTTTTTTTGCAACACATGATGACATGATTGTATGTTGCGTATATGGGACAAAGTCAGATAAGCAACTAGCGAGTTTAGAACTCTGGGAAGAATGAGTGAGGAGGAGAGAGAGTAGCCACCTCCTATGGATGGGATATTTAAACATATGCAAAGAGGGTTGGTGAAGAGCCTTTTGCTCCACCCGCCGCGCCTGACGTAGACGGCGATAGTAAGAAAGATGAAGGGCTGTGCCCATTGAGAAAGGCTTAAAGTAGCAACCAGGTATAAGTGAAGTGACCTGGTGCATGAGTCGCCTGGGTAAAAAGGTGATTAGAGAACAGATAAAGTTCCTGAAAAAAGATGTAATTCCATGATCCCAAAGGACAGGGAGAGACGGGACAAGGAGAAGAGTGATAGGACAAGTGTATTCTCAGACATGAGATGAAAAATCAGGAGGTAGAAGAAAACAAAGGATGAGGACTGATGGGTCAGTGCCCATACAGGATGAAGGAGGGATGGTCAGATTGTGCTCAACCACTTGAAGACAAGAACATTTTAAGGAAGGGAGACAAAGGGAAGGATACAAACAATCATTTTAAAAGTACACAGTCGTGCTATAAAAGGGGAGGCTCATCTAGTTTTGAGCCCAGAGAGCTATTTGAAGACAGACTGGCTCTGAAGAAAAACAAAGAGGAGACAAGTCACAGAAATTAAAGATAGGATCAATTAGGTGAAAGTATGGAAGCCTTCTGTTACAGAAGAGCGAGAAAATATAGGGGGTTGTGAAGGTGGTTTGTTGGAAAAAACAAGGAAGTTAGGGGATTGAGTCCTGCCTCCCTGTCTCTCGGGCGCCAAAAGATTTTTGACTCGACTGGATCAATCTAAAAAAGGGCAACCCTATGGTCAGAGGAGGGACGGCAAGTCACACGCATAGTTGCAGTAGGAATGGAAATGGGTCTGTTCAGGGTCAGACAGTAGGGCAAAAGTGAGCGCAGAGGATGCTACAAGGCTTTAGAAAAAACAGATGGTGATGACGTTGCTATAAAAGGTAGCCACAGCAGTCACCCATGAAGATGTAGCAGAGTATGAGTTTAGGACACTTGATGATTTTTTAGAATAAAGAGGGGTCTCACCGTTGACTTGGGAGGTAAAACATTTTAGTTATTTTTAAGAAATACACTGATGTAATGCGTACATGTATACGAGAGGGGACATTTTGATGTTTGGAAAATGTCACAAATATTTAAGACTTTATAGGAGCTGTAAGAAGAATGTATTCATTGAAGGATTGCCAGTTCTTATAGGAAAGTGTGACACGATTGTGTTATGGGTATTGTTAAGACAGACCTAAGTATTGTAGAATGAGATTTAGTAATAAGAAACGTTGAATTATAAATGATTTGGTTTATTAATTAGAGTATGGTGTGTTTTTATATTAGGAATATTTTGATTAAGAGATGATGGAGAATGCCAGTTTATTATGGATAAAGATTTGTTGAGTGAAGTTGAGGAGAATAAAAGAGGGGTGTTAATGAAGGAACTGGAGTAGACTCCAGTTTAAGGGTGACTAAACCATATTGAGGAATATCTTTTTCGCCATATGAAAATGGAACTGAGATGATAAAAATGTGCACATGCAGATACTCACAGAGGGTGGGCCTCGTGCATATCGGAGGGGGATTTTTTGGAGCTAGTTAGGAGGGGTCATTCCCCCCACGACTAAAGATGACAGCCATTGAGTATGCATAAAAGGAGAATTCTGCCATGGGTGCAGTGGAAAACACTGGTAGAAATCGAGCAGGCCTATAGTTCTTTGTATTTTAAGGAATTTTATGATGAACCCTTGAGGATAAAGAGATATTGGCAGTGGGGGAGACTGAATCGATCAGGGTAATAGACTTGGAGATACAGGTGCTGCTGGGGTAAAGCACACGACTAATGGAGAAGTTTGAAGCATTGACAAGTGTATGAATATCTCTCACTTTTTGGCAAAGGTTGCTGAATTAGTGGTGCTGATTGTTGCGCTAGGAGAAATCGCACAGACCAGGAAGTAACGGTGTACAGTGACTCCACCTATGTGACGTTGACAGTGCACGCAGAGCTAGCTCTTTGGAAAAGGAGGAGCGACCAACGAGCGGGTAGCACTGCAGTGCAGAATGCGTTTGTGAATAGACCCACAGGAGCGAGCGCTGTGATTCTTAGTAGCCGATGTAGTAGGATGAAATATGTAGCTAATGGGAAAGGAGTAGATTTTATTTTATGATTAGTATTATAAAGTAAGAATAAAGAAGTGAAGTGAATAAGTATGAAAGGGAGTTTTTGTTATGATTATATGTATAAGATGGATATGAAAGAGAGAGTGGGGAGGATAAATGAGTATGTTCAAAAACTGTTATGTAAAATATATGAAATTAGTCAGTAAAAATTTATAAGGAAAAGTATCAAGATGAAAAGTATCGGTGAACGCGTTAAGGGTGCTTTTGATCCCTTTTAGCACATTGTGGCTATGTGACAGCATTGGTACACCGGTGATGTCTGCAGCCTTATTAAGGATGGTAATGGGATAGCTACGCTGTCTTGTGCATATCAATAGAACAGAACCACGCCGCAACAAGTGCGAGGAATGCTTTGGTTTGAGTAAAAGTAGAACATGTTGCATGTTGTATAGCAAAGTGCACCATATGTTAAATGATTTACTGCTTGGCACATGTCGCACACTAATGGGGGAATTAGTTTTGAAACAATGAAAGCTACAGGTAAGCTCCTCCCCCCCCACAAAAACTAAGGGTGATGCTTTTTAAATGGGGAAAATGTGCAATAATATTAAAAGAACTGAAATTGATAGGATGGTAATTTGTATTTACAAAATTCTTGTAAACATGTGTATGGTATTTTAAAGTGGAAAAAAGAAGGAATCCCAAAACAAGCTACCTATTGATGTCAACATATAGGTTGGGAATTCAGACTTAAATGAGGCAACTATGAATCGAAATCATGTGTGGAAACATATATCACAAGATATAGGCAAAGGCCGGTATTGCAAAAATATACAAAATTTTATTTACTGATACATGCTAAAAAGGGGACGTCGATGGTCCATCTTATAAAAAAAGGACAACATGTGACAACATATAACAACAATGAATGGGACACAGTATTCAAAAGCATATACATATCTTAGAGTGGTGTTAGTTCTATGGGGACTCCCTTGAAAAATCAATTATATTGTATTGAAGTGGGAGAATGGGACAATCCCGTCCCCGCAATCTCATCCAGACCATGGCCTAGAGGATCACGACCCAGGCACCCCCCACGAGACGAGTTTGTCTACTTACCAGATGACAAAATACCCTGGTTCAGAAACTTACACATAAGAGGAGTATGCCCACCAGCCCGTCCGGCTCAAGCCTGTGAAATGGATGAGCTTAACTAGAACAGCCACAAGTATCCATATCGTTAGAGATGCCATAACGACATAGCCAACTGCCAAGAACACACGTGCCACCATGCACACTGGTCACTCACACACCAACCTACACGATGAACATACACAGTGCTATGACGTTAGTGACTGACACACCCACTGACGTGCATCATTGTTATTTTTCACATAGGCCTTTTTACAGCACCGCAGAAACGCAAGACGCCTGAAGAGCTTGTGTATATGCTTGCTTATGCTTCTCCCGCCACCCACCCCTATGACGACACCATCATGTATATCTAATGCTGCTTGTGACACCCTGTCAACCCGCGACCTCCATACCATGGATTATGTACCGCCACCCATGAACTAGGCCCGAGTAGGCCGCAAGCAAGAGTCCCCAGGCAAGAGCCTAGCAATGAAAATCCTTTTAGACCAAGAGTACAAGTGCTAACCATGCAGAACAAGTCCCCGGCGAGAGCTCACAGCCAAGGCCACAATGTTGCAACCCGCATGCCGCAAGCCCAGCACCAAGGTTATACCTGTAAAATGCCAAACCCACAGAAACGAAATACAAATCTAATGCTCATAATTCTGCTCCAGCTACGGTCTCTCCACACATGACCAAGCCGAACTGACAAAGTGCCAAGTTCACGAGACAGAAAGTCGCCAGGGTCCCACGTCTGGGACACAGGTTGCAACAACGAAGCAGCAAGATGGACACCTACAGCGATAGGAAAGACCCGCTCACAAGCCATGAGCAGACCTGTCCGTTGCCTGCACAAACACATAGTTGCACATTGTTGCTAATGACAGGTACACCGAGCTGGGAACGACGATAGTCCCAGGCTTGGGGGCTCGCGGGAGAACCAATCAGAATCCAGGGGGGCTGATTACTGACGCCATTACCCTTAACCAATCACCAAGGGTCCCCCTGTAACAATTCTAAAGTAACAACCGCAAGGGACAACCCAAGTGTAACACCTGACCCATCCTCATCCACTAATATTTCTTTCCATATGTTACCTATACTAACCCTACCACTTGGGGAACCAATCCTGAGTGGCGATAGGTTTTGTGCTAACTTTCCCAGGTGACGCAAGTAACACGTCATACTGCCGTAAAAAGGGCCTGCGAGCCCCACTAACATTGAGGGTCTCGTCGGACGCGTACGATCCGAGACCCATCCCTGCCGTTGTTATAATAAACAGCAGAACCACCTTGCCTCTTGTGTGTGTCTCATACTCCTTTTGGGTACACGGGAGGAGTCGGGGCCTCCCCAGCCCGGAGGCCTGTGGACGGCTCTGCCGGGCTCTGGAGAATCACACCGACAAGTTGGAGGCACTGCTGAGATCTGTTTGAGGTCTATCTCCTGGGAACTTCATTCCAAGACCCTTGCAGCAAGGGCGACCAGGCAGCGTGGCCCCCTCTGCCGTTGCCCCCTTTAAGGACTGCAGGACCATCGCGGAACTGCGAGAAGACCGGACAGCGCAATCCGGATATTGGCCCTCGGGAGCCAATCGAGAAGTATCCCGCCCATGGTTTGCGAGTGTCCAGACATGGTACAGACGAGGGGAGGTGGCGAGCCGCTTGGAGGGGTGCACACAGTCGAGCGGCCCTGCATCAAGGGAACTTGGTGAGTATGACACACCCAACAAGCAATGTGACATTGTGAGGGAGGGGGGAGGAATTGCAATAAGGGCGGTGGGAGGTGTTTTTACAGTTGCAAAGATTTGATTAACAAATGTTGACAGACGAGTGAGCGGTAGCGGGACAGGCACGAGGGCCGTCTTCTACCGCGTCACAGAAGCAGGGTGGGTGGAGCCAGAAGGCACCACGTGCGGTTGATCGAAGGCACTGATTGGTCTAGATCGTGAGCACCTGTAGGGAAGGGGTGTGGCTTTCCTATGAACTGGCGTTTTAGATCAATGAGTAGATGAGGATCCCTACTAATTGAGTGTTGAAACTTGTTAGGTAGATGACCTTTTCCCGTAGGAGGTAGCCAGATTGTTGCCAAGTGCGGAAGATAATTGGCTGGTTAAGCTCCCCTGATGAGGGGCGTATCACACGCGAGGCGACACAGCGTGTGCAGTCCGATTATAAGAATCTTTGTTGAATACCTTGCTCTGGACGAAGCGAGAGGACAGCTGTGGGGTTGAGGGGGACAGGGAGTAAAACATGTTGCGCGCTCCACTAGTGTTATAAAAGGTTCTTAACAGTAGTAGGTTGAAGAAGTTGGTGACGTCACCCGTAGGGCTTCCATAGGACACCGCGGCCACACCGTGTTGATAAAAATGGTGGCCAGGGAATAAGTATCCGGGATGGGGTGGCGTAGAAGAGGTGGGCAGGCCGCACACAGAGAACTCTGGCCCCCCTCGATACGGGGAGGGCAAAAAGGGGAAAGGTGGCCGTGCACGGAGAACGCCAGGTGAGCAAGGTGGTTGAAAAGGGGAGGGAGAGGTTTGAGAAGGGGAGAAGAAAGGTGGGGTGGCTGTACTAGCATGTCACACAGGGCAAGCAGCCACATGGGGCTCCGTGCGCCGCGGCCGCAGGGGGCCATACGAGTGATATCAAAGAAAAAAAAAACACGAGGAAAAACAAGTAGAGGAAAATAACTGTACATTTGCACTGCCTTACCTTTCAGCGGACGGTCGGAAGTCCCCAATTACGGGGCCAGGTAAAGAAGGTGGTTACTGAAGAAGTTGAAATATAACATAGCAATGTCTCACAGGTCAGGATCCGGAGGGTGGGGAAATACTGTAACTACCCCCCTCCAACACATCTGTAAAACACTATCACCCCACAAGGAGAAACTTATCAAGTATAGTATAGATTGTACACAAGGAACAGACAACAAAATGAAAACACCATGGCCGCCTAACGGCAGCTTCGACCCATACGTCCAACACTCGCTGTTGACGTACATACATAACACATACAAAGGGAAGAAATTAGCTCATCATGTAGAGATGTTCAACTTGTGGAGGATGTTCCAGGGATCCAGGCCAGGAGCAACAGGGATGTTTACTATGGAAGGGGCAACAGAGGAGAAGGGGAGCAAAGAAACAAAGGAGGGTAAGGAGGTGAAGGAAGAAGATGGGGACATGAGCACGGCGAGCAGCAATGCCCCACGTCTGGTGGAGGGCACAAAGGAGGAAGGAGGACCGGTTGCAGTACCAGAAGTAAAGATGGAGAAGGAAGGGACAGGCGATATGCCTCTAGCGAACGTAGTAAAGAAAGAGGAGGGAGGATTGTACCCAGTGATGGAATTAAGAGAAGCCACTAGGCCACAATTAACAGCTGCTGAGGGGTATTCAAACCCCACGTACAGCCCTCCACCCTACGCCCCTAAGGATAGCTACCAGAGGGGGGCGGCGGCAGCAACGGGCGTGCCAGAGTTCAACACAACACAGGCCGGTACGGGGGAGGGAAGAAGAGTGGAGAGCTAGTTGCAAGCATAGGACCAGATGAGTGGATAGCAGCACAGGTACTCCTAAAACTCTGAGGGACACTAACAGAAGAAGAAGAGGATGCAGTGCGGAGAGCGAAAGAGGAGGGAATGGAAAACACACTGACAGGGACTGAGGTGAGTAACACCGAGGAAGGACGGCTGTCACAGGTGGAAGAAGAGATGCTGGAGGAAAGGTTGGCTGAACTAAGAGAAGTACGAAGCGACCTGATTAGACAGTACGAGCAAGAAACACAGAGGAGAAAGAAGGAAAGAAAGGAGAGTAGGGAGGAGCAGGAGAGGATGAGGGAGAGACTGGAGGAGAGAAAGCAGGTAGCAGAAAGAATGAAAGCGATAGCAGAAAGAGTGTCACATATGGAGCAGCAGGAAATGAAAAGGAAGGAGGAGGAAGAGGAAAAAGAAATGGAAATGTGGAAAAAGAAAATATTGTCTGAAAGCACACGGAAGTATGAAGAAGGTAAAGTAATAGAGAGCATATTGAAAAGAGGAGGGGCAAAATGGGGAAGACAGGGAGAAGATGAAAGGATACTGGCGAAGCTAAGTGCCGAAGTAATGGAAGAATTACGCAAAAGGAGAGAGGAAATAGGGGGTGAAATATTGGGAAATGAGGGAAAAGAGAAGGGGGTTAGGAGAACGGAGAATGAATAAAGAACATACCCTTGGCAGGACCCAGAGGTGCCTACAACCTCGGGGGCAACCATTAAAGGAGGAGAACGCAAGGAGGCAAACTTGATCGATTTAAAGACAGTTACAGTTGGGGGAAAAACAGACTGGAGATTTTCTTACCTTGATGAATTTTGTAGCGAGGAGGAAGGATGTTCGGGAAGGAATGGAGGAGATGACAACAGGGAAAGCTTGGACAAACTGTACATTACACGGGTAAATTGCGAATCACCCTGTGCATGCAGGAAAAGGGAGGAGGAAAAGACGAGCGAAGAACAGGTAAGAGAAGTAGCAGGGAGATCGCCACAACCAGTGACACCAACACCACGCCCTCAGACACCCACCCCTGCACACACTCCATATGTCGACACACTTAGAGATCTCCCGGGGCGCAGATAGGAGGACAGGACGAGCACGCCTGCGGTAGAACACGAGGAGGATTGAAGGGGACAACAGAATAGATAACTGTAATGATATAATGATAGGATCACATGACACATAGGAAGAGGACGAATACACTGACATAGCCCCACGAGCATTACGGGAATTGAAGGGGGGACCTTAATGCCACTTCTAGAAAGGGGAGGGGTCAGACCACAATACTTCCCAGATGACATCTGGAAAAGGGCAGGCTTCCCAGGGGTCACAATAACAGAGACGTCACATGACGGGGCGCCATTTGCCAACTGCAGGCACGCACTATGGCAGGCATTAAGGGTCCAGTACCCAGACACGTCAGACATAGGGGCAATTACGTCACGCAAAATGCGTGAGAGTGAAGATCCTGTCGATTACATCCAGGAGATTCAGGAGAAGTGGCGCTTGGAAACTAGGGAACCATGAGATAAAACATTAGCCATCTTCTACCACATACTGATACAAGGTCTCCCCGAACCAGTGCAGAGACAGCTGAAGAAAATTGTGGGGATGGAGGTAAAGCCTTGGCCAGAAATACAACTAACTATAGTACATCACTGTAGGATGTGGCAGGAAAAGATGAAGTAAAAGGAGCTAGATAGGAAGGCAGAGGAGTCAAAATCGGTACATAGAAAACTATGCAAATACACCATGGAAGGAGCATTATTGACAGCACACGTGGTAGCAACACCAGCACATGCTCAGGCCATAGTTGCACAAGGCACGGCACAACATGTAGCACGACTTCAGCAGCCAGCACAAATGATAACACAGCAAATGCCCCCACCCACACCATACACGGCAGCCACAGGGGGGGATATATGCCAATGGGAAATGGATATTATAACAGCTACAGAGGAAGGGGGGGATGATTAGAGGGAGAGGGTATGGCCGGCAATCACAACAACAAGGGGGAGAGTTCCAGGGCCACTACTTAAACAGGCAACAAGGGTATCAGGATAACACAGGGAACTTTCCATGGCAGGCAAGAGAACCACCAACATGTTGGGTTTGTGGAATGGTGGGGCACATGTCGCTCACATGTAGGATGAGACCCACCCCACCAGTTTGGGGGGAACAGGGGCAACAAGGGCATATGGGGAGCAACAAGTATACCAGCAACAGCAAGGAACACAACAGTGCAGCCCACAACAACAAGTGCCACTACAACAACTGCAGCCGCAGATACAAGTGCTAACACCCTCGTCACATCAGCAACAGATACAAACGTACGTACCACCACAGCAACAAGTGACACAGGTACAAACATATGCACAACCACAACAACAAGCAATAGCAACACAACAACATCAAGTGCAACCAGTCCAGCAGCTCACACAGATACAGGCCAATGAGTATCAACAACTGATGCACCCCTACAACAGACACAATTGGGGAGGTTGACAATATTGAGGCACAACCCTTATACGGGGGGTTGGCAGTCACTGTACCCACAATAGGACAGCCCACAGATGTCCTTGATGTGTCCCATCCTATCGGTAACACCTAATAGTGCGGAGGAACCACGCATACAGGTAGCGATAGGTGACAAACTATTTTCCTTCCTTGTTGACACCGGGGCCACTAGGTCCTGCATAAGGGAGGGTAAATTTAAGATGTCAGGCGAGGCCATGCACACTCAAAGATTTTCTGGGGCTCGAGTGTTGGTTCCCTTTCCTGATAACATCTCCTTATCTATAGGAGATAATGATATGTCTGTCCCACTCCTGTACTCGAAGGAGTCACCAGTAAACATACTTGGGTGGGAGATAATGAGTAGGTTAAACATGACAATCTCCTTCACAGAGAATGGCATAATTTGCTCCACACCAGGAATAAACATGCTCACAGCACGACAAATACTGCAAGCTTACTGTGGCCAAACAGTAGCTCTAGCTGAGCCAGTAGATGGAGAGATGTTCCAATATGGAACAGACATGGAATTCGCATGGATGCCAGGAATTTAGGGCACGATTTGGAGGAGGCCAGCAGCATATTTGTTTAGGCCAGAGACACCAGCAAACGAACCAGAGGGGGGGGGGGGTCGTTTCAGTGAGCATTGAGGGCATCATGGCAACTGCAGATTACATCGCAGTTCATGCCCAAGACAGGGAGGGGAGGGCATGGAGAGCAGTAATAGCACTGGCTGAGGGGTGCAGGCTCACACAGGTATCAGATGAGGAGCTCTTCTCAGATGATAAAGAAGGAGGTGAGATGGTGTTTATTGTTGACATCTGGTTAAGGGTGACATACAAGCAAGTGGCCTTAGAAATGGCAGTGGCATTAGAAGCACCTGCCCCTACCCCAGTACCATTTTATGAGGAAGCATCACTGTGGACCACCAGTCCATACGACGTGGGCTGTATAAAGAGCATTGGAGGAGTAAAAATAAAGTTGAAAAAGGGAGCAATATTACTTAGGGTGAAGCAGTACCCACTATCAAAAGAGGCAGATGAGGGCATATTCGAAACAATAACAGCCCTGATAAACAATGGCATATTGGTACCATATTGGTACCATCAGAATCAACATGCAACACGGCCGTGTACCCAGTGCGCAAAGCAAAGGGAGGGTCTTGGCGTTTCATCCAGGATCTTAGGCCCTTGAACTACATTGTAGAGGCAGAGTACCCCACAGCCGCAAACCCAGCAACCCAGCCACAATACTGTGTGGTTTACCGTAATTGACCTCAAAAACGGCTTTTTTCTCGATACCTCTGCACCCAGATTCACAAGACCTCAAAAGCTTCACATACAGGAACACAAAATGGAAGCACACAAGGTTGCCTCAAGGGTACTGTGGGTCACCCTCCATCTTCAACAGAGTAATACAGATGGATTTGGGAAACATTGAAATGGAGAGCATGGTGCTGCAATATGTTGATGACATAATAATTTGCAGCACCACTGAAGAAAGGTGCAGGGAAGACTCAGTAAAGATGCTGACAGTGTTGGCTGAGAAGGGGTACAAGGTGGACAAGGAAAAGTTACAGTACTGTCAGGAACAGGTACTATACATTGGCCAACTCATTTCCCAGCATGGAAGAAACCTTGCCCAACAGAGAGCACAAGCAATAACTAACACACCACAACCACAAACAGTGCGGGAACTGCAGAAGTTCCTGGGCCTGTGCAACTACTGCAGCGCATGGGTTTTTGATTACAGTTCATGCATGGGACCCCTGCTCGAAGCACTAAGAGAAGCACAAAAAGGGGACAAAAGGTTGGGGCGGACAAGAGAAATGAAAGAGGCGTTTGATGAGTTGAAACACGCCATATCCACTGCGCCCGTGCTAGCCACTCCAAACTATGAGCACCAATTTTTCATTTTTTCACATTGCGACTCAGAAGTAATGAAGGCAGTACTGACTCAGAAAAAAGCATGGGCCACAAGCCAATAGCTTTCTACAGCAGCCACTTGGACCCTGTAATGTTGGGTCACTTCCCTTGCGAACAGACTCTCGCAGCCACAGCATTTGCGGTGGAAAAATCATCATCAATAACAATGGGGTGCCCCACCACACTATTTGTGGAACATGCACTGTTCACAATTTTTAACAAGCCCAAGTCCACCCTTACCACACAGAGAGCAACGGGTTATGAGATCATCTTATCCAGACCAGAGTTGATGATCGTCAGGTGCAGTAATGTAAACCCAGCTAGGTTCATAGCAGAGGTAGTTGAGGAAGGTGATTATACCCATGATTGCACACAAGCTATTGAAATGTATTCCAGTACAAGGAAGGTTGAGGATGATGCCCTAAAAGGGGGTGAGATAATGTACCTTGATGGGTCATCAACTATTGATCAGTGAAGTGTGTCCAACTACCACAAGCATTATTCGGCTCAGGCAGCAGAATTGGTAGCACTAATTTTGGCTCTAAAAGAAAGCTTTGACAAGAGAGTGACTACATACTGTGACAGTGCATATGTAACATCAACGGTGCACTGAGGATTAATAAAATGGCAAAGAAGGGGATTTAGAAGAGCTGATGGCACACTGGTGCAACATGCCCTTTTACTGGCTGAATTGATTGAAGTAATTAACGATCCTCAAGAAATAGCTTTGGTTAAGTGTCAGGCCCACACTAATGGTGATGACCCTCGAAAGGTAATGAAACAGCAGACACCCATGCCAAACATGCTGCATATTTTGGTGAAATGTGGATCCCCCCAGAATCCGAGAGGCAGAGGGAGGTTGATAGCAAGACAGAGGTTGATGAAGGATGGGTACACCCATATCCCTGCAACCCAGATAATGGAGCTGCATGCAGCTGCACCAATGGCAGAAAAGGAGCTATGGGTAAAAAGAGGGTGTACAATGTCTCCCACGTATGCACTGTGGCGTCAAAATAATACAGGAAAGGTGGTTATGCCACTGGCACTGTTGAACACAGCTCTGGCTCAGCTACATCATCCGGCAAATACATGGAAGGAAGTGATTGCAGCACAAATTAAAGAAGCATGGTTCTGTCCCGAGTTAAATTCCCATGTTGCAAACTTTATCATCAATTGTCTAACGTGCCAACAGTTTACAGCCGGTCACACGCTGCAAGTGATAAAAGGTACTATACCCCAGCCGGAAGGACCATTCCTACACTTACATATTGACTACGTTGACATAATCAACGTATGTCAAGCACAAAGATACATGATTGTAGTGGTGTGCGCATTTTTAAGGTGGATTGAGGCTGGACCCTGCTCACACGCGGATGCTTTCAGAGCAGCTAAATTTTTTGTGAGAGAGGTCTTCCTCAGGTGGGGTGTTTGCGAAGTGCTGCGGTCAGATAATGGCCCGCACTTTGCAAACAAAATGTTTGAGCACATCACAGCTCTGCTGGGCATCAAGCACAAATTTGCATGTGCATATCATCCACAGGCTAACAGTGTCTGTGAACGCTGGAATGGCCTGCTAAAGGAGGAGATAGCCAAAATACAGCAGACAACTAAGAGAAGCTGGTTGTATTGCCTTCCCTTGGCCCTATTCGAGCTGAGGAATAGGCCAGGGTCTGATCACCACCTCATTCCCCACGAGGTGGTGACTGGATGCCAGATGCACCTTCCACTAACGCCAACATCAAGAGCCCTCACAGATTATGAAAGTACTGCAAATGTCTTTGGTGATGAAATGTATCAATATGTGTCTTCCTTGATTACTAGTGTCCCCTTTAACTCCCAACAGCTCGAGCGCACACGGGGCGGGTCGAAGATCACCCAACCAGAAGATACAAACAAACAATTAGAGCAGCAAAAAGAGTGGACTATTGCGGAAGGAGACAACGTTCTCCTCCGCAATTTCAACAGGAAGTGGAACAGCCGCAGATTTGCGGGGCCCCACTTAGTAGAAGCAATGGCTCCTAGAGCCGTTAAACTACAAGACAAACGAGCTTGGAATCACCTGCATGACATCAAGCCCTACAAAGGCCAGACCCGCCCTAGTGTCGACAGCCGGGCCACCGTAAAAACAACAGCATCAGCAACGCCAGCGACTGAAAGACACAGCAACTGCAAAAAAGGACAATTGTGACACTGCCCCTGACCCCTCCCCAGCCGCAAACACCACCATAGACTTTGGACAATCGCCTGTAGCTCACCCCATGGTCCCAAGAACCCAAAGCAAACAAACCTCCGCCCCGCTCAGCCCCATCCCTGCAATCACCGAATAAAGGACATTGTATAAAAAACTTGAATGATACACACACATATAAACACTTGTATGTTCTCTTTTCTTTTGTCTCACACACGCAGGTACTGCATGTTACTGTGTTGTTCAGAAGGTGAAGTAGCTAAGGTTGTGTTCTGCCCAGCAATAAATGCTACCCACAGATGATAACACCCCTGAGGCCCTATCACACTAATTTGTATATCATATAAAAAGGCCAAAGTATATGAAAAGGAGAAGGATACGTGTGTACCACACCGTGTTTGTTTTGGCCATAGAGCAATCATTTCCCCATCTCCACGAGCACTTGCCAGCTCTGAGGGATAGGTCCCTGAGATTAGCGTGGGAACAGCTTTTCGCCTGGGCACTAAACGACTATCTGATAGGCAGAGCTTGACTAAAAACACTAACCGAAATAACGCATTCCTTCAGAATTTTCAGGCGGGCATCTTTATCATCGAAAGAATAAGCTGCTGGACTGCAGCAAAGGTAAGAGAAAAAATGCCAGTGAGATTAGCTACTGTAATAAAGATCATAGGTGTGTTGGTTGTCACTGGTCTAATGGCTGCCTCTGTCTGGCAGAAAAACTATGCTTTAAAGATTATGGCTGCACCCAAAACTAACCTACCTCCCCCCACAGCTGCAACAGGTATGATGTCAGGTGGTACAAGCAACCCTAGAGGTAAGGGACATAGGGTTAAACGCAGCACATATGGAGATGATAAGGGAATTGACACATATCTCACAGATTCAGCACACGTCTCGAACAACATGTGGTATCAGCACATGACCAAAATTGGTAAGCAGACAACTGAGGACAACTGCTATGTGTGCTCGTTGATCCTGTACGCTATGAGCGCATCAAGAACATTTGTAGCTAACGAAGTGCCAGCAAAAACAGTGCAATGTTTGATATATTTGGCACTATTCCAAACAAAAGGACGATTCCAAGGGACGGTGGTGACACTTCAATGGAAAACAAGGGACACATATCCATACAAAAATAATTTCCTCAAAACATATTTGAGCTACCATAAAAGAAGCCTACATGCTGAAGCTTTCAGATACATGACGGATGGCCCCGACAAAGGAGAAACGAAGAAAGTAACGCTAAAATACCTGCCGTGTGATTGGTATGCAACTAAAGTTGCTGGTGAACAAGGGTGCTGGGAAATACCGCTAATAACAATAACTGGGAGAATATATGTGAACAATGAATGGGAAATAGGAGTGTTTGGGAGCAACATGATAAGAGAAAATATTATCACCATAAAAGAGCACAATGACAGCTGCTGGACGACATGGGGTAAATATGTACCGATGCTGACGTGGATGGAGAAAGACGAGATCCAATAAGCATACTACCACTGACTGCACCCACTCTGTGCTATCAACACAAAGGTGATGTGGTTGTGGGATACAACACAAACTGTGGAAGCACGGTAGAGATACCTCAGGGGGATGCTGGCACAGCAGTTCTAATGGACCACTATTGGGCCTGCGGCGATAAGGCATACCACACCTTGACTCCATCATGGAATGGAATATGCACCATGGTACACGTCAATGTGCCATCCCTGGTTGTGCCTCAGAAACAGGTCAACATAGCCAACTTCCCCAAGATGGACGAAGGGAACAAGAGGAGGAAAAGATCTGCACAATCACAAGAATAACAACAATAACGTTTTGCCAAGAGTGAAAAGACAAGGGGAACCACTGACACGAAACTACCTGTGGGGAAGGTCGGAAACAGCCCTCACCTCAATCCCACCAGAACACAGACTATTCAGCAGAGCAGCAATGTTCTTCTCATCCATAATACACCCAGGACTACAGCCATATGCAAATGCAAAATGGTTACAGATCACCAGATGGGAGCTGATGATGACAATAAATTCGACAGTAAATGGATTTAACGCAATAAAAAGAACTGAGAGCGGTAAGAATGGTAGCACTACAAAACAGGTATGTGCTAGACCTCCTCACGGCGATGGAAGGGGGAGTCTGTGCCAAAATAGGACAATCATGTTGCACATTTACCCTGCTAACGACGCGGACAATGGAACACTTACTGAAGCAGTATCACAACTGGCCTTGATGCACTCCAAAATGGTGGATGAAAGTAAAGGAGTAAAGAAAGATACCAGCTGGTTCTCGTTCATATGGTCATGGATGCCATCATGGCTGTCATATGGGCTGAAGCTAATAGTAGGATGTATAATATTAGCTGCAGCTGTGTTGATTGTAATAAAGTTCTGGAAAGCTAGAAAAGCATGCACAACGGACAAAATGATGGAGATGGTTGGCATGCACGCCTTACTGCCGGCCGATGTTGGCAAGCACACCGACATGATAATACAGGAAAGAGAGGTTGCGCAAACAGATTCTTGACAACCACATGGATCCACCATCTGTGAAGGTGGAGAACCCAAGAAACCTGAGGATCTATATCGGAAGATGGGTATACTGCAAACCCGGCGGCGGCTGCGTTTACATGTGCTGGTCATTTGAAGATCATGTCGACCATTATGGGCATTTGGCTGGAATAACTAAAGTATGGAGAGTGAAAGCAGATAAGGTAAAGGTTGAGTTTGTGGTCGACAAGTCGACCAGAGGGAGGACTGAAGTGGGAGAATGGGACAATACCCTCCCCCCAATCTCATCCAGACCATGGCCTAGAGGATCACGACCCAGGCACCGTCACGAGACGAGTTTGTCTACTTACCAGATGACAAAATACCCTGGTTCAGAAACTTACACATAAGAGGAGTATGCCCACCAGCACGCCCGGCTCAAGCCGTTGCCTGTGACATGGATGAGCTCGACTAGAACAACAGCCACAAGTATCCGCATCCTTAGAGATGCCATAACGACATAGCCAACTGCCAAGAACACACGTGCCACCATGCACACTGGTCACTCTCACACCAACCTACACGAAGAACATACACAGTGCTATGACGTAGGTGACTGACACACCCACTGACGTGCATCGTTGTTATTTTTCACATAGGCCTTTTTACAGCACTGCAGAAATGCAAGACGCCTGAAGAGCTCGTGTATATGCTTGCTGACGCTTCTCCCGCCACCCACCCCTATGACAACGCCATCATGTATATCTAATGCTGCTTGTGACACCCTGTCAACCCGCGACCTCCATACCATGGATTATGTACCGCCACCCATGAACTAGGCCCGAGTAGGCCGCAAGTAAGAGTCCCCAGGCAGGAGCCTAGCAATGAAAATCCTCCCAGAACAAGAGTACAAGTGCTGACCATGCAGAACAAGTCTCCGGCAAGAGCTCACAGCCAAGGCCACAATGTTGCAACCCGCATGCCGCAAGCCCAGCACCAAGGTTATACCAGTAAAATGCCAAACCCACAGAAACAAAATACAAATCTAATGCTAATAATTCTGCTCCAGCTACGGTCTCTCCACACGTGACCAAGCCGAACTGACAAAGTGCCAAGCTCACGAGACAGAAAGTCGCCAGGGTCCCACGTCTGGGAGACAGGTTGCAACAACGAAGAGGCAAGATGGACACCTACAGCGATGGGAAAGACCCGCTCACAAGCCATGAGCAGACATGTCTGTTGCCTGCACAAAAACATAGTTGCACATTGTTGCTAATGACAGGTACACCGCGAGCTGGGAAAGACGATGGTCCCAGGCTTGGGGGCTTGCGGGAGAACCAATCAGAATCCAGGGGGGCTTATTACTGACGCCATTACCCTTAACCAATCACCAAGGGTCCCCCTGTAACAATTCTAAAGTAACAACCGCAAGGGACAACCCAAGTGTAACACCTGACCCATCCTCATCCACTAATATTTCTTTCCATATGTTACCTATACTAACCCTACCACTCGGGGAACCAATCCTGAGTGGCAATAGGTTTTGTGCTAAGTTTCCCAGGTGATGCAAGTAGCGCGTTATACTGCTGTAAAAAGGGCCTGCGAGCCCCACTAAGATTGAGAGTCTCGTCGGACGCGTACGATCCGAGACCCATCCCTGCCGTTGTTATAATAAACAGCAGAACCACCTTGCCTCTTGTGTGTGTCTCATACTCCTTTTGGGTACATGGGAGGAGTTGGGGCCTCCCCAGCCTAGAGGCCTGTGGACGGCTCTGCCGGCCCCGGGAGAATCACCCCGACAGTATATGATTGGAAGTCACCTTTGTTTACTAACACCACTCTAAGTCGGCAATGGGCTTTATTGAGTATATGCCAACAGATATTTATATGATTTTGAATACTGTGTCCCATTCGTTGTTGTTATATGTTGTCACATGTTGTCCTTTTTTTATAAGATGGACCATCGAGGTCCCCTTTTTAGCATGTATCAGTAAATAAAATGTAGTATATTTTTATAATACCGGCCTTTGCCTTTATCTTGTGATATATGTTTCCACACAAGATTTCGTTTCATAGTTGCCTCATTTCAGTCTGAATTCCCAACCTATATGTTGACATCAATAGGTAGCTTGTTTTGGGATTCCCTGTTTTTTCCATGAATTCCAGGCCACATCCCACAAGCCCCTAACAAAAAAGTGGTCCAATTCTGCTCATATAGCATTACCCTGGTATTTTAAAGTGAAATGTTTATTTTAAATGTGATTATTGGGTTTAAAATGTTTAGGTTTACCATGTTAATATTTTGGGTAAAATATGATGACATAATTATATCGAATTTTTATGTGTGGAAAGATTTGTTGAACTATAACAAACTAATTATAAATTCAAAAAATACATGAGCTCTCCTTTAAAGGGATAATTTACCTCAAGGTAGCAGGAAATGTTCTCGACGATTGCACTTTGAAAGATTACCAGAGCAATGTTTACTCCTCTAAATCATGTGATGAATTTGAAAGACCAAGACAGGAGTTTTGCATGGTGTTAGGCAGAAACCTGTGCACTGCAAAACATTTAAGACTACAGGTGTTAGCAGTAAACCAAATTGGTAGCAGTCTGCACCACCCAGATTTACCTGGTAGCTGTGGCTGAGCAGTCAGACTTCTCTCAAGAAGAGTTAGGCAGTATATAGAGTATACACAATAGGGCCAAAAATACAGTAGCACAAGCAAATACTGACCAGAGCTTTGGTATAAAAGTATATAATTATTTATTTAAAAACACACTTGTAAAAATACACTAGCACTAATATGTCAAGCAAGTTCAAACACAGTCATTAGAAGTATATACACCTCCCTGATTAATTATTCGACAAGTCTTAGAAAAAGAACACCACTTATTATCAACACAGAGGTGAGCGCTTAACCAAGATGGCACTCCAATAATTTGTTTAAAAAGGGAGAGAAAAGGCAGAGTATGGAAATAACACAGTACCAACACTTTTAAGTACCCACAGATAGTTAGGAAAGGCAGGGTCTACTGAAGAGCAAAAAGTTCATAGACCAGGCCCACTCTTGGAGAGAGCAAGGCTGAATGTGCCCAAGATCACACAGTGGAAGTACACTTTAAACGTCTTTGCAGATAGTTCAAAAAGGAGTTGGATCAGTTCAGAAAGGTAATGTTAACGGGTCCGAGGTCACCCCAGGATAGAGAGTCAAGGATTTACGGGACACCTTGAACAGTCTGTTGCAAGGGAGACCATGCGGGACACAGTACCTGAAATGGCGAGAAAGCTCCAGTTGGGCAGTTGTTCCTGCAAGTGGGTGCAAGTCGGTGCTTCGTCCAGGGGAAGAAAAGATCTCGACGTGGATGAAAGCTGGAGGTCGTTGCACTGCCAGGGAAGAAACTAGCCGCATAGTTTCCCGGTTAAAAGGTACTACCCTTTTATTTGCGGTAGTGGTGAAGCGTGGCTATCCGGCCGCCGGGGTGCTTGGCACATGCGATTCGACCACGAGACGATCCAGGAAGGTGAAAAAGGCGAACTGGTTAACCCCACCAGCTCAAAGGAAGAAGACTCTCCTGGAAGAAGATCTTCTCTGTCGTTGGGAAGTGGTGAGTTTGGTTCAGCAGGGCTCCACCGGTGGTGTCGTCGTTGCAGGTCGGCTCAGCTTCTCCCTCTTCGGATTCTTTAGGTCCTGTGGCGACTTCTGAAGTTCCAGTCCCCAAAGCCCTGCTTTTATGCAGAAAATCCCCATTCATCAGTCCTAGCTGTCACTCAAACATGCTAAGTGGTGAGCCGGGCGGCTCCCCACTGGGCCAATCATACAAGAGTGCGACTTGAGTTGCCGAGGCAACTCAGTCCAGGGTGCCTATTCCCCCCTCCCACACATCCTGTAGACCCAGACAGAGTGGCAGCACTTTTTCAGGCTTTTGTGCAGAAGCCCGCCAAAAGTGGAACAAAGGGCTCGACTTGGGTTGGAGTTACAGAGGCGAACACAAATGCCATTTTAAAACCGAGTCCTGGCAAAAAGACCCAACCGGGGAATAAATATTAAATAAATAACCCGGCGGTATCTTTAACATTGCACCAAAAAAGTGGTGCGTTTAAAATGAATGGGAAAATCCCATAGGAACTATTCCGGTGGAATATTTTGCCTGGTAACCACTGCCACCAGCCAGAAACTCGACAAGGGGGGACTGGACAGTGCACCCTTGAAAAACAGACCCAGGGGCAATCGAATTACCCCTACCACTACTTCCACAATATGATGGTTTGTACTGGTTCTGTTCACAATTTAAGACTAGTAAAGTCTATGGTGACTTTACATGCCCTGGGAGACAGTAGTCAGTCCCAGGGTATGGAGTCTATGTTTGGGGGCCACTATGACACCCCTGTGTTACTGCACTGAGGGTGCTGTGTAACACACTTACCAAAAACACATGAAGCCCTATGGAGTAAAAGACCCCATAGCTCATAAAACACATTACATAGTCAAAGGACATTCTCAAATCATGCCTAAGAGTGGGAGAAAAAGAGTCTCACTCTTAGCAGGAGAAAGAATTAAATCCCAAAAATCCAGCAAAGCTGCTGGGGGACTCATTAGGTTTGGGAAATTAGCCTTTACAGAGAATTTTCCCTAACACATGGGAACCGCAGTGCAGGTATCCTAAATACAGCTCGCAGATGGCTGTAAAAGATTGAACATTTATTTTGCTCTTTGAGGATGACTGTAGTTTTTGTTTACTAGGGCAGAATGAATTACAGGGTGGACAAAACATTCAGTGATAAAATTAGGGGGAGAGGCCATTATAACAAAACCAGAGACATTGGGAGAATTATTTTTTGAGGCAGCCTCAGTCAGAATAGCTGAAGGTAGAGTGAACAAACCTTGGAATGAGGCATTCATTATCACATTATAACGGGATCAGATGAGGCAGTATAAACACGCTGGAGCACAGAGGCATAGTCATCGTTTTCTTACAAGTGGGGCCTGAAGCTAATGTAGTTTGTCCCACTACAGTGACATTAACATCTGCAAATGCCCACACAGCGCTGCTGAGTGGCCATTTACAGATTTTGGGTGGGCCTTGCCCGCTTAGGTACTACCCTGTCTACGCCTGTGCTGGAGCACCTCCACCACCATGTTGCAAACCTATTAATAGTTCAGAAGACAGGAAGGGAGCATTAGTGGATTACTGTGCACTGACATAGGTGGAAGTACTCAAGGAGTGTGCATTGGTGGCTGTAGGGACAAAGGGTACGCATAAATACAGAAATGGGTTCTTATACATGAAGAGCATCAGAAATCGAAAAATACTAGTGGCTGTCACAGGGGATTGGCAGCAAACTCAGTCTAGGATTGACAATTGACTCACTACATCCAGGGCCATTTTAAGCATTTTTGGGGCCCTGGGTATGGACATCTTTGGGGCCCCCTCCACCAAACCAAAGGAATTAAGTGATCAAGAATATCTGGTAGTACCCCCCTCTCTCTTCCTCACCGTGAGCATAACCCATAGGTAGATATGCCACCTCGCAGCATTAAAAAATAAGCATGTTTACTCCATTTAAGTCCCCTTATCCTCTTCAGTCTTGCTCTAATCAGAATGATAAACAAGTAGCATTTGAAGGCCAACATTAGCAATCTATGAAAAGGTTACTTCTCTTCTAGTATAGAAACAGGATACTTTTTATCAATATCATCCGGGAAGGTATGCAGCTTGCAGTATTAATGCAGGACTGTATGTAAAAGGTACATGTAACCCAGAATAGGCAGAGAACTCACATTAGCTGCCTCAGTTGATGCAAAAGTGTTCAAGCATGGATAGAGTAGACCATTTGTAAGGAAGGAGAAAGCTACAAATAGCATAGCATGGATAGTGAATGCGGATTAGAAGCTACCAGGAAGGTGTCTCTATCCAGACAGACTGAGATTAGAAGTGGGACATTGTTTTCAAATAGTGTTGTCATTAGCGATCAAGGGAACAAGTGCCTATGGTGTGCAATATATCAATGCTCACTATTATAGTGGAAGCAACCCTATAGCCAGTGAAACCATGAGTGCGGCTTTTATGAAGATCATACCCTGAGAAGGAAATCACTCTGAAGGGCTGACAATTTTTAAAGGTTTAGGGACTGGCAATTCTGAGAGGTTGGGCAATACAAGATTAAATGAGATGCCCAGGATCACACATTGCTTAAGGGGTGAAGGTGGGATTTGTGCCAACTCTGCAATTTCTGCATTTGAACACTTTCTTTTCCAGCTCATTTTTAAAACCAAGATATTACAGAAGGGTGTTACGCAAAATGGGAATGATTTACCAATCGATGTGATGTAACAGATTTAAACTAGGTATGTCTTTTGTACTTTTAAGCTTGAAATACTTTCAAAACTATGGCTTGTGAAATTGTCATTCATAAACGTGCAAAAAAAACTTGGACTTTTATACAAAAAGCACAATGTTTTTTGTGTCAAACGAGCAGACCTTAAAATATGCTTGACCAAGGCCTACAACATCTGGTCCACTCTCTCCTGTCTACCACCCCTTCCACTCAAATGACCTACAGAAGAAGAAAGATCAAGTAATGAGCTAAACGATGCCACCAGCATGCAAGAAGGAAAACCTCACAGAAGACAGCACAGTAATGCAAGAGATATATGATTTGACCATGATCACTGTATCGTCTGCTGGCAAAGCCAGGATACAAGCATGAACACTTTGGTTCCACAGACTTTTATTCACCTCTTGGACTAATAGTTTATGCTCATCTTTGGAGGAGATTGTGTAGCTTTTAGAATGCCCCATCTGAACAAACCAATTTCTAGACCTTCACCATATGAATGGCATGTTAGCTTTTATAGCAACCCCTATCTGGTGCAGGAACATTGCTGATAATAGCACCTCTTATGCTGCAAAACCAAGTACATATGCAGGTAGGTATATAAACATCAGACATCAGAAAGCTTCAACCAGCATTGCTGGAGTGCTCTTCTAATCTTTCATATGAACGCATATCTCTGCAATGAGTGGTTAACACACTGTGCTAACTTCTGAACCATTGTGGCACTCAATGTATCAATATGGATTTCAACTTTGGCTATTGCACATGATCAACATAATTCCCACAAGAATGAAAGAATGCCACAGAAGCTGTGGCATACGGAACACACAAACTATGCATTCCACAGTGAACACAGAAAGCATTACATGATTAATTGATCAAGGCAGAATGTACTTGTCAAAACAGACAGGCAATAGGTTTAGCACTTCAGCAGCATGCCATAAAATCTCCTGGAATGTGCTGTTTAAGTCTGGCAAACAATGGAATCTTACTTTAGATCAGGCAGCCTTGTAGATGCCCCCTCCAAGGTGGGGGCCCTAGGCAGTGCCCCTTTTGCCCTCCCATAAATACGTCTCTGACTACATCAGTCACCTGCACCTGCCTTCACCCTAAGCCACTTGGTACATTCCACTGAGAAGCAGACACCAACCATAGCCCCGAAAGCAGTGCCTCAATTCCAACTTCTACAAGAATCTTGGTGTGAAGCTCTTTAAGGATGGGACAATTGGTAAAGGCTGTAAGGTGGAAAGTCCTTGCTCAAGAATCAAGACAACCTCCAGTCAACAGGTCAGCGTGTCCTGGCCCCCAGACCAGCCCTTCCCTGTTAATCTCAACAAATTCAACAGAGTTTCCAGGAATTATGTTTGTGTTGTGATTCCTGCAAGAATTGTAATTGCACTGTCACTGTTGGCATTGTGTTAAAGATTACTGTACTGTATGGATAATTTCCAACTGGAATGTATTGGAATCCATAGAGTGACACACATTACTCATTAATGTACTATATCCATTGAAAAGTCATCCCAATAAACAGATTTCATTTTGAAAAACATTTTTGGGGAGCCCATTTTTCTTAACACTTTTTGAACAATTTACTACTGAAGAAGAGGCTACTGTTGAGTCAAACTACATCAAGTGAAATTGACCTATCCAGTATGCGTATCAGGGTTCTATTAATGTTGAGTATCACCTCACAAAAGACGTGTTAGTTTGATGTACGTTTAGATTGTTCTTTGCATCCATGACATATTTGATCTTTGCTTGCTTTTTAATTCCCCCACCATTCTTAAATGCATTAAGTGAACTTCATAGCTCGATGACTCACTACCCATATTGTTGATCAAACATTTACATTATGTCAATTCTTCTTTTTGACTTCCTCCCATTAATGTCTATTTTTAGGGGACGTTTCCAAATGTGCTGGTGGGGTGGTTGCTGGGGGCTGTTTTTGCCTTTCTTGAATAAAGTTATGTTTTTCGCTCCACTCTTGTCAATGGTTGCCCCATTACAGGTCTCAGGTCATGAACAGGCTCTTTCAGAGATGCGGATACAAGCAGGTTCTATGTTGCCTCCCTGTGCATCACAAACACAGCTATTCTACTGGAAGGTGTAGGGACATACTTTATGATGAAGTTCCTGTCCAAATGTGTGTCTTGATCTCTTGCTTCTGAAATGGGCTGCAACAGGGCTCTGAGTAAGATCTTGGCTGGCGGAATTGGTTTGAGGGTTCCATTACTTGAGTGGTTCTTATCTTCTCTCAGGGAACACACTCAATTTGTTAAAATATGACATGCAAACCACTGCAAGGTTCAATTGTATATCCCATGTTTTTCTTTTTACAAAACTGCACGAAGCTGCCCTGAGATTTGTTAGGTGTGCAAGATCTCTCTATCAGTCTTCTGATGACAACCCTTGGGGTCATCACTGGCTGATCACCAGCACTTGAGGGGATGTATTGGATCCAGTAACAAGTGATATTTTTGACTTTTCTTTACTAACACCAAGAAACTGGACTTCTTCTGGCTTCTTCTACTGTTTATTCTATCCTTGCCAGGGTTCGTGTTTTGTGCACACAGGCATCACTTGTACCATGATATCCAGAATGAAGACGTTGGGCTTTGCACATTACGAACATTTTAATTTTAAAAATCATATCTCTGCCTGGGTCAAACGTCACCTGCCCAGGAAAATTAAACATTTTCTGCCTCTATCAGATTTTTGGTCAGGCCCGAAGTAGCTAGTTCTGTTGAGGTTGGATGGAGGGAATTCCGTTTTGTGACGGTTTCCCATATTATCCCTGCTGCTCAATAGGAATTCTTCATTTTGCTGCTTGACTTATCTCTATAACACCTAAATTGGATGACATCACTCGTATTTTGATTTCTTTGAACTTTCTTTTTATTTCTGTATCTTTTAGTTATATGCTACATTACTTTGAAAGCGTTTGTTCTAAACCTTATCATGCTCAGAAGCGGCAGGAAGTACACTATGGGATTGAAGAAGGGTCAAATGACCACCCACAACCCTCATGTCGTACAGTTATTATTATGACATTTCTGAACAAACTCTCATCCCAAGCTTTTTTTGACTCTTCAAAGAGCTTAGAAATGATTAGCTCTAGGATGATTTCTCTCCTACCCACTTTGAATAGTATCTATGAAACAGCTGAAACCTATATGGTTATGGTTTCCTACCCTTTATTTAATTCTTGTTACTTTTTATTCCTTTTTCAACATAGATTTGAGGTTTGTTTCCTGTTTTCTTTTTCTGCTCAATATTGTCTGTTTTATATGTATACTTTATTTTTCTGCTTGCTTGATTCCAGAGGGCTGCTTCAAAGTGGTTATAGATATAAAGACGGCAACGAAAACTAACAATCCATTGAGTAACTAACGATTTTTACATTTCAAATGAATACAGGAGGAAATTAAGGAAACGCTTCACATAGCAGTAAATAAAGAACTGTACATGACCTGTAGGCGGGCCACATTATTCCATAGATTCCCTTTAACCACCAGGGAAACCTGGGTGTGGGGCAAAACTAGGTATGGAATACTCTTTTAGGAGGTACAGCTGCCTACTTCATACTGTGCTGTTGAAGGGGTAAAACAGGCATACTCTTGTGTGAAAACTTTCTATTTCTGACACTTTAAGGGCAAAAAACATCCTGGCCCGTGCGTCTGTAACATTTGCAGTCGGTGGATCAGGCCTTTATTAAGGCCCATGTATGTGGTATTGCAATAGTCCAATCTTGACAAGATGAGGACATGAGCCATCTCGATTTTTACTGCATTTCATGGAACAGGAGTATCTTCTTGAGCACGTGGAGTTGGAAATGGGTTTTTGATGGTTGATGGCCACTATGTTATGCAGGGAAGCTGGACAGTAAATAGCATGCCAATGTTTTTTTGCTTTGCTTTGGCTGTCAGTTTAGAAGGTATTGCAATCAAAGAAGGTCAATCAAAGGGGACAGTAGTTAGGGACTGACTGTACAAACAAACAATGTCTCTGTTTTAGCTACATTCATCCACATATTGTTGTCAATTGACCAGTCTTGGATTCTTTGGAGGAAGGGTATGATGGTATTCGAGGGATCACCAGCCGGAGTGATGGCGAACAGAATTTGTGAGTCATCAGTGTACAGTTGAAAGATGCCAGTGGGGGTGCTTGCAAGCTCAAGACCAAGATGGCTGCTGTCTTCTGAGCTCTGTGAGGAGGCACTGGGAGGAGGAGGCCTCTTGCCGCATACACCCTGTTTACCAGTGTACTGACGGCAGATTTTTACGCTAGGAGATTCGGTTTTTCGACGCCCAGAAGCTTGCCCACTTGAGGAGCTGCAGTGAAGTTGGAATGGAAGTGGGTGTTCCAAGCCGGGGACGGTAGTGGCGAGTGGACCGCTGCTGGCAGAGAGCAACCTCAATGCAGAGTGAGTACTGGCAAGCTGTGGTGGTGACGGTCGTGGCATGGGAATGGCTGCGACCTGGAATTGGGGAGCGAGGCCAGGCCGTGAAGAGGGGCTGGTCCAGAGGCTGAGAGAGGCACTTGCCCTTAACAACAGTGGAACAGGCAGCACTGCTGGGCTGCTGGTCTTTGCAAAGTTGGAGTCAGGCCTCCGGTCATTGGCTTGCTGCAGCCCGGGTGTGTTTCTTTGACTCTGAGCTCAAAGATGGAGCGCATGGGCTCCCCTCTCGGCTGGAGCTGGTGAGGTGGGGGCTGTTAACGACCAGGCAGAGCACTGGATTGCTCTGGATTGTTTTGGGAAGGCCCGTGGTTGAACAGGTGCCTGATAGGAGTGGAAGTGGAGGCAGCTGGTAGTTTTATAGCGCAGCTGACTTGGTGCTTTCCAGTGCTAACCCATGGTGCCGTGCTGAATACCCAGGATATATGAGGTGCCCCCACACCCTGCTACAGAAAGCTTTTGTGGGACCTGAGTGGACTACAAATTGCCAGTGGGGTGCTCAGGACTGACACTGCCCGCTTGCGCCTGTGGGATTGTGGGGTGTTTGTGGAATTCCAGGTTACTTCTAAGGTGAGAGGAGTGCTGAGATTGGAGCAACCTGCTAAAAGTGGTGGCTAGTAGCTTTCTAACTGTTTGCTTTGGGGTTGTACACCCCCCACTCTGGTGAAGAAGTGCTGCCGTTTCATTGCCAAAGGCAATAAAAAGCAGGGTTGCCTGCAATTTACACAGAAGGAGGGCCTGGCGGTGAGTAAGGGTGCTTTGTCGATGCCCCGGCCTGCTGTGACGGAGGAGGTGGCACTGTCTGCAAATGCCCAGAGCAAGACGCTGGATACTAATAGTCCGACCCCAGACTTAGTATAGTCTTAGCGGAGATGAAAAATGGATTTGCTTCCATTAACAGCAAGTTGGACGGATTGGCATATAAAATGGATCGCATGGAAGAGCGCATAGAGAAGGAGAGCGTCCAGATTGGGGAGGCTGACGATAGAGTGGGTGAGCTGGAGGATCCGAGCACCGAGATAAGCCCTCCGTACGCTGCAGCGAGTGGTGAAAGATGTGTGAGCAAAGAATGAAGACTTGGAGGATTTGACTCCAACAGTTCAGAGAGCTTGTTTGTCTTTCCCGGCAGCTAAACGTTTACTTAGAGAGCGTGGCTTGCAGTAACGCTATCCTGTACCCTTCTAAGTTGAGAGTCATCCACAGCAACAAGGATCAGGCAGAAGTGCAAAGCTTTTTGGAAACTTTCCACAAGGGCTGATATAACGAGGGCTCTAGGTGTGTTATTATGCAGAAAAGTTGTGAACATGGATGACCATCGATTATTTGGACTTTGTTGTTGGGTCTCTGTGGGTTCATGGCTCTGGTTTCTGTATTAGGTACACCAAGCTGGGAATGAGAATGCACCCCGCGACCCCCCCTAGTTTGAGTATATATATATATATGTATATATATATATAAACAAAGAAAAGATTGGAAACCAATCCGGGGCACAACGGCACTCTGGCGATGCTTTTGATGAGAGACTGGAAGTCACAGAAAAACAAATCCACACGCAGTCAAAATGTTCCGTGCAGCCAAATGTCCTTTATTAGTTAAAAGTGCATGGGCAAAGGAGGCAGCAGCAGTTTCCAGTGCAGAAAAAAGAGAACGCATACACATATATATAGTTTTTGTTTTTTTTACAGGGTCTGCGGTAGCGACTTTATAGTTATGGTTAAGTTGCTCAACCCAGAGGAAGAGCTGTGTTTGGGTGGCTTATAACTTTGCCCCCTCTGAATGAATCTTCTCGAAACTTTGGAAAACAAAATATATGGCCCCATCACATTGATCCTGTGAAGTTTGGTGAGGTTTCGTCAAGGAGTGGGGGGCAGAATTATAGGGGGGTTCCCAAAATGTATGTTTTTTCCCATAGACACAATGGAAAATACATTTTTCTCATGCCTAAAGTCCAAACCGCTGGAAGGATGTTCACCACATGTGCAGCAGGATTGTCAGCTTGGTCCCGAAAGCATGCTTTTGTAAACATGGTGTAAATCCGTACAGTGTTTTTTTTTTTAAACGACCAAAAAGTAGGTAAAAGAAAATGAGTGATATCTGGGTTCAGTCCGCGGACTCACTTCCCTGTTTGGTCCTCGGGCGGGCCTCCGATTGACCCACAGGATGACGTGATGTCCGCGGACATTTGACACGCCCGCTGATTGGGTGGTGGAAAGCGTGAGGTGTGTCCGCTGTAAAAACATATTGAAAAACATAACATTGCACTTGTCACATTTATCAGACAATCTCTGGGGAGGTGAAGGGTGATGAGGATGGGTTGGGATATGGCCTTAAAAAGACAAAAAACAGGTGTTTTTGTTGCCCAATGTCCGCGATCATTCCAGGACAGTCCTGTGATGACCGCGAATATCTTAGATGTTCGGGGGCATTTATGCTTATTTGTGCATTACAGGGTTGGTCAAAAGCAGTTTTTTTGATGGTTTATAACTCTCAATGAAACTGCATGAAATTTTGAATTACATTCTAGGCCTGATTCTGAATGGTTCAGGAAAGTGTGATGCTGTTTTGTCAAAAGGGAACAAAATTAGAGTGGGAGTGCCCAAAATATTGTAAAGGCTTATAAATGTGGTGTCATTTGACGAATCTGCACAAAAAGTTTGCAAAACGATTTTAGATGTGGATATAAATGTTTTTGCAAAGTTTGGTGGGATTTTGTCAAGAGGGCGCAAAAGAGGGGGGTCTCAAAATATTGTAAAGGCTTATACATGTGGTGCCATTTTGCCATTCCAAAACTTTGCAAAAAGATTTTAGATCTAGAAATAAATGTATTTGTAAAGTTTGGTGGAGGTTTGTCGAAAGGGGGCTAAATTAGAGAGGGGTCTCAACATTTTAAGATGGATTATTACCTTGTTGCCGTTTGATGAATGTGGACAAAAGCTTTCAGAAAGATTAGAGACCCAACCTTGAATGTTTGTGCGATGCCTGAATGGATTTTGTCAAGTGGGGGCTAAGTTACATGACTATTGTATGTATGTACATTTTGGCACTTTTGAAAATATAAAACGTGGGCGGATTTCCAGCAAAGGAGCATTGGCAAGGCCCTGAAAGAATGGTTTTGCAAATGTGTCCGTGTTTTATTTTTTGACAAGTGTCATAATGTAGGTACAAAAAATAGTGATTTACCTATGGTGACTGAGGTATAGCCTGTGGCCATGGACAGTGGCCAGTTTCTCCGGGTCATGGCATAAGGTCATGACCCGGATAATCTGGCTACTGGTCATGACTACGAGGGATGATCAATGGGGATAAAGTGGCCATGTCTACCATGAACCCGCTTTGTGGTGAAGTTTTTCGAAATTGGGATGGATTTGAAAGGAAAAATAAAATGTGCTTGTGGTAATATGGTCATAGGGTTCTCAATGACATTTGTGATGTCATTTTTAATGTCCTGGGTGTTAGTCTTAGCAGTGCAGGGTGGTTTTGCAAGTTATGTTTGCTGTGCTTATCATAACTGGTGAATTTCTGGGGGGTTTCTGTTTTACTTGTAACCATATCGTCTCTTTAACAATGTTTTTTCATTTAATTCATTAGGTTTTTATTAGTGCAACTTAACCATAACGTCCCTTTAACAACGTTTTTTTTCAGTGAATATATATATATATATTAGTTCACCCATTCTAGTTTCTTTGAATTGAGGTGGAATGTAACTTGTTAATGCCTAGCTGCAAATAAATGGGGCCTCATTAGGACCCAGGCGGTAAGGGGTTTACGGCGGCGTAAACAGCGCCGACCCTTACCGCCTGATTCCGAGGTCCCTTAGCGCCATGGAGGTTTTAACACCTGCTTTTAGCAGGTGTTAAAATCCATGGCGCTAAGGGACCTTGTTGTTAATTACACCACCGTAATTTACGGTGGCGTAATTACCGCCTTCCCCACTCCCATTATGCCCTATGGGGCAAAAATGGGAATGGGGAAGGGTAAATGGGTTAATGGGGACTTACCGCCCCACTCACCTCGGAATGGGGCGGTAAGTCCGCCAACCACCATGGCGTAAACATAGTTTACGCCATGGTGGTAAAGGTACGACCCAGGCGGTAACTTACCGCCTGGGTCGTAATGAGGCCCCATGGTCTTATTTTTCCCCCACATCGATTGTTATCGAGTTACATGTGCAAATTCTGCCAATTTAATTATTTGATTCTGTACACCCACTTCAGCCTAATCTAAGAGAAACGTGTTTTCTGTGGAGGTTAAACGTGGCATGCCATTTGCCTGAGACAAAGCGTGTGTCACCAAGCACATGGGGCGGATCCGTCAAGTATAGGTTAAGCAGCAGAGGTGCTAACATCCCCCCTTCCCAGGCAAAGCACTCTGGTTCCGCCTTTTCCGTGACATTTACCCTCCATTCCCCCTCTGAATATTAGCCCTACGAATGGAGTGGTCTTATTGGATGGAGTAAATCTGAGAGCTTCTTCCACAACACACTACTATCTGCTAATGCTCCCTTAAAACCTATAAAGGACCACTGTGTCTGGCCGAGATGCAACTAAAAGGACATATGACTGTTTGCATTTTGGAGCACTGTGCACACATTTAGTAAAACTATAAACAGTGACAAGAGAAAGAGAAAAAAGGCAAGACATCAGCACTTGCATAACGCTGTATTATTGTTTTATTCTTGTGTATTATGGGGTCGCATGTGGCCTTAGCTGGAAAATCGACGGTGCAGATATTTTTGACATCACTGCATTTGTTGGGTGAATCACTCTCCTTTAGAAGCACACTTGATTGACACCCACCCCAAAGAAACATTGCACTCCTTTCCAACACAACTGGTTGAGCGGTATGTAGATATGCCCAAATAATGTAGGTGTTATTAGGGGCGGGCTCTGTATGCTTAGAGATTGTGCTGCTACTTCACTCGCATCCATAGTGTCAAGGGACCCCACCATTAAATTACATTTATATGCAGTGATTTCATCCCCACACACCACAAAGTACTAAGTTACTTCGTGGTAGTTTTCATCATGGGAGTTGGGGGACAGATATATGTAGAGGGGTAGCTGGTGTGGGGGGGTGGGGAAGGGTGCGGCAGTGGGTAGAGATAGGGTAGGATGGAGTAGGTGGGGCTGACCCATTAAAATACACAAATAGGATAAGCTAAATGTACCACGAGGTAACTTACCACTTTGTCATTTCTGGGATGAACACATGTTGAACCATTGAATCACTGAGTTGTACTGGGTTATCCACCAAGACACATTCTACAAGCAGTTTAGCAGCTCTTCTTCATACGCCATAATATTGTGCCCTTTCTGTGGCAGACATGTCACTCGCAAGACATCAACCTTTTTCAGTCAGAGCTATTTTATTAAATAATGAAGCTTACCGTAGAGTTCCTCTGTGTCAAGGTTGCTGAAAAGATAACAAAAGAAAAAAAAGAAACACATCATTACCTATTCAACACTGGGTGCACATCCTAAACATTGTAATGCATATTGCAAAAGTCTGCTGTCACGGTGTGCAGGCAAAGCATGCTTTCTTTTAAAGAGGGGAGTAGGGCAGTTCCATGGAAAGTGCAGAAACAGATTCCTGTATCCCGCCAGGGAACGCCTGACCTTCTGTCTTCCATGAGGAAGCAACCTCGTTCAGACAGGCGTCTGACTCCGAGCTGGCGGAGAAAATCCCTTTCAGAGTTTTTTCTCCCGCGCCCCGCGCGCCCTCGCTGTTCTCGATAATTTTGCACATCTTAGTTTTAAATCCTATTATCTGGCTGTGGGTGTGCCACTGCTTGGCAGAGAGTCTATTTATGTGCTGCAAGTGGATCTATTGGAACCAGTGCAGCATAACATATGAAGGGTTAAGCAAAGACGAACAGCAGAGGATCAAGTTCAGGAAACTATTAACACTCCGCGCTGAGGAAAACTTTAGAGCGACAAGAATCCACCCACCACAATGTAAGAGAACTCCACGCGAATGGACCACTCAAATGTCAACCGCAAACTCCCCAGGAACAAGACTACGCAACTTAGCGAAAGAGCCAACCCATTGCAACAAACCCAAAGAGCCCCAACCAACCCTACTAATAACTCTCTAATTCTCCAACTCTCAGCACATCCACCATCCATTAAATTACTGATGTGATACAAACCTCAGACAGGATACACCGAAACCAATAAACACGACCTTCTCCCACAAGACCCAATACACACAGGTAATGTCTGCATAGAACACACAAATGGCAATCTATCAAAATCAGAGCAGCACACAGTGATCGGTTTTTCCGAACTGAAGCTACCAGCAGCACATCAAAGCGCTCTTGAGCTTTTCCTCTCAACCCGACTAACCCTCCCAACTGCACGTCCTTTTCAGATCGCCAGAGAGCCTGGAGCCCATGAAAAATGGCAGTGGTGCGCAAATACAAGTCCCAATAACATAACATAACATCCCTGAAATGTCACAGAGAGAGGAGCCATTTGTCAGTCTTCAATGACCGCAGCGGTATGTTGCCTGAAAAAAAAGTGCTTAGTTCGGGGGCATTTTTATCAATTTAAATGTGTACATGTGGGGTCAGAGGCACAAAGGTCCTCTGGAAAAAGAGCTGAGGGTGTATTTTTTTTCCAGATGCCACATTCTAGGAAGTCGGAAGGTCTCTGTATTCAGAACGATGATCTGTGCAATTCTCGGTGGCCATGCGCTAACTAATGCGATTGGTGCCAAGTCTGGCCTCATTAGTACATTACTGGCTGGCGCTTGCTACTGGCACAGTCCCAGCATTTCTCAATGACGGGCCTCAAAGGGCTTGTCATGATGAAATGTATAGGAATTTAATATTTAAGCCCCAGACAAAGGGATACAAATGATTAACGGTCAGCAGAGGTACAGGCTGCTGCTGTCACCAGTAACGAAAGAAAGGGGGGGGAAATAATGGAGCTTTCTGTGTATTACACATTCCTCTGTGTCTGTTCCAAACATGCTCAAGGGGCTGCAAGCAAATGCAGGCCCTCCCAACCCCTGGCATGGTGTTAGGTGCACACAATGCATATAAACCGCGTTGTGACCGGCTCACTGCATCACGTTGGCACGTTTGCTTATCACCAGCTGCAAAATCATACATTCCAAACACGTGCAAACAAGTACCTTCTCTGAAACACCAGAAGGGTGTGTGGATGATACAAAATCGCAGCAATCATTTCTGTACATTTCTTTTTTGGAAAGGAACACACTCAAAACATGTCTGGCAACATGATCAGAGGATGCATGCCATGATGATCCAAAGGCAAACATTTGCATGCACATGCAAAGGGCAGTTTTGTTCCTGGTGCCCACTTTACATATGACCCTTTCTTAAAAAGATAATCTTTTTTGTTTCCTCCTAAGAGCATATAACAAACCTTTGGCAGTGCATCGTAACAACCCCTCGTGCTTGCATGCTGGCGTCGTTGGCTTTCTGTGTTTCTTTAAGGCATGGTATTGCTTGTAAACAGTAAAATGGTGGATAGAATGGAGACATCGACAGAGCAGCCACTACCATTCAAAATCATGTACAAATGCTTTGGGGTTCATTACGAGTTTGGCAGCAGTGGAAAAACAGGCGGTAATACCTCGGGAGCCAACTGGATTGATGTTTAGTACCACCTTTTCAATGCAAAAGATTGGCAGTATTTTTCACAATAATTGGCAAATCTTGCAATTTGCCAGAGGAACTGCTGAGCTATTGTCTAAACCACTAATCTCTATGTGTAGCAGAATTGTATTCCTTTGCGTTTTCAGAATATTGCAATGGGGACTGTCCCATTGAAACACGCTTTATAAATCAAGCCAAAGGGTCTCATTACGCGTTGGGCGGTATTCTGGCAGTAATACCACCCAGCTGAATTACCGTTAGCGCCACTTGGTCCAGCAGAATTACCACCAGATTCCAAGTTGCAGTGGGGGTGTCATTCCCCATTATTTTTTAGTCCATTGGATCAGTGGGGCTTCTTTGGCAGAATTACCTCAGCACTATTTCTGCCGCAGTAATTCCACCGATGCTGCCTATTTGTCAGCAGTGAGTGGCAGAATTTACCTCTATGATTTTCCTGGAGGACTCCATGGCCCTATCTCATAATTTGGCATAACTCTGATGCCGCCAATTTTACTGCTTACCGCCATACTCGTAATGAGGCCCAAAGACTGTTTAGTGATTCAAAAGATAAGGACATTCCCTTATTTGGGGTGCCAGAACTATAACAATATTATCACGAGAAATGCAGTTATGCACCCACATAATACAAAAGCTATCAAGAGTAGGTGCCTTGCAACTTTTGATCATTATAAACTTAACATATGCCATACGATGTTGATGTAGGCTGTATTGCATTGGCCGCATTCCGACATGAGCAAGGGTACGCTGGAACAAACATAGAACTACCATACGCACCAAAGACTAAAGGTCCTTATTAGTCCTCAAATTCCTTGAAAAGGGGCATTCTGTCTTACAACTTTGATTCCAAATTCTTGAAATAACAAGACCGCATCCTCGAGGTGGTTATGTTGACGTCATCATGCTAGCATGGTGAAGTGTAGTAAACATTGCAGCGCGCTTCCACAAAGGAAGTGGCAGTCGCGGGCCCGTATTTGCCAGCTCCAGGCTGTCCCTCACACAGGCTGGAGCCATGGCAGTGTGTGCCAATCAGCACATAACACTGTCGACAAGCGGGAGACCGGCCCGAGAGCACACAGGTGGAAAAAGAAAAAATCAAATATGAAAGGAAGAGCCCACAATCACACGATCGATTGAAGGCCACCTCAAGTACCAGGACACACATGCACACACGTGGGGACATACCGGCAGGCCAGCACCATCCTGCTGAGGCAGAGCAGCTCTCCACACAAGTAAGGAAGACCATTTCAGACAGGAAGCGCCAATAGCCAAGTGGGGTTTTCTGCTTTAACGAGGCCCCAAATAAGAGCAGGAGGTGGTTTTCTTTTTCGCATCATGCAACTTCACAATGGCGGCAACACCAGGCTCATCCACTCCTCCGAGACTAGCACCGTCATTTAACCCAGGCCTCGCACCACGCACACAACAACACATGGGCATGTCCATTGCCCCTTACGATACATATGCAGAACCGTCATCTCTTGGACCTAGATGGGAATTATGGATTCTAAAATTCAAAATGGCCATGGACTTCAAAGATATTACCACACCAAAAAGGTGCAGTCCCACCTGCTGCTAAACGTTGGAGATCACACCCTGCATTTTTAAACTCACTCCCACATGCACCGGACACTGACGATGAATACAATGCAGTGAAGGACACGCTCACACATCATTTAATGCCCCAACTCAACCAAGATTATGAAATCTTCAACCTTTGCACGAAGCAGAAACACTTGGCGCCTATCACACTTGACTACAACAGCCTTCCAACTGTCATGCTAGTTTGAAGGAAATTAGGTGCCAAATTATTAACGGGATGTTCTCTGAGAAGCACAGGAGCATCATACTGAGTCAGAAGGGGATCCCACTATCTGGCATCCTGGAGTATGGCCACCAGAGGGAACTTTCACATGCAAGGGCAATGCACATGAACACAACACTGCAAAAGGTTACAGCTAACACCAACCCAACCGATTGCAGCAATCACTGATAGGCCACCACGAGGCGATGACAGAACCCCGACAGAAAACCTTTGGATGGCTCCCCACAGTCCGTAGCCCCAGCTTTTTGAAGGAACTTGAAAGAATTCAGTGTTTAAAGGGCAAAGTGGTCAGACTGCACATTAACCCGACAATTCAACTCCAAGCAGTATGACACTGGAGGACACCGTTCTAAATCAGGGAAGTAGTCACCAAGAAACTATGAGAGCTAGAAAAAGCAAGTATCATTGCGGAGGTGACAGGACCGATGCCATGGGTTTCCCCGATGGTGGTGACAAAAAAAAACAACAACTGGGGAGGATAAGAATATGCATAGGCATCTGCCTCCCCAATGCAGTGATCATCTGAGAAAGACAAGTTACCCCAAAACTTGACGAAATAATTGCAGACATCACAGGGTCCAAAGTTTTCTCCAAGATTGATCTGAAAGCAGGGTATCATGAGCTAAAGCTACACAAAGACTCGAGATACATTACCAAAGTCTCAATGCACCTGGGTCTGAGGAGGTATATCGTCCGCCGCAGAGGTTTTTCAACAAACCATTCACACTTTATTTCACAACCTCCCAGTAGAACTCAATGTCAGCGATGACATCTTGGTGCACTCTTGGAACAAACAAGAACACATGGTGAGATTGGTGGCAGTTGTCGACAGGTTGGAGGAACCCGGACTAACAATCCACAAGGTCAAATGTAAATTCCTCAAGGACGAGCTAACGTTTTTGGGCTACTTGTTCAATAGCAGGGGCTTGTCAGCGGACCCCTTGTAGGTGGCAGACATTAAGGGAGTCGGGCCACCCATGACACTGATGGAAATTCACAGCTTCTTGGGAATGCCCACATACTGTGGAAGGTTTATCAACAACCTAGCCACCCTCCCCGAACCACTGCTAGCCCTGACAAAAGCAAACAGCAAATGGGAGTGGAGCCTTTGAAAACAACAAGGAATCGATATCAGCCAGCTCCACTATGGCCTACTATGACTCACACCTGCACACTGAACTATAAACGTAGACGCAAGTCCTGTGGGTCTAGGAGTGGTACTAGTTCAGAAGATCTCAACAGGCGAAGCACAACCGGTGGCATATGCATCCAGGGCCCTCACGCTAGCGTGGTGATGTGTAATAAACACTTCAGCGCGCTTCTGCAAAGGAAGTGGCAGTCGCAGGAGAGGTGCAGCATGGAGCGGATTGCCTTATTTGCGGCACAGTGCACGCCATTATAAGCCGGCTCCAGGACGGTGCACGCCAATGAGCACATAAAAGTGGTAACATGGAACATTGGCTACTGAAGGGGGAATCCTGTTAGATGTTGATGTTGTCTGCATTGCATCCCATAATATTTGTTGACAAACAAAATCTGTTGTGCTCTGTCTATTCATCCTTGCCTTTATGGCTAATTTTCCGTGTTGGGAAATGACCAGCCGGAAGTATCTTTGCTTGTCTTCATGTCTCTTTTTGGATTGACCAACACACATACAGTATTTCATTCATTGAGTACTACCAGTATTTTCTGATTTAATATTCTTTACTACAATATGTTTTTTAGAGCTTAAGCTTGCCTCTGATTCATCTGTTTTGATTTGTCTGGTGATAGCATTAAACATCATAGTAAACAATAAATGATTTAAAAAACACGATTGGGATCAAACTAAAATCCTTAAATCTATGTGTACATGTCTTTGTGGTATCATTATCATTGTATCATGCATCTGTGTTTATTATGCATTAGGTATGTAGTTATCATAGTGTTATCACGTGCTTTCCAATTATTTGCTATACCATTTTCATTGGTCTTCTATTTATTCCTCCTTTTTCTTTTTTGCTGACTATAAAGAGTGTTTTTTTATGGTTGTATACGAATTGTTCGTTTTACAACTGCTCGAATGACAATTGACCTTTTCACAATTGACCGAATTGTGAAGGTCAATTGTACTATATATGTGGGGGGAAACCCCCCACAACCCCCCACCCAAAGCCAAACCCCCCAAACCCATATATATATATATATATATATATATATATATATATATATATATATATATATATATATATATATATATATATATATATATATATATATATATATTACCAAACCTATTATATTCGGTCAATTGTGAAAAGGTCAATTGTGACCCTTTAAATTCGGTCAATTGTTCATTCGAACAATTGTAAACGAACAATTTGGGTAATACCTTTTTTTATAATTGTTTTGCCCGTTTCCACTTATCTATGACCATTATTTCATCTGGAGATGTTGTAAGTGAGCTCCAGGATGCTGCGTGCTGTATGGAATTGTGGCAGCTTTGCCACCATCCTTTATTCCACATGCTTTTTCAATGTATTCTGCTCTTTCTTTTTCATTTATTGAGGGCTCTTGATGAAACCTTTATTTTTGAAGTATTTGTGGGTGTCGGTTGGTGTTGGTTTCCTGATAGTTTTTCTAAAATATCGCCATGGGTTTAGGTGATCTTGCTCTTCTTTTCTTCACTTGAGGTAATTTGGCTACTACATTTTGATTAAATGGGATATGCGTTTTAATACTATTTGTTAGGTTCTTATTATTGTGGGTTGTTTGGACTGTGTTACAACTGTGTGCCCCTCTTGTGGTTTTTGTTTCATTGTAGGAACTGTAGTGTGCTATTATGTCTTATGGCTTGCATTTTAATTTTATTTGTATAATATACTACAGGATTAAATGGGATCCCAACTGTATCTGAGGCTTGATGCCCATAGCGTGAGCTGGTACATGATTTTGTCACACTACTAGAACTAGACTGATTTGGCCCAAATAAAAGTTGTGGACAGATGTTGATTTGACTTGTGATTTGGGGTGAAAAGAGCCACCCTTATATCAGTTTGGGTAAAGCAGATATTGCTCTTTCTTTGTAATCCACCCACCCATTTTGGCACCCACCCACGTGCCTGAACTCTGGGTTGCTTACTGGATCCTAGCCAGGCTTTCTAAATCCAGATCCTGGCAGAATGCACACATGCATCTTAAACTAAACTCATAGAATGTTCCCATATGTGGACTTAAGTCTCCAAGGGCGTTCCAACCACAAATCGCATTGAGGCCATACAGTGACGACTACAATACAATACAAAATATGATATATTCGTTGAAACAAAGTATTTGGATTTTGACGCACGCTATGTTTCATTATGGGGTGACTAAAGTCATTTAATGGCTTATTTTAAGTAAAGAACAAAGTAATTCTCTAGCTGTGATTAAAATTATTCTCTCCATTTTTGTGTTTTTGATGCCATTGCCCAGTACCTGTTACTGCTGGGGCTCCCTGTGTCTGTGAAGTACTGTCCCATCTGGTTTTATACTCTGGGCTGCTAATGAGGATTACATGGGTATGCATGTTTGGATCCCATCTCTTTACTTTCCCCATTTTATCGTGTTTAGCAGTGCGTGAGCATTGTCGTCGCATTACTGCACTCCTGGTGGTTGCTAAAATCTGGTGAGGTAGCTTGAGCTGTACATGGTGGGGGATCTTGCATGGGCAGCAGGGCTGTCAGAGCTGGTGATTCTTGTTGATTGGCCGGTGTCTTGTATATGTGATCTGGACCCTCAGTAGGGAGGAATGAGTTCCCGAGCTTCTCCACTTCACTGACATTTGTGCTGCTCTTCCTTTAGGGGTACTGTCTGTTTGGGATGGTATCCCAGTGAGTGTGTTGCACAGTTTTGGAAGTAAAACCTACCGAATCAAGAATCATGAGGCAAACTAGGCATGGAGGGTGGGTGGTGTTTAGGTCACCACTTAGCTATAAAAGCCTGGAAATAATGTTCTTATTGCATGCTAGCTGTAACATAACTGCTGACCTATAATGAGACATTGACATCACTACCCAACTGTAATCAGTTGTTACAGTTGGGTAGTGACATTACTATGCCTACTCCGTGAGCTGGTACAGACTACATTCCATCTCTCACTGCAGCACTTGCATAAATCCCCTGCTCTTCAGAGTGCTTTGTTCTAAAATGCTTTTTTGTGATACTGTACATCCATCCACCGATAAGCAGCTGCTTATGGTGTCTTTATTTTACTTCACAGCTGGAGCTTTACTCCGGAGAGCCAGAATCTATCTTCTTGTTATCATTTATGTCAAGACGCAAAATGGTTTTAGATGCAGGTTATTCAGCTGCTTAAGCTGTTTTTCTGCAGCAGGGAGCGGAGCAATATGTAATACCAATGATCCATCAAGGTGCCATTGGCTGAGATGCGATAATCAGGGCGCACTAGGTGAGATGCAGCCATCGTGGACGAGCCAGTGTGAGGTGCAACAGTCAAATGACAGCAATCATAGAATAGTATGCAAAGTTCAAGAATCCAGGAACAGCAATCAAGGAACTGTACATGCGATCAGTAATTACAAGATATGTAAGTGTGAAATAATATTTGTCAGCCAGCGGTATAAAGCCTGTAAACAATGTTCTTATTACAGGCGAGCTGTAACTTCACTACTGCCTAGTTGCGAGAAAATGATATCACTGCTGTAACTCTATCAGATATTACAGTTGGGTTGTGACATCACAATGCCTGCTGCCTGAGTCAGCACAGAGCAGAATTCCAGCTGTCACTGCAGCACTTAATTAAAGCCATGACAAAATGTTCACATTCCTTTCTTCTAACATATATTTCTGTGACACTTTACAGCCATTTATTGAAAAGCAATTCTTCATGGGCTGTTAATTTTGTGCAGTGCTGTAGTTTAATACGGCAGCGCAAGAATCTATTTGCATGTTATCTACCATACAGGTTTTTAGATGCATTTTCTTAAACTGCTAAACTATTTTTCAGTAAAAGATGACATTCTGTCTGTTAGTGTTTATTTTAATCCAAACAGATTAGACATTAGTGGTGTGTATCTCCAATGGAAGATCTATCGCTTAGATTAGATTAAGGAACAGGACAGATACTAAAGGAAATGACAGTGTGTGGCCATGTATTATAAGGAATAAGGTACCCCTTACTGTATGAAAGAGGGATAATGTAAATCACTTCAGAGCTCTGTGACCTTAGAAAGGCACTCAGCCTTCGTCCATGACTTGCTTCATCATGAAACACCTCAGTGGCTTGCAATATCCTCATAGCAAATTATGATGGGTAATTTATTCCAAACATAATCCATAGGTGAAAGAATGATACAATATATCAGATACAACCATCAAGATGCAGAAATGAACGAGCAATAGAGGAGATGTATACATGGAGTAGTATGTGAGGTGCAACAATTCATATGCACCAATTAAGGTGCATTACATGAGATGGAGTAATATATGAGATGCAGAAATATATGAGATGTGCCAATCAGGTAGGAATATATGAGGTTAAATAACAAAGATGCAACTGTAAAGTAGCAATATATGAAATACATCAATGAAGGCTCAAGATACGCAATGAAGCATTAGTTGAGATCCGGCAATCAAGGAGCAGCTGGAGATGCAACAATCAAGGAGCAGCAATTAAGGACTAATATAAAAGAAATAACAATCAAAGAGCAGCAATGAAGGAGTAGTTTAGAGGATTCAGCAGTTAGGATATAAGCATGTGTGTGCAGCAAACACAGTATAACATGCAAATGTGTTAAGCAGGAATATATTAGGTATGACAATTAATGGGCAATATCAATACACAGCAATCAAGGAGCAATATAGGAGATGCAACAATACCAGAGCTATTACAAACAATGCACCAAAGTGGAAAATGTGAGATGCAATATATGAGCAGTGAGGGAAAAACAGAATTCAAAGTACAATATAATGCATGTACTTAGGGACTTCTTGTGAAAATGATACAGCTGGACTTCATCTTGAACTGATGTATGTTAAAGCAAAGCGAAAAGGAAATAATTGTATTAATTGCATGTTTGATATTCTGCCTCATTTGCACGATTCAAATTGTAGACTGCAACATGCCATAAACTTAAGGAGGACACAACATGATCAGTATTCTCACTTTCGCTAGTTTGCAAGGACGGACTCCCAATCCATTTGATCTACTTCCCTTGCTAGGCAGCACGTTCTATCTAGCCACTATCTATCCCTCTTTGGGTCCATGGGTCTGAATGGAGCATACAATACACTAATTGGTGTAATATGTTTCGCTTTGATGAGTTCATAGAAAATTCCACTGACTACGTCTTAAAATCTAAACAACCACCAGATGTATAAAAGCATGTTGAATTTTGACAGAGGGGGATTGTTCTTTATCTAATACCGGGGTCTCAGTGTTCATTTTTGAGTTTGTCTCCTGAAGCGCTGTAGAATCTTCCTGAGCTGATCTGACCCAAAACCATTGCTGCAGTTAATTTAAGTCTAGATCTATTGCCTCTGTGCCTTGGATCCAGTGACTGGGACTGGTGGCCTCAAAATGACAGACGCGTCCTCCTGTGACTTCCCCAGGTGCTCTCTAAATCAAGTAAGAGAACTTATTTATATTTGGGGAATTCACTGGAGGAAATTCTTTTGGGGTCGAGATATCCCCCTGGTCAACTGGAAAACTGGACATTTGTATGCAAAAGCTCAGGTCAGAGATTATTCTGTTCTTGTAGATTGCTCTTGAAACACCTTCTGAAGATGTAACCGGGTAAGAATACCTGCAGCCCTTACAGTCAGACACCACACAAAATATGTATAGCTAAAATTAATTTAGTTATGAATATGTGTCGCCCAGAATGAATGAGCCTTTTGTCATTATAAGTTTTGTTTTTTTAAAGTAATATGCTTCCAGGCATAGTTCAAAACTGTTGGGTAACCTGCACAGCCAGCCTGCTAGGTCCACCATGTGTTATAACCAGGGATGGGTTGTTACATAGGAATGTCAGCAGAGAATACTGCTGCAGTACCAAAAAAAGACCCTTATGAACGCACACATTTATGTCGTTTGTCTCCTCCTGAGTCCAATGTATTTGTGCAGCCATAGCCCCGATGTGAGATGAATATGTGACTATGGAGAAGTCTTTCACTTTTATTTTCAAGTCATCCTAGTTGCTATGATCTTCACCAGGGGAAACTAGTGATTTGGCATACATCGGCTTTTTAACATTTCCCTACTTCCAACATCAATGTTTTCTCTCTTTCTTTCCTAACAACCGGATCTGATCAGACTCGCCTATCTTCCACCCCATGTGTGTGTAACACTGTATCCATTATCCCTGTCTTTTGAATGCTCTCTGGGTATAAATTGTGTCTCAGTGCTACAGTTTTCTCCGGCTCTACCATAAATGTTGTCAGACCTAGTACAGTAGTCCCCTGTCTGTTTCCATTTCCTTTCCACTCTCCCCCTCCCTTCCTTATCTATCGGTTAGCTCTTGTACTATCAGAAAGGTCGAGTACAATAGTTCATTTCACATCCTTACTGTTCATGGCCTGTAAGAATGTCATTGTATTTTCCCTTGTTCCCTCCCTTGCCTTGAAGCACTTTGAAACACATTGTGTATAGGTGCTATATAAATAAACTATCAGATCACATCATAGCGTGGGGCATAGTGGCAAAGCAATACACCAAGAACCATTGTCGGGTTGAAATGATAGTGATAGTGCTGGCCATTGTGTCTGAGTGGTCGAAACACGTGTCGGCTGACTGAATGGGGACACAAGAGTCCGGGATGTGCCTTAAGAAATGTGTACCTAAATTCAAAACAAACAAACCCTTTCACGAATAAACACCAAAACACATTAAACTTTGTGGAAAATCAATTTCTTGAAATCAACGAGAGCAAGATATCCAGGAAAAAAACTACTTTCTCTACCAAGCAAACGAGGTATGGGCTATGCCTCAACACTAACCTGTGATCTTGCGACCAGAATAACCCTCAACCAGATGGACTATGAAAACTAGAGCTCAGCAAGGTCATTTCCAAATCTAGGGCCCACGTTCCACTTTCTACCAACCGTATATACAAGTCGCACCTAGAATGTCCCCAACGCACCCACATGCAAAGCAAAAACAGCCAGAACTGCTACCTTTGCGTGCAAGCGGGCCTGCATCTTGGAGACCCTGCGTGGAGTCCCCCATAACGGTAACCAGCACCCGAGGACATGCATACAGTTTCACGGAAAGCATATATGTTCCCAGTTCAACTGCATGCAAACCCTCGTAAACAGTCCCTGCACCCTTCTACGCTGCGTACGCGCACCCCTGAGAACGATCAGAATCCCGTCTGCATGCACCCACCCCTTAATCCGACATGCAAACTTACCTGCACTGTCACATTCATGATAACGCTTTGGCGGGCATGCTATTGACTGCCAGCAGTCCATCCCTTGTAACACACACTTTCTGTTTTTTTGTTCTCCATTTTGCATGTTCCGCCCCCTATTCCGGCCCCTAGACAGGCCACGCCCACCTCCTGCATGGAGTCTCGCGCAAGGCACTCAGCTGCTCGCAGAGCTGTACCGAGCCTGCACGAACTCCCCGCAAGTCCCAGAGAAGTCCCGCACAGTCGGTTCCATGAATCGACAAGCAGTGTTTTGCAAGCATTTTGACGCGCAAGTTCCAGATATTTCACGCAAATAATTCCATGAATCAGGCCGTTAACCTGATAAAGTATACATTTTATTACTTTACTTTACGAATTATAACTGTCCAGATCACCCCAAAGGTCTCAAGGCGCACAAGGAAGGCATAAGTCGCACAACCACAAAGCAGGAGGCTAATGAAGAACCACATCTAATCTACGCCTCGATTGAAAAGGAATGTTCTCATTGACTTCCTGAAAGGCAATGTGAAAAGTTATTTTTAACTTAACGTGCGAAATATGACGTTTTTTAAAAGTGTTGCTATGGTCCTATAACTTTAAGTGTTCACCTGATGATGAAAAGTCGAATAAAAAAAGGTATGATGAAGGACCACATTTATTGTATTCCTTTTTATTCAAATCTCCTAAAGACAATGTTAACAGACAGTTCGGCATACCCATGCACTGAACGTTACCCATTTCACATTGACAAACAATTTATCTCTGATTCGATCCAAAACAACTAGACAGCAGCTCGTGTGATTCAAAAGGGCCCAGTACTTTCTCAGACACTCTTTGAAATTAAAGAAACCTTATGCAGTCCAATACTTTCTGGAAACAATGCAGGGACAGGCAACTCAAAGCAGGGAATGTATAGAAACAACACTTAGCAGACGTCTACAGAGCTGAGGAAGAAGATACAAGCAATAACAGTCATATAGGCATATTCAATGGATGAAACGGGCTAGAAAGGGTGATAAAAGGCTTTGAAAACCACGTGGATGCATCGGTAATCATGGCTGCCGTAAAAGGGCACCCGAGGGTACTTCAAAGGCACAATACTCAAGGAAACAATCAGGTACACCAAATGTGTTTCAGCAATATTGACGCTGTTCACATTAGCCCTCATCTCAGGGCATTTCACCATAATATGGCCAGATGACCAACTAGACCCAAGTACCTATAGTGCTGTGTAGGTGATCAGAAACGTAGGATAAGCCCTGGCAAAGCCAATGGGTCTGGATGTTTAGCTGTAGAAGGTCATACTGTTTTGTAAAGCTTCACAGAACAAACATATGACATTCCCCTACTTTTGAAAATCGAGATCTATTGGCTTTGCCAATGCTTTTATGTGAAAGGGACAAAGTGAGACGGTCCCAGAGTTTAAGTCACAGCTTGCATGGCCATGCCTGACTGACAGTCACACGACAGTGTGGTAACATTTCCAGGTCATGGGTGCCAGTATCCTATGTTCTCTATGGAGACAGACAGACCCCTTTCCTCCTGTCCTAAATATGAGCTAGTGTCCAAGCAAAGGGAGGGAGCCCAAGCCCTCCACAGAGGGTGTGAAGTATTTTTAAACAATGGGTCAAAAAGGTGATTTTCAGAGAACATTTCTCAAATTGAATTTGAAAAAGTCATGGGGGCACTGACTAGCCGGTCAGATAGGGACGCAGGTTCGAATCCCGGAAGGCCAAACTCATCCCTTTGAGGTTGATAAATGAGCACCACACACTATGGGTAATATTAAGCAGCGCTCAGATGTTTGAGGGTTCGTAGCGTTATATCAATGTGAATTATTATTATTATTGAACTCACTAGAGCCAGAAAAGGAGCTACCCAACTCACAAAGTGCATCTGAAAGAGCGCATCTTACTCTGATCCCATTCAGATGTCCTTTCTTCCCTTTGCACAAATGTGCAAATAAGGAGGTATTTCTGCGCATTGAAAAAAGTGCATCCCGAATTCCCAAACGGAAAATGCACAGAAACGAGGGGCATCCTCTTGCGCCTGTGGGCAACAGGTGTTGGCGGGTGCAAGTCATGGAAGGGTCATTTCTGACCCTTTCATGATTTATTCTTGAAGTGTGACAGCCATGGTTTAAACTGCAGCAGTCACACTTGCATTGTCATCGTCCAAGCAGGGATGGAAATGCTCTTTTTCAGTCATTTCATGGTTGCTGGGAGCCTGTTGCACGCTCCCAACACTAATGTGTGCATGGGTTCTGCACAGCACATATTTGCTCTCTTGTCCAGACCCTCCTAAAATGCTGAGGTCACCTGTGAGCCCACGAAACAAGCACATTCTCTGCTCTCCTTCCATTTCCCTCCTTTTTGAGAATCTGGCCCGTAGCATTTACAAGCAGTTCTGATAACTGGAAATCTCAATTACAGTCACTTAACCTGCTGAGCTACCGTTCAATTTTGAGCCTCGAGAATCCTCACTCAACTTTCAATGAATGTAAACTCTAATGTAAATCCCTCAATACTGATCAGAATCCCATTCAGTTCTGGGAAATATCCTAGAAGTCAATATATTCATCTACAGCAACATACGACCACATTCTCATTTAGTTTGTAGTCGAGAACCAACATCTGCAACTATGTGGATGCTGTGTCTACCTGACCCGACTCCACAACTCGAGTGGTGCCTATGTGTGCAAGTACGTGACAAATAAGACAGCAGACAAGCACACATGAGCTGGCATCAGAGAGCAACACTTGTCACAGGAAGACATGGGCAGAACTTTAGGGGGGACAAGGGTGGTGTTTGTCCCCCCAGCTTTCGCGACACACCATGTTGTACCACTCATTTGGCAGGGGCCCCTTTCATTTAGATGTCATGTCCCCCCCAACATTTCAGCAACGTTACTCCACTGCAGACGGAAGTATCAGGCCTGGAGACGAAAAGCCGTCCCGGAGCCATGAGTGGACCTCGGTAGCGTCTCTTAGGACACGAAACAGAATGGAAGCAAACATGTCGGAAGAGAGGATCAGAGAGAACGTTGATGAACAGGATACATCCTCTGTACAGAAATCCTGCATATTTTATTTAATGAAAAATTGAAATATTGCGCACTTTTTTGGCATAGGCAAAAATCTACATTTTCTTTCATTAAAAAAATGCATGGAAGAAATATGCATAGAAATTGTTTATGTTCTTTTTCAAAAATGATTGCTTTCCCGGTAATGTGTGCTCGGTAGCAGTGCAGTTTCTGCTCTACCATGGATGTAAAGTGCACACCGAGTGCATGAAATGCTTTTCGTCTATTAGGGTTGGTTTCTAGTGCCGTCGTCCCTCATAAAGGAAAAAGCCCTTTAGCAAACAAACGTCTGCCTTCCACTTTTTCATTACCAGTCAGTCAGCTCAGCTCCTGGACTGTAGTGGGAGTTATGCTGTGCCCCAGTGTTATTATTAGGATTGTAAAAATACAACCATTTTCACACATTATCTTTTGGGTTCTAGTTGTCAATCACTGCCATGTCACTTCAGTTTAAGGTTCATACTGCTGTATATTTGTATATGCTACCTCTTACTGTGATAATGCATTGTTACATGTCTAAGCTCAAATGTCAAAGTCAAACGCAAAATCATTCTGATTAAAGAAATGATCAGGGAGCTGACAATGGGCCTCACTACAAGTCCGGCGGTAACCGTGCTGGTAAAACTGGCAAGTTGCAGCTGGACTAACCCCGGCGTTCCAGGAAGTCAGGTGCCGGTAATTGTAAATCCCCATTCCCATTTGAGTCCCATAGGACTGATGGGGACCACGGAAGCACATGCACCATTAATAATGGTACTGGTGCTTCCGTGAAACTCTGCGGGTGGGTGCCGTTCTGCCCGTCTAGTCTGACCCTGGCGGGCGGACACCACCCGCCTGCAGAGTCGTACTGTGCTAGTCTGGTAACAACGGTGCCGGTAGGCTTACCGGCACCGCTGTTACCGGACTGGCACAGCCGTAATGAGGCCCTATGTATCCTACAGCAGGTGAATGGCACCACAACCCCTTTTTATAGCCCTCCAAGAGCTTTATCAGAGTGCAAGCTCTCTCGAGTCAGAACCAAAACGTGCTCTGCACCATCAAAAACAACAAGGATAGAGGACGACAGCGCATGTATAAACACCCCACAGACCCTAGCAGATACATAACTGATACATATGTCGTGGGGGCCCAGAGAGAGAAATATTTTCTTGCTTTATTGACTTTCAGAACACTTTTGACATAATATGGAACGTGGGACTGTTCCTAAAACGTGTAGTAAGTGGTTTTGGTGTGTTCTACCAAACATCATTCTGCATTAAAATAGACAGCATGAGAACAGACCCCTTCAAACAAGAACAGGGGCCAAGCAATTATGGTGTTTTCATCGGATTCCACTCAAAATCATCATACATGACTTTGGCAGTCACTTTAGAGAAGTTGCTGGCACCTGGATTAACCCTGGAGGACAGAGATCGAAAGATCTATAGTCTACTATACACTAATGAGCTAGTTATTGTGTTACTGACAGAACAAAGACAACAAAGAGCATGGCCATGCTCAATATCTACTGCAAAGTACGCTGCCGGGACCAAAGTGATGATCTTCCCGGGACAACCAGACAAGGACCAACCAATACCTGTTAACATTAGATGGGAAATTCTCGAAAACACGTCCAGTTACACATACTTAGGAATAGTATCTAAGGCCTCAGGAAAATTCATCAAAGCCATGTGTTCTACCCCATAACATACAAACTTCATGGCATTAACCCACTTACAAAACACTGGATGAAGTTTTTGCCATGTTGTTATCAAGCTGATATGCTTATATGGCAGTGAGGTCTGTGGCCAGAAAAACACCAGATACAAGAGTAAATGGGACACCAGCTGAACCGAAGGTATGCACGTGCTGTTCTGCAAACAAGTACCCAAAGATGAGCAAAAATCCAGATTCTGCTAGGAGAAATCGCAAAGAAAGTAGCAAGAGAGACAGAATACCCGGAAGACTGCAACATCAGAAACTCAAGATCCCATATGTATTGAATGGAATAGCACAATAGATAATCTGCAAGCTATGGGTATGCTTCCGTTTCCATGAGCCGTGCCATTAAAGCATTATTGAATTTAAATGAATGCAATTGAATGCAAAAGCGACAGAAGAGTAAGAACAGCAGAGAGAGATTTGAGGAAAAGAGGAACACAAGGGAAGTAAGCAGAAGGGTGAGATAGGGTGTGTATGAGACAGAATGAGAAGCAGTGAAGGTGACAGAGGGAAGTGAGAGAGGCAGAGAGAAGAGAGAGATGAAGAGAAAAGGTACAAAAAAGAGATTAAAAAGTATCAGCAATAAAGTGGTCTATTGTGCAAGCCCAATCTCCTGTAAAAAACACACAAAACAAGATGGCCTCTGCCATAGGACAAGGGATGTAGTCTCTTTTCTATTTGCATGGCATTAGCGGGCAGAGCGCCGTGACCAGAGCATAAAGCTCCATTCCATCAGTAAGTGGGGAGGGAGGTGGGTGGTGACTGGGTGCGGGATATCTTTGGGGGCGAGGGGGTGGCTGCGGACATGGGGATGAAACAGGGAGGGGCTCCCCATTGCAGCCCCACAATCATGATGGCACCACCCAGAGAAGGGCCTCGGGTAGCTGGAAAAAGCTGGCGGTACACAGTGTGTACTCGCTAACTTTTCCAGCAACATGATTGGCTGAGTGCCCTTCCTGGGTGCGAATATAAACAAAGCCAATGAATGGAACAATACATCCATGGGAAACAACTAATAAAACACACATACACCGTTTCTGAAAAAAATCACTTTTATCTCTGTAAATATGCCTTAACTGAGAAATAAGTGGTTCAAGAAGATGAAACTGAAGCATTTTTGCACAGCTATGACCTCAACGACCTCAAAATATTAATACAAGATAACATTTATAAAAACACAAAAATGCCTGTATTAGACCATGATTTTAATCCTGAGATTGTTGAAACCAGAAGTACACGTTTGCTCCAAGGTGCTGACACATACACCTGGCAGGGGGGTTTCTGTGCCCTCCTTACAACAAGCAAAGAAGTCGGTTTTGTAAAAGGCAAACATCTTCGTCTTTCCGAAAAGGAAATTAAATGAGCGCACAGCAACATTTGCATGAATAGGACTGTAATTATTCTGACAGTTGATGATAACATGAAAACAGCTGAACAAAGGTTTGAAAATCTGCGAGTCCAAGGCAGCTAAAGTTTAATTTATTTTGCTCAAATAGAAAATCCCTACAGCGGAAAACAATAACACTGGAAGAAGGAAATGCAGACGGCCCTCCAGCACAACACAGCTGCTATTTTACAATAAAATCGCACATTGAGGAACACTAGCAAAAAGGAACGCTAGCCAATGGAGAGCGTTGTGAAATAGAACTTTCAGGTATATATGCAAATGAATACACAAAACAGAATTTTCAAAGATAAGAATTATAATCTGAAATAAGCAATTATTAAGCTCCAGTATTTGTGATGTGACAGAATTATCACCCACAGCTGAGGGCCATAGTGGCTGCTAAATCTTGCTAGCCTGAATTAATGAGCCAAATAAAGTGAGGGCAGTTAATAAGAGATGAAGGTTTCTCACAATGTCTATCAGGCATACAGTTGCAAGCTTTACGCCTATTAGCAAACCGGCCAATCACTTGGGTGCTTTGATTTCCTGAGGGAAAGATGTTCATGTTCCAATTGCTTCCTTCTTGGAATGTGATCATATTTCTCAGAATGAAAGTAATAGAGGCCCATGGCCACCATGAGTAATGGAGGGGAATCACTGAGTAACACAAAAAGGATGGACAATTGCCAACTGGGTAACAATTTCGATGAATAACAGAGGTCTGGTATGTTTTCCAAGGTCAGGAAATTAACCTGTTCTTTAACATAAAATCACCGGGGTTCAGGGCACAATTTAATGTTCCTGAAGATCGGAACTACTGTAGGTTTTAACGCCCACAGAAGCAAGGCTGTGTAGGAGGACAGAAAAGGGAAAGATTTGAATTCTAATTATCCCTTCCTGGTGAACTCCACTGTCCCTGTGTAGCGCTGCTGGGCCGCCTACAAACAGGGGGATAGAAAAAGAAGAAAAACTAAATACTTCTAAATGTAATTAACCATTCAGCCTGGCACAAAAGTGCCCTATCGCCCCTCTCTCCCCCTATGTGTGTGCATGGGGAGAGACAAGTACCAAGTGTAAAACCAGTGTTGAATGATGGGGAGTGTCAACATCCAATGGGTTTTGAACAATTTTATTTGCCCACGGACTATGAATCGCCCCTCATCGACTGTAGTTTTAAAAACAAGGAATATCACAAGGACAGGTGGAAAACACTCTGAGCTTGTGTCTAAACCAACAACACAAGAGACAACACTTACAACATTCTCCAATTTGTCTTTTACAGGAATTTACTGTTAATCCAAAAAGTGGAGAACGGTAAAAAATTGCTCAAAAATAGAGAAGTGAACTGTGGTACCTACCTTCTGTAGCGATTACCGTCTACCGGTTTCAGCGGCTCATATTTATTGCGGTCACACAGAAACAAAAGATGCCCCTTCCCATATTAATGGCTGTGGATTCCCCAGCTGAGGAGCGAACGAGTGGTGCTACACAAGGAAGGAGAGGCTCTGTTCCTAGACCTCGGGTAAGTAGACAAAAAAACTGGTGGTGCGTAAAGCCTTTCACATTGATCTAAACTGTGCCAGAATACTGGTGGTTATTATCCACATTTTGAGAAACCTAAATGGTGGAGACGCAATGCACAAGTGCTCATATTTTATTGAAATTAATTTAATACAATCAGAACTTGCTAGCCTGAGCATTAATGCTTTTATAATGGAACAATTGCCTCACTAAAGCAATCGATATAGGTTTCTAGAAAACCATGGAACCATCTCAGAAATCAAGAACCAAAATAACACAGGAGATGGAGCGGAAGAACCTCTGGAATGAAGACTCACAAAAAGGGCCCAACACATAACATAGTTAGATGGAAATCGCCAGCTCCGGGTTTCTGGAGTCACCCTTACAAGAAGAAGGTTCAACAACCGGACAGATCACAGGGTCACCCCTAACACTCAGAGTGAAGCACACCCAACGTTCTGCTAGTGTCTAATGTACAACAGTAGGTCGAAAACTGCTCATAACAGCCATCTCTTCCACTTTATTGAAGAGTAGAACTCCTCAGATTATTAGGAACCCATCTTGTGTTTACTACTGATGGTTCACCTTATCTGCAACAAGTTTCATTTCTTGCAGAATTTATGCAGAATTTATGCCACTGCTGATGTTTTATTTTTTTCTAATTCTAATTTGATTTTCTATCTGAAATGTTCTGTGTCCTTGTTTAAGTCAGTACCGTCTTACTGAGAAAAAGAAACAGAAAATCCATCATGGTCTCTCTCTAACCACAAGTCTCTTCCATTCTCTGGGCCTACTCTGAAATTTGGAGAAGCCATCGGCCCTCATTACAAATGAGCCGGTCCAAAAAAGGTGCAAGTAACAACGTTGCCGGCACCTTTTTTGTACCTGCTCACTCCGAGTCTGACGGTACGGGCTATGAACTACCGGCAGGCTTGACCTTGATAGCACGGACAATAAATGGACAATTTTCTTGGGACAAAAAGGGCCTGAGCTTTTGCAATAACATAAAATAGTAATTAACTATTTTGTGGACATTTGGGGCCATACAGAGGCAATAGTAGAACCAGAACGTTATATTAAAGAAATGTACACTCTCTGGACTATTTCATTTCCTTTATTCATTATGAGGAGCAGGATTTATGTTGTTATTTTATTATGGCATATTTCACTTTGTCACATCCAGATCTCCATCTTCTCAATTAAGATTTTGATGCTGGTATGGATCTGCTCTGGGGACCCGCTGACCCTGAACATGACTCGCGTATCATCAGCGTAGTTATGAAAGGAAACTTTTCTTTCTAGAGCAAGTGGTGTACTGGTTTACGGTATACAGTTTTTGGACCGCATTTCCTAGACTTCCGCAAAAAGAGGGTGAACAGAAAATTCCACCCAAATAGGAAGACTGCACGAGAGAAGGAGGGCCGGCAGGGTGCACAGTGGAACCGGAACACAGAAGTAGGGGAGCAGGAAGGAGGATTGTAGGGGGCGGGACAAAGGGGATTGTGGAGAAGGTAGGATAGGCTGGAGTGGTCAGGGAGAGCAGGTGTGGCCTGAACGGGGGTGTAATGGGCAGGAGAAGATTGGACTTGAAATTGAGGGTTTGAGGTGCGTCCGGGAGGGGGCATGCAGACAGGGAGGACTGGGTTTGGTAGGGGAGGTGGAGATGGGTGAAGGTGGTGGAGTAGCCCTTGGGGGGTACATGGGGCTGAAACAACCCCAAAGGTGGCAAATCCCACCCATTGGAGGCCATGAGTGGATGTGGGAAGCCTCGGAGAAGGTGGAGCGGGAGGCGTATGCCAAGGGCATTCAGGGGATGAATCCCTCCCCGAAGGTGATAAATCCTGCCAATATGAGGCCGCTTCAAAGTAGCCTGAAAAAAGCTATCTTCAAACTTCAACTGGTGGGCTAATATAAAAAAAGGCAGTTTAAAATGCACATTAAATAAGAGTGGAAAGAGACATGACCCGTGCAGTATGCCACAGTTAACAATTTGGACTGGTTGTTGTCTATTTTGATTTTGGTGGATATGATACAAATAAAGTATTTAAGCTAGTCTTTGGGCACGTTCAACCATCCACCTCACTTCTGGTCAGGAGGGGCGAGTGGTTGATGGTGTTGAACATGGATGGTAGATCCAGCAGCAAAAGTACCACCCAATAGTTGAAGCAAGTTATCCTTAACATTTACTAATACAAATTCAGTGCCCCTATTTGGCCTGAAACCTGAGTGGGCATCACAAAATAACTTGTGCTTTATAGAAAAGACTGTGGTTGAATGGAAGTGCCCTTGTCTGTAGAAATGGTGCATTAGTGATGCCACGATAATTGCCACATTCTAGTAGGTCTACAGGTGACGTTTTTAGGAGAGGCGTGAATCAGGCATATTTGAGTGATCCAAATCAATTCAATGAGTGAGCCAAGTCAGTTTGAAAAAAAAGCTTTATTAATCCATAAAAGCACATTTCATTTACAACATATACACACTAGAGTGAGTGAGTCAGTGAGTGAGTGAGAAATGGAGCCCTATGCAAAGTAACAACTAGTTCTTCTGCGATTCTATAAAGATGTATGTGATATAGGACTCACAGTTGCATATAGTAGAGTTCAGTAGCTTTATAATGTGTTTGTTGTATTTGGTGGAAGCATTAGAAAACAGAAGCAATTCAAACACCCCATGAGGGTAACTTCCTTACACGAGGGAATAACCGGACCTGTAGGTTTAAGTAATTATAAATGTACTGCATACTCTGCTGCCAGAACACTAAGCACAGGCAGATAACATTAGCTAGAGTTCCTTTGCATGGTAGTTGGACGAAGATGGCCCTATGATCTGTCCAGTCCAGCAGCAACAATTGACTGTTTGTTGCAGTGTTACACTGTGGCGGAAACCAATTTAAGGTACGGCTCTCATTATGGGAAGCACTGTCGTCTCAATGAAGCCTAAACTCAGGATCTGCGTGATTTTTCTGTCGCGGAAAAGTCAGCGATGGAAAAGTTTGCATGAGAAATGTTCGAACCACAAAAGGTTTGCACATTTGCCATGCGAACACGCATTCAAAACCCCTACACACCCACACCCACAACATACCCACAACACTCCCCCACCCACACCCTCAACACACCCCCACCCACACCCCCAACATAAACAAACCCTACTTACCTTTTTTATGCGCTGAGTCCCTGCCGCGCCAGTTCCCTTTCACTTCCGTGATCGGCAACCGGCGCTGCAGGGTCCTTTTTTTTTCAGGAGCTGCAGGGGTGTCCTCCGCAACCCCTGCTCACAATACCACACAGTATATTGAGCGGGGTGTTGCGGGGGACACCCCCGCAGCCCGCGTTTTTTTTTCTTTCTTTCGGGTGTGCTGCAGGAATGTCCCCCGCAACACCTCGTTCACTATACCAGACAGTATAGTGAGCAGGGTGTTGCGGGGGACACCCCCGCAGCCCCATTATTTATTTATTTATTTATTTTGGGTGTGCTGAAGGGGTGTCCCTTATATACTTACCTACAATGCTACCACCAAAGGTTTGAGCTTTTGATGCTCGAACCTTTGGTGGTAGCATTTTTCGGACTTTTTGTACGGTCAGACCTTTTTTTCCGGTCTGATCGTACAATTCCTAAATTCAGGCCACCGATAATAATCATCTTATTTTATAAACCCATGAACGGCCTAGTTGTTTCCAGGGTCAGTACATAATTAAAAAGTTAACTTTTCTATTGTCTTCTATTGAGTTAGAGACTAAATATATCACATCCCAGGACAGAGGTGCCTGACCACAGCAATAATATCATGGATTATCTAAAAATAAGGGCTGCCCCCCATGTCCCTGCATGTTGTTCTGTCCTCCTCCATGATAAGTATGTATCTGGCTCCGCATTACAGAAGAGGGGAGCTGAATGTTAACGTTATTGCAACCAGGAATCTGGGTAATAAATCAAGGGTTTGAGTTAGAATAAAATCAGAGCTCTCTGTGGCATTGCACATCGCAACTAAAATCACAGAGCTATTAGGATACTGCAAAAGATGGTAGGTCTCTGATAGCTATGATACCCTTGGGGTAAGGCTTTCCAAGGTGGTGATGGTGCTGGAGAACTCATTAAACGCTATTACTTCATTTAGGCCGTTATCTTAGTCTCTAGACTATTACTGTCTTGGGAAGCCCAACTCTGTGGGTAGTGTTACTTAAATAAATTGTGTGGTGAACGCCAATCAGCCAGCCATCAGAGGTTAGACATAGGAAATGCCATTCTACAAGGTACAAACAGACTTGATTTACATTGTTGACAGTGACATGGAAAGTGTGATTAAAGTGTAAGTCAACTAACACTATCACAATCCAGCAATATGTCTGGGAGTGTTAGCAGTGAAGATAGCTTCAACGGCAGGAATGAGGAAGAATCGACAGTGAACACGGTGGCCATTGGTGGATCGTAGGGTAAGACTACCAATTTAAGGGGAAAAGAAGGGAAATAGAACCAAACACAGGAAGCTGGAATTTGACAGTGGGTGAGATAGTGTATACGTTTATTGAGGAAGAAGAAAGGACACAAGTTATAGTTAGAGTAGAGTTTATAAAATATTGAAGAATGGTAGAGTGTCAGAAGCAGTCAGGGAACTGGAAGAAGGAAAGCTAAATATTTCCGGAATAAACAGGGGATGGAAGGAGCAGAGGGTACAAGGATTTGATCAAGGTAGTTAGATGAGTGACTGTGGGCATGGCAGTGGCCCAGACCCTTCGGAAAAAGAAAGTGAGCTCTGGTTTTGACACTGGTACCTACAAAGAAAAGAGATACCAAAGTGCACCATAAGAACAGAGGAGAAAGAGGAGAAATCAGTGTGCAGAAAATATCTTTCTGAAATTGATGTACTTAGCAAAAACCAAGGCAAGGAGGTCAGAATAGTTCAAAGGGTTAGTTGAGTGATTAGTGGCAGCAGGTAAGAAGTTGATGAAGGGAACCGAGATATTGACAAGAGTGAAGGGATAGATATGTGATAAGATTAGATTTATTGCACATCAGGATTAAGGAGAAGTCAGGGTGCAGAGGTCTCAAATAGGTCAGAGGACGTATGGGATGTCCACCATCACCTCTCTAGTCATATGCAGTAATTGTCTCTTCTGGAGAGGAATGCACTTGAATTCTGCTTTTCATCTATAAAACCATTCGCATATTCACAAAGATCACTCTTCATGCATATTCCTAAGCCTTCGGGACCGAGGGCGAGTGTGGACACTTTCCTCTTCCTTTTCCAATGTTTTCTTTCTAGGTCTATGCTCTGCATCTATAAGTATTTGTCATATCAATATCAACAACGTTTGCTAATTTTGGTGCGCACCAAACCTTTCACTTACTGTTTCATTTTCAGAACAGTGTGATTAACATTAGGCTTATTCTCGGGGCTCTTCAGCCCACTGTTTGAGTACATAATAATGATTGTATGTGATGCACAGTTCTTTTTATAAAAACACCTGCACAACTAGCTAAAGGGAATAGAGACCTAAATTCAGCCCATATACCCAACAACAATTCCACTTGGAATGGCCTGGGCTTGATGCATGCAGCCCCTGGCCAACTAGGGCCCAGCTAGATAGGGCTACTTGACTGGCCCCTAAGGGAATCCTAGAGATACACTGGGGTTGAAAATCAAACATTTTATCTGATGCAGTGTATGTATTGTATGTATTGTGTAGGCTGAATGGAATGATGAAAAATAAAGACAGGAAAGGGCTGGGCTGGGAAGAACGGATTTCAGGCTTTTAAAATAGACAAAACCATTAGAGAACGGCAAGAGAAGGGTGGAATAACGAGGAAACAAGAGATGAAGAGAGAAAGAAAGAAGAGAGGGAGAAAAAAAAACAAAGCTCCCTGGGGGGCCATGACCTTCAGTGCCCCCCCCGGGGCCTTAACCGATCCGGGGCTCGGTTGAGTGTGTATGGCAACCCAGTGTGTGAACTGTGGGCCTGGGCTGCGTGGGACCAGACAGACCATGTAAAAGAAGTCCTGCCGGGCTGCGTCTGCCAGGTGGTCCGGGAGGTGAAGTGGGAGGCAGAGGAGGTCCGCCCTGCCCTTGTTGGGCAAGACTTGAAGAAAGCCCTGGGCACCCGGAGCAGCCAATGTGAAGGAAAAGTACCGAGCTGCCATGGCAGAGGAGTACAGGTGAAGCAGGGACACCGGTATGGGGGCCACAACTCCCCGAAGAACCTTCGTCCACCCCCTAAATCCCTGCGATGCAGTGCATGGAGGTGGGCCCATGAGGCTGAAGGCAGTGCCGCAGGTGCGTCAGTGACAACAGTGCCATCCCCATAGCAGGGTGGTGCAGTGGGGGGTCTGGTTGTGACGTGGCTGCCCCCCAGGCAACAGGGCCACCGTGATGAGTGAACTTAGCAATGGGCTGTGGCAGTGAAGTCGGGCAGTCCCCCCAAGGCCATTGGGGCCATGGAAAAGAACAGATTGTACTGTGGGGTCACAACACTGACAAAGGAAGGGCCCCACCCACCAGAAACTATAATAATTTGATATTTATAATAAGATATCTATTTAGCACTTTGATCCATAGCTCTTTGCATAGCACATATTTACATACATTCTTATTACCCAATCGAAATTGGTACTCACTTTATCGACCTTGGAATGATGAAAGGCTGAGTCGACCATGTCAGGATTTGAACCTGCGACCTGCAGATCAAAAACAGATCACAACAACAAGTTCTTAACCCACTGAACCATCTTACTTGCTTAACTAGTCATGAGCATGGGCTCAAATGGTGGACAGAGCCATCTAAGAAGATGGGGCAGCAGCCCCATGCCCCTCAGAACAGGCAAGATCACTAAATCAGTACAGACTCACTAAGGTACTGAGAAGGGGTGGCTGACTACAGCAATCACCCCTATGTGACATAATGTAATATATGTTTTGTATGCCCTGGTTTATTTGTATATTTATGTTTCTATGTAAGTGCATGCCTAGTATACATTGAGTTTTTATGATGGGGTTTACATAAAGGTTTGGTACATAGGTTTTGCACGAGTTATACAAATATTTAGGGATTGTGGGAAATGTTAAGTAGTCGAATGTTTATAGTTTGAATTATAAGGGCTAATTCAGACGAGGACCCTCATGTGAGGCAGATGAGGTAAGTGGCGGACAGCCTCAGGCCGTATAGGGGGTGCGACAACGGATTATGGCCATCCTCTGGCCTCATGCATCAATGGGTGGTAGAAGGTGTTAGGCAGGGGTCTGCTTTATCAGTTCCACCCTATGGGTCTCCCTGTGACCCCTCCCAAGAACACACATCAGGAGAACTTTAGAAGAGAATTATTAAAAAGATAGAACTGGTTAATACAAGGTTTAAGTATTTCTTATAAAAATAGAGGGGTCCCTGCGGGGATCCCTAAAATATCCACCTTGGTGTCTGTGTCCAAGTGAAGTAAGGTGTGATCTCAGGGTGCAGCCCTGTTAACCGTGATTTTATTTTGCAGGTGCAGTGCCCCTCCCCATCCGGCTGGCCTGGGGGGTGGTGGAGGTGGTTCACATGGGGCCTGTCCCTGGCCTTCGGTGATCAGGGGCTACCTGCAGATTGAACACTTTTTTTCTAGGGGAATAATGAGAAGTAAAACATTCCATATCGCATTGTCAGACTAGATTTAATTGCCAATATTAATACAAAACTTTATATATAATCACAGCTTCCATACAATTCTTTGTTTTTGCAGAACATGTTTTCCATGTGTATTTAAATATGAGCTACAGAAGTCTCATGGCAGTACCTGTCAGCCCAAAGTGCATCGCATTCATACTCGAAAAACACAGCAATTTGAGACACTATTACCTCATGGCAATATAAAAGCTGCACAAGAAGAGGAAGTGGGTCAAACACTCAGGAGTTAATCATTCACAATGACAGACCGGTTTTTTAAGACAGAGCTTTTTTCACTGTTTCTGATCTCAACTGGATATATCAGAGATGGTTATACATGGCCCTACTCTCCATAGTTTACTTAACATCTAGCAAGGAAGCCCTTTCAAGACCTTTTTTTTTACCAATCAAGGTATGCATAGAGCACGTTAAGTGTAAAGATGGAATCTGCAAAATTCGTACATGGCAATTACCGAGGGAGCAGTAAAACAGTCAGCAGAATGATATATTTTGCATTCTTTTGAATCCAGAACTGCCAGCAACTCACGGTACCGTATAAGAACAGAAGGGATACCTGACATTTCCCACATGGGACTAGCGCAGGTAAGAAGGGACAAGATAAAAGGTGTTGTCAAAGGAAAACACATGGGGTCATTAGGAGTGTCTGGTGGAATACCGGCAAGTGGAATTACTGTTCCCGCCGCCTGATATGTTGGAATTACCAGAGTATGACAGGTGACGGGAATGATGGTAAATCCCCATTGCATGGATTCCAATAGGACTCCATGGGGGGATTGCTGGTATGACCAGCACTAGTGACACTGGTGCTGATAGTACCGGCTGTTTTTTGCTGGTGGGGTCCATGAGTTACCTCCAACTCTTGGCTGGAGGAAAATCAGACCACCCCACGGCAAACTTGAACTCTGCTGGTCCGGAAACATGCAGTTAAATGGAATTACCGGCACAGTAATTCCGGGCCAGCAGAGTTATAATGAGGCCAATGGTATGTTTTTATATACCACTTAATTACAGGTTGGGATTGCAAGGAATATTTACAGCATAGGGGAAATAAAAAGATCTTCATGGGGTCAGTCATGTGATCATGAAGACTTTCTAAGTCCACCATGCCAGAAATGTTCCATGCATTCCCAAACAGTACATTGGTTTCATTAATAAAAAAATCAGAGGTATTTAAAATACCACATTTTTTACTGTTACCAGCATACTTGTAATGACGCTCAAATTGCCCTTGTAGTAGATGACTGGAGCTCATCCGGCATCTTAATTTCAAAAAGACATTTATCAAAACTATGGTATTGCGGACAATGGCTTTTGTTGTCCATTTCTATTTACACAAGAATTACAAAAATGACAGACAATTTTGATGCTGTTGGGAAGGCACACCGAATATCATCCTTTGAAGTGTGTGGGTCACATTCATTGCTACTTGCATACAGGAAGTGAGGTCAGAAATGTTGTAATAATATAACTGATAATCCAACCATCTTTCTTGTATAGTGGGCTTTCCCTAACCTTATAAGGCTGTGTTCCGAGCATCCTGTTTGCTACTTGGCTCTCCCCCACCCTCTGCCTCTGCTGTTCACCTCCTGTGCTCTGCCACCACTCCTTATATCATCTCCTGTCACCAACCCTTCCCCTCAAGAAGAAAGGCTTAATTTACCTACTTCTGCTCCAGCAACTTAATCAACTGTCTCTCCTTTGCCGTGTCACATAGACATCATGGAACTGGAGGTTGGCTACAACTCATCCCCCATTCCCATGTGGTAGCGAAAGCGGGTCCATCACAACGGTTTCCCCATTTCACCCGCTGTGCCCTTCCTGTGTTGTATTACATTCTGTTGCTGTTATGGAACCATGGCATTCTCGGGGGATTTCAGGAAAGTCAGTTGGGGCCTAGGTGACACGGGGAGAGCATGCGCCCACTGTATGGTGAATAAACACCTCTCCTGGACTTGCCTGCCCATGTCCTCTCCTTCGCCATCACCTCAGTGGGTCACTCGAAAACACCATGAGAGATAATCTGCGCAATTCCAGACCATTGTATACCCTTGAGTAGATGTTATTGCACTCCTTTAAAAGATATAAGGCACCATTTGCAGGGCCATCTTAACAGTTTTTATGGCATGGGGCATAGACAGCTTTGGCCCTGCCATCAAAACTAAGGTTCCCTTGCCGAAACCAACACACCCTGAAATTCACGTGCCCCATCCGACCTGCAAAATGAAGGGATTAATCAAATGGCCAATTGCGGCCCAGATAGCGCTCCTCGTTCCAGTGTGATCACTAGTTTGTCAGAGTTTTACTTTATGGCATCGTCTCTTACAAAGGTTGATTGTGCACATGGGACTTGACTAAATGTGCCCTGTAGGTTAGAACTACTTAACTTACTACTAACTTATCAGGCTTTCAGTGCACTCTCATTTCCATGCAGTATGTTGACCATGACAAACATGTTCTGTGTGGATCTATCTGGAGACTGACCAGCCATTTGTTTATCGGATTACTGTTTGAGTTAGGTGCTGCAGCATAAACAGTAATACACGAGCCTGTTATTCAAGCTAAAAAAGCATCAATGTTTGAATTGTCTCTGTTAAGGCAGTGCCAGGTTTGTTGTTGGTCAATAGATATGACATGATAGGTTATTTAGAACACGCTTAATACCAAGAGGTTTCTAAGCGCGGACCCGGGGATCGAACCTGTGGTGCTCCGTGTCGTCTTGTTTCCCAGGCGAGCACGTTGCCCATGAGCTATCCCCCCGAGGATGAAAGGTGGTGATCACAAGCATTGGTGCACCAGCCATCAAGTTTTCGATGCAGCAGGAAAGCAGGGCATTTGACTTGAAAGGTTAGTGACTATTCTTCCCTAGATTGGCATTTGGTTACTTGCTGGTTCATGCTTGCTGAAGGATTGTTGACAAAAGCACAACCTTATGGACTAGAGACTCAGATGAGTTTTGTCTCAGAGCTCCAGTCACAGGGTAGTGCAGGTAAATATAGGGATCATCATGGCGAAGGTCATATATGTCATTACTTGCAAAACCAAAATAACACTCCTCACGTCCATATTACTTTCCGCAGCTGCACTAAATTTTGACGCCTTTTTATTCCTCCTTGTCATTGTTTTTTAACGGAAACAAATACCAGAATTAGATCAGAGATCAATATTAACCCTTTTAAATCCTCTCACCACCCAACAAAGGATACACAGAAATGCACATGGCTGGATTGAAAATGGCATATGCAAGGTTGCTCATCCTCTGACTGAGAGAGATCGCCTACATTTATTTTACCTGTTCATGTATTTAAAAAGCCTATGGACCTCATTATGAGTCTGGCGGTAGCCGTGCCAGTAAATCCGGCATGGCTGCCGCTTGAGTCATTTTTTTCCAGTGCCCGGCAATAGGGACCTACCGGGGCATTACAGCCCTGGTGGTCCCGGTAACTCCCTATTGCTGGGCACCAAAAGAATTACTCCCCATTCCCATTCGAGTCCCATTGGACTCAATGGGAATGGGAAGGACGGATGCACCGGCACCATTCGTGAATGGTGCCGGTGCATCCGTCCAGGTCTGCGAGCGGGTGCCGTTCCGCCGGCCAGGTCAGACCTGGCGGGTTGAAAGGCACCCGCCTGCAGACCTTGTAGGTTGCCGGTCCAGTATAAACAGTGCCAGTAGCTTACCTGCACCGTTGTTACCGGACTGGCAAATTTGTAATGAGGCCGTATGTCTTGGGAACAAAACTGCGCTGCTGAATGCACCTGCAGACACAATCGTCCCAATGTTAGCACTTAGGTGCAACGTGTTAACATTAACCAATGCTCCGTGGTGCACGTAGTTGTCAAGGAAACATATTCACAACAGCCTTGAAGGAATGACAGGTACCCTACATGATATTATACTGCTTGCACACTCTTCTAGATTTACAAAAGATTTCTATGGCACATTATTTTATCTCAAAGCTAATTTGTTGACTGCAATAAAGTTTTGCCGGCCATTGCACAAAGTACAGTGGATCAGCAAACAATGAATTCTCGCATTACAGTCTGTTGTGCCACGTATCAGCCTTTTCCGCTGTAAAATCTATGTGTGAGGAAGATAATTGCAGTCGGCAGGATTGAAGCAGAAGTGCAGGATAATCCCATACCAGAAGGCAACCCTTTACCCGGGAGCTGCCTACCCAGCATTCTATGTTTAATAGCAGGGAAGAAAGGCATATTTTTTCTTTTAAATAAATAATTAAACCTTGCATGTAGGTTATCATCACAGATATAGGAGTAGAATAATAATCTGTTACCTCATGCAAAGTGCTAATTTTATATTTCTGGACGATTCAAGACCAGAGTCCGGAATTGGTAGGGCCAACATCATACAACTCTCCTAAACTTAAAATACATAACAAAAAAATGCAGCACTTTTACTAATAATATATTAACCCCCATAGTGGCCTAAATGTGTAGAAATTAGGTTTGGGATGGTAGATGAAGAGATGGATATTTACCTTAAGCCTTCAGAAAAGTTAAACAGAGATAGAGGTGGATTAGATACTAGATATTTGAAAACTAAAGAACATGTGGGCCCCAGGGCCAGACAGACTTTCCAATCTACCTTTCAGATATAATCCAGAAATATTGGCGAATATGTAAACCCAATTATTTCCTTAGATTATTACGCCACAAACAGTTCCTATATCATGAAATGAAGCCATTGTAATTACGGTCTGCAAGAAAGGGGTGACGCTTGATCCAATGATCTACAGATTGCTTACATTATTACATGTCCCGGGGAAAATATTTGCCACTTTGGTCCTGGAGGACCTCCACGTTTGGGCTAGTGAAGCCAAGATTCTTGGTGCCCGTCAAACAGGATTTAGGAAAGGCTGTAGTACCGCACATAACTTCTTAATGTTGAGCATATTGAAAGTTAGAGCTTTAGAAAAAAGGAAGTACACCAGTGTATGCCTTCTTTATTGATTTTGCAGCGTTTGGTATGTTTAACCGCGGACGATTGTGGGGAAAGCTAGTCCGGTGGAAAATCCCAGCAGGGCTATTAAAGACATTAATAAGACTTTATAGTGAAAATTCGGTGCAAATCAGATTGAGCAGAATGGGCAGAAAAAAATGTGCACAGTACGTGGTTTAAAACAAGGAAGTGTATTGTCGTCCATGCTGTTCAATCTGTTTATTGCTGATTTGCCAGAAATATATGATACAATCAAAATTTCCCATCCAAGGAGAAACTCACATACCATGGCTGGCATTCGCTGATGATGTCATAACCTTGGATCATACTGTGGTGGGACATACGAGATGTATTCAGGCTATGCATAGTTATGCAGTGATAAACAAGCTCCAAATTAATCTGAAAAAGACTAAGATTATGATTTTTGGTAATAAGCAAAAAATACATAAAATGGCCATTTCTTATCTGTGTACAATTGAAGTGGTCCATTCGTATGCGTATTTAGGAGTCAACACTGCAGATGGGAATAACCAACAGCATTACAAGATAGCAGAAAGCTTCGAGCAATGACTAAACTGACAGCAATTACACAAATTGACACCATATCAGCAGGTCCTGGTTTATGAACATACTTGATGGGCTTGAGGCTACTTTGGAGGAGTGTGATAGCGGGCTCAATAGGCTAGAAGGCAAATTATGGAGGCGATTTCTGAGTCTACCTCAATGTACTTCTATCCACGATTTAAGATTCGAACCGGGATTCTCTGACTACACTGTTGGTGATTAGGAGACGCATGTTACACATTAAGATGAATAAGGACTGACCTTCGTCATCAATCATGGGCAAGGTACTTAAGAAAGGTAATCACAGCACCCTTATGAAAAATGGAAAATAAAATGACATTTTTATTAGTTTATTGGATGGTCAATTTACTGAAACAATGACTTTTTTGTCTGAAAAGAAGAGTGGCTCAGAAAGCCAAACAATGGGAATGGTGCCAGAATAGTAATCATGTTGCAAAGCTGAAATCTTTAGAGACTTATTCCAGTTTATCATTCAAATTTATTAAAGTACCACAATATTTGAAACTGTTTCCCTCTGAGAAATTGGGAAGATGCTTTTTGCTGCAACGGTTACATTTAGTGCCTACTCTGGAGTTTTCTGGGCCCAGGATATGACCAGGTGAAGGATAAAAGATTTTGCAGATTGTGTAAATTAAAATCACTTAAAGAAACTGGCCGCCACCCAGAGGCGTTGCTAGGGGGGGCTGAGTGAGCTATAGCCCCGGGTCTATTGGTTGTAGCCCTGGATAGAAGCTCAGGGGCTACAACCAAAAGGCTATAGCTAGCCCCGAGTCCCGCCATTCCCGACATTAGTTTAGCCCCTGATCTTTTCCAGACCTAACAACACTTAACGGAATACAATACTTTGAAAGAATTACGTGAAATATATCTAGAGAGATTTGTTCATTTTAAAGAGACTCTTAAGACCAAAGGGTTTTGGATCCGTGGTCTCCCGGGACCACAATTATCATTGATCATAGACATAACTAGCTTTTGGCAGACCAGTGAATGTAGATTGGGGAAGAATGCGATATTTGTTGATGGATTAATGCTGATGTAAAATTTGCTGTTTTAATGTCTGGTACTAAGAGTATATGTTGTTTATTCATTGTGTGAAAAGTGTATATGAAACTGTAACACACGTTAATTTTTAAAAAATGCAGCCCAATCATGGTTCATTACCCTATAAACAAGCATTGGCAATGCCAACAGTTTGGACTTTTGTGTAGGAATGGCAAAGGCATTAGCCAGGCACTGCCGTAGTTTAAAAAAAAAACTTTTTATTTCATACACTCTTATGGTTAATTAAAACCTTATGCACGAAACAGACATACAAAATATTCATCAATTATTCTGTAAAAAAACATAAATCATCATATGAAAAGCTAAAAAACATGCAATTAAAAAAAGATTTCTCCCAATTAATGGATATTAACAATGATGAATATACAATTATACAAGATATAGCAGAAACATACAAATGTAATAAGAAGAATCATTAAAATCACTGATCTCCCAATTACAATCCGTCCTTAAAAATGATTTTCCAGATAAAATACAGAGCCTTCTGTGCTGGCTGCGCAGGCTCCCCGGCCCTGCGGAGAGTGAGCTACTGGGCCCAGAGACGGTACGGCATGACCATAGCAAATGCACTTCTCGACAATGACACTGAGCATGTTATGAGGATCTATTAGTGAGTACGAGTTCGACCCGTCCCTGGATCACACTAATTAATATTGGTGAAAGAACTGGGCATCGAAGAGTACCTGCCAGCATGGCAGGCACGCACTGAGACCCAGCAGCTGTGGACAAGATCCCCGAGTTAAAAAATAACAGGGTTGCCCGGCGATCCCTTCTATGCACATTTTAGGACATGGTGAGCCTTTACCCAGTGGGCCCAATGCTATGCCCCACTGGTAACACAGGCCCATATTTGGTTACTCCGGAGTGAGAAATTATACGGCAAGCAGGTATCACACAGTTATGACTTCCTTCTCCCTGTCTGTTTTTTGCATACACATAGCACCATTGCAAACACCCATCTCCACTGGGTGCTCTGCATATTGGGCCTCCAGCAACCCTTCCAACAATTTCGTATCCTTCTATCCACACAGAATTCATTGTGCACCAATTAACCTTCTGGGATCCCACTACCTCTTTGGGATCCGTGTGATGACTCATGCTGTCCAACACCAAGCCTCTCTGTGATCGAATCCGAGTAGTTGGGATACATAGCACCGGCAGGTAAGACCTCAACCTGGTACTGTGAGGATAGATCTACAATTACAGTGCCCAGTAATCAATGACACATCATAAACTTACTACTGGAGATTTCTGTACCCCCCACAGGGTCCCCTACATGGAGCCCTGATGAAGGCAGGCTTGTTTCACTCTAACACCGCCGAAACGTGAAGGAAACTGGGAATACCCGATCAAGTCTGTTCCCGTGTTTACAGACCCTGTTCAGTCAGCATCTGCCATGTCGGCAAAGATATCTTTTATCCTATGACCCTGGAACATTCATTGTTCAATTGAAATTATATCCTTTCAAGGAAGCCTTTGAAACCCCCCTGACATACCAGTGCAGGAGATCTATTGAACCTTGAGCCTGTACCTAAGCCAAAATGGCTAAATCTATAGTGTGAGTTCATAGGCACTTTGTTTTTCTCCTATCTAATACAAAGTTATTCTGTATTTAATTACATGTGTCGATGAAGTAACAATCGGTACCTGCACATTACTATGCACACCACTTGTGTCAATGGAGTAATAATTGACACCTACACGTAATCCTGTACACTATGTAATGTTTTCTTATTGTATTTTTATATGATGTCACTGCAAGTTGTTATTCTTTATTTGTTTCTTTAGATATTTATTATGTCACATTTGTCTACCAACATATTTTATATGACTACATGCTAAAGAAAATAAATATTTGTTTCCTAACAATTAACATACAGACACAGTGAGTGGTTATTACCTCCAGATTCATGCCTTGGATCTCTAATTCATGACACCACACTTTAAACTTGTGGAAAGACCTAAAACTCTGCATCTGTCCCCCTCAATATCATGTTTTGTTCGAAATATTGTTAGTAAGGGTACAAATATTTGTTTATATGTTGTCCATATTTGGTTAATCCCTTGATGCAATAACTGTGGTGGCATATGTCACATATTTTTAGAGGGCCGTGGGGGCTATAGGAACTGCTGCACTTTTTTCAAGACCAGGATGTCAGTGGAATGGTGTGGCAGGTGTGACCGGCAATGTGGGGTTGTTACTTACTGTTGGCTGGCAGAGCATTGCAACAATAATGCGGCCGATGCACTGGGCACACAGGGCCTTAACACTGCGGACAGGAACATATAACGGGGCCTGGAATCTGTCTTGTGGTGGTGGGTGCTGCATCTGGGCGTAACACACCAACTGCTGCACCCACATTGATTTTTGGTGGGTCCTCTTGGGCTGGTGGTGGCCTTACAGGTTGGGTAATGTTAAAATGCACTTGGTGAGATTTTTCATGTTCAGGGTAAATAACTGTATGTGTGTCTAGATAATGCAGATATGCAGACATGGCACACTCGGGTGGGCTGACACAGTTGGTAACTTTTCTCAGCTGGAACATTAGGGGCTTGGGTAACCCAGTAAAGGCTCCAAATGTCAGGGCGTATGCCAATAGGAAAGGGTCTAAAATCCTGTTCTTGCAGGAAATGCATGCTTTTGATCGGCAAGCTCTCAGTATTGCTGTGAGTTGGGGCTCTCATTGCTATTACACATCATACTCCACGAATGCGAGGGGAACCCTTATACTGTTACACCACTCATTACGGTTCATACATCTGGACACCACGGTGGACCCTGGGGGAAGATATGGAATGGGACACAGTCTACTACATGGGAGGGAGCTCCTTTTGTTAAACATGTATGGTCCCAATATTGATGATCCAGAGTTCTATGGTAGAATATTTGTACTCTGTGCTTCGCACCCACTGCCGGAGATTTTGATTTGAGGTGACATGAATATGATTTTGGATACAACATTGGATCGCACTGGCACCTCTAATTGTTTGCTGAGCAAAGCGGTGCAGGTTCTCCTTAGTGGGGCATGGGCACTGGACCTCTTGGATGCATGTCTCGGGAGGATAGCTCAGGGGCAACGTGCTCGCCTTTGAAGCAGGACAGGATCGATTCCCAGGGCCACGCTTAGAAACCTCTGGGTATTAAGCACCTTATAAATAACCTATCACATCATATCATGGAGAATGCTCCATGGCACAGAGGCTATACGTTCTACTCCTCTGTACATGTGGCTGGTGTCTGCCTCGTTGCTTGGCGGAGTATTCGAGGGCTTGATAGTGCCCTGCACTCTCTCTGACCACTCCCCTGTTCTTTTAACCATGCATTTCACGTCAGATACAGACACATGTCCACATTGACGATTCAAGCCAGATGCTCTGTTGGACCCAGTATTTTCCCTAAATTTGCGCAATCAAGTAACTTCTTACTTTGACTACAACGTAGGCTCAGTGGCATTGGTTGCGACACTCTGGCAGGCATTTAAGGTGTATGTGAGGAGGGTGGCCCTGACAGCAGAATTTGTAATCCAAAAAATGCTTGAGGAAAGACCTGGCGGCAAAAGAGGCGGAGCTGCAGATTCTGCAACAAAGATGAAAACGGTGCCCATCGCTAGATCTGCATGGGGAAGTTAAGATCATCTTGGATGTCTTCAGAGAAATAGCACAGAGGGAAATTAACTATATGGATAGACTGATCCTTGCGAGGAAATATGGGGAAGCAGACAGACCGGATCGTACACTGGCCCATCTGATCAAAGCTGGTAATGGTAGCTCACATATTCCATACATTAAAAGGGCACATGGGTCGACGGCATACACTGATGCCGAGATTAACAGCATTTTTTATGACTTTTATAATGCCCTGTATCAACCTAAGGGGAATGTCCCTGCTCGTGAAACAGGACACTATCTGAATGGGATACCAACTACCTTGCTCTCTAGGGAGGCAAGCGATTCTCTTGAGATGACCCTCACGATTGAGGAAATTAGTGCGGCCATACTTGACCTGCCAAGGAGTAAGGAGCCTGGTTCATTCAGTTTGGGCACTGAGTTTTCCAAAGAATATTGCGCTCTACTGTCCCCATACTTGTAACACTGTAGGAGGAGGCGGTGGTACTGAAAGGGGTGCTACCCGAGACAGTTCATGAAGCAGTCATACTGTTACTCAGGCCGGACAAGACGGTAGACGATTGTGGGTTCTATAGACCAATGTCTCTTATTAACACATGTGCAAAAATCTTCACCAAGATGCTGGCTTCCAGACTGTCCCCGCTTATGTCATACATGGCTCACCCAGATCAGTCAGGATTTACCCACGGCATTGAACAACAGGTGACTACACAACATTATGGCACAGACTCGACGGGAGCGCCAGGCTGTGGCTGTATCTTTAGATATGCAAAAGGTATTTGACACTGCTTAATGGGTGTTGCTTTTTCAGGTTCTAATCAATCACAGATTTGGGCCTAGATGTATCTCATGGGTTAGTTTACTTTACGACTGGCCTTTGCCATGGTTTGTGCCAATGGGAGCGACTCACCAGTGCTACGCTTGGGCTGTGGAACCAGGTAAGGGTGCCCTTTGTCCCCACTGCTTTTTGCATAAGTGATTGAACCACTAGCGGATCTGGTGAGGGTCAAGCATTATTGCATGGGTATTCGGCTGGGTGGGCAGGTGGATGTCATATCGCTTTACACAGATGACAGATATCATACATCAGCGACCCGAAACATAATCTGGCAAGCATCATCGACACAATGACAGCATTTGGTCATCATTCAGGCCTCTCCCTCAATAAAAGCTAATCCAAAATATTCCTTCTGACCGCCGACAGACAGATGCCGAATGATTCTGCAGGACCACACACTCGATAAAGTACTTGGGGATAGTGATAACCTATTCATCTGGATTGACCAAAGAGCTGAATTACAGGGTGTACATGACTCATATGAAAAGGAGGTTGCAAAGGTGGAGTAATACGCCGATGTCGCTGGCAGGGCGACTATCCCTAATAAAGATGGTAGTTGTGCCTAAACTACTCTATATGTTCCACAATATACAGCTGTCCCCAGGCTGAAAATTCTTCGATAATTCACAGCGCTATGTACCTCCTACGTCTCGGCTAGCAAAACGGGCCATTTGAAGTGAGCACATCTGGCCCATCAGTACGAGGATGGCAGGTTTCGTGCCGCTGACCTAGAGCTGTATTACTTAGACGCACAAATACACTATGCAACTTACTGGTCGGTGGAGGGCTCAACTCTACCCCATGTCTGCCTAGAACGTGCACTGGTGAGCCCGAAACCATTGGTGTCGCTACTGGCTGGCAGTGCGTACTGGCCCACACATCCATTAGACCCTGTCGGGGCAGCTTGGGGAGTGTGGAAAAGGCTTATTGAGGGGATCAAGCCACTATCTCTGTACGATAGGCGTCTCCCAATATGGGGGATGCCAATTATGTCTCCCACAGCAGATAGGAACATTGCAAAGGTTCGGAGTGCAGCTGGTATACTGACTGTGAGTGACATGTATGTGGGTGGTCGATTTGTACAATGGGAGGATTTCAAAGTGGCAACAGGGGATGGCTCATTACATGTGCTACATCATCTTTGCATGAAGGCGGCATGACAGTCCCAGTGGCTAGTATTTCCTGGTTAACCTCCCACACATGCATGCCTATCGTACATTCTGTCTGCATCCCCTGTTGAAAAAAGGTGTTTCTGCGCTGTAAAAGTTGGCACAAACTATGGATGAGCAGCTGGAGCGGACGATTCATTCTAAATGGTCTCACGATCTCCAAGTATAGATAACAGACGCACAGTGGAGGGCTATGTGTGATTTGTCAAAGGGTGTGTCCTTGAACTCTCGATATAGGATAATACATTTTAAAATCCTCAGTAGGTTGTACTTTTCCCCGTCGATACTAGCCCGGTTTCAGGCTGACGGGTTGGGTGTGTTCCCCAGATGTAAGGGAGAGAATGCAACGCCGCTGCACATGCTGTGGTCCTGTCCCAAACTACATGAATATTGCTGTGCTATCACGGACACATTGATCGACACACTGGGTCAGCAGCTGCATATATCATATATCAGCGTTTGAGTGTATATTGGGTTACACAGAGAAAATGGAGGTCACCAACCGTAAGATCCTAAATGTTGGCTTGCTTCTTCCCAAAAGAGTGATACTGATGAGATGGAAGCACAGTACACTGGCTAAGCATGAACAGGCTTGACCAATGTTACATGGGCAAATGACAAAGAAGAACGGTATATTACAGTGATGCTGAGTACCGGCCGTCCTAAAGATATTTGGACTTGTTTTCGTGCATTTCTGGCCAGGGATAGTACTGTAAATGCCGCTTTTCTTCTTTATGTCACCCTGAGACCCACTCTTACGTATGCACCCTAACACAGTTTCCTTACTTTTGTCAAACTGTTGATTTGATATTCTTTTTTCCTACAATGCGACCATATTGGTCTTCCTGTAGTACGCCAAGTGGCAATAAATAAAAGGTAAAACATAAAATCAATTTATTGAGGATTTTCCCAGATAGTGCCTTTTCATAGAATGACAATGTTGGCCGATTCACAATGGGTAGCCACAAATATGGATAAGTATCAAATACATCCAACGGTACATCATAGACCCCTCAACAAAATAGAATCTTTTTCTTTTTCCGTGGATGCGGGCCAATAATCACCACCTTCGATTTTTTGAGGTTGATATTAAGATTATTCTTCATGGCATAATTATGTTGGGCTTCGAGGGATCTTTGTAAGCCTGTGGGGGTCTTATCTAATACAACAGTATCATCCGTGTATGAAAGCCACCCAATCCCTACACCACCAATCTTATGGGGGAAACTGTGGGCACCATGAAGTGCAAGATCCATGTCAGCCACGTAAAGGTTATACAAAACAGGGGCGATAGTCTCAATAGGGCAAGAGAGCCTCCCATATCAAGATGAACCACCACCATAGTGGCTGTGTACATGGATTTAATAAAATGTAATAAAAACCGGCAAATACCCCATCCCTGCAAGTTCCCCCACAACCTGTCACGATTGACGCAATCGTTGGAGTAATCTATGTAACAAAGATACAAATCACACCCTGGATTATGAAGAGTATCTGCAATAATGTAGTGCAAGGTACAAATGTTGTCCAGCGTGCTGTAACCAGGCCTAAAGCCCGTATACTGGTAGGAGAAGAGTGTGTTAGTCATAAACCCTATATTCACGTCTGCCAATGAACGGGTGCTACACATTGTGCTACAAGAGTCTAGCATCGCTAAAAGACGGTAATAAGAGGGTAATGTTTGATCGCCCTTTTAAAAATAGGAATTAAAGTGGACTGCCGCCAACTATTAGGTACAACCCCGTTTTCCCAAATGGAGGTAAATAATTTGAAAAGCAGGGTGGCCCATTTTTCAGGATTTCTCTTGAAGACAGCATTAGCGCGCCCATGGGGCCAGGGTGCTCTAGACGATTTAGGATTATCATTTGCCCTCAGTATGTCATCAGGTTTGAAAGGAGGGTCAATGGCAAGACCTACGATAGAAAGAATCAGATGAAAGAGTTCCATGCTTTCAACAAAGTACAGATTACTAACATAGGCAGCCCAATCAGCAGCAGAGATGGCATTGCTTCTTTAAAATCATCCTCAGAGAGGTACTGCCTGTAAAGGTTCCCGAACCTCTTGGAGTCCTGCAATCTAAGGAGCCTGAAGGTCATCCTCCAATTAGCATTAGTAACTTCCTGTCTATGAAACCGGAGCCAATTTTTAATAGAGCATTCGCAAAGTGGACACAAGTCTGGCCCTATCGGCCCAGCACAGTGAATTCGAGAGTTGAATCCTTTGAATGTCCCTCTCCAGAGTTTGTTTCCTAGCTTAAATGACCACATCATTTAAAGTGTTGCACTTTTTACCAGTAGACTGTGTAATCCTTCATTTTGAAAGAGTTAATAAAAGTGCGTTGAGTATGTCAGGAGCTGTAAACAGATTATCAAATGAATCGATTTTGGAGTCTGTCCACAAAAGCCTATTACCACTGCTATTAATCTGAAGATTGATATTCCTCAGCAGGGGAATATATTGTTCCCTGTTTCTAAATGCAAGTTTCACAACGACATGGCTGCTAAGGGAAGTGTGCACTGAGCTAAAATCGTTCAAATGCTGCCAGAGTCTACTACTCACAAAGATGTAGTCTACCCGAGAGGAGACCACACCATTTGACCAGTTATTCCAATTTGTTCCAATTTCAGGGTTAGTGGGATTGACAAATCCAAGGCGAAGCTTTTAAACAACTCAAGCCATCAAATACCATTGGCTAATTGAACGTTCCTCAGGCATGGGTTCAAAGTATTTACTAATTCTAAGGGACGAGTAAACTCATATACTCCACATGTTTCATTCCAGTCATTAGTTACTGTGGTTGCCAAATGACAATACAAACTAAAGTCACAGACTACCACCATTTCCGATTTGGGAAACTCTTCCAACCAGCTCCCAATAATACTCTCTATGACGGTGAGGGCTGGATCCATCCCTGTCTTTCCCGGAGGTAGGTAGACGTTGATGATAAGTAACACCCCCAGAGGATCCCGACCAGAAACAACAGCACATAACACAAAGGGGGAGCTCTCAAATCTGCAATACTCACGTAAAGTTAAAGACGTTTTTACCCCTATGCAAAGACCACCTGAGGGGCGCTGTAAGATATTATAGTCCATATTATAGCCGTCAACCAATATTTTACCACTAACCCAGGTTTCCTGTTGGGCAAAAATGTCACAAGTAGGAACTGATGCCCCCCTCCTCCCCCAAACTGAGAAATTAACGAAAACCCCTAGAATTCCATGACATCAGAGCAATGCCCACCTCCCCAATTATACCTCATTCTACATTGCCCTCTAATCTCTCAGAGAACCAGGATTCTGTTGGCCTATTCCCATTAGGGCCTTGTTTAAATTACCATGGGCCTGCAACAAGCTCAGTCTCTCAATACAGTATGGATGCCCACCCAGTAAGTATTTTTTACATACAACAATATTGAAGTCCCATTTCAGTAGTGGTGCAGCAAAAGACATCACCAAGTCCACAATAATGGGCGACATAAATTCCACTACAGCCCACATTTCTTTTTTTGTTTTTTTAACTTTTTTTTATTTGACTTGACAACACACGGAAAAACAGAGGGGGCCACACGGCACCAGCAGCGATTACAAGAAACATACATCTTCACCAGTATACCTTGAATTATCTATGGGAGAACGGGAGGTTCAGATAACAGACAGAGCATTGACATTTGAGTCAAAGGAGACACAGGTCACAGAGTGGTCACATTATGAAGAACAACCTGGAGAAGAATGAACAGAGTTTGAAGGAGAAGCCATGGAGGATATGTAATCACGGAACCTTCACCAGATGTCTCTTGGCCTTGCATGTGGGTGCTGATTGCGCACCAGGCCTCTTCCGTGTCATGTGCCCATGTAATTGTTCTAAGCCATTGTGTGTAGGTGGGTGCCTTGGGCCGCAGCCAACATAACAATATGCAGCGGACCGCTAGCAACATAAAGAGACCCGCCAGTTTCTTCGAGTCACGCCCCAACTGGGGAAAGTCATGGAAGAGACAATGCAGTGGGGTGGGGGCAATAGTGTGCTCCAATATGTCCGATAACGTGGAACAGATGTCCGACCAGAATTGGGTCAGGTAAGGGCAGTGCCAGAGCATATGGATGTAAGTTGCTTGATCGTGCCGCACCTGGGGCAGTTGGGAGGAGAGTCACTGAACACACGATGGAGTCTCTTAGGTATATGATGATACCTGTGCAGTACCTTAAATTGCATTAACTTAAATTTTGAGCTATAAGACACATCATGGATGCGAGCACACATTCGGGACCACCTCTCGTCAGTGATCTCAACCTCAAGATCCTCCTCCCAGCTGCGTTTCAACTTAGTAAAAGGGGGGCTGCTCTAGCCTGCAATAAGGAGTAGAGTCTCGACACCTTTCCTTTGAAGGAGGAATAGGAACAGAGCTCTGCAACTATGGATTCATCAGGCGGTAGCGTGGGGAAATCAGGGTATCTGGATTTGAAGTTCCTCCGGAGGGAGGAGTATTGTAGCCACGCTGTGGGCCGACGCTTGAGGAAAGGAGGGAGTTCAGACCACTCAACAAAGTTGCCCTGCTTGTATATATCGCGGGGCGTCAGGAAGCCAGCGTCAGCCCAGAGGGATACGATAGATCGCGGGATGGGTGGGACATCAGGGAAGAAGTTCCATAGCGGCAGGTCCCCATGGAATGGGTGTGGTGTATCGACCATAGCCCAGAGTTTGGCTAATGCTAAGGATGTACTAGCTACGGGGTCTGCAGGGTCAGGGTCGGGATGTATGGGTTTGGGTCAGGGTCGGGATGTATGGGTTTAAGGATAAGGGAGCCAACCACCTGGTCAGAAACTGTCAGTTTCCCCAATCGAACATGTGGGGGGGTCGGTGGTGTTGAACCAATGAGAGGAAAATTGGGATTGAGCTACCACCCAATATCTAGTGAAATCTGGGGCATTAAACCCGCCTAATTCCTTGGTGGCGGTCAGCGTAGAGAATTTGAGGCGGACTGCGCCTGAGTGCCAGAGAAAGGTGTTACTGATATGACGTAGTGATTTGAAGAATGCATCCCCTGGCCATATGGGCAGGTTGGTGAAGCGATAAAGAAGTTGAGGTATTACTACCATTTTAAGTTTTTCAATCCTGCCTGCTGGGGAGCCTAGTCTAGCTGGAAGATTTTGTGGCCAGGTTCTTCAGATAATTCTGGTAATTGTCCTCACGCAGCTGCGACGTGTGCCGGGAAACTACCACCCCCAGGTAAGTGATGCTAGATTGAGACCAGGTGAATCCTCCCAAGTCCAAGGTAAGTTGTGTGGAATCTGTAAGTGGGAATAATATAGACTTGGAACAGTTCACTTTCAACCCAGAGATGTCTCCAAATCGGGCGATGTCCGCAAGGATAGGAGCAAGGTTGGTTTCCGGGGAGCGGATGTACAGGAGAGCCTCATCAGCATAGAGGGAAACTATATCGGATTGGCCCGCTGTGCGTAATCCCCTGTGAGAGTGTAACTGGCGAATCATGTCGGCGAAGGGTTCAATGGCAATGGCGAAGATTAGCGGGGAGAAAGGACATCCCTTTCGCGTCCCTCTGGATATCTGGAAGGGAATGGAGCACCTGTCCTCTGTGCGAACTCTAGCCGAAGGGGCGGTGTAGAGTAGCTTAACCCAGGTTTGGAAGTTAGGGCCAAATTTACATTTCTCGAGAACACGCCAGAGGTATTTCCACGAGACCTCCTGCATGTCCAGAGGGGCCGTTACTGCCTGTGTGGTTGGGTTGACCCTGCTGATCACATTAAAGAGCCTTCTTAAATTTAGGGATGTGGACCTTCCCGGGACAAATCCTGCCTGGTCAGGGTGGATAATGTGGGGCATGAACGGTGCTAAGCGGTTGGCCAGAAGTTTAGCGTATATTTTAACATCACTGTTAATCAATGAGAGGGGTCGGTATGAGCTAAATTGGGCAGGGGGTTTGAGGAGGACTGTTATCAATGCCTCACGAAGGGAATGAGGAAGTATACCCCTTTCACATGACTCCTCCCATAGAGCCAGCAGGTGCGGGACCAGGAGTGTCTTGTATTGCTTATAAAATTCCATGGGGAGTCCATCCAGACCGGGGGCTTTACCTGACGCCAACGACTCAATGGCTTCAGTGAGCTCTTCGGTAGTAATGGGCCGCTCCAGAGAGATGCCAGCCTCATCGGACAGGACTGAGAGAGGAAGACAATCTAAATAGGAGTCGATTTCTGATATAGGGGGACCATCAACTTCTGAGTACAGGGAGGTGTAAAACGATAGAAATTCAGAGTTGATGTCCTGTGGGGAAGTGGCCAGTGAGCCGTCAGACCTCACTATAGCTGGAATATTGGGGGCTCCGAACTCACGACGGAGCAGCCTTGATAGCATACGGCCAGGGCGATCTCCCTCCCCATATTTCCTTACCGAATGGGGGGAGTCCAGGAATTTGATCTCTCGTTCCGCAAGGCTGTGAAACTTATCCAGTTCCGAGCCTAGTGCTGAAAGAGTGGTTGGGGAGTGATCTTGAGCATATTGGGTCTCAAGGTTGGCTAGGGTTGATTCACTAACGGAGATATATGCTCGGATTCCCTTTAGAATGCCACATCCCTTGGAAATGGCGATACCCTTCACATATGCTTTAAAGGATTCCCAAAGTATGGCTTGTGTTGTCACAGGTTTCAAGTTAGGTAGCAAAAACCTGATCTAGAAGTGCATGGGGACTTATCCTCCATTGTCTCGTTCTTTCGGCGTCCGGACCCCAGTTTAGTGAGATAAGTACTGGTGAATGGTCTGATAGTGTTCTGGGAAGGATAGCCTGGTGGGACAGGGACCTGACTAGCTTGTAAGTTATGAGCCATCTGTCTATTCCAGAGTGAGAATCATGGACTGAGGAATAAAATGAGTAGGTGCGGGACTCGGGATACATTAGCCGCAAGGCGTCTACTAATGCCAGTCGAGAGAGCATTGTAAGAATGGTATAGGCTGCTTTGGAGAGTTGGCGAGGTCGCGAGTCAGACCTGTCTAGGATGACATCAAATATTGTATTAAAATCACCTCCTCATATAATCGGGATTAGGGGGAAGATTGAGGCTAGGTGTAGATAGAAGTCAGGATCGTCAACATTCGGGCCGTAGATGTTCAGGATGGCTACCTCCTGGTGTTGCAGTGTGCCGATGGTCAATACATATCTGCCCAGGGGGTCTATACTCGAATGGTTACACACGAATTTCAAGCTTCTGTGAATTAAAGTGAGTGTGCCGCGGCTTTGTGTGGAATAGTTAGTGTAATACCTCTGGTATGGGTTTCTTGTAGGCACAGAATTTTGACCCCATGGCTTTCAGCATGAAGTTGTATCTGCCGCATCTTTTTGTAATTGCCCAAGCCGCGGACGTTCCAGCTTATAAACGTCAGGCCATTATTCGCCATTTGTGTAGTGGTGTTGATTGGACTTCTGCACACATGTTACTAAACAAAAAGGAGTCGGTCGTTCTGGGTGTAAGCGGATCCCCGTCAATGTATTCATGATGTACTGCTGTAGCACATGCGGCACCACCGGTGGTTGTCAAGACTTTTTTTAACCATAACAACCACATCCCTCCCCCAATTAGAGGGACGAGACCCAAACAAACCCATAACAACAACAAATTACTCGGCATCTGCGCCTGGGGGGCTGTTAGTTAGCCTGGCGATGGCGCACCGGACTGGGGAGAGTGTGAGGAGATTGTACAATACACCAACATTTAACCAGAGTGTTCAGTGTAGAAACAAGGGCGCATGGGGGCACCGGTCCAGGAGAAAGAGGGCAGCTGAAAACAAGGAACACTAACCATGGACCGTAGAGCACCAATACAAGAGCATATTATAGGCCCAGAGTAGCTCGGAGAACCCAGGTTCCCAGTGACCAATCACCGGGGGGTCTGGAGACGGCTGTAGGATAGCTTCCAGACTGGGGCTGCATCTGAGTATCGAACTGCTCTGGACACAATGAGTCTGTGCGACAGATAAGGCCACATTGCAGAGGATCAATGGAGCAACAAAAGCATAACTAGTAACCAAAACATTTAAATTGAAGTGTAAGCGGTATATGAGGCCTCGCCAATGGCGATACATATATGGCAGAGGGACGAGAAAAGCCTATCATGAGCTTTGCCTCTGTAGCGGCGAGGAAGGGGTCATCCGGGAAAGTATTCATCAATAAATTTTGATGCCTCTTCTGGGATAGTGAAGAAGAGTGTTTGGTTCGAGTGTTCGATCCTTAACTTCGCAGGGAAGAGCATGGAGTATTTGACTCCTAAGTCACAAAGTCTCTTTTTCACAGCCAGGAAGGTTTTGCGCTCTTGTTGCACAGCGACAGAGAAATCAGGGTAGAGATGTATCCTCGCCGAGCCAAGAAGTAGTTCCCCTTTGGCCCTAGCCGCACGCAGAAGGGTATCCCGGTCCTGAAAATTTAAGATTCTGGCTAGATGGGACGAGGAGGCGCCCCCGGTCTAGGCTTGGCAGTCAAAGAACGATGCGCCCTTTCAACAGCAAACTGTGCGGAAAGTTTCGGTGTATCCAGGAGTGTTCAAAGGATACGTTCCACGTAGTCCTCCATGGGCTCTTTGATGTTGTCCTCGGGGACGCCAACAATGCATAGACTCGATTGGTGAGTGTGGAAACTGCAGCCCGAAGAACACCAAGGTCATCTTCAGCTGTACCGACCCTAGTTTCGATCTCAGCGACTCGGCTGTCTGTTCTTTCGATATGGGCTTTTATGGACGAGATGGTGCCATTCATGTCGTCCAATTTATTATGCAGCATGGTAAATCCTTCACGCATGTACTCCAGCATCTTTTGCGAGTCATCGGAGGTCGAGGGTGTCGAGACGGTAGGTGCTTCCTCCGGGGGTTCGGGCGGTGGTCTGGACGGTGTCTTGGCAAACATGTTTAGCGAGCTTTGCTTCTTTCCAGCCCCGGCTCCTTTTGCCATAGTGCCGGTGAGTGTAGGGTACCAAGGACCCTAGAGGGCGCCAGCGATCAAGGGGAACAGGGTTCTAAGATGATGACTGCCCAAGTGGGGGGACGCCAGGAGAGTGAAGATAAGGCTCACTTGAAACAGCATCTGTGTAGCAACCCCCGGCACTCCAAGGCACCAATGTATCCGCCGGTGCGCGCAAGGTGCGTATGTTGTCTTACCGCTGTGGGTCCGATGCCTTGCAGGAGCAGTGTAATCAAAGAGGCACAAGGGGGGGACAAACCACACTCGAAACAATGGCAGTAGGGGCCCCTGGGGCGAGGTCCAGTGAGACAGCAAGTGTAGGCAATGCAGCACTGTGGTGAGCTATGAGCAGAGTTGGCACCGATGAATAGGGTAAAGGAGTCACCTCCAGGTGGGGATTGCAGGAGTTGTCTAGATGGTAAGTGCAGTTAGAGGGCTGTGGGGTCAATCCGGTGGGCCCATTACCAGCCCCAAGTGGCCGCAGGGACCCCCAGGATCCTGCACCCACGGCTGGTGCAGCCGGCCCCCGCGGTTGGTGGGGTCACGACTGTAGGAGCAGTCCCGTTGACTCCAGCCATGGAACTCAGGGAGGCCCAACTTACGTTGCACTTGTGATGGAGGTATGTAGCAGATAGTAACTACAGGTGCGATGCAGCACGGCGGGCCAAGGAGTCCACATCAAGTATCAAGAAACAGAGGGAGTGGATTGCAGTCACCAGAGGTAATGGTGTTGTGCTGCGCAGTCAGGCCGCCGTGTGTGTCCCCTCAGATCCCAGGGGGGGGAGCTTCGGGCCAACCGGATCAGGCCACAGCATCCAATTAGGCGCGGGTCAGGTAGATGGTGGGCCGCGAGGCCGGCCGCCCAGGATTGCAGGAGCGGACGCTAAACCCCCCCCCCCGCACCTCCCTACCTTGTCGTGGGTTTCAACTTATGTTCCATAGGAGGGGGGTGGCGGGGGGAGGACAGGCAAGCAGTGTGAAGCCACGGGGGCCCACAGTGATGTCTCTTCCCCTCCATGGCGCGAGACCAGGCAGCGGGAGAGTCCGGCACTTCCAAGCGTCACAGCCTTCCGGAGGACCCACGCATCCTGCCCGATCCCGCTACTATCTCCTCCTCCAAGGACCCTAGAGGGCGCCAGCGATCATCAGGGACTGTACATCAAATACACACAGAGGATTTCTTGCACATTAACAATTATGAAATTTGAACGACCCCCAGCTATTGCTTGGGTTATCACAATGCTCTTCTCTCCCAGCAACCCCCAACCCCAGGCATCAGTTATATATGACCCCTTAATTTGGAGGCAAGGTGCGGGGAGTGAGAATGCAGTAGAAAAATCGTTTTGGCTTTTTATTTAAATGCAGGTTTTGACAAACAGACAAAATTTTAAAAAATCAGGTAACTTCTTGCTTCGGTAACCTGCCTCACACCAATACAGTTCTAGCCACTCTGTCCTAAACCTAGACCTCATGGTGTTTTTCTTTCGATATTGAACATGCATGTGAGTAAAAAGCTATCCAGAATGTAATGATGTAATGGTGGAGAGGCAATTAGAGATGATGGCTGGCAGCTCAGCAGTAAGATGAGTTAAGGAGAAAAACATTATTTATTTATTTATTTTAATTTATTTATTCATATACAGGGACAAACAATTCTCTTTTAATCACAAAAGAACATACAGTAAGTATGAAATCGGAATTGGTGGAAAGCAGTGATCTTCTTACAATGCAGGGAGTTGGGCTGATATCTGAGTGTCATCGGTGAATAGCTGGTAGGAGAAGTCATGAGAGGAAATGAGCGAGCCAAGAGCAAAGGTGTACAGATTGAATTGTCGGATCCCTGAGAGACACCTACTTGTGGGTTGAGTGTTGAGGTCTTTCCGTTGCACGACACTCTGAAGTGCCATGGAGAGAGGAAAGATAGGAGTCAGTTGAGGGGTTTGCACGTTATGCCCATGTGACAGAAAGTGTAGAGGAAGTCATTGGGGTCAACGGTGTCGAACGCAGCTGATCGGTCAAAGATTATGAGAATGGAGGACATGTTAGAGTGGAGAGCAAAGGAGATGAAGTTGTTAACATTCAGGAGAGCAGTTTCAGTAACGTGAACGCCTGCTTGGAGAGGATCTCTGTGGTTGTGGGTATCAAAAAAGGACGTAATGTGACTGAACACAAAATCCACTCAAGCACTCTTTACAGTCATTCTCTCCTCTAGACTAATTTAAGGTAAATATCTGGTGTATTTAGGGAATTCTGCAAAGTGTTAAAATGTATCCCACGAATTAGACTATGGTCCACAATAATCAAGCAGAGACAATTCACAGATCGAACAGGATTTTTAAAAAAGTCCTCAAGCATTTTAACAAATGCTTTGCAGGAAGATGTAGCTTTGAAGGATACCAAGAGGTTTTAGCCTTTGTTTAACAATAATGGTGAAAATAACACCCCCTGGAAAAGCCACCAATATCCCCATGCTTGGGTAGTTACATTATTGAATTTAACCAATGCAACTCTCAGTTGACTCTGACGATTTCTGACACTCTGCGAATGTAACTGTTTATCTCCGAGACTGCCTGGGTTAGGATGGCCATCTTGGTTGGCAGTCTTCATTCTTCATGGCCAGTCAAGTGGCACAGTGAGTAGAGCACTCGCTTTGACATCTGTGCAGGTCCTGCTAACGCAGGTTCGAATCCTGCAGGGCCAAACTCATCCTTCCGAGCTCGATAAATGAGCATCGTAATAATAAGCAGTGCTCAGATACCCGAGGGTTCGTAGAACTATATCACATGCGAAATTATTATTATTATTCCACAGTTAAAGGACTCTAGTGATAGTGTTGGCACCTTTTACGCCTGGTGAGGAAACATTGTAATGTCACTATAATAGCAAGCATGACAAAGCCAATAGCTGCAGCTTTTTTACAGTTATTGTATTGGCCATGTGTCAGGTACTACTTCATGTGTCCATCATTGGCCACATATGTTGACGATGGTTTGGGAAGTGAACACAATGCATTCACTGCTGCGGCGCACCTCTGCAGTTTATGCTGAAAGGGTCACTCCCTTCTCCAATCCAGGAACCCCACAGCATGCATTGCTTTATGTTTTTTCTTTTTTTTGGTTTGAGTTTGATCCAGATTGAATGCAACTGGACACACGCAGCATTGAATATTGCGTCTACGTCTCAGCCCTCTACCATGGTCGATCCACCAGCAATCAGCTGAAACTAAACAATGCATAAACAAGGCTCGAGCTGAGACCTGGGACAGCAGGACAGTTATACATGACGCCAGACAGGGGGCAGACCCTCCACACCAGGCCACGCGCCTTACAGTGTGAACCCCTTCCAGCTAATGGACCAACCCTTTCCTTTCTGCTAACAAGCCATTTTCCAAATGGATCGATGCACGGCCCGGTGCAGGAGTCATACTGTCTTGATAATACTAACCCCTCACGGGAGGCTGCATTCCTGGCCCAGATCTATTCCCGAGAACTAGGCACCAGTCTCCTTTAATAAAAGGGCTCTGAAGAGTTCGTAAAGCAATGCGTTCAGTGCAGAAACACAGAAAAAGCACCTTAAATCTGCAGCATTTCTTTATTGCTGATGAGAGGCAAAGACACTGGTTTCAACACCCCATCTGAATCCCTGTGGGGGTCATTCCTGGAGAAACAGCAGCAATGACAGCCTGAAGCTTTACCATTCAACTGCGTGCTCAAAGTGCCCGCCACTGGATATTCAAAGCAGTCTTCGGAGTTAATGGATTCATTGGAGATGTAAACGCACTTCTGATGTAATGAAATTGTTTTAACCAGGTCTCCCTTCAGCCCCTCGATTTATAAGCACTATGCATGTACTTCAGTGAAGTGCTGTTCAAAACAGCATTGGAGAAGCCAACCACTTTAGCTTTTGTATAAGTATTGGACAGTTGCCAGGCCCAGTTACTCGCACCATTTTGCAGCTGCTACCACCAATGGTCGGTTAATACCACTGCGGCAGGCGTGATGGGAAGTGAGCTAAGTGGTGGGACAGTTTGGCAGCTTTCTTTGAGGAACCTGATAGCGATACTTTGCAGTTTTGCAGATTAGCGTTGGCGTGGTTCTCTGTTGCTCTGGCGCCGCTAGCATTGCATGGGAGCTCAGAACTCGGCAATCCAATCCTCCTCGGACATATAATCTCCCAGCCTGCGCAAATACGTGCGTGAGGCAAAGTGAGCTAAGTGTTGGGACAGTTGGGCAGTTCAGGAGTCGGAGAGACACCTATGTGGTATGCATTTACTTGAATGCAACACTGGAACGGAGGATCTAAGGGCCTGAAGCGGGGATTGGTGACAGACCTCATCTTGTGCAGAACGTTGTCTGGGTTCTTTTTCATCCTGTGTAGGTTTTACTACACTCAGGTAACAAGCACAGCTGGGCGTGTTGGTGATTTTTCTATTGTGACATATTTAAGTTGTGTTTTATGTATTCTGGCATGATGGCACCAACCTGCTACCTAAACTTCGTTCACACAGGCAACGCCGCAACAAAAGAAACCATAGCCTAGCCTCCATTGACTCTCACTCCCCCCCCCCCTTAGTGAGCATCGCATAAAAAGGATAAGGGTCCTCTCACATCTAGGGTCCTCTCATCTCGTAAGGACAAAGTGGAGAACCTTATTAAAGACCAATCTTACATAACTGTCTTTTTTTCTGCCAATCACAATTTGATCAACGAATTGAATCCCAACAACATGGCTGCACGGGTGATTTCCCCTCCTAATAATAATGAAACACTTGACAACAACTCTCTCCTTAACCTGTGTTAAGACTTCCGGTTACAATCTATGGGTAATCCTGCCCCTCTGGCGCCTGATATGTCCCGTTTGAGCACTGGTAACGTAAGTGGCGCCAACTTGTCAGCATCCGCGGATTTGGTGCGTATTGCAATTCCATTAAATCTTTGAACAAACTTGACGCCATTGCTGCCATTTAAGACGCTGTTTTTGATCTCTTTTCCTCATTAATGAAGGAGCACAGGGACCTTAGTTTGACAGTGGCAAACAGAGTCGACCTAATCTTACTTAACAGTAACGATCTAATAGTTCTTCTTATTCACAATCTGATGTGTCCATTAGTGACCTTTGTGCTATGTTGCCTGTTGCTGAACCTGCTGCTATTTCTACATCATCCACTGTCAATGTACCGCCATCCACTACTCTTAACACATTGCAGGCTGAGGAAGCCAGCTTCACATATGGGAAAAGAAAGCCGCTCAGACGCAAAGGCAATAACAAGAAATGGGCCAAGAGTAAATCAAAGCACAGTGGTGGGCAGGAATCTGTGGAATAGAAGTTGCCCCGAAAGAATTGTGGCTTGCTGGCTGAATCCCTCTCCAATGATGTTATGTGTAATGCGCGCTGACTACTACATGGCACCGGCAACTCAGGATTCTTGCATGCCTGAGCATGTGTTACAGCTTTGGACCCCGTGGACTCCTCACTTACGGACAAACGAAGCCGCTCAGCTAATCTAACCCCATTGGCCCCAAATGTTCACAAAACCATCCGGGCTACTGGTTCGGAGCCCCTCTCATCCTTTCCTCCTCCCCTTTCATTGACTACAAATGTCTATGAAAATATCCAGACGGTTAGCTCAGAGACGGCCTCTACCCTTTACCCCCACCCATTCCCAGGTGAGGGAGGTGGGTATGTTGCCACATACTGTACTTGATGGCAGAACTCATTCAGTAGACCCCGTTCATTTCAGAGGGCCTGTTTGGCCAGTGCAGGGAGGAGCTGGCCACAAGGACTACACATTGGGTAACATCATGAGGATCGCTGAGGTGTTCACCTCTGCTGACTGGAGTTAT